>NC_050580.1:240798891-241443891 GCF_011100635.1 Trichosurus vulpecula | reverse complement strand
CAAGCCCTTGGGTTAGCTGGGTTGGGAGGCTGCTTTGTACATGCTGGGTGTGTGCAGAAGCAGTGGGGCAGGATGACCCTCACTGTGGGTACTTATAGGAGGCTAGAAGTTTGGCTTTGGTCTAGAGAAGAGAATTGAAATCTGAGGCCAGAGACACCATCCCTCATACACTAGGACTAGAGATGATTAAAAACATTATGCTATTACTACAAAAAATGCACAGGCAAAGGAGAAAGAATCAAACCACAGAAAGTTATCATGAGTATAGAGAAGACTGGGGTTCACCTTCAGAGAAGGATACTGAAGCAAAGAAACCTTCTTCTACCCTAAAGAATAACATCACATGGTCACTTTCCCAAAAAGAATTTATAGAACTCAATAAAGACCTTAAAAAATCAAATGATAGAGATTTAGGAAAAAACTAAAAAAAATAAGAACAATCCAAGAAAAACAAGAAGATTATGAAAAGAAAGTCAATCAATTAGAAAAAAGACATCCAGAACCCTAAGGAAGAAAATGACACTTGAAAATTAGAATTAAGCAAGGGACGCCAGTGATCAAGAGATCAATAAATAAACAAAATATAAAAATAAAACAAAGAAAGAAGAGAATGTGAAGCATCTTATAAGGAAAAAACTTATCTGGAAAACAGATCAAGAAGAGAAAACATAAGAATAATTGGACTACCTGAAAATTATGATCAAAAAATTGATGCAATAATGCAAGAAATGATGAAAGAAAAATTGTCCTGAAGAATTAGAATAAAGGGGGAAAGTAGAAACAGAAAAAAAAATCCATCAATCACCACTTGAAAGAATTCCTATGAGGAAAACTCATATGGATATTATAGTCAAATTCTTAAACCCCCAGCTGAAGGAAAAAAAACTTTAAGAGCAACACGAAAAAAAATAACAATTTAAATATGGTGGTACCACAATTAGAATCACACAAGACCTAGCAGTGGAGACACTGAAGGACCACAGGTCTTGGCACAGTATATGTCAAAGAGCAGAAGAACTGGGGTTCCAGCCAAAAATATCATACCCAGCAAAGTTAAGCATAATCCTGAATGGAAAAAAATGGACATTTGATCAATGGTCAGACTTCCAGGACTTTGTTTAAAAAAACAATAATCTGAACTTAATAGAAGATGTGACATAAAAGAGCCAAGAGAAACACAAGGTACTTACTGAAGACTGATTACAAGGGATTTAATAAGGACAGACTGTTTATCTTTTATGTATGTAAAATGTAAAATGTATGTCTAAGATTGTCATTAGCAATTGGGTAGTTCATAAGAAGTATGATATGATTTTAAAAAGTAAAATCATCTAAGAACAGTTAAAAAGAGTAATTATCTTATACAAATGAGGTGTGAGAAGAGGAACCAACAGAGGAATTAGATGGGAGAGGAGGGCTGGTAGTTATTGCAACCTACTTTCATCAGGAATGGATTCAAGAGGGAACAATACATATGTATCTAGGAGAATATAAAGGTGTCCTAAATTCAGAAGTAATGGTAAAGGGATAAAGGAGGGATCTTTAGAAGAGAAAGTGAGGAAATAGGTGAAAGGAGGGTGTTTAGATTTATGGGAATGGAAGGAAATTGGAGGGATCCTTGGAGCAGGTGTAGGCTAAGTAATAGGAGGACAAGGTAAAAGGTAAAAGTAAACTAGAGGAGTAAGGAGGGAGAGAAAATAAGATACACACAAACATAAAAAAAAAGATCAGGCATAGAATTAAAGTATAGTTATATATGTATATATACATATGTATACATGTATCTATAAATATTTGCACTTAATTGTAGCCTTCTTGGTGGAGGGGGGGCAGGGAAGAGGGAAAATAACCAAGTAAAAAGTGCACATCAGAGAAGAAAAAAAAAAACAAGGAAGAATAGAAAAGATGGACAGCTCTCAACACAATGGGTAGTATTTATCATACAAGCTTTCTTGAAAGGAATATTTATTGCTAGATATTTTGAATCTTCTCTTATGTTCTGCTGTGCACATGGCACATTTTTTTTCTTTGTACTTAAGTTTCAGTATTTAGGTTTATGATATGTTTCTGTTTTCTTTTCTCTATTCTGTGTTTGAGTCTCTTATTATGTATTTAAGTGTTAGTATTTGCCTAAAATTAAAAAAAAACAGGTACATGTCAAATACATATCGTTGTATTTTTGAATATGAACAAGAATAGCTTAATGATGGATAAATCCATGAAATGGCTAAGGTCCAAGAGTACAATCAAAAGACTAGGGCTATCATCTCTATGAATTCAGCCAACAATATGTCAACACAGAAGCAGTAAACAAATGGCTGGGTCATGCCAATTTGTCTATAGAAATTAAAAGGATTGTGACAGCAAATCATAACCATGTATTGCCACTAGAAACTGAAAAGAGAGTAGTCCTTTAGTTAGGTAGGTAGCATAGTAGACAAATCCATGGCCTGGGAGTAAAAAAGACCTGAGTTCAAATCTAGTCTCAGACACTTAATAGCTACATGACCCTGGGCAAGTCACTTAAACTCTGATTGCCTCAGCTTCTTTGGTACAAATTGGGGTATATCACAGAGTAAAATGAAATTGATTGAAATAAAATAATATTTGTAAAGCACATAGCACAGTTCTTTGCAGATAGAAAACAAATGCTTGTTTTCTTTGTGCCTTTCAGGACTCAGTGATTAATGTCACTTGTATAGACAGTGTAAAACATTGTAGGGCAGTCTATAAAATTTTAGTACCTACCAAATACCTAGCAAGTTACAATGTGTTAGCCATCATTATACATAAGAAGCTTAAAAAAATCCTTTATGTAGTAATAGATTATACTTCTCATGGTCCAAATGCAAACCTCAAAATATCCTAAAGATTGCAACCAATAAACCATCCTGGAAGAAGGGCATTCTCAAAGACTTACATCTTGCCCACCTAGATATAGCATTGATTTTTTTGTTGGGAGAGGGTAAAAATAAAAGCAGTTCATTTGTTAGATTAATGGGAGTTATACTAACTGTAAATTTTTTTGTATCTCTAAATCTCTAAAAAGCATAATGTTGGTCATCAATTTTTAAATTTATTTTACTTTGAATATATAATTTGACTAAAATATGAATCTAGGCCCTAAGGAATTATGAAGACACATCTTTCCTTTTACACTGGTTCATAATAAAATGCTAAAGACTCATGATGAATTACAATGAATGGTATGCTTACTATGCTTTTGTGCCAAACATTCGCTTGGAATAAAGGATAGCTAAATTTTATGTCACTGTGAAATAAATATCAAATTTAAATTTTAAAATACTTTGTCAAGTTTTGAATGAATTTCATAGCTGAACTTTTGCCAAAGGTTGACACAGAATCTTAATAGAATTGTCATTTTCAATACCCTATCAACATGAAACAATTCCCAGTCTCAAATATGATATTTTAAAATAGAATCTAGAAAATAAAAGCCATATTGTATTTCTAAAGAAATGAGAACTTTGTATGGGCATATGTTCACCAAAATATAATAAACTATTTTAAATATTTTAATATAATGTGATAAATTAATTTTTAAAAATCTTATAGTTTGAGCAAAAATTATGCAAGTGAATTATCTCTTAGGCAATAGGTATACTAACTTTTCATTGAAGAATAGACATAGATGTACTGAATATGCTGTAGTTTTAGAGAAAAAAAAAACTTTTTTTGTCTTTTCCTATTGTTTATTTAAAGGTAAATAGTGTAACCAAAGTAGAAAATAACCACAGGAATGGCGTACTTTTGCTGAAATGGTATTTACAATTGTATTGCATAAGCATGCATATGAATTTGTTTGTTTTCATTTCTTCTTATGGTTTTGATTATGCTAAAACTCATTTTCCCCACGACTAAGTATAAACCCTAAGAAAAAGGTTCACACAAACAGATAACATTAATTCTTTAAAACTTATAATCAACATTTTAAAAAGATATCACTATCCCAAATGGCCATAATCCCCCAGCAGTTAAAATGAAAAGCTTTCAAAAAAGAGAATCAGACCAAGGAGATCAACATTGTGGGAACAAGCTAAAGTATCCTTTTGGTCTCCTCTGCTGCTGGAGTTGCACTAAGTATGCTTATAATAAATGAGCATTCAGAAGATGCATTCCCATCTGAACACTTTTATTCAACTACAAAAAGCAGTCACAACAGCTTAAATAATATTGAAAATAAAGGAATAATGAAAGGGTAAAATTGTGCCCCAGGATTGTTTTTATCTAAACTACTTTAAAAGTCAGAAGACTGTAATAATGAAAGTAATGATTGCATTGCCAAAAAAATGAAAATGAAATAATAATAATAAAACCACCTATGTCTAACCCATTGAATAAATCCTGGTGTAGGCAAACAAGATAAAAGTGGTAGCCAGACAGTCAGGGTGATGCCATGCACAATTAGTATGTCCAGTGATCACTACAATAACTATGAAGACCTGACGGGGAACCTAAAATGCTTATGTTTTGACTCTAGCAATGCCACTGTTTGCATTAATGTACCCTGGCTGGTGTGATGTAATTGATCTTAAGTGTCAAAGAATGGCAGCAAATGGTTGTAGTCTGGCCTTACCTTGAATGATCATGCTGACAAGCTTGACAAGATACAGAAGTATGAGTATTCATCCTTTTTGTTTTGGCACCAAAAGAGGTTGAGTTGTATCAAAACAAATAAGAAACATATATACTTCACTTACTAGAAATGTGTCTTAATGGATTGGGCTGATCACTTAAATGAACAAACCACAGGTGTGTATGAAATCAACTGAGTATATAAGTGCTTTCATTATTTCCTCATACTGTACTATAACAAAATAAGAGACAATATAGAGGATATAAGTAAGGGCTTCATTTTAATTTTAATCAATGGCACCCTCAGCTTAGACCATCTAGTTTGACTGATAAGTATGAGATTATAATTAGAAATCTGATCATTCTGAAGTCTAAATTAAATTAAATAGGAGTTAAAAATCAAGGACTTAATTCATTCTTTTTTTTAAATTTAACAGTTTATTGTCAAACGTTATTTCTAAATTTTGTGACACTTATTTTTAATTTTTTTTCCTTTTTCATATTTTTATTATTTAATATTTTTAGTTTTCAACATTGATTTCCACAAGATTTTGGGTTACAGATTTTCTCCCCATTTCTGTCCTCCCCCCCCACTATAAGATGGCATATGTGCTGATTACCCATTTCTCCAGTGTGCCCTCCCTTCTGATACCCCACTGCCCCCATCTCCTTTCCCCTTACTTTCTTGTACGGCAAGACAGATTTCTATACCCTATTTACTATATATCTTATTTCCCAGTTGCATGTAAAAAAGACCCTTCTATTTTGAACATTTGTTTTTAGAACTTCGAATTCCAAATACTCTCCCTTCTTCCCTCCCTCCCTATCCACCCTCCTTGAGAAGGCAAGAAATTCAACATAGGCCACATACGTATCATTATGCAAAACACTTCCATATTAGTCATGTTATTAACGACTAACTATATTTTCCTCCATCCTATCCTGTCCCCCTTTATTCAATTTTTTCCCTTGACCCTGTCGCTTTTCAAAAGTGTTTACTTTTGATTACCTCCTCCCCCAATCTGACCTCCCTTCTCTCACTCCCCACCTCTTATCCCCTTTCCACTATGTTCCTGTGGGGTAGGATCCCCAACTGAGTGTATGTTATTCCCTTCTTAAGTCAAATCCGATGAGAGCAAGATTCACTCATTCCCTTTCACCTGCCCCCTCATCCCTTCTAATAGAACTGCTTTTTTCTTGCCACTTTTGTGTGAGGAAATTTATTCTATTCTGTCTCTCCCTTTCTCCTTCTCCCAATATATTCCTCTCTCATCCCTTAATTTGATTTATTTTTTTAGATATCATCCCTTCGTATTCAACTCACCCTGCGCCCTCCAACTATATGTGTGTATATATATATATATATATATATATATATATATATATATATATATATATATATATATATATATATATGTAAGCAAAATAGTTCAACTTTAGTAAGTCCCTTATGATTTCTCTTTCTTGTTTACCTTTTCATTCTTCTCTTGATTTTTGTGTTTGAAAGTTAAATTTTCTATTCAGCTCTGGTCTTTCCACTGAGAAAGTTTGAAAGTCCTCTATTTTGTTGAAAATCCATATTTTGCCTTGGAGCATTATACTCATTTTTCTGAGTAGGTGATTCTTGCTTTTAATCCTAGCTCTACCACTGCTGCTCCAATTGAAAAAGGATCTTCAAACTGTCTTCTCTCCTCTTATAGAGCTTTTGACATCATCAAGCGTCATCTGACTGACCAGAGCCCAGGCTCTGGTGATTGGTTCTTGAGTTGGCCCCTCCCCCCAGGACCCTAGGAGACTCACATCCACATAGATTAGGTCAACACCCAATAGGGCATGGCTCTGGAGTAAATACCTCCCCCTAGCCAGCCCCATCCTGGGCCCACCCCAGTCACCAATCCGACCACCCACATAGGTTCCACACCTAATAGGGCTCTTGGCCTGGGGCCCAGCACCCAGCAAGGCTCAATGAAATATGCCAAGTCACTCAAAGAAAACAAAGGCCATTTTGCTTGCCAACACAGGTCTGCATCCTAGCTTTTCACCATGCATTTCCAGACTTGCCTTTTCTCCTACTCTATTCAGTAAGTGAAACAACTCAAGTTCTTTTGATGGAGTACCTCACATTGAGCAATTTATTTCATCTGTCAACTCCGTTACCCCTATCTGTGGCTATCAAAATATGACATCTTGCTACTCTCAATATTCTTATACTCTATGAGGACTGGTTGCCCAGAGGCCAATATACGGTCTCAGACACTTGACACACTTACTAGCTGTGTGACCTTGGACAAGTCACTTAACCTCAATTGCCCTGTCTTCCCCCCTCCAAAATAAAATTCAACTGTCCAAAATACAACTTAGCATCTTATCTCAGAACCCACCCCTCTACCAAACTTCACCATTTCTGTCTAGGAGACAGCCATTATCCAGTCTCCAAGATTCACAACCTTCACAATATTCTCATAGCTTTGCTCTTACTGACACCACATACCCAATGAGTTGTCAAACCTTGCCATTTCTATCTCTACAACATCTCTTTATCTGACATTTTGTCTCTACTCACATACTCACCATCTTAATTCAGCTCCTCATCACCTATTACCTAGATTATTACAACAGCATCCTGATTGGTCTCTCTGCCCCACATCTTTCCCCAATCTAATACATTCTAAAGACAGAAATGATTTTCCTTAAGCAAAGATCCAAACCCTACTTAAATTCCAGTGCTTGCCTATTATCTCTAGGATCAAATATAAACTCCTCTGACTTTTAAAGCCCTTCACAATTTGGCCCCCAATTTATATTTTTAATCACATTATGTAACAATTTAGGGTTAAAATTTCGTATTTTACCTTAAACCAGCATGGAGAGGAAGAGGAAAAGATTATTATTTCCTCCATGAGTCACTGTAAGAGCAAATTGACAGTGGTTAAAAATACAGATACAATCATGGGTCTTTAAGATGACTTTTTTCCCCTTTGTGTTGTTTCCCAAATTTTGTTATGGGAGACCATGGAACATCAATGGGAAGCACTGGATAGGCAGAAGCAAATATAGAATCAATAAACAGCAGCTGAGTAAGAAAAATAGGAGGTTAAAGGAAAGGGTGAATGGAAATGTAGGGTTTACAAAGATAGATGGGATGTGGGGAACAATGAAATGAAGGGATATTAGCAATAGAGATGAAAGAGTTAATGCATAGCATAGAGCTCATGGAAGCAATTTGTGATTTTTATCCTTATTGTTCAATGATGTAAAATGTGACACAGGAAGAAGGCAAGGGCAGCTCACTCTCTTTAATATTCTTGATATTCTGTTTCTCATCACAACCCATGAGATTACACTGGCAAAAGGTCTTGACTAGAATGGGAACTTAGGAATAAGGGGAGTTTATGCAACTGACATTGATACTACCAGCTATGGAACCCACAGTTTGGCCCATGCAAAGTAGCTCCTCACTCCTACAAAAGTTGCAAACTGAACACCTACAAGAGTTGCAAAATAACACTGGATCCACAAGAAGGTAATATGTTCTCACTCACTACAATCCCCAGCACATGTTGTTCTCAGAAATGGTTTTAGCTTGAGCGAAATGGAGGTTGACTAGGAGGGCAAGCAGATTTAGTGGATGTGGTAGGAGTGCTATTGCTTTAACTTCAGAGAATCCCTTGATTGGCTTCATGGAATCTCAAATTCCTACAGAAAACATTCATAAAAACTGGAATGCTCAATTTCTCTTGCAGCTTATATATCTATGATGATGTGATTTCAATATTTTAGCATTTAACTTGATTTCAGGGGTCCTCATCAGGATCCTCCAGAATATTGAAGGAGACTTATTTTCAAGAATTACCTTGTTGCTTTAATTGTAGGTGTCAAGACATCTTCTGCAGGTACTATGTTTTAATGATAAACCTTAAAATAGAGTCTCTGAAAAGAGTAATACAAATAAGGAACTTCTAATTTTAAAAATCTCTGTGTAATTGGAGACTTTGAACTTCACAGTTTTTTAAATTTTCAATGAATTTATTTTATTCCAAATGCCAAAAAATATTTATGACTATTCATCTATGAAAGGACTATGTTAAAGCATTAAAATAGGGAATTTAATGGAATGAGACTGCAATCTTTTTCATTCTGTGGTTTAGAAATCATATGTCCAGGTTTCATCTTATCTACTTTGTCTCATTAGATCATAGATTTAGGCTGCAAGAAACATCAAAGTTAATCTCACCTAATCTCCTTATTCTACTGTTTTACAAATGAATACATACACATACACACACACATACAGCAGTGTAAAGATGGGGCTTAAATGTAATAGGGACAGTTTTTTAGTGTTTTCTAGGAAGTAGAGGTATCCTATATTTTTCAATTTAACTCACATGTTCCAACTTTGCTACATAAATAAGAACCCCTTAGGTCAAAACTACTGTAGTACTGAATAAAAGCAAATTAGATTGTGTCCATTACCCTTTGAATTAAATTTTCCTGTAAGTTCAAGAAGTCAGCTGTTTTCACTGAATTCTTTGACCAGACAAGAAAACTGCTTCACTGAACTTACTGAAACAGCTGTTGGGTTAGGAATTTCAGACACTGGGAAATCAGAAGGCCTCAGAATAATTGACCAATGAAGATATTTGCAACATGATCAGCAAACAGCTCTGAGGGGAGGAGTGTAATGTCTTTTTCTCAAATGAATTTATTCCAAATAGTCCTCAACATATTTTTCCCAGATAATGAAAATGAAAACTAGCCTTTCTCCATCACTGATATTTTCTTGACCACCTTATACTTACTCCCCTCACTTATGAGAAGATATATTGAAATAGAACTAATTGCAGCAGCACTTACTTTTTATTCATTAGATCCAGATTGGTTCACTGCATAAGTACAAACAAAAATGTCTAATAACTACTCTGACATGCCAAACAGTTTTTTTACACAGTTTGGGGGGTATCCAACAGAATTTTTAGAAGTCTGTTTTTTACATATTCTAAGGAACACATCTTAAACAAGCTCTCTTTGCCTCTCTAAAAGGAATTCTCCCTTCCTTCTCACTCATTATGTACACTAAGGAAGGATTTGTGTCTACATTTGGTTTTCCTCTGGGAATTACAGGGTACATCATTTAACTTTCCTGACACTTTCCCCCTTTCACATGATGCATTCCCCCTAAGCAACCCAGGCTTGTATTTGCATCTTTGACAGCAAAGGAGAGATTGACTGATGAAAATGATGCTTGCTTTGAATAATGCAGAATGTTGTGACACTGACGATAACAAAGAATCCTAAATAATAGTTCCTACTCGATGCAATTTAAAAATATGCAGACGATTGTCTTAGCCACAAATATGTTAGATTCTACTTCTGCTTCCTCCATGCAGCTGAATATAATCCATCTCAATGACAGTTGACAGAAAGAGACTAATTTCTCTTAAAAGTACTTCCCAATCACTTTTTTTGACTGAAATTAATTCAGTACACTAAAGTGTTCAGCTGATCATGAAGCAGTAGAATGGAGATTCCTGCTTTTTGGCATTTGGAGGGCAGAATAGTTGCCAAATCATTCCTTTGATGTAATGTCAGGAAAACTGACTGGCTACACTTCAGGCTGTGAGTGAGAATAACAGGTTTCCAAAGGCTGGTGAAATAGAATGAACCCTGGATATGGATTCAGAAGACTTAGGTTAAAATCTATTTGTGTGTCTTTGTGAAAGTCACTTGATCATTCTGTGTCTTGGTTTCCTTTCCTTTATAAGTTGATGTCTAAAGTCATTTTCAGCTTTAAGTCATGTTATCTTTCAAGTCCCTTCACTTTGTAAATTGTCTAAAAAACTCTTAGTCATGATCAAACTCTGAGGCAACTGTGTCTTGTAAAAGTATGAACAAACTTTGAGGGAATTTTATGGAGAAGTACCTGCCCTTGTAAAATGATGACTGATAGATGGCCAGCATGTCAAATACCTGGACTGTGTCAGGATTCAGTAAAAATTGGAGAACTAAATATCTTTACATTAGTTGTTATCTTTACGGTTTGCTAAAACATATCAATGGGGCATCATGGGAAAATCTTAATTGCCATTGAACATACATTGCCTAAATTAAGAAATGTAGGTTATTGATATAAAAATTTCTGAAGGTCACAGAAATTAAAATTGGAAGTGACCTATTAGGGGATCCTAAGACTGTGGGCCTTACTTTGGGAGCTGGCATGTGCTTCATTTTCATATTTATTTGGTTAAAATATTAATCTTTCATAGTTTGGATATTTCCAGAAAATCAAATAGATTAAATGTTCCCCAATAGCATGCTAATAGGATTTCAATTTATATATTCACCTCAATTTATATTAACCTAATTTCAACAAATTATTTTTAAATCTGTAACTTGTCTCTAGAAATCACATGAACTTTTTATTCATTCACAGTGATTTAGCATTAAAGATGAGATTGATGGAATTTTAATAAAGAGAACACCAAATACCCTTAAAAGAAAATAATTTCTTTGGATAATGAGACAGGCTTATTTTTTTCATGAAGAGAAAGGGTGTCTGAGTCCACTTGAAATAGCAAATAAAGCAGAAAACATAAAGATATTGATGTCCATATCAGTAGGTAGATGTGATAATGATGCTAAAACTTATCATAATTTGTATATATATATATACACATATACATGTATGTGTGTGAGTGTGTGCGCATATAATAATAATAATAATAGCTAGCATTTTTTAATGATTTAAAGTTTGAAAAATGCTTTACAAATGTTATGTCATTTTATGCTCACAACTACCCAGGAGGTATTTAATAATATTACCCCTCTTTTATGGACAAGGAAACTGAGTTAGACAGAGGTTAAGTGATTTTTCTAAGGTCACATGACTAGTGTCTGAGGCTGGATTTGAACTCAGTTCTTTTTTTTTAATTATTAAATATTTTTAGTTTTCAACATTGATTTCCACAAGATTTTGAGTTACAATTTTTCCCCATTTCTACCCTCCACCACCCCAAGATGGCATATATTCTGATTGCTCCATTCCCTAGTCAGCCCTCCCTTCTGTCACCCTACTCCCCCTCCCCATCCTTTTCCCCTTCACTTTCTTGTAGGGCAAGATAGATTTCTATACCCCATTGCCTATATATTTTATTTCCCAGTTGCATGTAAAAAAACAACATTTTTTGAGCATTTGTTTTTAGAACTTTGAGTTTCAAATTTTCTCTCTTCTTCCCTCCAAACTCACCCTCCTTGAGAAGGCAAGCAATTCAACATAGACCACATATATATCATTCATGCAAAACACTTCCATAAGTCATGTTGTGAAAGACTAACTGTATTTCCCTCTATCCTATCCTGTCCCCCTTTATTCAATTTTCTCCCTTGACCCTGTCCCTTTTCAAAAGTGTTTGCTTTTGATTACCTCCCCCCCCCCATCCGCCCTCCATTCCATCACACCACCCCCCTTTCTTCCCTACTTTCCTGTAGGGTAAGATACCCAATTGAGTGTGTATGTTGTTCTCTTGTTAAGTCAAATCCGATGAGAGCAAGATTCACTCATTCCCTTTCACGTGTCCCCTCTTTCCTTCCATTATAACTGCTTTTTCTTGCCACTCTTATGTGAGATAATTTTCCCCATTCTATCTCTCCCTTTCTCCTCCCAATATATTCCTCTCTTACCCCTTAATTTTGCTTTTAGATATCATCCCTTCATATTCAACTGACCCTGTGCCATCTATCTATAAATCTATCTATCTATCTATCTATCTATCTATATATCTATCTATCTATATATCTATCTGTCTATCTATCGATCTATCACCTATCTATCTATGTATATTCTCTTCAACTACCCTAATACTGAGAAAGGTTTCATGAGTTACAAATATCATCTTTCCATGTAGGAATGTAAACAAAATGGTTCAACTTTAGTAAGACCCTTATGATTTCTCTTTCCTGTTTACCTTTTCATGCATCTCTTGATACTTGTGTTTGATAGTCAAATCTTCTATTCAGCTCTGGTCTTTTCATCAAGAAAACTTGAAAGTCCTCTATTTTATTGAAAATCCATATTTTACCCAGGACTATTACACTCAGTTTTTCTGGGTAGGTGATTCTTGTTTTAATCCTAGCTCCATTGATCTCTGGAATATCATGTTCCAAGCCCTTTGATCCCTTGATATAGACACTGCTAGATCTTGTGTTATCCAGATTGTGTTTCCACAATACTTGAATTGTTTCTTTCTGGCTGCTTGCAATATTTTCTCCTTGACTCTGGAATTTACTACAATATTCCTAGGAGTTTTCCTTTTGTGATCTTTTTCAAGAGATGATAGGTAGATTCTTTCAATTTCTATTTTACCCTCTGGCTCTAGAATATCAGGAAAGTTTTCTTTGATAATTTCTTGAGACATGATGTCTAGGATCTTTTTTTGATCATGACTTTTAGGTAATCCGATAATTTTTAAATTATCTCTCCTGGATCTATTCTACAGGTCAGTGGTTTTTCTAATGAGGTGTTTCACTTTGTCTTCCATTTTTTCTTTATTTTGGTTCTGTTTTATAATTTCTTGTTTTTTTATAAAGTCACTAGTTTCCACTTGCTCCATTCTAATTTTTAAGGTAGTATTTTCTTCGGTGGTCTTTTGGATCACCTTTTCTATTTGGCTAATTCTGCCTTTTATGGCATTCTTCTCTTCATTGGGTTTTTGCAGCTCTTTTGCCATTTGGGTTAGTCTATTTTTTAAGGTGTTATTTTCTTCAGTATTTTTTGGTCTCCTTTAGCAAATCGTTTACTTGTTTTTCATGATTTTCTTGTATCACTCTCATTTCTCTTCCCAGTTTTTCCTCTACATCTCTTACTTGATTTTCCAAATCCTCTTTGAACTCTTCCATGGCCTGAGACAAATTCATATTTTTCTTGGAGGCTTTTGATGTAGGATCTTTGACTTCGCTGACTTCTTCTGAACTCAGGTCTTCTTAACTCCAGTTCCAGTACTCTATCCTTTTTGCCACTTAGTTGTCTATATATTGAGTCTTTCCTACCATTTGTTCTCCTTGAATCTCCACAAAAGTTTGGTGGATAGAGAGGAGTAGAGTTTGCAACACAGGAGCATAGATTGTGAGCCAGAGGCTGGTTTAGGCAGATTTTAGACCTGACATTCAGTGCGATATTGCCTCCTTCTCTCTTTCTGTTTCTTTTTCCTTAGCACAGTTTAACTAACGACTCTAAGAAATTAATGTTAATAGCCTTGATGGTTGCCTTACATATCAAACATTTTATGGTCCAAGATTCAGAACTCAGATGATTAAAACATGATTTCAAGAAGTGTGTGTTTTTCAGGAGAGAAGGTAACTGCCACCAAGAATATCTAAAGGATGCTAAAGCTCAGCTAACTGTGAGATAAGGATCTGTCAGTTGCTCAGAGACCACAAGTCTGAAGTGAATGTGAAATATCTGCCATTACATTTGTTCTCTTTACTTCCCAGAGGGATAGAGAGAATAGTAAGTATGTTTAATGTTATCTATTTTTTGACATGCATATGTGTGGCATGTGATTTCCATGGTAGAGGAAATGATCAGCTATACCATGATGGATATCTATATTATGTACTTAGTAAATTTCCTAGAAGAGACCTTTTACTCACATTTTAGGAATATCCAAGATATGAATCAGATCTAATTTTTATTTTGGAAATTTCTCTACAGTTATGCTGTGTTTAGGGTAGTACCAGAGAGAGATAGAAATTGACCCTCTTTTGGGATCAGGAACACCAGGATTGTACCTGTGTTTGTGGGATCCTGTTGCCAGAGTTTATTGGTGCTTCCTTTGGCCCCAAAGTAAAAAAAAAAATAAGAGGTCATAAGCCCAAATCAATCTAAACTTTCAGATAATATATTTGGTTCTCAAAAATTTGTATAATAAAAGAAAAGGGCCACAAAATAACAGAGCATCACCCTCCTCCAATACTGATTTCATGTTTGCATGAATAGACACGATCATTCAGTAGAAAGAGAAAGTCTCTATATGGAGTACATTCAAACCTATGTGTCCGGAACACTGTAACATCAATGTTGCTTGCAGCTGCTGCGGAGTTGTAAGACCTATAACATGAGCACACAGGAGGGCTGCTAGCATAGGTTCTTTGATCTGCCTTTCCAAGAAAAGAAACCTTAAGGGGTTTACAATCTTACTTGAATTAAACATACATTATATAAACAGAGCAAATAAACACAAACCAGTAGACAGGCTTCTAACTGCCTAACTATAGCAATACATTTGGTTACCAGAGAGAGAAGCAATACATTCAGTTACCAGAAAGAGGAGCATCAAAGCTGGGGGGCTCTGTGATGGTTACGGAGAGTCTCGTCTGGTCAAATCACAGGATACTCTTCCAGTGAGTGACAGCCCCAAAACAGAATACCAACCTCAGATCTTATATACCCTTCTCAGGGTTAGAGGGCATCACAACCATGGGACTCAAACCCGTGTGAACTAGGCTTTCTTGTTTCTTAAGCAGGTCATCAAAGACTCTTGATTCAAAGAAACAAAGGCAAGACTCATCAAAAGCACTTGATTACCTCAGTGCTGAGAAGCACTCAAACAAAAAATGGCAAAATGTCCCACTTTGCTTGCCATTATATTTGAAAGGCAAGACTCAATGGTACTTGACTTCCTTAGCATTCCAAAAGAGAAAACAGTAAAAAATCCCACCCTGATTTTATTACAAATGCTTATAAAGAAATGCTTCATCAGTAGGAGAATGTTTGATTGGGCCACATGCATGGAGATATAATTCATGCTTATGATTTGGAAAGCTGCAAATGTCTCCTCTTGATAACATTCAATTCAGTTCAGTAAACACTTATTAAGGTCCTTCCATGTGCCACACAAATAGTATGGACAAAGTTAGCTTCTTCCCTCAAGAAGCTCACAATATCAGGAAGCCACAGGAAAAGAAAGTGGAAGGGGGTACCCCATTTGGAAGCATTGTGTTCCCTAGAGTTCCAACCAAGCAGAGCTACAAATAGAAAGTGGAGAATTAGCTGGATTAGATGCCTGCTTACGGACATTGTGTGTAAGCTTCCCTAAGCAGTGTCCTATTTTTTCCCATTAGGCATTCTATCTTTGTATCACCTAGGCTTCTGCTCTGCGTGTTCTTCACTATCATCTAATACCTTGTCCAAAATCTGTTAAGGATTACTTCCCTAATAAATAGGAAGACTCTCCCCTGAATTGAAGTTCCACCATTGTGGTTTATAAGTTTCTTCCCTACAGAAAAAACACACAATCTTTTTTAGCCTAATTTTTTAAACATTTTTTCAAATTCACTTTTTTTGCAGGGGGAAGGCAGGGCAATTGGGGTTAAGTGGCTTGACCAAGGTCACACAGCTAGTGTGTTAAGTGTCTGAGGTCAAATTTGAACTCAGGTTCTCCTGACTCCAGGGCCAGTGCTCTACTCACTGCACCACCTAGCCAGCCCTTTAGCTTAATTTTTACCTTCCTTCTGTACCTTCAGTATAGGGCTTGGCCACATATTGGTAGTTTAATTGGTATGGCACTAAATTAGTAAAATAATTTAGGTGGAATTATCATTTATAGTATGTTGATTCAGCCTTCACACAAGCAATTAATATTTCACTAGTTGTTTAGATGTGTCTTTATTTGTCCCTATGTGTGTCTTGGCAGATAGATTTGCAAGTATTTTATACTGTATGCAGTAAATTTAAATGGGATTTATCTTTCTATCTCTTCCTGTTGAATTTTTGTTGTTAATATTAAGAAAAGCTACTGATTTATTTAGACTGATTTAATATCCTCAAACATTGCTATAGTAGTTTTAATTATTTTGTTAATTATCAAGGGTTCTTTATACTCTCATGTCATCTGTAAAAAAAAAATTCCTAATTGTTTCCAATTATTTCCTAATTGCCTATTCTTATTCCTTTATTATTTTTTTATTTTATGCATAGTATTTCTAGTTCAACATTGAATAATTATGTTGATATTGATTATAATCCTGTGATTTTTGTTGCTTTTGTTTCTGTTGTTATCAATTATGCTTATAATTTTCTTAATATTAAACCAGCCCTACATCCCTGATATAAATCCCACCTGGTCATAATGTATTGTCTATTTCTTTATGATATATTTCTCTTGTCTTCTTAATAGTATTTTATTCAAAATTTCTTCATAATATTCATTAAGGAAATTGTTCTATCATTTTTTCTCTCCCTGGTTTAGGTACTAAAAAGGATATTGTATCATATAAGGAATTTGATAGGACTTATTTACCAATTTCTTTCAAATAGTTTCTATCACACTGAGTTTTTTTTTTCTTTAAACATTTCATAGAATACACTTCAAAATCAATCTGGTCCTGGTAATATTTTTTAAAGAGAACTCATTTATGGATTGTTCAATTTATTTTTCTGAGATAGATTTATTTAAGCATTTTATTATTTCTTCTGTTCATCTGAACAAATTATATTTTTTTGCAAATATTCATCCATTTTATTTAAATTGTCAGTTTTATTGGAATAAAATTGGAAAAAAATAGCTCCCAACAATGGCTTTAATTTCATCTTCATTGATGGTGCATTCATCCTATTCATTTTTGATCCTGGTAAGTTGGTTTTCTTACTTCTTTTTTCCCCATCAAATTAAGCAATGGTTAATCCATTTTTTTTTAATAAAACAAGTTCCTAGTTTTATTTTTCAATTTTTAAAAATACTAATTTTTTAATTTTCCCATTGATTTTTTTTTCAAATTTTTTATTTTGATATTTAGTTGAGGATTTCTAATATGTTCTTTCTCAATTTATTAACATGCTCTTTCTCTCTTTTATTGATCCAAGAGTTTAGAAATACAAATTTTCCCCCTAAGTATTGCTCTTGTTGTAATAAATTCTGGTATGTTGTCTCATTGTTGTCATTTTCTTTAATGAAAGTATTGATTGTTTCTATGATTTGTTCTTTGACCTGCCCATTCCTTAGTTTACAAGATATATATAATTTTTTTTAGTCCATGCTTCCAAAGCCCTTTATTGAATGTAATTTTTATTGTGTTATGGTCTGAAAAAGGTGGCTCCCTTCCTGTAATTACTTCTCCTATCTTCTATCATTCTTCTTTAGTCTATCTTATCCTTTCTGATTTCTTGAAATAGGATGTTTAGGCTTTTTGGTTTTTAATCATAGCTTTCAGGTAGCTGAATTCTTAAATTATTTGTCCTCAATCTATTTCCTACATCCATTTTTTTTCTGGTGAGATATTTTATATTTTTCTAATGCTCTTCATTTTTATTTCATTCAGTGTTTCTTACTATCCTAAGAAAATATTTTTCTCAGTGAGATTTTGTACATATTTTTTATTTAGTCAATTCTGCTTTCTAAGGAGTTTTTTTTTTCAGTGAAATGTGTACTTCTTTTATAATTTGGCCAATTCTGTTTCTAAGGAATTACTTATTCCTGTTTTTTACCTTTTTTTAAAACCAAGTGTTAAATATCTTTTATAGTTCTTTGCATTGCTCTCATTTTTTCCCTCTATGGCTATGATTTCATTTTTAAATTGCTTTTGGTATATTAAAAAAGTATTTTTAGCTCTTCTAGAAATTCTTATTGGGCTTGTGTCCAATTAGAATTTGTTTGTTCATTTGTTTTGAGGCTTTGCTTTTATGTTTTATGTTATAATCTTCTAAATTTGTTTCTTGGCTTCCCTGTCACCATAGTAGATTTTTGTGGTCAGGTCTTTTTGTTTTTTGTTTACTCATTTTTTCTATCCTATTTCTTGCTTCGACTTTAATGTTAGAGTTAGTTTTTCTCTCTTCTGGGGAAGCGTAAAGGAGGGGTCCAAAGAGTGAGGGAGTGGGTTACTGTCCCACAGGCTTTTTCACCCTGCTGTTTTCACATTGCTCTGGAGGCCTGCAATTTTTTAATGCTTCCAAGGTAATATGATCCAGGGAGAAGTATGGTCACGTCTCTCCTGGTCTGCACTGTGGTCCTTACCCAGGCCACAACTCTTATCTTCTCTGTAACTGCCACCTGCAACTAGGCCTAATCTCTGCAGTTGCAAGCACTCCTCTCTGCCCTGGAACTGTGACCCTGAAGAGGCTCATGAGCAATGTAGTTGCCAAATTGTGCTTGTTCCTGCACTCAGTGGTGACCTATGAGAGCCATGGAATCTCTTTTTGACCAGGTGATCAATTCTCTTACCATCTCTGGGTGGTTAGAGCCCCCAGTACTACTGCTCTGCTGCTGCCCCACCACCTCTAAGGCCTACAGCTGGTTTTGTTGCATCACTAGGGCCCTGATCAACCCCACCCGACCCCAGGGCCATAGACCTCTCTTTCTGACTTCCTAAGTTGTCCCGGGCTGAAAAAAAAATGTCTTACCCTGATTATTTGTTGGTTATGCCACTTTAGAATTTGATTAATGCAGTATTTTAGAGTTGTTTAGAGGAGAATGTTTGCAGAGTTTGGCTCATGTGCTCCCTTTACTCCATCATCTTGGATACTCCATTTTTCATTAAATATCTAGATACTTAAATACCTAGTTACTTACAGGATCTTTGAACATAAAAACAATAGGATGAACCTAATAGGAATTAGAAGTCAACTAAAGATCAAGTAAGATATTCAAGAAGTGTTGAAATAGATCTCTATTCTTAAACAAGAAAAATCTTATAAAATGCATATGAAATTAACTTAGGAACTGCAAATAGCTTGGGTGATAATTCCTCAACCATATCCAATATCCATCTCAAGAATAAAACAAGAGAGTAGGTTTGAGAATCTAGAAATATTAAGAAGGAAAGGGGAAAATAATTAACTGCTTTAAAAAAATTGGTGAAAGAACATCTCCAAAATTAGACTGTTTGTAAAAAGAAAAAAAAAACCCTAAACAACGACAACAAAAGCTATTGCCTTTGAAGATAGAATTTAACCAGAACCATTGAGCAAAGATTTTTTGTTTATCATGTTCTCCAAATGTATATATCATAATCTCCAAATGTGTGTGTATGCATGCACACATACATTCACATAAAGGCCCCCAACAAGTGATATATTATGTATCTTTCTTTAGAAGATAGAGTTTCTATTAAATTGAATTACTTCAGCTGTGGCTTTAAATCAAAGGAGACTTCAGAATGAAGGTAGCTTCCACTAAATCGAATTATTGCCCTTGAGAGGTTTTCTGGTAAAGGTGTGGTGAGATAACTTAAGCATGACTCCAAATAAAGTGGTTGCAAGAGGAAAATTTGGAATATTTATTTGTTTTGATTATATTTCCTTGGTTTTTTCCCCTACTTTCAATTCTGAATTGAAACAGAAAGTCATAATTTTATTTAGCTTCTGAAAGGATAGTGGGAGGAAAAACCCAGGTGTATTCTGTTGATCCATAATCTATCAATTGCAAGGAACTGAAAATGGAATATCCAATTGTAAGTAAGCATCTCTCCTACTCAGTGTAAGAGTCCCAGACTTGAGTTTTGTATTCATAGTCATCATCATCTCTGCAATACTAATAGATAAATAAATGAATAAAAATAAACAAAACTCAATAAAAACCACTGCACTGAAATGAAACTTTTGTAAGAGTGGAGATCAATTGAATAAATAAATAAAATCACCACATTCCACCTATTTCCAGGTATTTTAATTAGGTGGAAATGGGTCTTGGTATTCCAACTAAGTGTGAAAAGGACTTAATCAATCTAGGTATTTCTAATAGGCTACTGGATGAACTGGAAATGATTTACAGAAAGAATGTTTGGAAAGTCTAAGGAAACTTAGTCACACCCTAGAGGTCATTTATAAAAAAAGTCAGCCTGGCCCAATAGAGATACAGAGTTAATCAAATCTCATTTGATAGGCTATTGCCTCTTGGAAAGAATTAATTGGGATGTTGGGGGTAGAAAGTGACTCAGTTAATCTCTTCTGTCTTGGACAAAATAGAACCTTGAAAACTGGAAAGGTACAGAAGATGTCCCATCTTTATCGTGTTTTCCAAACACATACTGGACACAGACTCACAGATCTACAAGGAACCAAGAACAAAACTACATCATATCTAAAAGGACCCTTTAGAGGACTCCAGAAAAAAGACTGCCAGTAGGTGTGAGTTACCCCTTTGCCTCATGTGCTCTCTAAGCTTTATTTGACTTCCCTCTCAACCTTCTAGGACCATTCAACTATAGAAGTGAAAGCAAAGTATTTGTGGTATCTATATTACAAGACTATATTGAAGAACACATAAGAAATACATGCAAAGGAATTTGTAGACTTTAAATGGGTATATAAATATATAATATTGCCCCAAACTCATCTAAGACTTTAGAATGGCATCTGTGTGTAAGAAGGCCTAGAATTCAATTAACTGGGGGGGAAACAAAGGTGACCTTGCAACTAAGAGTTAAGTCTCTATGCTTGTGGTGGCCTAATGATGGGGGAACATAAGGGGAGTAGGGAAAAAAAAAAAACATGCACACACAACAGCAAGAACAACGAAAAAAGAAAAAAAGAAAACAAACAAAACTAAGGCCAAAACCCAGATGATACTAGATTATTTTGGTAGTTACTGCACAAATAACCACTACCTGGATTATGAGTTAGCCTTCAGGAATTAAAATAGGAAAATATGTAGAGTTTACATTATAAGGATGGGTGATGTTACCTACTAAGACCCCAAGAGCAGGGACCAAGAGTTTGTGTTCAAACAAAAGGCTAAGGACGTTTAGATACCTGTGATAGCCCTGTTCTTTATTCTAACAAGCTTAACCTATGGATCATAGAATTTCCAGCTAGAGAGATAAGAAACTTAAGACCCACCAATCTAGGACAGTAAGACAGAAAAACCTGAAGGGCAGGAATTTTGCTGGCCCTAGGAACATTTTATGCTTTCTTCTCGAAAAAAAAGATTAAAATATTGAATTTATCTAGTTTGTATTTGCTTATTTTGTCAAATGGGGCTATAATGTGAGTTTTAAGCTAAAAAGAGTATGATAACACCTATTCCTTTAAAAATGAAATAGCTAAGAATTTTACCAGAGTCAGAAGGTAGAGGCACCTACTCCAGAAACATCTAGCCAAGCTATATCTAGCCAAAAGTACACAGTGGCATCCACCAGAGGAATATTTGATGGAACATCTGGTAGAACAATGGCATCCAGCTAAGTAGTGTCTAGTAGAGCAGCATTCAATGTAGTACTATTAAGTGGAGAGGTGTCAGGCAAAGACCTGCCTATCTGAACAGTGTCAGAAACATGAGTTGCCCCTCTCCATATGGGTATATACACTTACACAAATACGTATATGCATATGCACACATGCACACATATGTACATACACATACCATGACACGCATATACACATGTATGTGTGTATATCTCTAGGTCATTATATAAATATACACATGTGTATATATGTGTATAAAACTGTGCATGTGTATATTTACATATATTGTGCATATATGTATATGTATATCTGTATATATGTGTGCATATATAGTGTGTATATAGTATATATGTATGCATATGTGTATACGTGTATGTGTATATACACATAGATATGGGCTCTCTCTATATATAGACACAATGCATATATGTGTGTATAGCATATGTACATCTATATGTATGTATACACACACACACACACACATATATATATATATATTATATGTATATGTATGCGAATCTTTCCATAGATGCTTCGGTCTCATATGTTCCTTGTATGTGTGTCCCCCCCATGCTTACACATACTTGTTCTTGTCTACTATTTCTACTGATATTTTGATCACTTGTGGTAACATTTACCTCAGATGTGTGTGGGAAATGTTGTGTTGCTATGTTTTATGCCTTTTTGTTTAATGCTTGTCTGTGAATTAGATGACTCCTCTGGCTGACCACACACACAAAAAAAATGAAACATGGGAGGGAACTTGTGTGTAATGTGGTAGGTAATGTAGATGAACAAGTTCACTTGAACTTGGGGCAGATAATTTTGTGGGCTACCGAATTAGAAGTTATGATAAGGGTGAAGAATAGGTATACTCTGAATGAAGGGAGGTGGGGATTCACTTAAACTCCCTAAATCTCCATTTGTCCATCTGTGGAGTAGAAACGAACTAACTACCAACCTCCCAGTACTGTTGTTAGGATCAAATGAGCTCTTATACGAAAAGCACTTTGTAACCATGATGCCAATTTCCATGTTAGCTAAAACAGGGTGAAGGAAGGTTGCTGCCAGATAAGCGGCCACCATTCCTTCCAGTTTGCCTTGGTGATGGTGAGAGGGAGCAAGTATACATCAATATCTCAGATTTTTATTTATCAATTGCTAGTTGTAATATTTTTTTTTTCCTTCTCTGCCTGCCTCAGACCTCTTTGAGTCACTCTGAAGCTTTCTTGTCTTGGCCTGTACCTGTAGCAGTGTTTACTTTTCCAAAGTGTTTAACCCAAGACAAAGTTCTTAAGGATAACTTTAAAGATAGAAGGGTTCTCCTGGTTATTTCCCATCCCATTCTCACCCCTGCCTATCATAAGAATAAATTTCAAATTGAAAAAAAAGGGGAAAAGAGGAAAATAAAGGAGAGGAAAGAAGGGGAGAGGGGAGAAGGAGAAAGGAGAGGAAAGAAGAGAGGAGGAAAGGACAGCAGAGGAGAGAAGACAGGGGAGGTGAGGATGGGGGAGGAGAGAGAGAATTGACTGAAAGAAAAGAAATAAAATTAAATACTAAGACATTGGTGTTTAAGGAAAATAAAGAATCCATTTTCCTTTAGAACAAGAAGCAGGCATCTGTCTTTGATTTTTCAATGTGGACTAAATGCTAATATCCACATTACACTCAAAGTGACCCTGACAGATGTTTGATAATGAAGCTGCTTTGAGATTCATCAAGATAAGTGAAGTCTATTGAGGGAATCCAATGCTCTTACACATTGGGGATGGCTTTAAATCCTCCTGTAGCCCAGTAATACAATTACACTTGTGGAGTCCTTTACATGAACTAAGTACTAAAAATATGAGTATAATAATAATGATAATAATAAACCTGTGCATATGAATGGAGAGTATAATGCCTTTTACATTTCAATTTGGCAAGAAAAAGTGCCAATGTAACCTGAAAAGTTTTCACTCCTAGAATATCTATATGTGTTTATATATCCACACATACATACATGTATACATATATGTGTATATAAACGTGTATGCACATACATATAGAAGCAATACATATATGTTCTCCATATTGTATTAAATTGTGTGTAGAATACAAAATTTTACATTTAAAATTTTCATAATTTATATTGCCTTGAACTGCACTAAGAATTTTGAGACACTATGTGTCTGTATCTAGATATCTGCCAAGTTGCATTTTTCTAAAAAAAAAAAGCTTTAAAACTTTTTTTTTTTACTGAATTAAAATTTTTCCTTTATTTAAGTCAATGGGGCAGGGGAGTAGGGAATTAGGGAATAGATAGCCATAAATAACTCCAGAGCATCAGTATTATACACACGTCTGAGAAATGGAGAAGTGTAATGAACTAAAAGCAGAAATAATGATACTTAGCACTTGGATGGAGTTTTATATGCTCTAAAGTGTTTTAGAAACTATTACCTCTTTTGAATTTAATCATAATACTGTAAAGTAGGAAGAACAGGTATTATTATCCCATTTTTATACTTGAGAAAAGTGAGATGCAGAAGTTAAATGATTTTCCCAGGGTCACTGTCAGTTAATGATGATGATAGAGGGATTCGAACCTATGTCTCCTCTGGGTAATGTTCTTTCCACTTTAGTGATTCTACACAGACCTTGCCTGTACAAGGGACAGATTGAGATCACTAGTTAAATGACACAAACATGAAGAAAAACTTTGGGAAGAGAGGTCAATATACAAGATGGGGAAGATAAAATTCTTGATTTCTTGTTTAAATGATACTTTCTGAGAACTTATTGTCTTGAACTTTTGTAGTGCACATGTAACATGCCCAGCATCTATAAAGCCACAGACTCTTAAAATTATAGTGAATCTTAGAGACAATTTAGCCCGTATCCCCTATTTTACAGAGTAAACTGGGGTCCAGAGAAGGGAAATGGCTTGGTTAAGGTCATATGACTTTTTAGTAGCAGAATTGAGACAAGAACCCAGGGCTCCAGGGAACTTAGTATTATTCTGCCTAATTTTGTAACATTAATGATTCAGCAAAAAACAAACATTAATAGTAAATAATAATGAAAATAGCTAGGATTTATATAATATATTGACGTTAGTAAAGTGACTTACAAATATGTCAATTTATCTGGAAAATTATGCTGTGAGGTAGGTGCTATTATCATTATCTTCATTTTACAGGTCAGAAAACTGAGACAAAGAGAGATTAAGTGAGTTGTCAAGGGTTTCATAGCTAGTCAATGTCTGAAATCAGGTTTGAATTTGGGTCAAAACATCAAAAGTATCGGATACAGCATTTGAAACTCTATACGTATTTCAATGTTAACCTTGACAAAATCTCAGATCCTTAATTCCTTTGTCTCTGCGTATTTTGGGGGTGGTGTTGTTCTTTTCTTTTTTAATTGTTTTAGGAAAAATCATTCCTCTTGTCTATTATTTTGAAGTCTACTTTTCTGGTCATCAATATAGCATCTTTAACGTTGACTAACCAATATGTCTCTTTCTCCTCTAATGCTGAATTAAGCCTCTGAGTTTTGTTTCTGGGTAATATGTGCGTCCCTTCCGTCCACCTGAGGAAATTCTGTATACAGCTCCCTTGTCTGTGTCACTCTTCCTCTTTTGCAAATAAGACTAAAGTTAAGGATTAGTTACACCATTGTTGCAGATTTAAGGGTAAAAATCTGGAACACTGCATATTTCTATTGTCAAGGACCTGTATTTGTTTAGTGTCCAGAATGATGAAAGAATCATGTTCTACGTACTTTCTGTTACTTTAGCTTTCCCTAAAGCACTATGTATTTTTTAACAGGGTCCTTTTTCAATTTGTATGCCTGAACACGTGCTGTTATCTTTCTCACATTAAAGAGCGTAGGAGGGAAGAAGGAAGGGAGGAAGGAAGGAAGAAAGAATGGAAGGAAGGGAGGAGGGAAGGAAGGAAGAAAGGAAGGAAGGGAAGGAGGGAGGGAGAAAGGAAAGAAGGAAGGAAGGAAGGAAGGGAGGGAGAGAGGAAAGAAGGAAGGAAGGATGGAAAGAAGGAAGGAAGGAAGGGAGGAAGGGTGAGCAGGAGGGAGGGAGAGAGGAAGGAAGGAAGGGAGGGAGAGAAGGAGGAAGGAAGGAAGGGAGGAAGTGAGACAGGGAGGAAGGGAGGAAGGAAGGAAGGAAGGAAGGAAGGAAGGAAGGAAGGAAGGAAGGAAGGATAGTCCTTCCGAGCAGGAAGCAGAAAGACTAGCCAGGAGTGTACATTTCATTTTCCAAAGTTGATGCCTAAATCACAATGTTGGTTTTTTTTTTTAGATTTTTTGGAATGATATGACATGGGTTCTAGATAGATTCATAGACTTGCTTCCAAGCCCCATAACCAAATACATGAACCCTTACAACCCAGTTCACTGTCACCTGAAGGCACAGGTGCCAGTATTCTATTATTCTAAAAGAGCCAATGGCAAATTTGAATTTTTTTTAAATACCATGGATCTTAAAAATATGATACTGTTTCAGAGGGCAGAGCTGCAGCTTCTGCCAGGTCAGACCTCATCTATTTGCTAGGCTTTAGGCAATTGCAACAATTTCATCAAACTGTCTGGCATGCCATGGTAAGCAAATAAATTCCTAGAGTGAACTGGAGGCAGATGTCCCCGATGATCAGAATGCTGAAAGGAAAGTCCATCAGCCACTACATCCTCAGTCAGTTCTCCAATGACCATCTCTTAAGGATGAAGGTTCGACTTAATTTCCAGGACCCAGCTGTACATAGGTAATGTTGCGTATCTGTCTCTATTATTGCCTGAGCTGCAGAAAAGTGGATGGACACATGGGTTTGAAAGATCCAGAGCATAAGCCTACTCATCTAGCATGCCAACTTGGACCCTACCACATGTCACTCCACATCAGGCAGAAAGCGATACAGAATTAAACCCGGCTGTCAAGATGTCCAGATTGCAAGGGAGAAGAGACACTCTTTACTTGAGAGCTGTGATTGAAAAGACAAAACGAATTTAATCAGGCACTCAACTCATAGTGCACTGGTAATTGCAAAGTTTTTGACTAACCTTCCTCCCTATTCCCCCTCCCTGCTTCTTTTTAATGTCAGTGTGAATTGCTATGTTTGGGATAAACCCTCATGGCTCAGCTCCAACAATTAGATTACTCAGAAACTGTGTGAGCAGCCTTTACAAGTCAGCAATTCACCCAGACCAATAGGCAGGTGCTAGACTGGAAAGGGTATACTTTCCGAGGACTGTCTTTGGCTCCTCTCTTTGAGGCCCCAGGTCTCCTTACACTTTGTAGGACTAAAGTGAAAATGGTGCTAAGTACTGGAAAAATAGTTTAAAAAATAGAAGTAAAAACTAGATAATGAGGGCTAGCACAGGCAGCTCAGTAACCTCAGGCATAGGGAGTCTACAAGATGGAGGAATAGGCTTTTGAAGTAATTATAGATTTTTTTTTTAGCACAAATCCCACTTTTTAAACACTCAGTAGGATTCTGTCTATGAGATTATGAAAAATCTTCCTGTAGGCAAAGCAGACTGCTCCCTGGAAAAGTGTTCTAAAAGTTATAGGACAACATTTACTGACCTCCCAAAATACCAAGAACGGAAATAAATATAACTCATAATCATGTAGTCTAGGAAATGGAAGTGGTAGCCGTTGATTCATAACCAGATCTCCTCTGTACTGGATCAGAGAAGGGATTCTCTACCATATGAAGGATTATCTTAGTTTTTGAGCAAAAAAAAAGGAATGTCAGAAGTCATCTAGTCTAACCTCTTCCTTTTTCATTTGAGGAAACTGAGTTCTGGGTATAGGAAATTATATGCTAGCAGTCATAGAGGTAGGAAGTGGTAGAAATCAGATTTGCAGCCAGATGCCTTGACTCCATAACCCGCACTTTTTCTAGAGTGCACAATTGTCTCATATAATAAAATGAATCAATATACTGTTAAAATTTATTGATCTGGTCAAACTACAGTAATTGAACCACAAAGACATCTAAAAGGGGTGGAGGAGAGTGTCTTAAAGTATAATCTTAGTATCCAGATACCATTGTAAATTGGTAAATAGGGCATTTAAAAAAAAAACTTGGCTACTGTGTTACTGGTTAAAAAAAGAACCTTATTGTATAGGTAACAGTTACTATGATGGAAGGAAAAGAATGAGCTTGGGTTCTAATACCTTATCTCTTCCCCGTTCTACCCCCAAATAACTTGTATGACCTTGTGGATGTGGGTAAGTTATTTAGTCTCCTCAGGCCTTATTTTCCTCACATTGTAAAATTGAGATGGATATCTAAATATAACCTTAGGGTCTTTAGGACATGAAAATGCATGATGGGAATTGAAGTGGAACAAAATCTCTTGGATTGCAGTTTTGACAATGAGCATAGAGGCTCTGAAGGGATGTGCTGAGATGAGGTGATTAGGCATAAATTTTAGTTTAGATTTTTAGGGAAGAGCACTGCTACCCACAGCAGTAGCAGGGGTGACTCTGATATCTGCATGCAGATTGATACAGAAACACAAACTAGTACATAGAGAGAGGCACATTGATTGTCTGATGAAAAAGAAGCTTAAGGTGACAGTGTTCGTAAAAGTTTGTCCTGAATTTAGCAAGCTGAGAAGCAACAACCCACTCCCTAATATCTGAAATCAAAAAGGTTCAGGGTCTGTAATAGGGATCAGAAAAAAAGAGACTAATGACAGTGTTGGGTGGCAAGCAGCCCCAGGGAATATCTCCATTTTATGGAACAAATGATACAAGCTGAGCATTTTGGATAATTGTCCCTTTTAAAAACTGTGAAAAGTTGGGGAAATTTTTTTTTCTCATTTTTCTATTATTCCATTTTAAAAGGCAGAGTTTTTAACTTCTAAGTCTATATTTCTCCTCAGCTATTTCCTTACTATTTCAAGAGCACTTTAAAATTTTCTTGATCTAGAAAAAATGTATGATCTGTTTTTAATTGTTTTGAGTGTATAATATAGAAATAGAAAAATGAGTGGCTATTTCAACATACAGGATTTAACAGATTAGCAATCCTCATCTCTGGCCTGACAATTAGAAATTGCTCTGCTTTGGGGGCCCTAGGCTTTTATGATATTCAAAACTAATAATCTATATAGTAATATCTCTAAATTCATACAGAAAAAGACCTATGCACATGCAAGAAAAGTTTGTCTCTAAATAAAAACCAACATGGAGAAGCTAGGAGGCAGAGTGGATAGAGTGCCAGTCCTGCAGTCAGAAAGACATCTCCCTAAGTTCAAATCCAGTCTCAGACACATTACTTTTATAACCCTGAGCAAGCCACTTAACCCTGTTTGCCTCAGTTTCCTTATCTGTAAATGAGCTGGAGAAGGAAATGACAAAGCACTCCAGTATCTTTGCCAAGAAAACCCCAAATTGGGTCATAAAGAGTTGGACATGATGGAATGATTCAACAACAATAATAAGAAAACAACATGAAAAGAGGAACTATTAAAGATAATCTGATGACCATTGTCTTAGTGATAGCAATGATTAAATTGCAAGTGACAAGAAGAAAACATGGCTACAAGCACGCATAGGGATTTTCTTAAATGATAGAACATTTTTCCATGATGAAACCATTGTGTAATTTTGTCTAAAAATATGCTTTTGTTTGAAACCTTCAGTGAACCAAAAAGACTTGGTTCCTTTAAGAAGAAACCATTTTTGCCAAAGACCTTGGGCAAAATTGCTAAGAATACATTTTTTGTAGAGAATATATTTTTGATGGTTAATTAGACATTGATAAATATAAGAGGAGATGGAAATAAGCAAATTTGGATGACATTTTAAAATGTTGCCTATGTAACCTTTTTCAGACTAAAAATAACATAAAAGTATGACATGGAAAGATGAAATATTTTCCTTCCATATTTTGATGACTCTATTCAGTTACTCCAGAGAGCAGAAAGTATAGAAAAACTTTTCTGTTCCATTAAAGGAAACAGAGAGTTATCATGATAAATGTTGTTAATGATGACTGTTCTGTGTATCCCTACTAACTACATGTTCTCATCATCTATTGTCTCCTTAAAACCAAATAATCTGGCTTCTACTAAGACTGTCAACAGACTAAGGGGATGGCTTTTAAAGGGCCCCCTCAATCTTAAGCAAAGTCAATGAAGAACAAGGCTTGGGGAATTTCTGACAAAAACAAAAACTATATATCTGTTATATATCTGTGTCTCTGTCTACATAGATCTCTCTCTATATGCACACATATATAGAGAAATGTATGTGTCTATTTATATATGTGTGTGTATACATATATAAATGTAGACATTGATATAAAGATGTAAAGTAAATGAATAATTTCAAGAATGTGCAAAAACTTCTTTGGAGTGATGGAAGAAAAATGTATAGCCTAAAGGAGAGTATGCATTTTGACTATTACAGTATAAATGGAGACAGATTCAAAATGTGTAATGTGTGGTTATTATATATATATATATATATATATATATATATATGTATATATACATACATATATGTATATATAAGCATATATATATCTTCTAATATAAATGTTTTCCTAACTAAAATCATAACAGAGTAGAGAATGGAAGCATACAGCACTTTAAGTGAAATACAAGAGAAAATAGAATCAATTTTCAGTGGGGGATGGGGGGAAATCCTTGCAGCTTGTATTTCTAATGAAGGTCTGATGTCTAAATAAATGGGAAGTTACACAAATTTGTGACTGAGATCCATTCCTTACTAGATATATGGCCAAAGAATATGGAGAAAGAGATCTCAAAAGAATTGCAAACTATTTTAAAGCATGTGGAAAATTGTTCCATATCACTGATAATAAGAGAAATACAAGTCAAAATAAATCTAAGATTTCATCTTACACTCAGCAAATTGGCAAAAATGACAAAAGATTGAAATAGTCAATGTTGGAGAGACTGTGAAAAGACAGGCACAATAACATGTTTGTGGAACTATGTTTCAAGTATTCTGTAAAACAATTTTGAACTATGTGAAAAAGTGACTTAAATGTTCATACCCTTTTACTAAGAGATGGTACTCTGAGACTTATGCTAAAGAGGTCACAGACAGAAAGAAAGAATCAATGTATACCAAGATTTTCATAACACCACTCTTTGTGGGTAGCAAAGAAGTAGATAAAAAAGTACATGTCCATTGACTGAGGATGGATAAGTAATTGTGGAACATAAATGTAATGGAATATTATTGTCTTGTAAAAACGATGGTTAGGAATGCAAAGTAACTTTGGAACATTTGTCTGAACAAATGCAGAATGGAGTAAGTAGAGCCAAGAAAACAGATAGAACTACAACAATGCAAATGGCAAAAGCAATTGAAAATGGAATGCTTTGTTTAATTATAATGACCAATCTTTGCCCCTAGAGAAAAGAAGAGGAAATAAATATTCCTCCTTTCATTGGGAAGATAGATAATGGGCATGGGATGTTGAATATACTATTAGATGTGGTTAATGTAATGAGTGGGTTTGTTCAATTTTCTTTTTTCTTGGAAGGCTCACTGGATAGAGGAGGAGAAAGGGGAATTGTTAAGAAATGACTTGTGATACAAAAACAAAAGGCATCAATAAAATTTTCTTTAAAAGTAAAAGAATAAATGTCTGGCTTCTACAAAGACCAGACCTGCATGACCTGAGCCCTGAAGAACCTCTACATTTTTCATAGCATTTCAACACTCTGGCTAGCAGCTGTTGTGGGGGTGAAAGACCAACATAAGCCCAACAACAAGAACACTGCCAAAGCCCTGAAAAAGCCCAAGTTCTTTTGATCTGCTTTACTAAGGAAAGCAATGTTAAGGGGTTGACAATCTTACTTTAATCCAATATACAAAGATCATTCACATATTTCAGGTGAAAAAGGCAGCACCCTGAAATTCAGAGCAAATACAAACAAATTACAAACATCAACAGACAGACCTCGTCTGATTCAAATCCGAAAACATAGTTACCAGAGTTTAAGAAAGTCCCAACATCCGGGTTACGAGCTGGAGGGCTCTTAGCTACAGCTGCCTGGAGTTTCCACATCAGTGCACCACCATGAGTGAGAATCCTGCACAAATTGCTCTGTCTTCTCTTCTTATAGCATTTCAGATGTCATCAAACGTCATCTGAATGACCAGACCTTAGGCTGCTATGATTGGCTCTTGAGTTAGCACCTCCCCTTAGTACCCTGGGAGCTTCACACCCACATAGGCTTAGCAGCTAATAGGGGTTTGGGCCTGGGGCTTAGCACCTAGTAAGAATCATTGAAATGCACTGAATTAATCGAAGGAAACAAAAGCCAAACTCTTCAAGGGCACTTGGTTGAACTGAATGCTAAGAGTCCATTTTGCTTACCAACACACATAGGTGGCCCAAAATCCTTTGGTGGGCCTGACTTAGACTCTTCCTTTCCAGGGAAATAAAGTAAACTTGCAATTCCCAAATCTAATATCTTCTTTTCAGTTGTTAGACTACAAGTAACTGGGATATTTCCCCTAGATCTCTCTTTCATTGTCTCTCATAATCTGCTGATAATGCCATATATCCCTAAAAACATATTCCATGTCAAAACACTCCATTCAATGTTGTTTTCTATAAATTTACTAATGCATTATAACTACAACCCACAGTGAAGACATAAAATTCTGCTTTCACATGGTTAGAGTTAAGGAACACTTTAAACATCATTCCTGTAGAACTAGGTGGTACAATAAGCATACCATCCACCCTAGTGTAAGGAGGATCTGAGTTCAAATCTGGATTCAGACACCTTCTGGTTTTGTGACTCTGGGTAAATAACTTAATCCTCTGTTTGCCTCAGTTTCCTCATCTGTAAAATGAGAATAACAATCACACCTACCTTCCAAGGTTGCTGTGAGAATAAAATTCATTGATAATTATAAAGCCCTGACACCAATACCTGGCACAGAGTAAGTGCATTATAAATGCAAGCCATTATATTGTTTTCCTTTTATCTACTATATTTTTTTATTGGAACCAATGTACAATTTTAGTTGAGAAATACCTGTGAAGCAATGCAATACCTCAAAAGTCACTCTCAGATGTATGTTAATCAGCAAAGATTGGGGTGAAATACAATTGCATAGTCAATGCTCATGGTAATCTTTACCCACTTTAGACATGTTTGAAGCTCACTTCTGCAACTTGCAGAAGGCAAGGGTGAAGGAAAACAAGCAGTTATTAAACACTGCTATGTACCAGGCAGTATGCTAAGCATTTAAAAAAAGTCATCTCATTTGACCTCACAACTACCATGTGATTATCATTCTCATTTTACAGTCATGGAAACTGAAGCAGATAGTTAAGTCACTTGCCCAGGGCCATATAACTTACAAGTGTCTGAGGATGAATTTGAATGCTATTTTATCTTTACCCTATGCCCAACACTATCCACTTGGCCAACTAGACAGAGAAGGCCAATGGGAGATTTTAGAACTCAGGAGGAGTTATAGACCTCACCTAAGGGACAAAAACAGGAGGGAAACCCAATAATACCATGGCTACAGAATATATGCTGAATAATCCTCATAGCGATAAAATACAGGATCACAGATTTAAAACTGGAAACTCATATAGTACATGCTACCAACCCTCTCATTTGAAAATTGAGGCCCAGAAAGTAAAACATGGGTAGTAAGTAGCAGAGCCAGGACTTAAACAGATTTTCTTATTCCAAATATAGCAATCTTTTCAATGAATGATGTTGACTGGCCAACTCATCATTCCTTAATTACTCTCTTAATTACAATCAATAAATATTTATTAAATATCTACTATGATATGGCAGACACTTTGCTAAGTACTGAAAATACAAAGAAAGACAAATATCAATCCCTTTTTTTGAGAAGCACCTGTAACAACAATGTTGCTTGCAGCTGCTGCTGAAGTGTAAGACCCAACAAACAAGACTAGCAACAAGAGCTGCTAGCACAGGTTCTTTGATCTGCTTTTCTAAGGACAGCAACTTTAAGGAGTTAACAATTTCACTTTAACTAAACATACATATATCATTCACTTGGTTCAGGGGAAAAAGTCAGCACCCTAAACTTCAGAGCAAATACAAATAGAAAATACCAACAGAGCAAATAACACAATTCAGCAGACAGGCTTTGTTTGATCAAGACATCACATACTTAGTTACCAAAAAGAAAAGCAAGAACATCTGGATTTTCTTCAAAGCCAGGGGGCACTTAACAATGGCTACCCAGAGTCTCCACACCAACACTCTTCCAGTGAGTGAGCACCTCAAACAAAATGCTGACCTCTGAGTTTATATACCCTTCTTAGGGCCTGAAGGCTTCACACCTAATCAGCAAAAGGGCGTGGGCCTGGGGCTTAGCACCTAGCAAGACTTAATCAAAGGCACTTGATTACTTTAGCATCCTAAAAGAGAAAGCAGTAAAAAAAATATCCCACCCTGCTTAACATTATAGCACCATATCTAATGGGGGAGACAGTATAAAAGCAAAGCAAATACACAGTTCACACACATACACATACACACACACACATATATATATATATATATATATATGCTAAATTGGATATAATTAAGACAAGGAGAGCACTAGCATTAAAGGGGTTAGGGAAAGGCTTGTTGTAGCAGGTGAAATTTTAGCTAGTACTTGAAGGAAGCCAGGAGATAGAACAGAGGCTAATATAATAAACATCAGCATCATTAAGTTCTGATATTATCTTTTTTCTGTCCACCCTCAATCATATCTTTGATGTTATAATTTCAGACAGCTAACTTCAGGTTTTTGGAAAACATTTCCCTCAAACCTCCCTGAAAATTCACTTTCAGCTGTATAAACTCCAGCATCAATGGAGGTGGAGGTAAATTTATTCCAGCTTCCAAGTAGTCCTATATACCTGCCTTCTTCATATGATTCAATTTCACTCCATGCCATCTATTTCTTCTCTTCTGGCTCTTCTTCCCCCTCCCAAAATATATGTATTCTATAGTCTAAACATTCTTTCCATCAGGCATTTCACCCACTCAATTATTTGGCATCTTTTAATTTTTTTTTCCTGTCATAGATCTCACCTACTCCCAGTGCTACAACTGTCATCTTTGCAGATAGTTTGAAAATGATTTTTGTCCTATACTATCATCTCTAACCTACTACCTTTTAGACATTTCTACCTAGCAATTTCTCCCTCTAGGTGGTTGATGTTGCATTGAATAAATTACTGGGCCAGGAGTCAGGAAGAGCTGAGTTCAAATCTAGTCTCTGACATTAGCCATGTCCCCCTGGGCAAGTTGCTTAATCTTTATTTGCCTTAGTTTCCTTGACTGTAAAATGGGGATATTAATAGCACTTGCCACATAAGGTTATTGTGAGGATCAAATGAGATAACATTTGTAAAAATTAAATTGCTTAGCATATTGCATGTGATATAGTAGGTGCTATTATAGATGTTTATTCCCTTTCCCATTTCACTTAAAGTGAAAGCATGTCACACCAAACCACCACCTTTCCTTCCCCAAAAGATCCTTCCTTTGAATTCCCTAGTTCTATTAATGATATCAATGTTTTCTCAATTATCCAGACTTGACAATTGAGAACATAAATTTTTAACTTGTTGTCCATGGACATTCAAAATATTCATGGATAGATTTAGTGGTCAGATTCAAATAAATTAACAACTGGTTCTTCACGGAACCAAGCAGAGACCCCACCTCCACTAGCAATTGTTTCCAGGAACTCAGCCTAAAATTAGGTACCACTTCTATGGAACCAGTGCAAACTGGCTGAATCCCACCACTAGACAGATTTCAAGTGGTCCATGAACTTGGAAAGGGAAAAAAATCTTTGTAGATTATTGGTATCTTACAATGCATATTAACCACTTTCTTAAATTGTGTTTAAAAAACAAAATAAAACGAAAAGTTAATGTGAAAAGAGGTCAACTGACTTGACCAAACTGTCAAAGGGGTATGTAAAATGCAAAAGATTAAGAAACCCTGCTTTAGAGTTGTCTTTAAGTGCCCCCATTCCTTTTGTTTGATGTCAATCAATCACAAACTAATTTCTACTTTTGTTTCACAATATATCTGTAATTTAGTGTCCTCTTTTCTTGTACTTCATTGTTCCCCACCCTAGTTCAGACACTAGTTCAGACACTCTCAATAGGACTATTGCACCTGGAGACCTCCTAAATAATCTCCCTTCAGTTTCTTCTCCTTTTGATATATCCTGAATATCCACACCAAGAGAACTTTAATCGTGTCAAGAGTATAAGCATATCCTGGACTAAATGAGAGTTATTTCCTGGAACGAGGGGAAGAATTTCTCTACAAAGCTATCACAAAGCTAGGCGAAAAAGCTCTGATGTCTTCAGTATTTCACATCTCAAAGCAAATAGATCATTCTTCTTCTTCCTCCACTTTGCATCAAGGAAGAGATGGCCCCTTCCTTTGTTAAGGTTAACCTGGATACTTGAACCTTTAATGTCACTCCTTTCAAACTCAGGGACCTTACCACTCTTTCATCTTCACTGTGTATCCTGGCTCCTTCTCCCTTGCTTATAAACATATCTCAGTCTCTCCGATCTTCAAGAAAGCGTACACGTGACCTTGCCATTCCCTCACGTTATTACCTTCTATCCCTTCTTCCTCCTAGTTCCAAACCCTGTAGAGATTTGTCTACTGTCACTTTCCTACTTTACCACTCTACTGCAACTGTTCTCTGTAGGCATTTGGTGTTTCTAGGCAATGGATAGAACACAAGGCCTGGAGTTAGGAAGATCAGAGTTCAAATCTAACTATGTGACTTTGGGTAAATCTGTTTGCCTCAGTTTCTTCAATTGTAAAGTGGGGGTAACAATAGCAAAAAGCAATTAATAACCACAGTCCCTGGCACATACTAGTCTCTCTCTCTCTCTCTCTCTCTCTCTCTCTCTCTCTCTCTCTCTCTCTCTCTCTCTCTCTCTGCCTGTGTGTACACACACACCCACACCCACACCCACACTCACTTCCTTCCCTTCACCAAAGTTTAGCAATAATGTCCTTGTGGTTTTAAATCAATACTTTTTTATTTTGAGTAAACTCTCTACCAATACTCTCCTCTCCCTAACTCCTCTTTCCCGTTAGTCTATCTTTACCTAGTTTTATTTTACTTAAATTCATTTTTTTTCTTTCTTTTATTCATTTAGTTATTTATTTTTTCCCCTTTTTGCCCTGATGTTTCCCCCTCAATAGTTAATTCTCAGTTTCCTTTCTTCTCCTGTTCTAATCTTTTACATTTACTGCTTTTTTAAATGTGCCTTTTAAAAATCATTTTAGTGTTATTAACTTGTTATACATGAATGCCCATGAACATATATGTGTATATATAAAATGCAGAAAGATGATTGCATGTAAAACTATGAATCTCAACTATACAAAACCTTGTTGGTAGTTGTTTGTTTGTTTGTTCTGAAGTATATTTCCAATAAAAATTGGTTTCTTTTTTGAATTGCCTTCTGCCCTTTTCATTCATTAATGTTCTTTTATTCTCCCCCTCCCCCTTTTGGGGGATAGAAATCATTCTCTTTTCTATATGATTTCCTTCTGGAAAAGGATCAGGAAACAAAAAGAAATCCATACACTGGCCATATCTAAAGTACATGTGTCTCATTTTACAGCTTTAATCCACCGTCTCTGCCAAGAAGTGAGCAGCATGATTTCTCTTCAAATTTCTGGAGCCTTTATTGGTTATTTCATTGATCGTTGCTCCTATATCTATCACAGTTATTTACTTTATAAAGTTTAATTCAATTACTTATTTTTTCTTCTGTTTCTGCTTACTTCATCCTGTATCAATTTATACAAATCTTTTCAGTTTTATTTTTTGTCATAACAAAATTTCTATATATTCAAAATATTTTTTCAGCCTTTCTTGTTTAGCATTTTATTTTCCAAAATACAATTTTTGACATTCAGTTTTAAAACTTTGAGTTCCAAATTCTCTCCCTTCCTCCCTCCCCACCCCCTCATTCAGAAGGCAAGCAATTCAATATAGGTTATACAAGTATAGTCATGAAAAACATTTCCATATTAGTCACATTGTGAAAGAAGACAGAAAAAAAACTCAAGAAAAATAAAGCAAACAAAAGTATTCTTCAATCTGTATTCAGACACCATCAGTTCTGTCTCTGGGGATGGATAGCATTTTTCATCATAAGTCCTCCAGAGTTGTTTTGGATCATTGTGTTGCTGAGAATAGTTAAGTCATTCACAGCTGATCATCGCACAATATTGCTGTACATATCACTTTGCATCAGCTCCTCTAAATATTTCCATGTTTTTCTAAGAGCATCCTGTTCATCATTTCTTATAGCATGATAGTATTCCATGACAATTATATAGCACAATTTGTTAAGTCAATCCCCAGTTGATGGCCATCCCCTTGATTTCCAATTCTTTGCCACCAGAAAAGAGCTGCTATGAATATTTTTGTACAAATAAGTCCTTTTCTTTTCTTTTTTTTTTAATCTCTTTCATGATACAGACCTAGTAGTAGTATTGCTAGGTCAAAGAGTATACATGGTTTTGTAGCCCTTTGGGCATACTTCCAAATTACTCTAGAGAATGATTGAATCAGGTCACAACTCAGCAACAGCGCATTAATGTCTCCTTTTTACCTCATCCCTTCCAACATTTGTCATTTTCCTTTTCTGTCCTATTAGCCAATCCAATAGGTATGAGGTAGTACTCAGAACTGTTTTGGTTTACATTTCTCCAATCAATAGTGATTTAGAGCAATTTTTCTCATATGTTATAGATAGCTTTGATTTCTTCATGTGAAAACTGTTCATACATTTTGATCATTTATCAATTGGGGAATGGCTCTTATTTTCATAAATTTAACTCAGTTCTCTGTATGTTTGAGAAATGAGGCCTTTATCAGAGAAACTTGCCTCAATTTTTTTTGAGCTACAGTTACTAACTGTATTTCCTCCTCTGTTTAGTCTATTCTCTCTCTCTCCTTTCATCCTGTCCCTCCTCAAAAGTCTTTTGCTTCTGACTACCCCCTCCCTCAATCTTCCCTCCCTTCTATCACCTCTACCTTCTCTTATCCCTTTCCCCTCCTACTTTCCTGTAGGGAAAGACAGATTTCCATACCCGAATGTTTGTGTATGTTGTTCCCTCCTTAAGTGGAATCTGGTGAGAGTAAGATTCACTCATGCTCTCTCACCTCCCCCATCTTCCCCAACACTATAAAAGCTTTTTCTTGCCTTTTTTATGAGATAATTTGCCCCAGTCTACCTTTTCCCTTTCTTTTTCTCCCAGAATCCTGCCTGCTTCTATTGGCAAGACAATAAACCTTTTCTTTGAATGAAAGAAGGCAGGAGTGGTCTAATTCTTTTGAGGCAGACCCACAGCCTGTACCCTTGCATTTCAGGGTTCCCAGAATCACTGGACTGCATCAACATGGTGATTATGGTAGAATTCAACAACAAAGAAATGAAAAGGCATTCTATGGGACTTTGCTAAATGAGATGATCTGGACAGCAATTGGTGGTTCATGCTCTTTCTGAAGAGCTAATTCCAACTCTAAAGAATAGAACAGTAGGTTTAGGGAATAGATGTAAATCAAGAGTTACCTCATAGACACAGCAGGAGATTAAAATATAATCATATCAATTTGTATATAATCCTGAGAATACAATATTGAGTCAGAACACATACAAATACCTCCACTAATGTATACTACCAACTGTTCTGTTGTCTTAGAAATTATTTGAGTCACTTAGGGGTTAAAAGATTTACTCAGAGTCACATATCCTGTATGTGTCAGTGGCAGGACTTGAATCAAAGCCTTCCCAACTCCGAAGGCCAGATCCCTATATCCTTTGCCATGTTCCTTTTCCTGCACTGAATTCTCATAGATCTTAATGATCTGTGTTACTTAGGTCTCTCTTGAGATACTTTACTTAGAACCTGGGGAGTAAAGACTAGCCGTATCAATCTATGACTGATCAAAGAATTAAATAATTGCTGATGTGGAAGAAACTTCATGGGTGGTCCTATCCAATTCTCACCCAAATATCAGTCTTGTGTACAACATGACCGAGTGATCTTCTTTGCTCCATTTGAAGTCTTCCAGTGATAGGAAACTCATGGCCTTACAAGTATCTAAATGTGCATTTGTACAGTTCCAAATGTTGTGTTATCTAGCTGATTGCTTAAGCTGTTCAGGTACTATAGTTACATAGGCAAAAGAACTGAATAGATGAGTAATGGTGCTTGACCACTGTAGATGATAGTTAAAACAGAAAAAAAGCCCTCGATTTATTCCTCTCTAAAAAAATCACTTTTGCTTGAGTGAATTTCAAAAATATTTATTAAAATTATAATTATATTTTGTTATGAATTACTATTTTGTGTTGTATTCTATCATTTCATATCATATTGTATTATATCATATCAAATCTTATAATACTATTAACTTACCCTATATCATATTACATTATATTCTATCATATGGTCATAGGATGTATACTATTACTAGAAGCATGTAGGCACTCCAGTGGATACAGCACTGGATTTGGAATCAAGAAGACCTGAGTTCAAATATTGCTTCAGGTACTACTTATCAGTGGTTAAGTCACTTACCTTTTCTCTTCTGCAGTTTCTTTATCTGTAATATGGAAATAATAATAGCACCTGCCTCACAGGGTTGTCCTGATGGCCAAAAGAGATATTTGTAAACCATTTTCCATAGTATCTGGCATGTATTAGGTGTGTAATAAATGTTTATTTCCTCCCTTCTGATTTAAATTAGCTCTAACTTGCGTTGCCTATGTAGATAGACATCACCATCATCACATGATTACAGATTTACGGTGGGAAGAGACCTTTCTAGTTAGCTAGTAGTAAGGCCTCATTTTTCAGATAAGAAAAGTGAGCCCTAGAGAAGTGAAATTACTTTTCTAGTGACAATTGATAACAGAACCAAGCTGCTTTGGAGGTAAAGGAGGATAGTTGATGGGGTGTTGGACCTCAGTTGGGACGATCAGCATTCAATTTCTACTTTAGACATTGACTAGTGCTTTGCTCTGGGAAAGCAATGCACTTAACCCAATCTCAGTCAAAGTTTCTACATCTGTAAAATAGAGATTGAAATAGCAGTGCAGTTATGGACTTGGTGTGCGGGTCACATGAGATAATGTATATAGAACTCTCTATAAACTTGCAAGTACTATGTAAATATTAGCTCTTTTTAAGTAGAAATCAAACTTGCATCCTCTGCCTCCAGAAAGTTTGTTTAGTTTTCCTAGAAAGACAACTAGAAACCTGACAAGAGAACCTGATGTGATCTTCCATGCCTAGCCTGATGAGCCAGAAGAGATTATCAATTTCCCTCAAATGCCTAGTATTTATTAATAGGCTGGCCCCTTTTAGGATGGTCATCAGGATGAGGAGCCCTGCATAATTAAAAACAAAGAAAAAACGAAAACACTTTGTTGCTAAGGAGTTGAATAACCTAAGAAACCAGTCTTGATCAACAAAGGAATATACAGGGCCTTTAGGCAATAATGATTTTGTTTTAAAGGCTATAACTCCCGAGGACATATTTGCTTTTCCTCCAACAAATACTGGCCTAGACATGAAGATAAGTATGAAGAATTTACCATGCTATAAAATGTTTTCAGTAATATGCTCTGCCCCTTCCTTTAGGCAGCAAAGCAAATAAAAACCATTTTTAAAAAAATAGGGTGTGTGTATATGTGTGTGGAGGGAAATAGATACAGTGTGCTTGTGCATACATGTGAATGTGTGCATGTGCATGTGTGTGTAATATATTATATTATTGCTCTTGTGCCCAGGTGATTTGGTAAGAGATTATCTCCAAAAAAATTATTAACCCTTGTAAACCATCCCCCTTGCCTGTCCTTCCACTATCAACCTATCTCCCATCACAATCTCTTTTCAGACCAGTCAGTTTGATGAAGCTGTGGCAGGTTCCTGTTGTGTCTATGTACCTTCCCCGATTATACATGACAGAGGCATCAGAAAGATCTTAACTTGAACTAACTCATCCCTCTATGCCTCCTCCTCATAGCTCATTATGAAATTAGGTCTTTGAAAGGATCATACAAGCATGCGTGCACGCACGTGTGCACACACACACACACACACACACACACACACACACACACCCGTATACAACCACGTACAGTATCGTTGTTGCTTTTCAGTCATGGCCAACTCTTTCTGATCCTTTTTTTTTTTTTTAGCAAGGAGACTGGGGTGGTTCACCATTTCCTTCTCGAGATCATTTTATAGATGAGGAAACTGAGGCAAACAGGGTTAAGTGACTTACCCAAGGTTTGAATTCAGACTTGAATTTTAATTCAGATTTGAATGCAGGAAGATGAATCTTCCTGACTTTAAGCCTGCACTACCTAGCTGCCCCACGTACACTATACGTAAAGATAAATTCACATGCATGATATATGTATATATATATATGTGCATATATAGGTACATGTACATATAGGTCTATACACACAAACATGCATATAGATAAATACATATGTGCGTGTGTGCATGGGTATGTACACATACAACATGTATACATGCAAGCTTGGAAAATATATGCACAGTGTGATATATGCATATATTTTATTGTGCCATGTATGCATTCATGTACCATGTGTATAGATATGCACAGATGCATACATATGTTATATGCATGTATGTGTACACTGTGCATGTGTACACATAAATACAGCTATATGTGTTTATATATACAGCAAATACACTTTCATGAATTTATGTATGTTTATTTACATTTATATATATTTATTTACATATAGACAGGGACAGACAGACAGACAGATAGTATGTGTGTGTGCATGTATGTGTATGTGTGTATACATGCATGTCTGCACTTACAAAAATCCTTTGGACTTCATAAGCAGCTCTCTAGGGATATAGATTTCCCATTGCAGACTTTGTCAGGCATGGTCAAAACCCACAAATCTAGACAACACTCCTTGCAGAAGTTTGTTCTAATGTGGGGTTTGTAAATAAAAGTTAGGGGAGAGTGAGAAAACTGAGAGCAAAGATACAAATTGCTATACATATGAAACTAATCCATGCTTGATAAACACAACATGACAGCAGGAAAATAAACACTCAAATGCCAAAGCCCAGGTCCTTCATCAAGACAGATCAGGTTAAATTGCCATTTTCTTCCTCGCTTTTGGCTGTGTTTGTGTGACCCGGATACTCATGAGTGGGGAGGACTCTTGGCAGGCAACAGAGGCAAAGCTGGTGAGCCTAGGAATAATTTCCTTTCCGCAAGGGGGAGTGGGGTAGTACACTTGATCATTTCAATACAGAACTCTGGTTAATCTAGTCCCTGGCTTGAAATGCCTGTTATTGAAGCTCAGTCCTCAGCTGTAGCTTTCATTACTCTTCATTTCCCAAACTCTATAAAATATTCAGGAAGTTTCTGACAAGACCATCAAACATGTTGCTCTCCTAGGTACTCATTAAAACAATTCCTGGGGAAATGGACATAATGCCCATTCTTCAGTGGGCCTGAAACTAGAAGTAAGGTGGCAAACCTCTGCAAGAAGTAGGGCTGACGCAGAAACTCTTTCAAATAAAGTCAACACATATTTATAAATCATATGTAACGAGCCCAGGAAGGTGTTCCTATCCATAACCAGGGTGAGGTGACCAGGCTTTTGACTCAAGGTACCTACTTTAAAAGGCACAGAATTTAGATGGAAACATCACTTGCAGGCTTTTTATCAAAATAGAAAAAAAATAGAATTTAGAATCTTGCTAGCTTGTATTATCAATTAAAATAGGAAGTTACCAGGGAGCAGATTGGTGTCAATTCCCAATAACCTTCTGCTCCCTCCCCTTACCATCATTTCTATCAATTGTCTCTAATCAGTGTTATGGATATTTGTCTCCCTCAGTGAGGCACCTCAACTGATGGTAAACATGTTCATGCTTCATCCTTTTTGGGTAAAGGGGAATGGAAAGGGGGAGGGAGAAAAGAAGATGAAGGAAAGGTGAAAAGAAGGGGAGGAAAGGGAGGGCAGAACAGGGGAGGGAGGGAAGGGAATAAGCATTTATAGTGCTTAATATGTTCCAGGCACTGTGTTAAATATTTACAAATATTATTTTATTTGAGTCTAATAACAACTCTTCAAAGTATGTGCTTATTGTTAACTTCATTTCACAATCAATGAAACTGAGGCACACCAAGTTTAGTGACTTCTCCAAGTTCACACAGATGACAAATGTCTGAGGTTGGATTTGAACTCAGGACTTCCTGCATCTGGATCCAGCACTCCATTCACAGTACCACCTAGCTGCCTTTAAACTTAGCCATGTACAAAATGATTTATTGTACATGCCTTGGGTATACAAAATGCAATTCCAGATCCTGCCGAATCTGATGCTACAAAAGACAGAGGAAAAAATGACATTGTTCCTATCCCCACAGAGCTTAAGGTTTAGTTGGGACAATCATAAATATATACCTGTAAACACAAAAAAGTCATAAAAATATGTAATTGAGTACTACAGTGGGTAGCATTGAAAATAGGGACCATAGCAATTTAAAGAGAAAATTTGAAAATTTTAAAATTTAAATTAAATTGATTTAAGTTAAATTTAATTTAAATTAGCTTAATTAAAATAATTTATTTTAAATTAATTTAAATTAATTTAATTAAATTAAAAATAATTTAAATTTAATTTTAGTTTAAAGAGAAAAAAAATCAATGTGGATGGGAATAAAGAAGGAAGCATAGTGACAAGAGGGACAGCTCGGTGGCATAGTGGATAGACCACAGGGTCCGGAATCAGGAAAACATGAGTTCAAATTTGACCTCAGACAAGGACTATGTGACCCTGTCACGTAACTGTTTGCCTCAGTTTCCTCATCTGTATGGCAAACCACCCTAGTATCTTTGCCAACACAATCTCAAAATGGGATCATAGAGTCAGACATGACTAAAATGCCTGAACAATAACAAAATTTGAAATCTAAAGACTTAGGTTCTAGTTTTGGTTCAGTCATTATCCTCAGTGTCACCTTAGGCAATGAGGCTGTATATCATATGTGCTGGTAAGCAAAATGGGCTCCTTAGCACTTAATTCAACCAAGTGCCCTTGAATAGTTTGGCTTTTGTTCCCTTTGAGTAATTCAGTGTATTTCATTGAGACTTACTAGGTGCTAAGCCCTAGGCCCAAACTCCTATTAGGTGTAAAATCTTAGTGGGTATGGATTGGCAACTAAGGTGGGGCCCAAGGTGGGGCTAACTCCAGGGAGGGCCTAGTTTACATGGCTGGGACAGCAGAGGCTTTTAGACCACGTGGGTTTAAGTCCGCCTCTCTGTGACGATGAGTCGCATGTGTGACTCACCCCTGACCCTGAAAAAGATGTAAAACCAGGGGTTGGCTGTCTCTTCTTTGGAGCTCTTACCCACAGCTGTGGTGGTGCGTGTGACTCTGGGCTAGCCGGATTGTTGAAACATCATAATAGAAAAAGCAGTACCACAGGAGTTGAGATCAAGATTTTTGCCCCAATACCCCCTCCCCCATTGTTTATCCTTGGCTACATCACTATGCTAAGCCTCAGTTTCCTCATCATTAAAATGAAGGCTTTAGGCTGAATGAACTCCAATATCCATTCGAATCCTAAAGCCATATTATCTGGATTAATACATCAACAAGTATTTATCAAGCATTTACTGTACGCCAAATACTTAGACCTTAGGGATAAAAATGGAATAAATTTTGATCTTAAGAAACTTAAATTACCTTGGGGGAAGAATATATTGTCATAATTAATTATATACAAAATAAGTCCAACGTAATTTGATATGGGGAGGCACTAGCAGCTGGGGAAATCAGGGAAAGCCTCGCATTGAATGTAACATTTTTAATGTTTTTGGAAGAAAACTCAGGATGCTAATCCATAATGACTTCATGGAGGAGGTAGGTCTTGCTTTAGGGATGGGTATTTGGGGCAATGAGCAATAGCAGAAAGACAAAAATGAGTTCAATACAACAAGAACAAGGTCCCAAGCTCTGCAACACATTTTCTTACTAAGACGATATGAGGTATGGGGTCATGTATGGTCATAAGTTGAGGGAATAATTCTCTGGAAAAGGGAAGCTCCTGAGCAGGGAAAAGCTTAGCATCACTGACACCATATGTGAATCAAGTTTGGGCAAGTAAAGAAAGAATTTGTAATGCAACTCATGACTCATGCTTTCACCATGGAAAACATTTACCATAGCATGAATGTATGAATGTTAAGCTTACTTCAGGGACTTATTCTGATATAACCAACAAACCAGTCATAACCATGTTGTCTTGGGTAATGGGCTTGTGGTGAAATGAATACACAGAATTTTTCCTTACATTTCTCTGGTAAAGTTGATGTTGCAGAAAGTTGATAAATATAAACCTATGGAGCCTTGAACTTTTCTCTATAGACTAGAAGAAGTAAAATTGGAAAAAAAGCTCATTTGGATCTTGCCATTTTTAAAATGTATTCATGGTATACGTGTATGTCTCCAAAATGAGCCAATGACCAGTTGGGGGAAGTTAGAGGGACAGATTTCAGCTTAAAATTAGAAAGAGTTATTTAACAATTAGAACTGTTCAGAACTACAAGAGACTCTCTTTGAAGCAGTGAGTTTCCTGTCACTTTAGATATTTAAGATACTCCCAAAGGCTACTTATCTAGGACATTCTAGAAATGATCCTTATTAGAATATATTGTTTTTCCAGTTCATGACCATATACTCTAACTTTTGACAGCTCATTCTTCCTGTGTCATTTTACTGATTGTAGATACTTGGTATTTCAAGTTTCTGTTTTCTCATTCAGTGAGTTTGAGATCTGGACTCAAGAAATTCTGGGTTTGAAACCTATTTCATCAAAAGATCATGGATTTAGAACTGGAAGGGATCTTATGAGACAGTAATCTCACCCCATTTTATTTTACATATTAGGAAATTGTGTCTTTCTCATAAAGCTAGTAAATATCTGAAGCAGGATTCAAACCCAAACCTTCTGACTCCAAGTCTAGTGTATCTGCTATACAATACTGTCTCAAACATAATTCATGGAAAGTGTTCTGAAAACATTAAGACACTGTTTAAGGTATGTTGCTATGATTATGATTGTTGTTATTAATATTATAATTTAATCAATCCACAGGCATTTATTAAGTACCCACTATGTTCCAGAACCCATGCTAGCTGCTATATCTGCAAAGACCAAAATGAAACAGTTACAGTTCTCCTTGATAGGGAGGAGGAGCATGATGAGGATGACGATGAGAACATTGATCTTCCTCTTTTCAAAAGAACTCAGAAAGAAATGTTTCCAGGACTGTTCAATACCTAGTGTTATTGTATGATTAATGTGCCACAGTTTATTAGAATTATAGACTAAATAACTGCTTTTAAAAATTGAATAAAATTATTGAAATATAAACTGCTCTTTTGTAGGCTCAAATCCAGGAGAAGATAAGACAGCAAGAATGATGGTTACCTCATCTTATAAACGTAATTTTGATTTCTTCTGCTATGTCTCAGTAATTTGAAAGATTTTCATTCAGCATAAGTTGGGGATCATGAGGATTTCTGATTGGGGAACTAGGTGGTACACCAGATTGAGGGCTGGGTATAGAGTCAGGATGACCCTGGTTTAAATCTGGCTTCAGACACATCCTAGTTCTGTAAGCCTTGGCAAGTTATTTAACTTCTCCTGGTCTTAGTTTCCTCATCTGTAAAATGGGGGTGATAACAGCACCTCTCTCCCAGGGTTGTAAGGATCAAATAAGATGATTATTGTAAAGTACTTAGCACAATGCCTAATATATAATAAGTGCTATATAAATGCTAGCTATTATTAGTAGTATTCCATATGGTGTCCTCTATTAAAATGCTTTTTCTATATTTTTAATAGATCAGTGTTATGTACAGGTGATTGTTAGCAACATTTTAATCTTCATAATGCTAATAACGCAGTTCTAGTACAGCCTGTCGAATCATCATGAATATTTGAAAGTCTCTATTTTGAGAATTTGGCATGTTAGTTTATGAAAACTGGAGAGCTCCTGATTTATAATTCTGGCCACTGTTTCAAATTTTGCTATGTATTTGGTAGATGCTAACTTTTTTCAGTTTACAATGTTGTGTTGCAGTCTTTTCCTTTCACTTGTATAACGGCCACTAATCAATAAGTCATGACGCCTTAAGAATATTCTTTCCTTAAGTTCTGGTGCTAATGACTAAATTCTAACCTGCTTACTTCTCTATGTCTGGAAATGAGTCCACATATTGCAGTGATTTTTCTGCTAATTCTTTGTTAACATATTTGAGTTTGTTAATGTGTTAACACGTTAGCAACTTTGAGTTTCTGTTGTCATCATCTATGCAAAGCCTTTTGATTCCACTCTTGGATCTAGCTATTTTGTAGATTCTATCTAGAAGCAAATCATTTCTCGTCATAATGGGAAAAATTCAGTGGTTGTGCCTATTTTTTATCAGCCTTTACTGTTGTTCTGTGTACTATTGTCGGTGCACTCCGTATATATATATAGATAGGTAGATATAGATATATAATATAGATATATAATATATATATTTTTCAAATTTTGAACCTGTTGATTTTGTACTCTGAGACAACTTATGAGAACCTCCTTAGGATTATTATTTTGTCTCTCACTACCATCACCACTATCACCATCACTGCCATCCCTGCCATCATCACCATCATTTTCATCATGCAGGCTAACAACACTTCTTCACAGGACAGAATATTCAGTGAACTGACATGGTGATTGTTCTTCGTTGCCCACTTAATTCTTGGTAATGGAAGAGATTTAAAAAAAGAAATGTGTTTGTAGAAAAAAAAAAGGCCAGACTCCTAGAAAGTTGTCCATAGAATTTCTTTAAGGAATGGATTTTTCATAAACGTGCATATCACTTTCATTATGGAAACAATTTGTGCCTGTATATCCACAGTCACATTACATCTGTCAGAAGTGAAAACTTGCGGAACCATCTGCAAATGAATGTTGCCCATTTCCGAATGAATTACAAGTCAACCAGAGCCAAGGCATGGAACAGGGCAGAGAGAGTGAGACTAGGAGCAGAAGTGAGAGCCAATGAGGGAAAGCAAGAGAAGAAATAAAGAGACCACAAAGGCATTTTGTGTAGAGGATTAACTTTCTCACTTGATCATGTGTATACTTGGAATGATTTTACTCCTCTGCACTGACGCATTTTGACAAGAGATTTTATTCTGCCTATAGGGCTTTTAGGTAAAATGGACTCCCAAGATATTATGTTCAAATGAAGAATATGCCTGGGATGATTTCCCTTATTTCTGTTAGCTATATATTACCCAGATGGCCTGTTCAGTGTGGCTTGCCACCCAGTTCAAGTTCTTCCTATGTTAAGTTCTCAGTCTATTGTGATAAGTTTAATAAGTATCTTAGAAATGGGTAAAGGAAGTCATTATTATCAATAAGCTTAACATTGCAGCAAGATGATGATGTTGCTAACATTTTAGAAATATTGAAGGTCAAAAAGCTGTTCCTTGGTTTACTGTGTTATTCAGTGCACAGAAACTCTCATTAATTATTTTATGTCACTGGTATTACATAGCACATTTGCCAAATGTTAATATCTACTTTTAACACTGGTCCTGCACAATCATTCAAAAAACATATTGAAGGAATTATTTCAGTGGTTTTTACAAAAATTTGACTGCTGACATCTTTCTTTCTTGCAAATATTAGAGACTTCTTGTACTCCATACTGTTAGATGGGTCACTTCCAATACTCCTTCCCTGAAAGATCCCTGTTTTCCTTCTTCTCTGTCCTAAGCCCTCCTAGTTAAATGCTTGTTATTTTCAAGGTTCTGTGCTAGGTTCTAGAGATGCACAAAGACAAAATAAAAAAAAATAGTCTCCACCTAGGAGGACCTTCTGGAGAGGCTACATAGGTAGAGGTAATGCTCCCCTACTGTTTGCTTAGTAAGGGAATATAGTAGCATGAAGTAGCGGATGTAGAGCTAGACCTGAAGTCAGGGAGAGTTAGATTCTGGCTTTACTTCTGAAATATACTGATTTTTGACCCTGTATTAGTCACTTAGCCTCTCAGTATTCCAGGCAACCTTGTAACAGTATAAATTGCAGAGCTGACTTACATTGATAGAGGGAAATTCCTTATTTTGAAGTTCCCCATACCAATGAAGTCACAGTTCCAGTTCCCATCTCTAATCTAAATAAACACCAATGTCATTATCACATCTGAACAAATCCTTTTTTTCCACCTTTGCATTCACAAAGAGGTCTTTGCCAACTACTTCTAATACAATTCATTCAGTCAATAGCCTCATTCTAGTAGTGGCTAGTTTCTGATGCTTTGGAGTGAGGTAAAGACAATTCATTATGGAATTCATACTTGCAAGATGCTACTTTTCCTATCTTGCTTGAGCCTGACTTACACAGAGACAGCAAGGTTGATGCAAGAAAATTTTCCCAATTTTAAGATCTGGGCTAAAGTCCCAGAGCTGAGTTGGCAAAGTAATGAAAGATTGTTCCATGGCAAACTGTCTTACGAATGTTAACAGTGGTCTTCACAGTCATCCTGGACTATTTAAAGTTCCAATCTGAGTATCTATTGACAGAGATTTTTTTGTAGTCTTTGTAGTTGAATTTATATTGTGGAAGAGTTGATATAGTGATAGTGATGTTGGCACTAAATTAGAAACAATCTTTTCCCTTTCTACTCTTTCCCTATATGTTGCAGAACATCAGGTGGTAAATTAGAGAAGAAAAAAATGACAATATTAAATTAAACTTAGTCTGATTTCAGTTACTTGTAATTTTTGGAATTCAATCCATACTACTTCACTAGTAAAATATGATTTGATCTACATGAGTACCACATTAATAGATATAAATTGAAACCCTTCCACTTCTAAATCAAGGGTATGATATTATCATCATTTTTTTTTCCTTACCTGGTACCTAATCTAATGTGTAGTATTGAGCCAGTAATGAAGCAGGATGACATAGACTTTATATAAATTAACTGGATTAAAAGTCTTGTTCTCAAGCTTATAAGTTGTATGACCCTGGGAAAGTCATGCATTCTTTCTATGCATCAATTTCTTTATCTGTAAGATGATGATAACAATGCTCTATTTCCTGCCTTGCAAGGTTATTATTGGGATAGAAGGGGGCAACAGGGCATCATAGTATGTACAATACTGAACTTGAAGACAGGAAGACATGAGTTTGAACATGACCTCTGATTTGAGATCACACTGACAGTGTGATCCTAGACAGCTCCCTTAATTTCAGTTTCAGTTACCTTACCAGTAAAATGAAGCTAATAATAAAACCTACCTCTCAGGGTTGGTATGGTGATACAAATTATATAACATCTATAAAGGACTTTACAATTCTTAAAGCATTATATAAATGCTAGTAATGATTAACTGATAAACAGTAAGTTTGTATATAAATAAGGTATAGAAATAATCTACCTCCCCCATGGCTTAAAGTATCACAGTTATGTAAATGACTTCCAAATAATTATCTACAGATCTCCATTCCTAACTCCAAAAGTGCATGTTCAGCTTCCTATAAAGTATTTCCAATTGAATATCACAATAATACATCAAGTTCCACATACTTATGTAACAATAATAGCAGCTGCTGTGGAGGCGTGAGGCCAACAACACCAGCACACAGGAGGGCTGCTAGCACAGGTTCTTTGATCTGCTCTTCTAGGGAAAGCAACTTTAAGGAGTTTACAATCTCATTTTAATTAAACATACATACATACATCATTCACTTAGTTCAGGGGAAAAAGTCAGCACCCTGAACCTCAGAGAAAACACAAACAGGAATTACAAGCAGAAATTATATAAACAGAGCAGATAACACAAATCAACAGACAAGGGTTCTAACTATTTGTCCATAGCAATATATACATACATATTAGAGAGAGAAGCACCAACATATAGGTTTTCAAAGCTGGGCGGCTCCTTAACGGCTACCCAGAGTCTCATCTGGCCAAATCACACTAACTCTCTTCCAATGAGTAAGACTGCAAAGCAAAATGCTAATCTCAGAGTATATATATATATATATATATACATACATACTTCTTCAGGGTCAGAGGGCATCACAAACATGTGACTTAAACTCATGTGACTTAGGTTTTCTTAACTTGACTTACTTAAGCAGGTCATCAAAGACACTTGATTCAATCAAAGACTCTTGTCTGAAACTAAAGCAAGACTCAATCAAAGGTACTTGATTGCCTTAGTGACAAAAAGCACCACAAAAGAAAAAAAAATAGCAAAAAGTCCCATTTTGCTTGCCATTACATTCCACCCCTCCAGGATCCTTGGTCTTACAATCTAAATGGCCATGAATACTGGAACAAATAGAGGCACTGCACTTTGCAATCATATTCAAGGAACTAAAGCATAACATTCACGACATAACAAAACATATAATAACTTCAGTGGTGGGATTCACCTGGCTCGCACCAGTTCAGCAGAACTGGTAACTAATTTTAGGTTGTATTCAGTAAACCAGTTGTTAGTGGGGGACCCACATCAGTGGCAGCAGTGGCACCTCAACTGTGTTCCGTGGAGAACCAGTCGTCAATTTATTTGAATCCTACCACTGAATAACTTATTATTAAGGTGTCCACATAGTCTTAAATAAAACATATCATTCAGTATATCTTATAGCATTTCTCAGAATACCCACACAGCACATATCATTGTTCCATGAACTAAACCATAACTTTCATAGCAACATCCTTAAACAAAACATCATTCAGTAGCATTCCCCAAAATACTTGTTTATACAAGCACAGGGTCCCAGGCCAGGGTCTTCCCTAGTACAATATTTCTTTAAAGGTATTAGAAAATACAAACATCATCCTGCCCTAGGTCACAGCAAGTTACAATCTCCTCAGTCAATACAGAGTGTCCAAGTAAAGTCCTTTTTTATCTTGACTTGAGGTTGACTTCCAAACCCCATTGTTCCTTTGCTGAGGGCCCACTGCTCTCAGCTCTTGCCTGGGTTCACATGCAGTCAGCTTTCTATTCCTGCTGGGTCAGTATGCAGGCAGCTCTCTGCTTTTTCTCTCATCTCACCAACCACTCCTGCTGAGTTTATGAGCAGGCAGGTCTCTGTTCCTGCTCCAGGGCTACATTGACTCAGGTCCAGGTTTTGAATACCCTTTCAGGGTATTCACCCTTCCAGCACAGTCAGGAGCTGGGCTAATCCACTTGAGCCCTGGCTCTGTCCATCCCCACTTCTCATAAGCTTGTTTTCACTCCCACAGCTGTTGCTCCCACCTCTCCACTCAGGAGTGCTAGTGGGGTAGGGAGGGGGAAGGAGAGGTTATCTCCCAGGGGCCTTGCTCTTGGCACTAGGGAAACCACTCCAGTCACTTCTACTCTCCTGTTTCCCCTCAGGCTGCTGCTGCTCCTGAATCTCCACAGAACCACAGACACTAAAACTGGGAAAAAATGAATAAGCATCCCAGTCCCAATACTTTACTTTTAGTTTATACCAATCCTGTCTGACTACAACCTATAATCCTACTCATTATCTCCATGAACCAATTCCTTTTCCTAGTTTTGCTATTTCTGTTGTTCAATGTTGTATTGTATTGTATCAACGTTTTTTCAGGGGCCTAGGCTAGAACTTAGCTGTGATTTTCTTCTTTCCAATGCCCTGTATCAAAGTAGCAAAAAAGTCCTATTGATTCTGCCTCCATATCTCTTCCAGCTCTTTCCTTTCTTCTGTTTCCATTGCCACCACTGTTTCAGCCTCTCCTCTCCCTTTTACCAGTACTGTAACCTGTTCATTGTTCCTCCAGTCTCTCTCACTCCAGTCTTTCTGGGGCATTCTTCTCATTTTACCTCTTATTATATATTTTACTGATGAAAAAGCCTAACCTCCTTATCCAAATATTCAAAGTCCTCACAACATTGTACTGACACAGATTTTATTGATGCATTTTTGCAAACCATGGTGATTCCCCAATCCCCAATTAAACCCTCCCTTGCAACAAAGAAATACAATTAAGCAAAAGTGACTAAGAAACTGAAAACATCTATCAGCATATTGCAGTATTCTACATTCATAGTCACTGCTTCACTTCTGAGAGGAATAGAATATGTTTTATCATTGGCTTTGTTCTTTGGACTCAAGATTGGATATTGCAATTAATTTCAGATCAATAACTTTTCCGTGTAGTTTTCACTTATATTATTTTAGTCATTATGTGTACATTGTTCTCTTTTACTTTCTATTGGTTCATATAGGTCTTATGTGCTTCTGAATTTTTCATATTCATAGTTCCTTATAGCACAATGGTATTTAATTATATCTATATACCATAATTTCTGTAACTTCTCAGACTAATTGGTATGTCTTTGTTTCTTTAGAAAAATAGTGATAATTTCTTGTATCACCATCAGTTTCTCAATATCAAATCCCCAACATAGCTTTCCATTCTGGAAAAATGAATTACAGCTAAGAAAAACAACTTGACACATCAGCATTAGTCTACATATGCCTCATTCAAACACACCTAACTAGGGAAGCATATTTTCTCCTATTCTACAATCATTGGCACCAATTTTGTTTCTAGGTTTGTTTGGTGTTTATTATAGATATATATGAATATGTATACACATACATATACATACACACCTGTGTATTTGATTTATATATGTGTTGTATATATTTATGCCTATGTTTTTATGTGTGCCTATGACTTTTTTGACTTATGTGAGTTCTTTTTTATTTTTCCTTTGAACTCTTTCTGAGTATAAATTCAGTATTAGGCAAGATCAAAAAGTATAAACAGTTTAGTGACTTGACAACTTGATAGGAAAGAACCACAGTTAATGCTTCAGAAATGTCTTGGCTCTCAGAGCCATCATCCATAAAAGGAGCCCTTGAGAACATGTGATCTGGTAAATCCCTCTGTAAGTGCTACAGCTTGATCTACTGAAGACCTGAAAAAGAATATTCTTACCACCAAGCACTCTCAAATGGCTCAGTATCAGAAATTTATATGGTTTTATTTCTAAAAATGGCATTAAAATATACATTATCATTTTCTTTGCTTGCCAAACCAGAATAACCATAAGGTCCATTTCATATCTAAATTGCAGCTGAAACCTCCTATTAGAATATGAATGCCTTGAGAGCAGGGATGGATAGCTCACATTTCTGTTTATATACTTGGTGCTTATCATAAGGCTTTGCACAGAGTAAGTGGCTAATAACTGTTATTTTATTCATATATTTTTAATTAATTCATCATTCCATATAGTTTTATGTAACTGTTAGACTAATTTAAAACTGTATTAGCAGCATATGATGAGCCTGTCTTCCCAAAGCCACTCTGACATTTGCTACATATCTTCTGCCTCTTGCCATTTTGATAGGTGTGACATAAAAACTTTTAGTTGTTTTAATTTTTTAATCACCTTTTTAGTTATAGTTTAAACTACCAGTCTTTTGTTAGTTCTGTCATCTGGTTGGGGAAATGTAATTACTATATGAAAAAAGAAGCATGGATGTTTGTGTGTCAGGCAAGACTAAGAGCCAGAAGCAATTCAAACAGGTATACTCCAGGATAACTAACTGTATAGCCATACAATCTCCTCTCCATTTCTGCTCACATGCTTTGCTTCTTAGGCATTCTCTTTCTGGATTCAATAGCAATCCAGCAGATATGATTTGGAATATTTTTTTTAATTATCCAAAATGTGGAAACTCTTTTTGTTTGGCTGCTCTCCGCTTAAGGTAAAGCTGAGGAAATTCTTTCTTTAATGGGTTCATTTTACCCTCTCTCAGTCTTCAACCAGAAATTCACAGGATTAGAAAAAAATCACTGTTAATGACTAGGTGATTTATTAGCAATATCAAATGGCATAGAAAATGAAGATAGACATTGCAATAAATTATAGCAGTCTATGATATGATTTGCTGCCTGCATTGCATTTTTCCTCTATTTCCATTCCCCTGCCTCTCCTTTTCATCTTTAGAGATATAATCAGGAAGTAAAATAGTCAGATAGGTAAAGGTTGTGAGAAATTCCCTAAGCAGCATTCCAGTGAACCAGAGGGGAACAAAGGAACTGTGGACAGGACTTTGTTTTCTCATCAACCGTAGTCTTGTAGCTTACCCTAATCTTCTCTCTACTCTGAAGTCTCTGTGATTATAGGGAAATCCTCCTGTACTTTCCTGGGTATTAGAATTTCAATGTCATATTTCAAATACACATTTCTCACTTTCCCAACTCCATGCCTTTGTTCACTATTTCTATTTTTCATGAAAGTAGCAAATTTCTACTGTTATGCTTATGGACAAGATGGAGACAGATGGGACTAGATGGCCATAAAGCAACATGGATTTAGTATTGTTTGAGTGATCAAGCCCACATAGTGATCATCAGAAGTCAAAGGAATATGACATGGTTTTTGTTCTATTTAACATTTTAAGCATTAGTTTTATTGAATATGTGAATAATAGGCTTTTCACATTTGGAGATAACAGAAACCTGAGATAACTAACATGCCAGATTCAGGATTTCAGGATCTCATTGCCTAACAAAATATGCTAAATATAATGAAACATTTTTGTTTGTTTAATTGTTTTTGTTTTGTGTTTTGGACAAGAACTTTGTATAGAGAATTCTCAGAGAGGAAACTAACTGTCTCTGCTAATGCAGATAGGAACTACTATGCAAATTATAATTAGGAATTTCCTGGGGCACTAAAAGTTGCAATGATCCTTGGGCCATTTAACCAGTATGTGTCAGAGAAAAAAAGCAATTAGCAAACATGTATTACTTACTTATTAACATATTAGATGCTGTGCTGGTCACTGGGAAATAAATGCAAAAACAATATAGTTCCTTCCAAAAACAAAACAAAACAAAAAAATCCATGTTCTAATGGAGGAGAGAACATGCGCATATATAGATACATAGAAACAAGTATATACAAGGTAACATGGAGTTGAGAAGGCGCAAGCGTTTGGGGAAAACTGCAAAAGACATATACATTACATTTGAACTAGTCTCATTTTGAAGGAATCCAAGCATTTCAAGAGTTGGAAGTATAGATATGGGGGCAACTGGAGAAAAAACATGGAAACATGAGGAACTTTGTGTCTTAGGAACAATAAGAAGGTGTAATAGTAATTAAGGTGGGACTTTTTGCTGTTGACCTTTACTGATTCTGGCCTTTGTTTGAATGGGGCAGATAAAGTGGGATATTTTTGTATTTCTCAGCACTGAGATAATTGGGAGTCATTGATTTGTATCTGGTATGATATTGGGGGTGGGGAACTTTTCCAAGGCCAGGCTGGGTGAGGTCTGCACCCTCAGGGTCCTGAACAGGATATATATGTGCAGAGGTTAGCATTCTATGTGGGAGCTCTGAGCCATAGCAGGAGTGGTGCATGACTCTGGGCCAACCCTTGTGAGCTCACCGGCTGAATACTCAGATGTTGATAACTGCTTTGGTCTGTAATTCAGGGTGCTGGTTTTTTCCCCTGCACTCAGTAAATGATATTTGTATGCTGGATTAAAGTAAGATTGTTAATCCCTTAATGTTGCTTTCCTTTGTAAAGCAGATGAAAAGGACCTGGGCTTGCAGCGTTCTGTGAGCTGGTTGTTGTTGGCTTTACACCCCCACAGAAACTGCTATCTGGATTGTTGATACAGAAGGCCGGTATGACTGGACTACAGAACATTCAGTGGGGAACAGAGTATAATATAACTAGAAACGTAAGATATAGATAGGTAGTAAAGGGCTTAAAATTCCAAATAGATGAGTTAATGTTTAATCTTGAATGTAATAGCAGCCATTTGTACTTTTGTGTATTTGTATGTATGTGTGTGTATATGTACACATGTGTATGTATATGTACATTGTATGTATATGTATATATATGTGAATATATGTATTCATATTGGGAGGAAGGAACGACATGGAAAGATCATTGCTTTAAAAAGCAAACAAATCACACTTTGGTGGCTTTATCAAAGGTGGATTGAAATAGGGAGGAACTTCAAACATCAGACCAATTAGAAGACTATTGTACTAGTCAAGGCAAGAGGTGATGAGAGTGAGGTTGATATGAGTGGAAATAAGAATAATTTTTCAAGAGAAATATTAAGATTTGGCAATTGATTGGCTCTAGAGAGAGGGAAAGAATCAAAGAAACCCCTAAGATTATGGAAAAGAGTCACTGGAATGATGATGGTATTGTCAAAAAAAATATTGCAATTCAGAAGAGGGCTGCCTGAAGTTAGTGTGTTTTCTTTTGATCATGTTGAATTTGAGAAGCCTGTGTGATACCCAGTTAGAAGTGCCCAACAGGAAGGTGGTTACGCAAAACTGAAGGTGATAGAGGAAGACTATTACTGAATATATAGATCTGGAAGACATGTTCATGTAGAAAGTCTTGAAATCTTGAACTCAGGGATTCTTGATTCTGAGATCTCTCTAACCACTCCATTCTGCATGTTGGTCTGTTTAATTGAGATAAATGTAAATTTCTAAATTCTAGTTTGAAAATCAATTCCAAATTACTATATAAGTGAAGCATCATTAGACACCAATTCCCCTGAAAATTATCTTTGGATTTTAGTGGATTCTAAGCTCATCCTGAAATGACAGTATGGCAGGAAGCTAAGAAGACCAATGTAGGCAACATTTAGAGAGTGTACTGTCAATACTGTGAGAGACATTAGTCTTTTTATGTTTTGCCATTATTAGAACACATCTGGAGTACTGGGTTCAGTTCTGGGTGCCAAATATTTGAAGTACATTTACAAACTGGTTAGTGTCCAGAAAACAATATGAATGATCAGGAAAAACACGAGGCAAACATGCCTAAACAGCATCAGTTGAATAACCTAGTCATGTTTAGTCTCCTTACTCAGGCAGTAATGTGATATTTCTTCATATGTTTGGAGGGTAGACATGTAGAAAAAAGATTAGATTTACTCTACTACGTCCCAGAAAGTATATCTAGAAGCGATGATTGATCCTGGTAGGCAGTCAGATTTAATCTCCATGTAAGGAAAATTTCCAACTTATCTGTAAGTTGAATGTTCTACCTATGTAGGATTTTTTTTACCCTTACTGGAGGTATTTCATCAGAGGTTAGATGATCACATATCTAGAATGTTGCATATATATTTGCCCTTCAATAACAACTTACCTTGAAAAGCTGAGTATCATACTACAATAAACCTTTAATTGAACAAAAGACTTTCAAGCATTTCTGATCGAACACAGAGTTGAGCAGGAACATAAGAAAACAAACACTTCAAACAATGTTCAGAGAAACTTTAATTTATTTAACCTATTTGAAGGAGTTGTATAATGTAATGCTAATATTCTAATGGGAGGAAATGTGTCCTTTTAGAACCTTAATGTCTTCAAAGAGTATTGAAGGAGCTAAATTAAAAAAAAAAACTTACATCTCATGAGGTATTGGCTCTGTTTTGAGGTTTTTAAGAGAAAGAAGAGAGTGGCAGAATACAGTACATTAATGTACCTGTCTTTTCACAGGGAAGAGAAAGTTGGAAGAATTGGGTGAAACTTCTTATTTATTATAATTGGGGCATGTGAAAAGTATGTATACTTGGAGGAAGTGGAGAGGGTGTAGATATCTGAAGACCATCTTTCCTATCTGAAACAAAGATGAGTTCAACACAAACACACAGAGTTTGGTGTAGAAATACATCAAATTCAACAGGAAAAAGCCATCAGAGATGGAGGGAGTGCTAAGAGGAAGGGTAATATTAGGGAGGGAAAAGCAAAACAAACTTACTGATCTTGAAAGGGAGTTTAAAAGGGAGGAGAGGAGAAAAATGAATTTAGATGATTAGGACATGGTTGAACAAGTTATATATGGATTCTGTAGAATATTATTGCAATGTAGGAAGTGACAAAAGAGAAAATAACAAAAGATTCCATTTCATAGAATCCTGCATAGGACAAAGTGAAGTAAGCCAAGATAGGAAAACCAACAGGGACAACATGAGAAGGAAAACAATTTTGGAATAAGAGAATAAGAGAATTTTGATCAAAGCACTGACCAGCTATGCCTCAAGAGAACTTATGATGAAATAAGCTATCCATTTACTGACAGAGAGATGATGGACACAAAATACAGATAAATACATTTCAGATATGGCCACTCTGTAGATTTGTTTTACTTTACTATACCTGTTTGTTACAGTGTATCCCCAATACCACCCCTTTCCTTCTCTCCATTAATTGCAAGTACTTATAGGCAATTGGACAGAGTTCATAATACTGATGCCCAAAAAGGAAGAGGAAGTACTGGAACAATACATAACTGCATATAATTTATATAAAAACATAGAAGACAGCAAAAGGAAATTCAGAAAGAAGTTTAGATAAGTAACATAGTTTCAGAAGCAAGGTAGAATTAAGCACTTTTTTTTGAATTTTAAGTTTTAATTTTATTTATAAAAATCTTACAAAGCAGTAGAAATCTTTTAACAAGGATTAAGCACTTTTTAAAAAGAAAGTATTATAAAAGGAAGATTTATGGTTTCATGTAGACTTCTCTTTTTTGTGCTGTGTGCATAGAAATTCTCTTTTTTAGTTTTTAAATTTAGAAAATATTAAAAGCTACAAAAACATGAATAAAAACTTCCTATTCATTCTTCAAGATACAACTCACATACTTCCTTTTTCATGAAACCTTTCCTGATCACTCAAATCTTGGAGTTCTTATGTATTTGTCTGATGAACTCTTTTTTCAGAATAATGTTAGTAAATGCACAAATAAACTATATAATATTACACTGGAAACAAATTATATTGAAAGGTAATTATCAATTAACAAAAAGTTCACAGAAACCAAGTTAATAATAAGACCCTTGCCTGACCATAAGCGACTAATCCCTCCTATAGATTGGTGAGCAGAGAGGTGACTCTAGTAGTAATTGTTTAATATATAGAGAAAGTGGATGCTGGTGGATATAAAGCAAATCATCCTAATAATCAGAAATCTTGAAAACTGTCAGGAGCTAATTAATGAGCTTCCTATCACTGGAGTCCTTCCAGCAATGGCCTGGGTGACTACTTAGCTAGAAGGCTTTCAAGGAGCTTCCTCTTCCAAAGTTGAGTCACTTTATCATTTCAGATTCCTTTCAAATTGGAAATGGAAATTTGTAACAAAAGTCTAGTCCTCTCATTTTATAGGTGAGGGACCCAAGGCCCAGAAAGCTCCAAAGTTCTCACAGATGAATACATATGGGAATGCGCATGTAAACACAAAAATCGCAAAGCCAGGATTCACATCCCACTTTGCTGCCACAAAATTATTGTTCTTTTCACTGCATATCAGTGCCTATCACAGAGTCCTCTATATGAGAGATTCTCCATAAGTATTTATTGAATTTAATTTTGAGTTGACTGAAAGGTCAGGGTATCATTACTGCTCCAAATCCCCACAAGTCCTTCTAATTTGACTATCAATAAGTGGCTAAACTTATTAGCCGCTTATTAGGGCTTAATTCAGGTCCCTCAGGAAATGGAGGTAAAGAAGATAAAAGTAAGAATGCAAGCAATAAAGAACTATATGGACATATAATATATTATCATTATAGTGCAATATGGTTTGTTCATAATGCTTATTGAATTTAGTGGAATTGAATTCATTCCTATCCTATCCTATCATATATACGAGTTTTAACAGAGCAAATATTGCAGTGTGGGTTTTAAATATATGCTGCAAAAAGATCCAAAGAGTTTTATTATGAAGAAGAGTCTTCATTTGCATAGAAAAATTAGTGGATAGGTGACTTTCACACATATCAAACAGAATGTCCAGCATAAACCTTAAACTCTATATATCCAAAACTGAGCTTGTCATCTGTCCACCTAAAACCTTCCCCCTTTAAGCTTCCCGGGTAACACAATCCTTCCAGTCCCTTAGACTCACATCCTAGTACCATTCTCGACTCTTCACTATCTCCCTTTCTCCATGTCCAATTTGTTGGCAAGGTCTGTCAATTTCAACTTTGTAAGATCTCTCAAATAAGTCCCCTTCTCTCCTCTGAAACTGCCACAAGCCCTCATCAACTCATTTCTGGAATCTTGTGATAGCCTTCGGATGGGTCTCCCTATTTCAAGTCTCTTTCTCCTCCAAACTATCCTATGTTTAGGCACCAAAGTGATTCTCCTAAATTACAGGCCTAATCATGTCACTCCCCTACTCAATAAACTCCAGTGGCTCACTATTCTCTAGTTGTTCAAAGACCTTCATAACTTAGCCCATGTCTATCTTTCTGGTATTTTTGTATCTTACTCCTCACCATGTACTCTTTGAGCCAGTGACATTGACCTCTTGCCTGTTCCACCAAAATGAAACTCCATATCTTGGCTCCTCGCATTTTCTCTGGCTGTCTCCCATGCCTGAAACATTCTTCCTCCTTATCTCCACTTATTGGTTTCCCTGTCTTCCTTTAAGTCCCAAATAAAAACCCATCTTCTATAGGAAGCCTTTACCAAGACTTAATTCTAATGTCCTCCCTTTTAAAATTATTTCTTATTTATCCTGCATAATGCTTGTTTGGTCATATCTGTTAACTTGTTACCTTCCCCATTAGATTGTAAGCTCCTAAAGCACAGAGCCTATCTTTGTCTCTTTTAGTATCTTAGTATGGTGCCTGATACATAGTAGGTACTTAATAAATATGAATCAACTGACTAGATACTTTACTATTTATTAGCAAAGGGGGACATACAAGGGAAGGCTTATTGCAAATGACAGTGGGCATCTTGGTAATTAGGTCCTCTCCCAAGCATTACAGCCTTGTCAAAAATCATCTACCCAGGAATTCAGATCCTAAGAAACTTTATAGTAGGCCAGGAAAATCACATTGGTTATATTTACCTAAAGATAATAAACAGTATAAGTCATTGTCTCTCTCTTGTGGGCATTCTGTTAAAACCATGAACTGTCAACTGCATTCTGACAACCAAGCTTCATTCCTAGAATATCTAATGACAGCTTCTGTATTGGGTACAAAGAAGGGGTTAGAAGTTACAAAAAAATGTCGTTTCAAGGCTCTACAAGGGGCCCTTCAGAAAAAGTTGTGCCATATCTCAGAAGAACTTCTTAAGAGTACAGCAAAAAGAATTCCAGGAGCTGTGTTACCCATATTGCTCCATGTGCTTTTAGTTTGAGCATAATTTCCACAAAAATCTGCACATAATTCTGGGAAATGGTGTCTAACACCTTTTTCTGTTTGTTTGTTTTGTTTGGTTTGGTTTTGGATGGGTTCTTTGGTACCAATGATAAAACCATAGTAAATACCCGTTTCTAAAATCAAAATAAACCTGACTGTTATTGCTTGATAATCAATGGGATGAAAGTATAAGTACATTTTAATTACTTTCTAATAAATTCCAAATTGCTTTCCAACATGACTGGATCAATTAACAGATCCCCAAATAGTATATCGATATATTTCTCTTTGCACAGTCCCTCCAACATTGATTATTCCTGTCTTTTGTCATCTTTGTTAAATTATTATGTGTGAGGTAGAATCTTGAAGTTGTTTTGGTTTTCCTTTATTTTTCTACAATATTAGTGATTTAGAACCAAGTTTCCTATGGTTGCTAATGTTTCTTTTGTCGATTGTTTGTTCTTACCCTTTGAACTTTTATCCACTGATGTCTTAAATGCAAAACATGAGGCACTGTTCTCATTCTCCTTGACGTCTCTTTAGTATTTGATAGTAGTGACCACCTTCTTCTCCTGGATACTTTTTCCTCTCCATTTCAAAAATAGCATTTTCTTCTCTTGGTTCTCCAATCTATCTGATAGTTCCTCCTCAGTCTTATATATTGAATCATTCCTATTGCTCTCCCTAGCTATGATTATGTGCCTAAAATTCTATTCTCAGCCCTCTGTCTCTCTTTCCCTCCATCTCTGTTTCCTTTGCTCTCTCTCTCTCTCTCTCTCTCTCTCTCTCTCTCTCTCTCTTTCTCTCTCTCTGAATGTCTGTCTCTTCCCCTCTTTCTCTTTTTCTCATATTATGGGTTTAATGAACACATGTATGCAGACGATTCCTTTATCTATATTTCCAGCCCTAGTTTCTTTCCTGAGCTCCAGTCCTACATCACAAACTTCCTACTGGAGATTTTGAACTGGTCTCCACACAGAAACTTGATTCCACGTTCCAACTAAAGAGATTCAAAATAACTCATTTTCTTTGTCCAGTATTCTCTCTCAATCCCACCAAACCCATCCCTCTTACAAACTTCACTAATTCTTTGAGTGGAGCACCATGTCCCTTCCAATCTTGCTCTAGTCTTGTGTTCATCCTCAAATGCTCACTCCCATTCTTCCCATTAATCTAGTCAGTTGCTTAATCTGGTTAATTCTAGCTCCTGTAACAACAATTTGGCTAGCAACTACTGTAGGGGTGTAACACCCAACAAGACCAGCAACAAGAGCTGCCAGCACAGGTTCTTTGATCTGTTTTTTTCTAAACAAACAACTTTAAGGGATTTACAATCTCATTTTAATCAAACATACATATATCATTCACTTAGTCCTGGGGGAAAAGGCCAGCAGCCTGAACTTCAGGGCAAATACAAACAGAAATTAGAAACATATAAACAGAGCAAATAACACGAACCAGTCTATCCATAACAATACATAGTTACCAGAGAGGCATCAACATCCAGGTTTTTCCAAAGCTGGCAGGGGGATCTTAACAATGGCTGCCCAGAGTCTCCACAACAACACTCTTGCCATGAGTGAGCCACAAACAAAATGCTAACTTCTGAGTTTATATACCTTCTTCAAGGTCAAAGGGCATCACAACCATGCAACTCAAACTCATGTAAACTAAGCTTTCCCTTGAGGTAAGGAGGTCATCAAAGACTCCCAATTTAATCAAAGAAAAAAAGGCCAGACTCATAAAAGGCGCTTGATTACATAAGTGCTCCAAAAGAAAAAAACAGTAAAAAATGCCCTACCCTGCTTAACATTATAGCTCCATAGTGTCTCTCTGATCTGTTACCTTCTCTCTATTTTCTCCCCCAATCTTAGATTGGTTTCTTATTACCTCCAGTCTAGACTATTGTAATAGGCTCCTAACTGAGTTCCCTGTCTTGTCTCTACCCTTTCCAGTACATTTTTTCACACAGTTGCCAAATTTTCCTAAAGTGGATGTGTGACTCTGTCACTTCACTCAAATATCCCTGCTATATGGAGGGTCAATTATTATCTCTTTTACTTGACACTTAAAGCTCTTCATATCTTGTCTGTAATTGATCTTTTTAGCCCCATTATACATTATTGCCTTTCATGCATTTTTTGGTCCATGCTAACTGGCCGTTCATATGCTACTTCCATGCTAACTATTTTTCATGTGTGAAATTCTATTCCTTGTCTGTGCTTTTGTGTTGGCCAGCTCCAATAACAGGAACACACACATGTCTTACTTCTATCTCATAGTTTTCTTTAAATAACAGTTCAAATGTCATCTATTAAATGTCATCTTTCATACTTGGCTAGTTTTATCCACACTTAAATTATTTTTTATTTGTTTTGTATATTTTTTTATAATCCTATTTTATATGCAGATTATCTATCCCATTAGAACATAAGCTTCATGAGGAAAAGGAATATTTCATATAACCTACTACAGTTTCTACTAGGAACAGTTACTGTCACTTTTACAGCACAGAACCAAGTATAGTCCCTGGCATATATCAGATGTTTAAATGGCCTGTTGATAGATTGCCACACATTTTTCTAAAGCACACATTTCTCTAAGGTGGCATATATGACTAACAAAGATCCATTCCAATCTTTGTCTCCACTGAGGCTACATTGTGGAGATCATTTGTGATGAAGGTCAAATCTGCCCCTTTACTCACTGGGAAATGGATTGGAGAAAATGATCATTGTTCTGTGTGTCAGGTGATTTCAAGAAAACTTTTCACATAATGGATTTAATATATGTGGAGCTCAGTGTCTCAAGGATAAATGAGCCATTTTTCTAGGGTTTAAAATTTTAGTAAATGCCCTGAACTATTGTGACAGGTGGAAAAATAGTCATATTCTATCTAGTGAAACCGGTCCTTTCTCCTCCAATCTTACTTTATTCCCTATCTCCACACTTTACCATAAATGCTATTACACTCTCCCTATTTCTCACTTCCCCAAACAAAGCTAAAAAATAGGTTTGGTCATCTTAAAATCAAACAAGGATTTTAACTGAAAGTAAAGGGATATATCTATGCTTGTATTTCAAAAATTATTGCCTTCTGCATAGCATCAGAAGAACAAGGTTCAAGTAATGGCTCTAATCATTCAATAGAATTTATTTAGCACTCTTACAATGTACCAGGTACTGTGATAATCTCCAGTGGTAAAGATAAAACATAACCCCCCAAAAGTAACTTGCACATGCACACATACACACATATGTACGGACATACTACACATATGTATGTATATACAGGCATTTGCATATGTATGTGCATATGTATATGTATGTGTGTATACACATATATGTATACATATTCAAGGTAGATAGAAAGCATCCTTCCAAGGAAAGGCATTAATATCTGGGATGGGGCCATAATAATGGCTATGTGACAGAAGATAAAATCTCACCTTTCTGAGCCTATTTCCATGTCTATATTTCTCACTTGCTTTTAGGCTGCTTTCCCAACCACCCAACCGCAATGTGAGCAAGATGGGTTGAGGGAAGGTGGTGCTACCTTTCCCCTTAGGGATCTAAGGATAGTCTGGAAGGATTGTTTGGTGTCTTTCTGATGTTACAGTTCATGAGGCCCCACTAGTGTGCTTCCTTTATTGATTATCAAAAAAAAAAAAACAGTCAGGCTCATTTTTATTTTAGAAATGGATAAATTTAAATAGCAAATTGTGGTGGTATTGTTGGTACCAAAGAGCCCTTTCCCCAAAAAAGGCGTTAGACACAATCTCCCAGAAGTATGTGCAGACTTTATTAGAAACCATGCTCAAAGCACATGTGGCAATCAGTGTAACTAACAACTCCAGGAATTCCCTTTGCTGTAGTCTTAAGAAGTTTTTCTTTGATATGGTGCAACTCTTTTCTGAAGGGCTCCTTGTAGAGCCTTAAAATTACCTTTCCTCATAACTTCTAATTTCTTCTTTGTGCCCAATACAGACACTGTCATTAGGTATTCTAGAAATGATGCTTGGTTGCCTAGGGGAATTACAAAAAGCTCCCAACCCTTCAAAGTTCACAAGATTTTCCTCCAGTCAAGGTAGGGATGGGGAAAAAGACTGAGGCTGAGACCAGAGATCATATCTTTTACCCCATCACCAATAAATTATTTGGTGGTGGGGGGTTGTTTGGAAGGCTAAGACCCTAAACATATTGGCAGCTGTCTGAGAGGGGCCTGGTGGCAAAGTGAATAGTGGGATTGGAGTCAGGAAGTCCTGAGTTGAAATCTAGCCTCTCAGGCCCTTACTTACTGTGTGACCATGAAAACTCATTTAACTTATTTGTTTCCATTTCCTCTACTGTAAAATGGTGATAATAATGGGAACTAGGGATAAATATTTATATAAGTACTTAGCCCAATGCTTGGCACATGCGGAGACTTTAGGCTAACTCCCTTCCCTTCCTAGCCCCTTCTTAAAGGAAAAAAAAAAGTTTGAATTTTGGGTTCCAAATTAGCTTCTTATTTTATAGATATTTTATAGATATTTTATATCTATTTTATAGATAGCCCGCAGATCATGATAACAATTCTTTAACTAGTATGAATGCATTTCTTGTTCAATATTATTAGCTTTCTTCTAATTAATTTCAAGGACATTTAAATAGATCAAAGTATTTTTGAATGTTGTCTAAAACTTGATTGAACAGAGATATCTAAGCTTGCCTCTCACTCTCTTATTGATGGATTGTTCTTACCTGACAAAGGTACCAAAACATTGTATTTTGTCATTTATTTTAAGTGTAGTGGGGTAATTGATTTATTTAATCAATACATTCCCACCTTTATATATAAAATTAAGGACACTTTTCCAACTTACGCCATAGACTAATTGTCAGAAAAATGTTTTGTGAACTATCAAGTGATGTATTAAGGTGAGCCACTATTATTTGTATTATTAATTTTTAAAGGAAATATGTTAAGAGAAAAAAGACTTATAAAGGAGAAAGATCTAATTTCTTTGACATAAGATCCAACATAATTAATTAGCATGGAAAGCTTCTAAAAGTAGTTTGTATAAATAGGACCCCCAAATGACTGAAAAGTAGATAGCTTAAAAACAACTGATGCTTATGTTAGCCAAGGAGACTTTTTTGTACCATTTCAACACTTTCTTTGCTGTACTTGAAATGCTGGTACATCCACAGTATATAATTTTATTTTACATTAGAATATGACACTAGGCACAAAGATTAATTGTTATGTGTCCTTGGCCTAGTCTTTAACCACCTTGGACTTTAATTTTCTCCTTTGTAACAATTGGAATAGATAATCACTAAAGTCCCTTCAATTTCTAAAATTTACACAACAATATTTATATTTTTGCTCAACAAACCTGCTTATATTGCTTGTATCCACAACAATAATCATAGACAGACAAAAGGATCTATCGTTACTAGAATAGGATTTGTGAAGAATGAGGAAGGCTTGCCTGCCTCACTATTATTGCCTGCCTGCTATTAAGAACTACTTTAAGGATAGATTTCTTTGCCCATATAGAGTTCTGGATCATAGTCCCAGGGCTTGGAGGAATGCTATCACTGGTAGCATCGGGGTACAATGTCCCTTCCTGGGTTTCCTGGTTGTGGGACTGTGACCCAGAACTCTGTATGAGCAAAGAAGTATATTCTTAAAGTAGTTATCAATAGCAGGTAAGTCAGGTGGGCAATCCTTTCTCATTCTTACCAAATCTTATTGTAGTAATGATAGGGCCTTTTGCTTGTGTATGATTCTTGTTGTGGATCCAAGAAATATAAGCTCATTAATTGGGCAAAAATATAAACATTGTTGTATAAATTTTAGAATTTGAAGGGACTTTAATGATTATCTAGTCCAGTTATTACAGAGGAGAAAACTAGAGCCCAAGGTAAGGACCAGAGAAAAGGCCAAGAATAATAACCACACCTCTTATTAGATCATACCACCTCAGAAGCTCCAAAAACCTTATAGATACCCTGCCCCCAGCTAATTCTGAAAACATCAACAAGAAAGACCTGAAGTTTGGGGAAATGTCCTCTCTGCTTTGGGAGTGGAAAACAACTTTAACATAAAGTTAAGTCAAGAAATAATATGCAAAATGAGCAACCACCATGACCAACAACAACAAAAAAACCTAACCATAATAAGTTATTATGGTGACAGGGAAAAGCTAGGAACAAGCAACCAACATAGAAGAAAACAACGATGTCAAAGCAACTATAAGCAAAGCCTCAAAAACTGTGAATTGGATAGGAACCCCACACAAATTCCTAAAAACTTCGAAAAGGATTTAAAAATCACACGAGAGTTAGAAGAAAAGTTGGAAAAAAAGAAATTAGAGTGATGCAAGGGATTTATGAAAATAGAGTAAACAGCTTGGTAAAAGAGGCACAAAAAAATGCTGAAGAAAATAACATCTTAAGGAATAAAATTGACCTAATGATAAAAGAGGCACAAAAATCCTCTGAAGAGAACACCTTAAAAATCAGAATTGTCCAACAGGAAAAATAGTACAAAAATTGTGTGAAGAAAAGATTTCCTTAAGAAATATAAGTGACTTTTTTAAAAAAAAAAGTAATATAAATATAATAATGTAATATAAATAATATAAATATATATATTTATATATAAATAATATAAATATATAAATAATAATGTAATAAAAAGCTCACTGAAGAAAATAATTGCTTAAAAATTAGAGTTGAGAAAGTGGAAACTAATAACTCCATGAGGCATCATGAAATACAATGAAAACAAAAGACTGAAAAAAATAGGAGAAAATGTGGAATATCTCATTGGAAGAACAACTGACCTGGAAAATATATCAATGAAAGACAGTTTAAGAATTATTGGACTACCTAAAAACCGTGATCAAAAAAAGATTGAAGACGTCATGTTTCAAAAATTTGCCAAAGAAGGCTATTCTGATATTCTAGAATGGGAGAAATTAAAAGAATCCACCAAACACCTCCTGAAAGAGTTCTCAAAATTAAAACTTCCAGAAACAGTATAGCCAAATTCCAGGGCTCCCAGGTGAAGAATAATATATTGAAAGCAGCCAGAAAGAAATCATTCAAATACTATGGAACCACATCAGTACCACACACGATTTAGCAGCTTCTCAATTAAAGGACTGGAAAATTTGGAATATGATATTGTGGAAGGCAAAGGAGCTGGGAATACAACCAAGCACAATCTACCCAGAAAAAACTGAATATAATTCTTCAAGGGAAAAATGGAAATTTAATGAAATAGAGGATTTTTAAGCATTCTCGATGAAAAAAACAGAGCTGAATAGAAAATATGACTTTCAAATACAAGAATCCAGATAAGCATAAAAAGGTAAACAGGAAAGAGAAGTAATAAGTTATGTTTGGGTTTTGGTACCTTAAATGTAAATAGCAATTGTCGCTGTTCTGACCAGAAACTCTGAGAGTCTTCCTTCCCAGACTGATTTTTTGTTGTTTGTTGTTTTTTGACTCAGTAAAAGATGCCTTTTTTTTGCCTCGTTTCTTACCTCTCCTTAATCACTGAATGGGTGTTGCCTCAGAAAAACAGACCTGAGAAAGACCTCGCCTTAAAAAGATCAAGGTCTTCCACTGCATCCAGGGCCATCTCCTATAATCTTGATCTATGTCTTGCCACAGGACCCAGATAGCTTTGGAGGAGAGAGTGAGCCTGGTGGCTTTACACAGCCTTGCATCACTTAAATCCAGTTCACTTGCAAGTCAAGACATCACCCTCCTAATACCATTGTTCCTCTTAAAGAACAAAGGACAAACAAACAACAACAAGAACAATATAGACAGAGGACATGGGTATGAGATGATTATGAAATGACTTTTAAAAAAAGGATGAGAAAGAGGAAGCGGTGGGATTCAGCCAGTTCACACCAGTTTAGTAGAACCAGTACCTAATGTTATGTTTAGTTCTCCAAACTGGTTGTTAACAGTGGTGGGGCCTTGGCTCGGTTCCATGGAGAACTGGTTGTTTATTCATTTCTTTCCCATCACTGGAAAGAGGGGTACACTAGGAGACAGGGAAAGGAGAAAAAGAATAGGAAAATTTATCTCACATAAAAGAGCTGTGAAAGGAATAGCTTTTATAATGAAAGAGAATTTGGGAGGGCAGTGATTGAGAATGTTTGAACTTTACTTTCATTGGAATTGGCTCAAAGAGAGAATAGCATTCTCCACTTAAGTGGATACAGAAACCTATCTTTTAAAAAATTATTTATTTATAGTTTTCAACATTCATTTCCACAAGATTTTGAGTTCTAAAAATTTTTCCCCATCTCCTCCCTGCCCCCACCCCAAGATGTCTTGCAGGCTGATTACCCCCATCCACCAGTCTGTCCTCCCATCTATCACCTCCCCCATCCACTTCCCCCTTACATTCTTGTAGGGCAAGATAGATTTCTATACCCCATTGCCTATATATCTTATTTCCCAGTTGCATGTAAAAACATTTTTTAGTATTTATTTTTAAAACTTTGAGTTCCAGATTCTCTCCCTTCTTCTCTTCCCATCCACCCTCATTGAGAAAGCAAGCAATTCATTATAGCTTATACGTGTGTATTTATGCCAAACATTTCCAAAATAGTCATGAAGTGAAAGACTAACTGTATTTTCCTCCATCCTATCCCACCCCCATTTATTCTACTTTCTCCTTTGACCCTGTTCCTTTTCAAAAGTGTGTGCTTCTGACTACCTCCTCCTCCAATTTGCCCTCTTTTCTATTATCCCCCCTCTCAACCCCTTCTCCCCTACTTTTGTGTAGTGTAAGATACCCAATTGAGTGTGTATCTTATTACTTCTTAAGCCAAATCAGATAAGAGTAAGGTGCACTCATTTCCTTTCATCTCCCTTCTCCCCTCCATTGTAACAGCCTTTTCCTGCCTCTTTCATGTGAGATAATTTACCACATTCCATCTATCCCTTTGTCCTTCTCCCAATATATTCCTCTCTCACCTCTTAATTTTAGTTTTTAGATATTGTCACTTCATATTCAACTCACCCTGTGCCCTCTCTCTCTCTCTCTCTCTCTCTCTCTCTCTCTCTCTCTCTCTCTGTCTCTCTCTCTCTCTATCTGTCTATCTATCTATCTATCTATCTATATATATATATATAATGTGTGTCTGTGTGTGTGTGCGTGTGTGTGTCTCTGTGTGTGTCTGTGTGTGTGTGTGTGTGTCTGTATTCCCTTCAAAAACCCTAATACTGAGAAAGGTCTCATGAGTTACAAATATTGTATTTCCGTGTAGGAATGTAAACAGTTAAACTTTAATAAGTCCCTTACAATTTCTCTTTCCTGTCTACCTTTTGATTCTCCTATTGATTCTTGCATTGGAAAGTCAAATTTTCTATTCAGTTCTGGTCTTTTCATCAAGAATGCTTGAAAGTCCTCTATTTCACTTAATATCCATTTTTCCCCTAAAGTATTATACTCAGTTTTTCTGAGTAAGCAATTCTTGGATTTAATCCAGGCTCCTTTGTCCTCTGGAATATCATATTACAAATCCTTCAATCCCTTAATGTCAAAGCTGCCAGATCTTTTGGTATCCTGATTGTGTTTCCACAATATTTGATTTTTTTTTTCTTTCTGGCTTCTTAAAATATTGTCTCCTTGACTTCAGAACTCTGAAATTTGGGTAAAATATTCTTAGGATTTTTCATTTTGGGATCTTTTTCAAAAGGTGATCACTAGATTCTTTCAATTTCTATTTACCCTCTAGGCATAGAATATCAGGGAAGTTTTCCTGGATAATTTCTTGAAAGATGATGTCTATGCTCTTTTTCTGATCATGGCTTTCAGGTAGCCCAATAATTTTTAAACTCTCTCTCATGCATCTATTTTGTAGGTCAGTGGTTTTTCAATGAGATATTCCACATGAGCTTCTATTTTTTCATTATTTTGATTCTGTTTTATAATTCCTTCATTTCTCATAAAGTCATTAGTTTCCATTTGCTCGATTCTAATTTTTAAGGAATGATTTCCTTCAGGGGTCTTTTGGACTTCCTTTTCCCTTTGGCCAATTCTGCTTTTTAAGGCATTCTTCTCCTCATTAGCTCTTTTGCCATTTGGGTTAGTCTATTTTTTAAGGTGTTATTTTCTTTAGTATTATTTTGTGTCTCCTTTAGCAAGCTGTTAATTTGGTTTTCATGATTTTCTTGTATCACTCACATTTTTCTTCCCAATTTTTCCTCTACTTCTCTTACTTGATTTGCAAACTCCTCTTTGAGCATGGCTAGAGACAAATTCATATATTTCCTGGAGGCTTTGGATGCAGGCACTTTGACTTTGTTGTCTTCTGTTTTGATTTTCTCTTTGAAGAAGTTCTTTAATGTTCTCTTTTGATCTTATGTTCTGATTTGCTTGGTCATCAAAGTAAGATTCTATAATTTGATTATATTTTACTCTGTTTGCTCATTTTCCCAGTCAATTACTTGCAAGTAAGACTATGCTTCCAGAGTGGACAATTCTGTGCCCATATATATATATATGTATATATGTGTGTGTGTGTGTGTGTGTGTGTGTGTGTGTGTGTGTGTGTACCAAATGGTATGGCATCCAAATTCTTAAAGTTCAACTTAAATGATTTAAAGGAGGACATAAAAAAATAAAACTATGCTAGTGAAGGACCTCAACTTTCCCTTTTAACAACTCGATAAATGTAACCATAAAATAAACAAGAAAGAAGATAAGGAGATGAATAAAAATTTAGGAAAATTAGATATGGTAGACCTCTGGAAAAAATTGAATGGGAATAGAAAGAAATATAATTTTTTTTTCCTCAGATGCACATAGCACCTTCACAAAAAATTATCATGTATTAAGGCATAAATAACTCAAAACCAAATGAAGAAATTCAGAAATATTGCATACATTCTTTTCAGATTATAATACAATAAAATTACATTCAAGAAGGGCCTGTAGAAATAAGAAGGGAATATGTTCTATTTTTGGTGGGCAGCCTGTGTGAATGCTTGGAGATAGGAGGGTGAATAATTTGTAGAACCATTTGAAATTATTACTACTTTTCATCTATTGGTGGAGTTGTGAACTGGTCCAACAATTCTGGAGAACAATTTGCAACTGTGCCCAAGGGCGATAAAACTGCATAGCCTTTGACTCAGCAATACCACTAATAGGTCTGTATCCCAAAGAGATCAAAGGGAAAGGAAAAGGACCTATATCTACAAAAGCTTTAATTGTTTATTGTTAATTGTTAATGTTAATAGCAGCTATTTTGTAGTGGTACAGATTTGTAAATTGAGGGGATGCCCATCCATTGCAGAAGGTCTGAATAAATTGTGGTATATGATAAAGATGGAATACTATTGTGCTATAGTAAATGAGAAGCAGGATGGCTTCAGAAAACCTGGGGAGACAAATAGGTACTGAATCAAAGTGAAGTGAGCAGAACCAGAACATTGTTTACAGTAACAGCAATTGTGTAACAATGATCAACTATGAAAGACTTAGCTACTTTGATTAATACCATGATCCAAGGCAATTCAGAAGGACTCATGATGAAGAATGCTATCCTCCTCCAGAGAAAGAACTAATTAAGTCTGAGGGAAGATTGAAGCACAACTTTTTCCACTTATTTTATTTTTATAGCTTTTTTTGTAACATGGCTATTATGAAAATATATTTCCATAATTTCACATATATAATTGATGTAACATTTCTTCCCTTCTCAATCAGTGGTGGAAGAGCAGGAGAGAGGGACTGAATTCAGAACTCAGTTTTTTTTTTGTTGTTTATGAATGCTAAAATATAATATATTTTTTCCTTCTTTAAAACTTTAATTTATTTATTTTTAGTTTTCAACATTCACTTCCATAAGATTTTGAGTTCCAAATTTTCTACCCATCTCTCCCTCCCCTCACTGCAAGCCAGCATGTAATTTGATATAGGTTCTACATATACATTCATAATGAACTTATTTTCACATTAGCCATATTGTAAAGAAGAATTAGAATGAATGGGAGAAGCCATGAGAAAGAAGAAACAAGCAAACAAAAAGAACAGATAATATGCTTTAATTTGCATTCAGAATTAATAACTCGTTTTCTGGATGTGGACAGCATTTTCTGTCATGAGTCTTTTGGAGTTGTCTTGGATCCTTGCATTGCTAAGAAGAGCTAAATCTATCAAAGTTAGTTATTGCATATTGTGGCTTTTACTGTGCACAATGTTCTCCTGGTTCTTCTCACTTCACTCAGTATCAGTTCATCCAAGTCTTTCCAGGTTTTTTCTGAAGTCTATCTGCTCATCATTTCTTATAGCACAATAATATTCCATTCCATTAATATAACACAACTTGTTCAGCCATTCCCCAACTGATGGGAAACCCCTCAATTTCCAATTCTTTGCCACCACAATAAGAGCTGTTATAAAAATTTTATACATGTGGGTCCTTTTCCCACTTGTATTATTTCTTTGGATTACAGACCTAGTATTGCTGGGTCAAAGTGTATACACATTTTTATAGCCCTTTGGGCATAGTTCTGAATTGCTTTCCAGAATGGTTGGATCAGTTTACAACTCCACCGATAATACATTAGTGAAAATAATGTATTTTAAAAAGCTATACATTTCTGCCATTAATGATTTAGAAAGATGATTCATTGAAGCAGATAAGACATTGACACAATAGAGAGTGTTATTATATAAACATATTTTAACTATTTTATTAAATTTAGCTGACAACAGGGTACTTAGGGAACCTGAGGGCAAGGCAACCCATTTTTATGAAAGAAGAGTCATGTCTGGCTATGGATAATACTATGTGTTGGCAATCTTATTAACTGACTGATAAACATGTATTTATTAAACAACTAACTGCCAAGAACTTTGCTAAATATTATGAGTATGGAGGTAACAGAACATTGTAAGAAGAAGCACACACATATGTACGTATGGTCAGTTAACAAACATTTATTATGTGTCTGCTATGTGCCAGGGAATGTGCTAAGATTTGTGGATACAAACAAAGTAAAAAAAGATAGTCCCTTCTCTCAAGGAGCTCACTGTCTGAAAAGTTTTAAAATTTTTAATATATCACTTTTTTATCACTGGTTTTCACTCACAGAGAACAAACTAGATATTTGGTTTGGTGTATTCATTTCCAAAATAATAAAACATCACATATCTCTTCATATGCATAGAAACTTCCCCCACCCCACCTCGATATACATCCTTTCAGAATGTCCAGATGGACAGATCAAATCCAGGTTCTGATAACATTATAAGAATGAAGGCTGGATGAAAAACTAATTGTCTCTTTCTGTCTACCCACCCAATACTTCCAACAGTGAAGTTCCAAGGTCATATCTCTACTCTAATTCCAAATATTTTAATGATGATGAAACCTCCCATGGGGAAATCATTTGCTTCCCTGTGATTGAGAATATATTAAAGCTTTTTCTAATAATCAAGTGTTTAGACTAAATTTGCCTGAGTTCAATTTCATCATGTTACTGCATCTCATTCTCCTAAATAACTTCCCCTTGGGTGTTTATTCTTTTCTGATGCAACAATGATTATCTGTGATATATGAGAAGGGTAATGGAAGGCCCATGATTATTGTGAATAATTACATTGTGGATAATCAAGAGAATTCTCTAAAAAGAATTATTTATATGTTGCAGGCCAAAAATAAAGGTTTGTGAAATATAAAACTTATCAAGAGTAGTGATATCTTTTCAGCTAAAAGGTGGAAAGAACAGTTTAAATCATCCTTTCGAAAATATAAGCCAACTTTCCTATACAAATAATAGTTTTTTTTTTTTCCTGCAGGTATATTTTACTTGAGCAATTTTGAAATTTTACTTTCAAAACAATTTTTTAAGGTTTCAATTCAATGAAACTCCAAATTACTCCTCCTTTTATAGTAAGGCTTTCCTGATTCCCCTTGATTCTAGCATCTTCCTTCGATCATTTCCAATTTACACTGTATATAATTTATTTGTTTATATTTGTTGATATGTTGTCTTCCACATTAGATTGTAAGCTCCTGAAATCAGGGACTGTATTTTTCCCTTCTTTGTCTCTCCAGTGCTTACCATAGAACTGGTGCTTAATAAATATTTATTGATTGACATACTAACTGATTGAAGCTTATTAGATGCAAGTCACTCCACTAGACATTGGATGAAGGTTGAATGGGATATAATTCCCAACTTTAAAGGATCTCAGAGTTAAGTAATATATGACATGTTTGCAAATAATATAATTCAGATTATAATATAATAACTGCTATTGGAGAAATATAAATATCTAATAATTAAATGTGGCCATATGTGGGAGGTGCTGCATGAGGAAATAGGGGCTCCCATATGCTAGAAGTCTTCAAGAGATAACTGGGTGAGTCCAAAGGAGAGGAATAACTAAGATGGTGGAGTAAAGGTAGGGACTTGCTTGCACTCTCCCTCAAACCCCTCCAAATACCTTTAAAATGAATCTAAACAAATCCTAGAATAGCAGAACCTACAAAAAGTTTTAGTGAAACAAATTCACAGCCCAAGACAACTTAGAAGGATGGCAGTAAAGGTCAGAGAGTGTGCCAGAAAGAAATAACTCAAATACAGGGCACCACAGTCAGGATTACACTTAACAGCTTCTACATGAAAGGTTTGGAGAGCTTAGAATATGAAATAGGGCAAAACAGCGAGGATTACAACCAAGAAATATCCACACAGCAAAACTGAGTATAATCCTTCAGGGGAAAAATTGGACCTTCAATGTAATAGAGCATTTTCAATTATTCCTGATAAAAAGAGCTGAGATGAATAGAAAATTTGGCTTTCTAATATGAGACTCCACTCTCCAGTGGAGCATACAAAGGTAAACAAGAAAGGGAAATCATAAAGGACTTAAAATGTTAAACTGTTGAATTCCTACATGGGAAGACAATAGTTGCAACTCATAACACTGTTCTCATTATTAGAGTAGTTAGAAGTAGTATATGTAGACAGAAGGCACAGGTGTGAGCCAAATATGAAGGGCCAATATCTAAAAAATAAACTGAAGGGGTAAGAGGGGAATACAAATATATATATATATATATATATATATATATATATATATATATATATATATATATATATATATGTAATGTGTGTGTGTGTGTGTGTGTGTGTTGGGAATTGGAATTATTGGAATATACTGGGAGAAAGAGAAATGGAGAGGTGGAGTGGGGTGAATCATCTCACATAAAAAATGCAAGAAAAACCTTTTAGATTAGAGAGGAAAAGCAGGGAGGTAAAGGAGGAGTAAGCAAACCTTACTCTCATCAAAATTGGCTCAAATAGGGAATAACATACAAACTAAAATTGGTATAGAAATTTATAGGAAAGTATGAGAGGAAGGGAATGAGAAGGGAGGAGTGATAGAAGGGAGGGAAAATTAGGGAAGGGGGTAGTCAGAAGCAAAAACAGTCTTGAGGAGGGACAGGGTGAAAAGAGAGAGAATAGAATAAATAGGGGTGATAAGATGGAGATAAATACATTCAGCAATAGTAACTGAAATAAAAATGGAAGCAAGTTTTTCTCCTACAGGCCTCATGTCTTAAACATATTGAGCACTGAGTCAAATTTATAAATATAAGAGCTATTCCCCAATTGATAAATAATGAAAGGATATGAACAGTTTTCAGATGACGTAATCAAAGCTGTCTACAGCCATATGAAAAAAAAATACTCTAACTCACTATTGACTGGAGAAATGCAAATTAAAACAATTCTGATTATATTGGCTAATAGGACAGAAAAGGTAAATAAGAAATGTCAGAAGGGATGTGGGAAAATTGAGACATTAATGTTGGTGGAGTTGTGAACTTATTCAACCATTCTGTAGCGCAATTTGGAACTATCCCCAAAGAGCTACAAAACCTTGCATACACTTTGACATAGCAATAGCACTACTAGGTCTATATCCCAAAAGAGACAAAAAACAAAAAGGAAAGGGACCTATATGGACAAAAATATTCATAGCACCTCTTTTCTGAGGGTAAAGAATTAGAAGCTGAGGAGATGCCCATCAATTGGGGAATGGCTGGACAAGTTTTGGTATGTGATTATGATGGAATACCATTATACTATAAGAATTGATGAGTAGGATGCTGTCAGAAAAACCTGGAAAGACTTGTGGGAACTGATAAAAAGTGAAATGTACTACGTACAAAGTAACAGCAGTATTGTAAAATGATCGCCTACGAATGACTTGGCTATTCTCAGCAATACAAAGATAACTCTGAAGGGCTTATGTTAAAGAATGCTACAGATTGAAGAATACTTTTTTTTAACTTTAGTTTTCTTGAGGTTTTTTTATTTGGTCAATGTTTTCTTTCACAGTATAACGATTATAGATATGTTTTTCATGACTACACAAGTATAACCTAAATCAAACTGCTTGCCTTCTTAATGGGGGCGGGGAGGGGGAGGGAAGAGAGGAAGGGAGAGGATTTGGAACTCAAAGTTTAAAAATGAATGTTAATTTTTTATTGGAACTGGGGAAAATTAAAATAAAATACTAAAAGAGAGAGATAACGGGATGAGCACTTGTCCTTTAATTGGTTCTTGTTCTTTGTTTTTTGTTTCTTTTATTTTATTTTTGGTTTTTGATGATATATTTGTTGGAGACCCTAGGCTGTTTCACTTTTGTCTTCAAATCTTCAGTAACTGACACCTTCTTTGGTACTTAGTAGGTACTTAATAAATGCTTGTTTATGAATCAATAATGATATTACCCTTTCTAAGTATTAAGGGTATAATGCAATCTAGTGATCAATCAACATTTAGTCCTTATTTTGTGCAAGATAAAACATTAAACACTAGACATTGAATTTAACCAATGTTCATTAAACACTTACTATGTGGAAGAAAATGTAATGGGCTCTGATGATATAAACAAAACAAGCCATATACATTCTGTTCTGAATTTTTTGTTACGTAACCCAAATATGGCTTTGTAATTTATGATAAACATAGAGTAACCATAATAGTTCTCAACCAGAAATGACTGAAATCCATGAACCAACCACAAAGGGAGAAGGGTGAAAGAGGAGGGAAATAGCAATGAAAGGTCTTCATTAACCACTAGAGATAGGCTATGTCTGTCAATGCATATTGGCCAATCAGAAGAGATTTACTATTGGCCAATCATGGAATGCAGAATTAGAAGCTTTGAAGACTACAGGAGAGAAACCCATGTGAGAAATAGCATGAAGGGACATGACTCAGAAAAGGAAACAACTGCAGTTTGTACAGAGGATCCAGATCATTTCATGACAATCTTTCTACTTGTAAATGTTATCCATTTAATCTGTTGTATCAAATTCCCTACAGCCAACTTCTATCTTTATCCTCCAATACCAGAGAATAAATCCCCTTTGAAATTCACAAGAATATCAATCTCTTCCTCTAATGAAAGGAGTTTGAGTGGAAAAGGAAAAAAAAGAGGAACAGGGTGGTTTTCTCCATTTGGAAAAGGATAAATGTATAACAACTGGGTAGGATGAAAAGGTATAGAAGGGATGAATTCTTCATTGGTGGAAAAAGGTCCAAAATTGATGAATGTATATACCCATCAAAGTACCAGAAAAAATTCAGCATTCTCCTAGAATATTATTATTAATGTTTGTTAGGACTAAAAGAGCAAGGAATCTTAAGGTTCAGTTGGCATAACAAATAGAGGACTATTTGAAAGCTTTGGAGTGGTGGCAATAATTTGAGCCCACACTGGAGTTCACTTATGTTAATTAATTCATTTTCCCAATTACCCCTTTGTCATACAGCAGAACTCAGTTACACCTGTTATATTATCAAGAGTCTTTGGTTCATAACCTAGACTCAATCTTTTTTTTTGTAACCATATTTCAGTATAATTAATTTTTATCTTATGCATTTAAATTTATTGTTTAAAAATATTATTCTGAGAAGGGCTCCATAGGCTTCACCAGATCACCAAAGAAATCTATGATACCAAAAAGTTTAAGAGCCCTTGAACTATAGGGTCTCATTCCATTTAACAAGAAAAATAACTGATTGGTAGAAACAACAAACTGCTTTTAAAAATGTGCTGCATCTGAGCTGTTTTCCTTCATAAGTGAATTAAGCATTCATACATTTATGAAAATGTGTGGTTGTTTATTTTTAATATCACCTAAAATAAAATTAAGCCCACAAAAGTTTTACTGCTTTCTATAACATTAGATTATATTATGCTTATAGCATCTTTTCTCATTTTCAGAAAAGCTTGATGGTATTACTTACCGATAATTCATTTTTAAAGTCTTCTTACTACTTGACAATGACCACCAAAAACTTGACCTCTTTAAGTACCCTCATGTACTTCTCTGGCAAATGTTTCAGATAAAAAGAACAATAAATAGTGACATTATTCATTTTGGCATCTTTTTTTTTTAACGTAATGGTGAATTGAACCTTTGTTTCCAATGATTATTGATGTGGAGATGAGCTGGGGAGACAGACAGATAGATAGATAGATAGATAGATAGATAGATAGATAGATAGATAGACAGACAGACATGCATATCTATAATGAAGCGTTTCATTTATTATGTGTATGTTTAGGACTTACTGGACATAGCCTTAACTCTAACTTTCTTAAGTTGATTTCTTTGTTTCCTACAGAATGTTTTTGTCTATACCCCTGAACCCCTAAGTCAAACTCATCAAGTTTCACATATAGAAGTGGAAGGGATTCCATTCTATTATTATTGGATTAATGGACATGAATTTACAAAAGGCATTATCTTTTACTTCTTGGTCATTATTCCACCATCTCTATATTATAACAACCCTTAACATCGAACATAATGTTTCTAGTAACTATAAAGTTCATGCAGCTCTAAAGAAACAAAGTGTGCTTTTGACTAGGCATTTTCCAAAATAATTTCTTTAGAATCAAACTTTTTCTTTTTCTCAAAATAACAATAAAGCCACTTTATCTTATAAAAAACTTTGCTAAAAGGAAGTAAAAACTAGATGCACAAGAGCTCTTCTTTTTAACTGGAAGACATATATGGAGTCTGTATTTTTTTCACAATGTATATATGTATATATATCTATATATATTCAACAATTTAATGGCAAATGCATTTTCACAGATTTCTAATTGTTAGAAAGTTTATTTGAACTAAAGTGGTTAGTCTTGAATTAAAATCTCCCAACTGTAACTTCCATTTAGTTTTCCTACATTCAGATTAGAGCAAACAAAACAATGCAAATGATAATTTGTCAAATATTTGAAGATATTATTCTTGTTGATTCACCAGTCTAACCAGCCTTAGTATATTGATTCAACTGCTCATAATAAAATATGTTTTGAATCTTCTTGCCAAATATCTTCACCTTCTTTTTGATGTACCACAACTTGATATTGTCACCCCTTATGAGTATGTTAATTTGGAAATGCCTTTGAAAACTTGACAATTACCTGAAAAAAAATTTAATAGCTGAATATTGTGTTGTCATGCATATATCCAACAGTCTTGTGATTTCACACTCTTCTGGTTTTATATTACACATTTTTAAGTCCTCATCTTTGCTTTTATCAGTTTTATCATCTTGAATAAGAATTAATGAAGTAGAAATGACCATATGCTTAATGGAACTCATTTATGAGTTTATATCTTTTATCTATCATCTGTCTATCTATCTATCTATCTATCTATCTATCTATCTATCTATCTATCTATCTGTCTATCTACCTACCACAAGCACTTTTTTATGCCTTGGAAATATGAAGAGGATTCCCTCTCTACCACAGCCACAAGCTCTGCCATGCCAGTGCTCTTCCTTTCCCCAGGACTTCCCCCTAGGGCCATGACCCAGATCCAAGTGGGGCAAGGCAAGAGAATTCTTCCTCAGCACCAGCAAAGAGATCCCGTAATCCTCCTCTGATAAGCCACTTGATACCTCCACCATCTGTGGACCGAAAACTCCAGAAGCAGCCCCTATACTGCCACTGCTATAGCCCTGGAGCTGGGGCTGGGACCAGACCATAGTTCTCTCTCATGCAAGTCTGACAGACCTTTCCTACTAACTTTCTAAGTTGTCTTTGGTGTTTGTGGGTTGAGAAGTCTGGAAATCATCATGACTGCCAGTGATTCAGTGTCCTAATCTCTGCTCCAGTTTTGCTAGGGGCCTAGTTTGTGTGGGCACAGTCCACTCTAGAGTTTGATCCTCTCCCACCCTGGTGCAACAGACCTTTCCTATAAACCTTTCAGGTTGTCTTGGGCTGGAAGTTTATTTTAGTCTGTCACTTTGAGGGTTCTGCTTCTCTAGAATTTGTTTAGAGTTATTTTTAGAGGTATTTTGAGGGGTTTGGGGGAGAACTCAAGTAAGTCCCTACTTTTACACCACCATCTTGGCTCTGCCCCCACTCTGTTATCTAGCTGCCTCTTTATCAATTGTATTTCATATTTCGAAGTGTGTTCACATGGAATATGTTAGTTACTGATATTTGGAACAGATATAAATTTAAAAGGACATTTCTTGCAATCAAAATTTAAAAAATAAAATGGCTGTATCTTTCTCTAAATTCCTTCTTAACTATCTTTGTCCCTTCCTATGAAAAATAGAAACTCCAAGAATATCATATTAATTTTTTCTATCCTTGCTAATTTCATTTTTCAATAGTAAACATTAATAGCCCAGTCAACTTCATTTAGTTCATGATTAATTTCTCTTTATTATTGAATAGAAATAATACAATGATAAGAGAACTGAATTTAGAGTTACATCAAACTACTAGTCCAAGACTAGGTGGACTTGCATCCATCACTTTCCTTCTGCATAAAATTCAAATGTTGTTATCTATCTTTCTCTCAAGGTAGGTAGATTGGTAAGTAGTTAGCTTAGAGGATGAAATAGTATATGTGAAAACACTTTAAATTCTAAAGGTACTATATAAATGTAAGAATAATAGAATGATTAATGATACATTGGGTTCATCTTCTGTGAGAAAAGTCATTCCTACTCATCGAGCTAAGCAGTTTATACATTGTTCTACTCATCCAAGTCATCTGTGTGTTGGGCAGCCAGAGAGTAACTACTACCTCAGGTTACATTAGTACCCTGTGAGTACCCACTCCTAATCCTTGATAATTTATGAACCTTGATGATACTTCCCTGTTACAATATCACTAGATATATTTATTATCTTTCAACAAAGATGGAATTGGAGATTGAATAGTGGTTCCTTGGATAGAACTAGTAAAGTCATAAAGTAGAACAGTTTTAGGGATAAAAATAATGTGTTCATTTATAATTACTAAGTGAGAAAGTTGGAAAGGGAAAGTCAAAAGTGAAACCCTGAGAAAGTACCATTTTACTATGTTTGGAAGTAGATAAGTCAGAAAAATAGCTGTTAGAGTATTAGGCAAGTATGACATCACTAAAGCCCAGATCAAGGGAAAATATCAAGTAAGAAGAGGGTGGTATCTGTCCTAAAAGATAAACAAAAACTTTATGGTTTTAAAAAGACCACCTGATTTGATGAAAAAAGAGGTCATTGTTAACCTTCAAGAGAGCAGTTTTAGTAGAGTAGAAAAAATGGAAGTTCTGTTTCAAGAACTTAAGGAAAGGGTAAGTCATGTGAAAATGGAGGCATCAAATGTAGATGATTTTTTTTTTCAAGAAACCTACCTATGAGTGAATGGGTGGGGGGTAAAAGATACTATATTGGAATGGAGACTAAATGTTCTTTCTAGTAATTAAAATAAAAAAAATCTTACGCATTTGCAAACACTACTTAATAGTTCTTAGGAGATGTCCTATTTTGCAAATGCATACATGCCTATATCCATTAATAAGTTTCTCCTGGAACTTTAATTTTGAGGAAGGCCCAAAGACAACCATCTTTCATTCCCCAGATGTTGCTACTATATCAACTCTGAATATGTTCCCCTTCTTTGCCTTTCTCTTTATAGGTCCACTTTATATGTTGTCTTCCCTCATTAGAATATAGGCTTTTTGTGGGCAGTGCCTGTCTTTTTTTGCATGTGTATTTTTATCTCTAGTGCTTAGTTGAGTGCCAGGAATATAATAAGCACTGAATAAATACTCGTTGGTTTGACCATTATATCCCAGGTTAAGGATTAACTGGGGTTAATCCTCCAGTAAAACATCAGTCTTTAAGACATCAGTCTAATGGCATAGGACATTACTATCCACATTATCTACATCTACATACATCTACTATCTACATATCTACAGAGGAAGTTCCAACATCAGGTAATTTCTACACTGATTAAACCATAGGTTTGACTTTTTTGAAGAAATATAAAGATATTTATTTTAATTAGTAGAGTAGTGCATATTTCCATTTACTTTTATGATTAAGGATGATCTACTTTCCTTCCAAGTTATCACTGAACAGAATTTCACATAATGGTAAAACTGTCCTCCTGAAAATGGAACAGAAAAGATTTTGGAGTGTATAAATACTACTCTCTGTTGTAAAAAAATGCTCTTTAGGAATCCTGTCTTATTTGCTAAGAGTTTTTAGTTTTTAGTCAGCTGGATATCTAAAATATAAAACAGATTTTCAATGTAAAGGGAAAATACTTTTCTTGGCAAAGATCTATCATTGTAAGTATATAAAAAGAAAAAATGAAATAAAACAACTAAAATATGGTAGCTGAAAAATGTGTGATTTTTTACACAGAGGCAAGATTTGTGTATTTTACTCCAAGCTTAATCTTAACTCTTATTCTCTAAAACTACTAATAAGGTTTAATTTTTAAATTTTATATATATATATATGTATATATATATATATACATATGTATGTATGTATGTATGTGTATGTATGTATATATATATATAATATATATATATATAGAGAGAGAGAGAGAGATACACATACATACATACACTCATCTATTTCTATCCTTATCCATTCTTGTTAACTAATATCATTCTTTTAATTTTCTTCACCCCAAATTCAGATAAATAGATCTGTCAAAAGAGAATTTTACATTTTTAAGCCTCTCAGCTAGTTTAACCATCTGTATGTGAATTAAATGTGCTAGATTTTCTTTTTCTTTTTTATTTTAAAAACTATTTTTATTTTTCATGTAAGAAACTTTTAACACTCTTTTTTTAAATTATGAGATCTACATTCTCTCTCTCCCTCTTGGGACTTCCCCCTCTTTGAGAAGGCAAGCAATTTGATATCAATTACACATGAGTAATTATGTGAAATATATTTAAACATTAGCCATCTTGCAAAATTGAAAAAAACACAAAACAACAAAAATAACGTTAATGATAAAAATATGCTTCATTTTCTTTTCAGAGTTCATTAGTTTTCTAGAGGCAGATAGCAGCATTCATCAGGGGTCCTTTGGAATTATCTTGCATAATTGTCTTGATCAGAATATCTTAGTATTTCACAGTTGATTATCTTTACAATAATGCTGTTACTGTATACAATGTTTTCCTGGTTCTGCTCACTTCACTTTGCATGAGTACACATAAGTCTTCCCAGATTTTGAAGTCATCTCCCTATCATTTCTCCTACTACAATAGTTTTCAACCATAATTATATACTGCAACTTGTTCACCCATTCCTTAGTTGATGGGCATCCCATTTGATGTTCTTTTTCCCACCCTATTTCTTGATTTGGAACTTCATGTTAATGTTAGGTTCTGTTCCCAGCATGTGGGGTGGAGGGGCAGTGTCTCAAGTTTCAGGATTTTTTGCACTGCTGTTTTCAGAGTTAGTTTTGGGGGTTTGGAAGTTTTTGGTGCTTCCAAGGTAGTGTTATCTGGGAAGAAATGTGGTCACTGCTCTCCTTCTATGTCCAGGAAGGGACACTAATCCCTTGCAATTATAATTGATACTGCTCTTCCCTGATCCCTTGGGACCAGAAGTGATACTGTTCCTTAGGGCTTCATTTCTTTCTTGACCCAAAATGCACCTCTCTGCTTTTGAATTATGACCCAGAAGTGTGTATAAGCTTTGGAGTTACAAAACAATTATTCCTCAGGGCTTCCAATTCTGAAAGTGCTCCTCACTGCCCTTGAAATATGACTGTGAAGTGGGTATAAGCAATGGAGTTGTTAAATTGTATCTGCTCTTCCGTCCAGTACTAGCATAAAGGTCTCCTGTGTTCTCTTTCTGACAAGTTGCCTGCTGCCCTTACCACCTCTGGCTTGGGAGCTCCCGAAGCTGCTGCTACCTCTGTTACCATCACCTAGTCCCACCATGGGTGTTTTATCTAGGTGGGCTCCAGACCATCCTCTCCCCCCTCATCAAATATCTTTTTTTCCGAACTCCCAAATTGGGCTGGACAATAATCTCATTCTGACCTTTTGTTGACTGTGAATCCCGAATTCCATTTGAAAAGTTATTTTAAGGTTATTTTGAGGGGAATATTGGGAGGGCCTGACTAAGCACTTAATTTATTCCTCTATCTTGGCTCCACCAGATGAAGTCCATTCTGATCATTACTGATCTGTTTTTGATAGCCTTTTTTTTTGCATACTCCATCCTTCCATCCTTGGTTTTCACAACATTGCTCAGTTGTGGTTTTCCTGCTAGCTACATAATATCCATTCCTAATCCCTTTATCTCGGTCATCATGCATGCCCTTCCCCTAACTATGGATATTTCTAGTAGCTTTGGTCTGGGCTGCCTCTTCTTTATATACTCTTTCTCAGTAACCTCATCAGCTCTAATGGATTCAATAATCAGCTGTATTGAGATGACTCCCATGTCTATAAGAGATAATATGTGCTAGACACTTTGCAATTATTCAAGCACTGTAGTATTATCCATATAACAAGCCTTCATATCTCACCTGAGTTGTAATACCACACGATTAACTACATAATATACAGATATATAGGATATATGTACATATATATATATATGTACCTCAATTTTGACATTTCATGTACAACTTATTATCTCAACCCTTAAAACTACTATTTCTCCATATGTGCCAATTCTTAGGGACCCTTAACCTTTTAGTGATCTAAATTCTCGACTTTAGAATCACCCACTTTTTTGCCTCCCACACCCAATTGGTAGTAAAAACTTGTCAATTCTATGCATACAAAATGTATGTCTCACCACTAGTACAACTACCACTGTCTTTAAACCATCTCATATTCATATATTAATACTTCCATTAGCCTCATAATTAGTTCTATTTTCTCTAGCCTCTCTCATCTCCAACCTTTGCTACCTAGGTCCAAAAATGCACAGAACTAAATATATTATCTCCCTGATCAAGAATATTTAGAGACTCCCTATTCCTTCCAAGATCCAATGCAAATTCCAAAGTCTGGCAGTTCAAGCCCTTTAAGATATGGCTCTAATCTTCCTTTCCGTATTTATTTCATTTTATCCTTCTTCATATGTTCTAAATAATATCAGCAAGAACAATATAATAATAATAATTAACATTTCTGTAATGCTTTATGTTTTAAAAGGTGCTTTATAAGTATGATCTCATTTGATACAATGCTGGATAGTAGGCATTATTTTTATCTCTGGTTTGCAGATGAAGAAACAGGCAGAGAGATGTCATGACTTACTCAGGACCACTCTGTTAGTAAGTATCTGAGGCCAGATTTAAAATCAATTGTTCCCAATTCTAAAATCAGTGCTCTGTCTATTGTGTCACCTCACTTCCTCTGGCTGCATTACAGTTAAATCACCCTAGTAGTTGTTTCCTGAATTTTATTTTCTATACTATTCTTCCATACTTTTTTATAGGTTGCCCCCCATGCCTAAAATGCACCCTCTTGTCACTTTTACCTCTTAGGATCTTTCCATCATCTTTCAAGTCTCAACCAGACATCACCTTTCAGAGGAAACAGGATGTGGAGTCAGAAAGGATTTTGGTTCAAATTCCAAGTCTGATACATACTAGATAGGATTTCTTGTACCTGAGTCATTTAGTTTCTCTTGCTTATTTTCTACTTAGCCTATATTGTGCAAGACTTTGTGTTATGTGGGCAGCTAGGTGGCACAGTAGAGTGCTGAGCATGAATTCAGCTGTGTTTCTCAGTTCAAGTCTGGCCTCAGACTGGCCTCAGTGTGTCCCTGGGCAAGTTACTTCTCTCTGTTTGCCTCAGTTTCCTCATCTGTATAATGAGCTGGGGAAAAGAAATGACAAGCCACTCTTGTATATTTTCCAAGAAAACTCCAGAAGGGGTCATGAAGAGTCAGACAGGACTACAACATGACCATACAATTCTGTTCTATATGCAATGAGAGAGAATTAAAGAATAATAAAACTATCCTTGACCTCAAGAAGTTTGCATAATTCGAACTTTGTTCACCTAAAGGAATCAATTTGCTTGCCTAGAAGCCAAAATATCTTCATATTTTATTGGACCTTGATTAAATAAGATTCTTTCAGTTGTTTCTAGTTTCCTGATTGGGAAAAGAAGATTCAAGTAGAAATCTCACAGGAATCAGGTAAATGTAAAAGTTGCTAAATGAATGAATTTCAGGATAAGTGCTGATGGGATTCTCATGGAGCAATGCATCAGTGCAATGGAAATTCAAATTTTTCTTTCCTATTCATTTTTCAAATGCCACATATTGACAAAATCTGATAACCTTTTAATAAAGAACACAGTTGAAGGGCAATTCCAACTCTAGCTCTGGCATGTGTGTTGTGATGTCTACATCAGACAAATAACTGTAATTAACTATAGACCCATTACCTACCAGCTTCCGTTGGGCATGGAAGTCTGATTGATAGAGTGAATGTGTCCAATGCAATAAAGAGACCTTGAATGCCTCCTATTGATTTTTGGTTTTTGTCATATTGAATTTATTCTCAGAACAGTAGTTACATCTTCTCAGCAGAACACCCAGAACTCTCCAATGCCACAAATAATCCCAATACATCTGACCTGTGACTGCCAATTAGCTTGATCACGTGTATGTGTTTGTTGAAAGGGGTATCCAATCAAAACTAAAAAAGAGAATGATAGTGCTTCTCACTGAGCAAGGCAAACCCATGGCTCCTCAATGCTGAAAAAGGATTGTTAAGGTGCGGCTAATGATGGCAGTACCTGAGGAGAGAAACTTTGAGGAAAACACAATTTCATCAGCTAATATTAAATAGTGGGTAATAAAGGTGGAACACTGTCATAATTTTACATGGGTTCTGTTCACAGATGCCAGGTGCTTAGGGTCCTTTTGAAACTATTATTATTCTTCCAGCATGGTACTACTGAAAAGGGCAGACAATGTTTGAAATGATCTGTGTAAACCACAGTGGCAAGCAGATGATTGAAGGCCCACTGCACTAATAGGGGCTTAAATGAAGAGCCAGCAATTTTAGTGGCATTAAGAAGAGTTCTGGCATTTGCAACAGCCAACAATGAGTGAGCAAGCTAGTAAACAGAAATCTTATTGATGTCATGTCCACCTTCAAAGCAAAAGCCCTAACGATGACTCAGGCAGACATATTATGTATCATTCCAAAGTATGCTTGCTTGGAGCTTAGTGGGGCATATCAGAAAACACAAATTAAGAGTGACAGGACACTTAAAAGAAACCAGGTTTCCAAAATAGAAAAAAAAATGATCAAAACTGGTTTGGAAACATTAAAATGACGTGTACATGAAATAGTTGCTGAGAAACAGCAAACACAAGATCTGTGGTTTCCTATGGCTACCTAGCTAAAGTGATTGAGACAGATAATGAAGATAGATATGGTTCAATAATAGACATTTTTTTTAAACCAGACTATTCTCTATCTTACTGGCTGGGTAGAGTCAGCACCTCAGTTTGAGAATCTCTCCACATGTGTAGCTACATTGAGCAGTGTGACAGAAGCTACCAGTCAATTCAGTCAAATCATCATTGTCCTGACCCTCCTCCTCATCGACCTATCTAATTGGACTGGTGTGAGGAAAGCACTCTCTGTCATCTGTTTTTATTTTACTTTTTTCCCATCCAGGAGAATGCTCTGTAGAATAAACAGGACAGAACAAAAATTACTCCTATAGAATTAAAACCCAATATAAGTAGAGGGAGAGCAACAGAGCCCTTAGCTAACTGTGATTATTTCAGGTCAAAGCCCCACCCCCCCAAAAAAAAAAACAACTTTCATTCAAGATTAATGAAATAATTTGACACAACTAAGTATCAGAGAACTGAGTTTGGAGTTAGGAAGACCTAAGTTTTCATCCTTCCTCAAATCCTTAAGTAGTTATGTAACCCTGGGCAGGTCATTTAAACTCCCTCAGCTTCAGTTTCTTTAACTGTAAAATCTGATAATGATAAGGCTTAACTCACAGAGCTGTTGTGAAGTTCAAATGACAATAATAAATGCAAAGTGTTTTGCACTAAGCTTTATATTCAAGGCTTGACTTCCTTCCCACCAAATATCAGTTTCACCATAATACACACATACCGAATAGCAAAAAAAAAAATAATAAAAATTCATCCAAGTCAATTACAAAGTTGAATTTTTTTTAAAGTACATATAGAATAGAGCAATAAAGAGTGAAGAAACACTTCCATTGGGAACATAACAGCTGAACTGAAACGAAAGAGAGTTGCAGAGCTCACCCAAAGAGAAAATTCCCCAAACTTTCCAGTATAGGAAGCTCTGGATGGCTGGGATATGATGGAGACGTCTAGTTTTCTCACATAGGTTTCTACCCAGTATCTGAACCTCTCTTAATCTCTCTTCAACAACCTGAAGTAAGGTTAACCTTATCCAACTTGTCTCACGAGGCTAGAAGTCATCAGTGCCAGAAGTGTCACCTGAGTCCAAGGAGATTCAATGAATATATTTAAGAAACCTGAGTCACCAACTACACACCATCCCTCACAAAGGTTCATAGTATCAATCTCTGCTAATAAGGACAGAGTTCCATCCCAATGGATTTTGGGACATGGGTTGTATTTCAATGATTGAATAAATGGCACATGTGAAATTCTTTTTTTTCTTTTTTAAACAGAAACATAATTTATTTGTATAAAATTAACAAAAACCAGCTGAGCTACATATTACTTCTTGTCCTGTATGGACATCTGGGCAACAACCTTCTGTGCTTCACCTGCAGCGTCAGGGGAGGCTGGTGGATACCATCTTATAATACATTCAATGAGTTCTTTTGCTCTAATCCTACAGGGTGCCTCTGCTTTTTCGGTCTTTTCACCTTCTTCTTCTTGATGGAATAGATCTATTTTAATCTGAGCTCCCAAAAGGGTCTCCACTGCCCAAATGCTCAATCTTTTCATCACTGAGTCAGTCAACAAATGCCCATTAAGCTTCTACTATGTGCCAGCCAAGTATTCAAAGACAGGCATCGAACCCTCCAAACCAAGAGCCACAACCACAGGAATGAAGGAGAGGGAAGAGAGGATTCTTGAGGTGGCACCGTGGTTGGGAAAGGATCCAGCTTCCCTGGATGTGGCAACTTGGTCCCAGGAGGGGAGGAAGCAGCACCGGGAAGTGACCATGTGGGCCCACATGTGAAATTCTTATCAAATTTGGTAAAGACACAAAACCTGAAAGGGTAGCTAATATTTTGGATGTCAGAAAAAATCCCCCAAAAATATTTATTGTATTAAAATTTGAGGTTAAAACTTAAAATTACATGTGAAATCTTTCTACACATTCCTTAGTTCAGTTGTAGGAATATTAGGTTACCTATTAGCTTCAGAGAAGTCAGTTCTATTTATTGAGGGAGGCTGTCTTTGAGTTGTGCAGATTGTTTTAGTCTTTATAGGTCCATAGAAAAGTCATCTGTTTGGAACTTAATAGGGCCATGTTACATAGGAATTGAGTTAATCTATGAACCTAATCTCCCTCCTCTCTCCGCTAACTTAGGTGATAGAGGGTATATGTCTCCAAATGGAAACAAGTTTGTGTGTTTGTTCTTTTTATGCCTTTAAAATAAATATTCATTTATAAAGCTTATCTGTTAGGTGGTAAAGTGGAACCTAAAATGGGAATCCTAAAAGTTGGAGGAACAAGAAATCATCATTGTGTTGACCCTCCTGCTCATCAACCTATCTAATTGGACTGGTGTGAGGAAAACACTCTCTGTAAACTGTTTCTATTTTATTTTTTTTCCCATTCAGGAATGATCTGTAGAATAAATAGGACAGAACAAAAACAACTCCTATAGAATTGAAACCCAATATAAGTAAAACAAAAATATGGAACCTACATAATCATTGGAGAGAAGGAAAAAAACTTAGGAGAAAGTCTTTGTAACATAATCCATGAGATATAAACCCAAGTTAGTGACACTTAACATCCAAATTAAATCTACGTATAAACCTTGAACTGGTGAGTGACTGACTCTAACATCCCCAAGTTTCTTAAGACTTAATAACATGAAATTTACTAAAAGATAAATAAAAAAGTTACCTGTGGTTTCAAAAATTCAACCTCAAAGGAGAAGATGCGAGAAACAAGACTAGATAGTGGTTCATTTGAAAAAATATCTCAGATCTTTAGGGGAATACAAGTCCAATATTAGTCAAATGAGTGATGCAGCAATTTAAAAAAGTTAATTCAATCTTAGACTGTACTCCATTAAGGAAGTCATTGTCCAGTGTTCAGGAAGTTATAGCCCCATTGAATTCTACACTGGGTTGAAGACATCTGATATCTTGTATTCACTTCTAGACACAACATTTTAGGAAGGAATTTCATAAACATCAGAATAGGAGGGGAGGGCAAACATAGTGATTATCCATGAGATCATATCATATGAAGATTTATTTCTAACAGTAATTACTCTGGCCAATACTCTCTGAAGGCCAGATATATTTACCTCTCCCTAGGGTTCTCTACTACCTTCTAGGAGGTTGTGGGAGTATCAAGTCTGTCACTAGCTCAAGCCCCCATTGAATATGTTCCTCCAGTTTTTAGGATTCCCAACACCCTAATTTCACTTAATCACCTAATAGATAAAGCTTTTTAAATGAATATTTACTTTAAAGGTATAAAAAGAACAAATATACAAACTTTTCTCCATTTGGAGTCATATACCCTCTATCACCACCTAACTTAATGGAGAGAGGAGGATTAGGTTCATTGATTAACTCAATTCATATATAGCATGGTCCTATTAAGTTCCAAGGTCAAATGGCATTCTGGGCTCAAAACCTGGTACTCTGGCTTCTCAGGACTCTCCTGCTAGGCTGGCAGCCATATCCAGCCTAGAATTCTGGCACCAAGGTCCTCATGACTTGAACTTCTGTGACCATTAACGATGCACTCTTTACCTATAACTCAAAAGGAAAAAGCAGGGGTAAGGAACCTGTGGACTTGAGGCCACATGTGGCCCTCTAGGTCCTCAAGTGTGGCCCTTTGACTCAATCCAAACTTCACAGAATCCCCTCCCCTTCGGATTTGTTCTGTGAAGTTTGGATTCAGTCAAAGGGCCATACTTCAGGATCTAGATGGCCGCATGTGGCCTTGAGGCTGAAGGTTCCCCGGTCCTGGGATAAACTAAACTAAACAAATCTCAAGCCCATTTATTAGGACAACAGGAACTCAGGAGAAGGGAAAGGCAGACCTTCCTCCCATGTAGCTTAGTTCATGATGTCTGTGCAAGGCATCAATCAGACTTTTACCTCTAAATACTATCACAAAGGAAGAGCAATTGAATCTCAGTCTGGAAGTTTTAAGTGCACAGTCCTTTCTGACCACGCAGCCAATGCAAAGAGCCTACTCTCGCTGACATGGAAGTAGAATGCTAAGTATCCTTTCCCAGAAGCAAATTGTTGCATCCCCCATTGGAGTGCTACCATCTTAGATGATTGGCACCAAAGCATTTTAATTAATCAAGGAGTTTAAGCATAAAGGGAAGTTTGGAGATGAGTGAGTGGCATTATAATTATTTTCAAGTACTTGAAAGACTACTGGGTGCAACAGTGTCCCCAAAAATCCAAAGTCTCTGAATTCATGTAAAATGGTTCATCAGGGCTAGTACCAAGAGGGTGATTTTCATTTCTTTGGATTGCCCCCCCCCAATGCCCCAGAAATTCTTCTCAGGAAATGTCTAAATAAAGCATATATATATACATATATTTACATACATTTATACATACAAACATACATACATACACACACATACACACACGCACACACACACACATATATATGTGTGTGTGTGTATATATATATATATATATATATATATATATATATATATATAAGTTGAAGCATGTTTAGGTTTCTCTTAATATGTGTAATAGGATCTTCACTTCCATAAAGGTCCTAAAAATAGCGATGGGAAGAACAATATTCATTTAATCTCATAGAAAAATATGAATCATTCACATGACTCACAGACCCTATAAACAGGTACAAAAGACATAAAGTCTGATACAAAGTAGGTACTTAATAAATTTTTCCTCCCTTCCTTCCTCCTTTCTTCTTTCTTTCTGTGAAAAAATGATTTTTTTTTTCTATCTCAGAGACTCAGAGCTCCACCTCCCAACCTTCTGTCTTAAAGTTCTTCACAAGCACCTTACTGATAGTGACATTGCATTGAGTCTTATGCTGGTCAAACCCCAAACCAGAGCCTGAATTGATTTAATCAAAGTTCTGCTCAGGTTTGGGTGAAGAACGATTCTTCTGCCTAGAGAAACCAAAGCTGAGAGTGGTCTGGTATGGTAAGAGGGAGATCTGATAGAGCAGGTATTTCCTCTGGCAGGAAGTAGAATGATGGTGGAGTGATATTAGCCCCTGTTGAAAAAGCATATAAACTGGGCACCCTAACTCCTAAATCAAGCCTGTTCTGAACTGTTCCCCTTAGAGTGAGCCAATTCGGGACTGTAACTCCCATGCAATGTATGTCGTGCCAGCTTGAGAGAAATAGAAACGTGGACCCATGACCTAATTTAGTCTGTTTTAAGTCAAACTCTGTTTTGGGGGTGGACATCTAAATGATGCCATGTGACTCGGATTTGGATGGGGATTTGGAAGCTGGATTATTCCCCACGACAGCACTGGGCTCAGGCACCAACAGGACCCTTTTCTCCTAAAGTACCAGCCCTGAAGAGTAGATGATTCTTACAATTCTAAATTGGTTAATCTTAAAAACAAACAAACAAACAAAAAATCTAAGCCTAAAAAGCCAACAGGAAAATTAGATTTGTATGCACTCTGTCTTGTCATCCTGTTTTTGTCTCTGTGTTTGTTAAATGTGTTCATGCTAAAAGATTTAAAATGTAGCCAAAAAAAAATTCTAAGTCATGTAATTAGAGAGAACTTTGGGAATGATCTCCCAACTTAGGCATTCATTGGGAGATTAAGACATTTTTTTGGTGGTGGGGGAGATGTTCCAACACTAGCCAAGCTGGGGCACAAGAATAAAATTAGATAATAACTAATAGAATTTTTAAAAAGCAGGGTGAGACTCTACCAAGAGTTAGTTGGAAGGTGACATCATCTAGCAGACAGCTTTAGTCTGAGAAGAATCTAAACCAGGCAGCCCAGAGATAGCAAGGGCTGAGAGAGAGAAAATTGAGAATTTGAATTCAGATTTAATTAGATCCTAAAGCTAAAATTTGTAGATTATGTTTAATTTAAATCTAGAAAACTGTCTTTGCACCCCTCATGACAGTGTATCTCATATCAGAGCAATGTGTTTAAAACTGCCAAAATAAGGGTGGTTTTTTTTGTCTTTTAAGAGATCACTTTAGGATTTCTGTGATTGGTTTAAAATGTATATTAACATTATAAAAGCTGTTTGTGGAGAGTTTGTGAAATACAGCTGTCTTGATTTGTGAATTGTTAGTCATTAACTCCCTCCACATTCTAACAGGTGCAAAGAAGGAGGACAAAATTCATGTGAGTATGATTTTTAATGTGGAATGTAAAAGAAAGTGGAGGTAGTTCGGGTAAGAAAGAGAAATAAAGACTTGAGAGAAAATATGGAAGGTAGAAAAAAAAACAATTTGGGGACAGATGGGGGTGGGCAGCAGCAAGCCCATGTGTTCTAAGCCACCCCCCTATCCTTGGATAGTTGGTCTGGGTGCCTTTGTGCCAGCTTCAAATGGTTTAAGCATGTTGAAAGAGTGTGAGGAAGTTTGATTTTGCTTAAGTAGAAAGATTGAAAATGAAAATTTGTACCTTGATTTGAAAACCAATAGATAAAGTTATAGAGAGTTAGAAGGAATTATGTCCACCTCCCTTTCAGGATAAATCTGTAGCAAGGTCTTACTAAATCTAACACTACATAAATATTGGCTATGGTAAAGATATTAGTTATTGTGATTTGTGATTATTCTATAAAATCTTAAAATACTTCCCTGTACTGTTCATATGATTATTGAGTTAACTCTGGAAGCTTTGGAGGTTTCTGCCTAGGGGAAACTAACCACACCCTGTCAGCATTAATTCATATCCTTAGATCTTTTTTGTCTCAGCTAAACCCATTGGCTAACCTGATGATAACAGTTGATTTCAGACAGGAAAATGGGAACTGGGAACTGGACTGCTTAGGGATGCCCTTTATCTGATAAATCTCCAAGGAGAGATGACTTTAGTTTCTGAAGAAGTAGAGGAAAAGGTATTTGGAGCTGGAATGTGTCTTTTTAAGGGAATATGTGAATTTATGGATAATATTTCCTTTTAAAGGGCGAAGCGCAATGGATTTAAAAAAGATTAACATGTTTACCCTTAGTGATTATAAATCCAGTTTGATTTATTTTTCAGTCAAAACCTGTCCTGAAGGAATAAGAAGATCATCTGAAAGTGCTCTTCCTATCAGGATTAAGCACAAAAACGTATTGTTATTTGGCATTAAGAAATTATGTAACTGTATGACTCCAAGAAATTTTTATTTACCTCAGTTTGCTGTTCTGTAAGGACATAATAATGGAACCCACTTCCCAGGGATGTTGTGAGGATAAGATGATTGTAAAAGTGTTTGGCATAGGACAAATGCTATCTGACTGTTAATTGTTTAAATTTAATTGCTTCATATTTGGTAACTTTATATGAGTTTTCTTAAATGTGATCAGTATGGCAATCGTGATGAGATGAATGTTTTCTTTTGTAAAGCAATTTTGAAGCACATCCAACTAAATTAGGGTCATATGATTGATAGTTAATTGGTTTTGTTTCAAGTTTAAATGGATGATAATTGTTTATGGTATTGTAATATTACTAAATTTTCTTATATAATTTGGTAACAATTATAACACCTATGCTGTTAGAAAAGCAATTTCTCTTATGATCTGTTAGATAAAGAATTGTACTGACAGAGAAAAATAATGAATGGGTTAGGAAGTTGTTAGGTTATTCTATCTGCCCCTGTGTTATAATATTTTGAAGTACTATAATTTAAGAAATCATAAACTTCCAAAGTTTGCCTATATTTTAAAAGGGAGTTTCAGCTAAAATTATTTGGCTCTCACTTAGGAAAATTAAGATTGTTAACTAAGCTATTTGGAGAATTTAGTTTATTATAGTAGCTTCAGGATAACATGTAAGCTGATTTGAGAAAGGGAAATACTTTTATGAAGAAATATTTTGCAAAATCTTTCGTGTGATTTTTAGAAGGCCAACTACATTTCCATTTGCAAGCTAATTTGGTGCAGTAATAACATTATATTGATGACAATATATCCACACCTACTGTGAATCTTGAATTTCATTCCTGGGTTTGTTGTGTCCTTGAACTGGCCTTAATGGGTGCTTTCTGAGAAAGAGTCAGAGTCAGATGCTCAGTGGAAGCAGTATCAGAAATCTAAGGCTAGTGATTAATACCAAAGCAGTTACTGTGATGAGGTATAAGTAGGAAAGATCTTGCTGTTTTGATCTGAATTTGTTTCTTGGCTTAAACAAGAGTTAAAATTAGTGTTTGAACTTATATGTATAAGATTCAATTGTAAGATGACAGAGTGAGAGCAGAGACTGACCTGAGCTCTCTGCCTAACCATTTAAATACCTCTAAAAAGTTAATCTGAAGAGATTCTAGAGCATCAGAATTCACAAAGAGACAGAGCATGGTAGATTTCCAGCCCAAGAGAGCCAGGAAGGTTGACAGGACAGGTCTGTTGCACCAGGCTGGTAGAGGAGCACATTCTAGCATGCAGGCCGCACCAGCGTGGACATGACCATAGAAAAGTTGAGCAGACCCTAGGGGACTGAATCAATGGCAGGAGTGGTGATTCCCAGACCTCTCAGCCCAGGAAGAACTGGGTGAGGGAGAAGCATGATCCTACACAGGGCCTACAACAGTGTCAAAACTGCTCCTGGGGCTACCAAACCACAGACTGAATGTTTGAAAGTCACCTGTTTATACTTCTGGGAGCCAAGGGGACAGAATAAGCAGTAAGTCACTCTCATCCTCTCTTATAGACTTTGAAAAACCCATAGAATATTGCTCCAGGAAAAATACACATCTAAAGGCCAGAAAAAAATGTCAAGCAACATAAGCAAGAAGAATCAAAGAAAAACAATGACCAAACGGAAACATCTTGGTGGCAAGGATGATCAAAACACAAGTTCAGGAGAGGACAACATGGTCAATACACCCACAACCAAAACCTCAAAGGTGAATATAAAGTGGTCCCAGGCCTAAAAAGCCTTCTTGGAAGAGCTCAAGAAGGAGTTTAAAAGCCAAATAAGAGAGGTAGAAGAAACATTGAACAATTCCTTTAAAAATGCTATTGACAAAATGGTGGAAAATACATGGAAGAAAACAATTCCTTTAAAAGTTTAATTGGCCAAATGGAAATGGAGGTACAAAAGCTACCTGAAGAAAACAATTGGTTAAAAATTAGAACTGGGCAAATACTCATGACTCTACAGGACATCAAAAATAAGTCAAACAAAATCAAAAGAACAAAAAAATAGAAGAAAAAAACATAAAATACCTCATTGGAAAAAGAACTGAACAAGGAGAAATAATTTAGGAATTATTGGTCTACCTGATGAAAAAAAAGAGCCTGGACAGCATCTTTCAAGGAATCATCAAGGAAAATGCCCTGAGTTCCTAGAACCAGAGGGTAAAATAGTCCTTGAAAGAATTCACCAATCACCTCCTGAAAGAAGTCCCAAATTGAAAACCCTCAAAAATATTGCAGCCAAATTCCAGAATTATCAGATCAAGGAGAAAATAGTGTAAGTAGCAAGAAAGAAATCATTCAAATATCATGGAACCACAGTCAGGATTACACAGGACCTTGCAGCTTCTACATTAAAAGACTGAAGGACTTGGGATATGATATTCTGTAAGGCAAAGGAGCTTGGATTACAACCAATGATCAACTACCAAGCAAAATTGAGAATAATCTTTCAGGAGAGGAGATGGATATTCAGTGAAATAGAGCACTTCCAGGCTTTCCTTATAAAAAGAGCAGTGCTTAAAGGAAAATTTCGTCTTCAAATACAAGACTTGAGAGAGGCATAAAAATGTAAACAGGAAGGGAAAAAAACATGTTATTCAATAAGAACAAACTGTTTACATGCCTACATTGGAAAATGATACTTACAACTCTTGAGAACTGTTTCTTTATTGTGTTTGTCCTCCATTTTCAAAGAGGACCATGACATCAGGGAAATGATGACATGAGTTGCAGTTGACTTTGATTTGAGTGAGGGAGGGCTGTGCAAGGTCACCAGCTTCACTTTCTCCTCCAGAGCCATCTGGACCCATGTCCAGATATTTATCAGGATGACTGGAATTGACCCAGGATGCAATGGGAGATCCTGGTCCTTTTAGTCTCAAGCCTTTTCATGTACTAACTCAGAGTGAGGTAATGCCTATTTGTTGAATAGGCCTATTTATCATATAGAAGGGAAATACACAGACAGAGGGGGTGGGTTTAAGTTTATTTGATGTGATAATAAAAAAACTAATTAATCACTGAAAAAAGATTGTAATGGGAAAAAAAGGAAAAGGCAGAAACACACAAATTACATCACATGAAGGGGCACAAAGACATATTACAGTAGAGGAAAAGAAAGGAGAGAGATAGGCATTGTTTGAACTTTACTCTCATTGGATTTGCCTCAAGGTGGGAATAACATACTCATTTAGGTATAGAAATCTAACCTGTCCTATAGGCAGTTGGATGGAAAAGAGGAAGGAAAAGGGAGAGAGGGATAAAAGAGGGGCAAGAAGTGGTAAGAGAAAAGGGAAAGAAAAGGGAGGGTGCTGATAGAAGGGAGGGAGGATTGAGGGAGATGGTGGTCCAAAGCAAAACTCTAATGAGGAAGGAAAGGGAGAAGGAGAATGTAAAGTGTAAACAGGGGGAGGGGAGATAGGATGGAGAGAGACACAGATAGTAATCAGAACTGTGAATGTGAATGGGTTGAACTCTCCCATAAAATGGAAGTGGATAGAAGAATGTATTAAAAATCATAATCCTACAATATGTTGTTTACAAGAAACACATTTAAAATAGAGGGAAACACATGGAGTAGGCTGGAGCAGAATATATTATGCTTCAGCTGAAGTAACAAAAGCAGAGGTAGCAATCCTGATCTCAGAAAAAGCAAGAGCAAAGATAGATTTAATTAAAAGAGATAAGGAAAGAAAATATATCCTGCTAAATGGCACCCCAGAGCAATATCATCACTAAACATATATGCACCAAGTGGTATAGCATCCAAATTTTTAAAGGAGAAATTAAGGAGGTTACAGGAGAACATTGACAGCAAAACTATACTAGTGGGGGATCTCAACCTCCCCCTCTCTGAACTTGATAAATCTAACCACTAAATAAACAAGAAAGAAGTTAAGGAGGTGAATAGAATTTTAGAAAAGTTAGATATGGTAGACCTGTGGAGAAAATTGAATTAATTAATTTTAGAAGATGAATAGCTTGTCATCTATCTTGTAAATGCCTTAAAAGAGGCTTCCACCTTAATTAAGGGGCTATTTATTTGAATATGACTGGAAATTGGAATTGTTTCATTACTTGACATGTATTGTCTTATAATTGATCACTCATTGTGTTATATATGAATTGGAGGCTATTATTAATTCCTTAGTGGAATCTCATCTTTCTGATGGGGGAACGAATAATGAATTAATTCCAAGTATAAGTACTGGGTTCTAATTTTTCTGTTTCTTTTTTTAATTTGAATTTCTTACATATATCAACATGGCAATTGGTCAAGGTTCAAATTTTGATTTTATAATAATAAAGACATAAGGTTAATTTAACTTTAATTATTTGACCTGGTAATTGGCAAGTTAAGTTAAAATTGTGTTAAGATCAATTTTGAAGGAGATTTTAACAGAAAGACAATCTCTACAAGTTATCTCAAGAGGACAGTGTGCCGGAAATTGCTTAAATCACACTCCGACTGGAAATCTTCATCAGGTGATGTCCTGAAAACCAGCCAGCTGTATGAGATGAGACTCCTGAGCCTTAAATGGACAATTTATTTATTGTTTATTTTTTCCTTTTGTAGCTCTGCATCTGTAAGGTCCATTTACTTACTAAGGGGACCGCCCCATTTTGATTTCTCCATGCATCTATCAATTTCTCCCCTTTGCCTGCTTCCCATGTTACCTACCATCAGTCCCAAAGTCCTTGATAAAGAGTTGACCATATCAATTAGTGATTTATTGAGAAGTTTGCACCTCTCATTAGAATTGGATGGGCAAATGTGAATTTTTTTTTGTTAAATTGGAGACTCAGATACCCGGGGGCGGAGCCAAGATGGCGGCTGGTAAGCAGGGAATAGTGTGAGCCCAGTACCAAGACCCTCCAAAAACTTATAAAAAATGGCTCGGAACCAATTCTAGAACGGCAGAACCCACAAAACAGCAGAGGGAAGCAGGGCTCCAGCCCAGGACAGCCTGGGTGGTCTCTGGGTGAGGTCTATCCCACATGGAGCTCGGAGCTGGGAGCTGGGAATGGCGTGGAGCAGAGCCCAGCCTGAGCGGCGTGGACCATCCAGACCAGAAACTGGGCAGAGGGGGCCATAGCACCCTGAATCAGTGAGCTGCGGCAGTTATGAGACTTCTCAACCCACAAACACCAAAGACTGCAGAGAAGGTTACTGGGAAAAGCTGCGGGAGTGGAAGTAGATCACGGTTCGGCTTCCAGCCCCAGGGGCAGCGGAGGTGGGGCAGCTACAGCTGTTGTTACTTCTGGCTCCAGGCCCACCTGGTGGGAGGAATTAAGTGGCAGATCAGAGCAGGTGTGCACAGCCTGCTGAAAATCTAAGCCCAGTTCGGGTTGGGGGTCCTTGGGGAAGGAGCAGTGCTGGTGCGGCAGAGCTGGCACCTCCCCCCCAAACGTGGAACATAGAACTCTGTAATCTACAAGCAGTCATACCACACTGAAAAACTCAAGGGTCAAGTTAGTTGGCTCAGAATATGGCCAGGTAGTGAAAATGCACCCAGATTCAGTCTCAGACTTTGCATTCTTTCTTTGCTGACAAAGAAGACCAAAACATACAGACAAAAGAAATTACTAAAGTCAAAGAGCCTACAACAGAAACCTCCAAGAAAAACAGGAACTGGTCCCAGGCCATGGAAGAGCTCAAAAAGGAGTAGAAAAAGTAACTTAGAGAAGTAGAGGAAAAATTGGGAAGAGAAATGAGAAGGATGCGAGAAAACCATGAAAAACAAGTCAATGACTTGCTAAAGGAGACCCAAAAAATACTGAAAAATACACTGAAGAAAACAATACCTTAACAAACAGACTAACTCAAATGGCAAAAGAGCTCCCAAAAGCCAATGAGGAGAAGAATGCCTTGAAAGGCAGAATTAGCCAAATGGAAAAGGAGGTCCAAAAGACCACTGAAGAAAATACTACTTTAAAAATTAGATTGGAGCAAGTGGAAGCTAGTGATTTTATGAGAAATCAGGATATTATAAAACAGAACCAAAGGAATGAAAAAATGGAAGACAATGTGAAATATCTCCTTGGAAAAACCACTGACCTGGAAAATAGATCCAGGAGAGATAAGTTAAAAATTATTGGACTACCTGAAAGCCATGATCAAAAAAAGAGCCTAGATACCATCTTTCAAGAAATTATCAAGGAGAACTGCCTTGATATTCTAGAGCCACAGCACAAAATAGAAATTGAAAGAATCCATCGATCGCCTCCGCAAATAGATCCCAAAAAGAAATCCCCTAGGAATATTGTCGCCAAATTCCAGAGCTCCCAGATCAAGGAGAAAATACTGCAAGCAGCCAGAAAGAAACAATTTGAGTATTGTGGAAACCCAATCAGAATAACCCAAGATCTGGCAGCTTCTACATTAAGAGATCGAAGGGCTTGGAATGCGATATTCTGGAGGTCAATGGAGCTAGGATTAAAACCTAGAATCACCTACCCAGCAAAACTGAGTATCATGTTCCAAGGCAAAATATGGATTTTCAATAAAATAGAGGACTTTCAAGCTTTCTCAGTGAAAAGACCAGAACTGAATAGAAAATTTGACTTTCAAACACAAGAATCAAGAGAAGCATGAAATGGTAATCAAGAAACGGAAATTGCAAGCGACTTACTAAAGTTGAACAGTTTTGTTTACATTCCTACATGGAAAGATGATGTGTATGATTCATGAGACCTCAGTATTAGGGTAGTTGAAGGGAATATGCATATATGTATATATATATATATATATATATACACATATATATATATATGTTTATGTATATATATATAAGTGAATGGGTATGCATGTATGTATCTATGTGTATATGTATGCATGTGTATGTATGTGTATATATATGTATATATATATGTGTGTGTGTATTTATATGTATATATACATATATATATATAAAAGAGAGAGACCAGATACAGGGTGAGTTGAAGATAAAGGGAAGATATCTAAAAGAAATAAAATGAAACTAAGGGACTAGAGAGCAACATACTGAGAGAGGGAGATAGGGAGAAATAGAATGGGGTGGATCATCTCACATAAAGGTGGCAAGAGGAAGCAGTTCTGTGGGAGGAGGGGAGAGGACAGGTGAGGGGGGAATGAGTGAACCTTGCTCTCATCAGATTTGGCCTGAGAGGGAATACCATACATACTCAGTTGGGTATCTTACCCCACAGGAAAGAAGAGGGAGGAAGATAAAAAAAAATAAAAGGGGGGGATGATGGAGGGGAGGGCAGATGGGGGTGGCAGTAATCAAAATAAACACTTTGGAAAGGGGACAGGGTCAAGGGAGAAAATTCAATAAAGCGGGATGCATTGGGAAGGAGCAAAATGTAGTTAGCCTTTCACAACATGAGTATTGTGGAAGGGTTATAAATAATGATACATGCGTGGCCTAGGTGAATTGCTCGACCTCTTAGGGAGGGTGGGTGGGAAGGGAAGAAGGGAGAGAATTTGGAACACAAAGTTTTAAAAACAGATGTTCAAAAACAAAAAAAAAAAAGTTTTTGCATGCAACTAAAAAATAAGATACACAGGCAATGGGGCATAGAAATTTATCTTGCCCTACAAAAAAGGAAGGGAAAAGGGGATGAGAGGGGAGGGGGGTGATAGAGGGGAGGGCTGACTGGGGAACAGGGCAACCAGAATATATGCCATCTTGGAGTGGGGGGGAAGGTAGAAATGGGGAGAAAATTTGTAATTCAAACTGTTGTGAAAATCAATGCTGAAAACCAAATATGTTAAATAAATAAATTTAAATTTAAGAAAAAAAAATAAAAATTAAAAAAAAATTAAAAAATTAAATTGGAAACTCAAAGCTCCACCCCCACCCCCCACTCCCAGCCTCTTGCTCTAAAGTTTTTCACAAAGACCTTACTGATAATGACATTGCATTGAGTCTTATCCTGGTCAAACCTCAAACCAGAGCCAGAATTGATTTAATCAAAGTTCTGCTCAGGCTTTGCTTGAGATAGAGTCTTCTGCCTACAGAGCCCAAATCTGAGAGTGGTCTGGTATTGTAATGGGGTGATCTGATAGATCAGGTCTTTCCTCTGTCAGGGGGTAGAATGATGGTGAGGTGATGTCAGCCCCTGCTGAAAAGCTATATAAACTGGGCAATTCCCAAATCAAGCCAGTTCTGAACTGTAACTCCCATGTAATGTGTGTCAAACCAGCTTGAGGGAAATAAAAATGTCGGCACATGACCTAATTTGTTTTTCTTACATCAAACTCTGTTTTGGGGGTGGACCTTCCTATTTTCCTTTTTCTCATTCCTTCCTACTTTCCTTCTTTCCTTCCTTTGTTTTTTCCTTCTTTTTCCTCCTCCCTCCCTTCTTCCTTTTTTCCCTCCCTCTCACTTTCCTTTCTTCCTTCCTTCCTTTCTACCTTCACTAAGTCTTTAGATCCCATTTATAATAATTAGCACTGTATGGATTATAAGTATACTGGGAATTTTCTGAATGTTGCAATCCCATTACACAAAGCAACTCCACAGAGATATGTATGGAGTTCCTTCCAGGAGAATCATGATGACTGATCCATATGTGGGTAATCTATAACTGCTTACATGTACAGTTTGGCCCCATTCTCTCACGGTCAGGACTGCTACATTATCCTGAAAAGGTTTTTTTAATATATGGAATAAAACAAGCATTTTCATAATGTAGTACAACAAAAAAGATGATTGTACATGAAACTGCAAATCTACTGTGCACAACTTGCTCTTCCTTTCAAATGTAAAACAAAATTCATGTTTTTTTTTTCCTTTTTTTCTTCCTTCTGTCCCCACCCTAGAGATGGCTGTCATTAAACACAAATAGGTATGCATCTGTTTATCTATGTATATAAATATACATACACACATATATGTGTGTATGTCTGTCTGTATATGTATGTATATCTATATAGATATACATACACATACACATACATATATGTATGTGTATATATATATGTAAAATTATTCTACATATACTTCTATTCATTAGTTCTTTCTCTGGATACAGATAGCCTCTTTCTTCACATGTTCTTTATAATTTATTTGGGTATTGATAATAGAAAAAATAACTCATTTGCTCAAAATCATTGTTAAAACAATATTACTGTTACTGTACACATTGTTCTCTTGGTTCTGCTAATTTCACTTCATTATTTCATGCAATTCTTCCCTTTTTTTCTCAAATCATTGAGCTTATCATTTCTTAATGGTGACTGGGTAAGGTCTATCTTGTACGGAGCTGGGAACAGAGCAGAGCAGAGCTCAGCATGGGCTGTGCCCAGACCAACCAAACCAGGAGCCAGCAGAACAGGCCCTAGCACCCTGAATCATGGAGCTGTGGCAGTTACCAGACTTCTCAACCCACAAACACCGAAGTCAACAGAGAAGGTTAGTGGGAAAAGCTGCAGGGACAGAGTGAAAGGAATTCGAGGTTGAGCCAACCCCCCAGGGGTAGGGATGGTGGTACAGCTACAGAACTAAAGCTGCAGTTGCTTCCAGCCCCAGGCCAATCTGGTGGGAGGAATTAAGTGGCACATCAGAGCAGGAGTGCAGAGCCTCCTTAAGATCTGAGTCACAGTCCGGGTTGTCTGTTCTTGGGGGAGGAGGAGCACTGGGGTGGCAGAAATTGCTGTGTAGCAATAGCTCTGAAAACAACAGCACAGCCCCTCAAACTTGGAACAAAGTACTCTCTACTCTACAAGCAGTCGTACCCAATGAAAAACTCAAGGATAAAGTAGTCGGCTGGGAACATGGGCAGGCAGCAAAAATGGATTCAGATTCAGACTCAGACTTTGGAATCTTTCTTTGGTGACAAAGAAGACCAAAACATACAGCCAAAATGTACAAACAGAAGAAGTGAACAAAGTCAAAGAGCCTACATCAAAAGCCTCCAAGAAAAACATGAACTGGTCTCAGGCCATGTAAGAGCTCAAAAAGGATTTGGAAAAGCAAGTTAGAGAAGTAGAGGAAAAATTGGGAAGAGAAATGAGAATGATGTGAGAAAACCATGAAAAACAAGTCAATAACTTCCTAAAGGAGACCCAAAAAATACTGAAGAAAACAACGCCTTAAAAAATAGACTAACTCAAATGGCAAAAGTGCTCCAATAAGCCAATGAGGAAAAGATTGCTTCGAAAGGCAGAATTAACCAAATGGAAAAGGAGCTCCAAAAGACCACTGAAGAAAATATTAACTTAAAAATTAGATAGGTGCAAGTGGAAGCTAGTGACTTTATGAGAAATCAAGATATTATAAAACAGAACAAAAGGAATGAAAAAGTGGAAGACAATGTGTAATATCATTGGAAAAACCACTGACCTGGAAAATAGATTCAGGAAAGATAATTTAAAAATTATTGGACTACCTGAAAGCCATGATCAAAAAAGAGCCTGGATATCATGTTTCAAGAAATTATCAAGGAGAATTGCCTTGATATTCTAGAGCCAGAGGATAAAATAGAAATTGACAGAATCCACAGATCACTTCCTGAAAAAGATCCCAAAAAGAAATCTCCCAGGAATATTGTCGCCAAACTCCAGAGCTCTCAGATCAAGGAGAAAATACCGCAAGCATCCAGAAAGAAGCAATTTGAGTACTATGGAAACATAATCAGAATAATACAAGATCTAGCAGCTTCTACATTAAGAGATCAAAGGGCATGGAATATGGTATTCCAGAGTTCAATGGAGCTAGGATTAAAACCAAGAACCACCTACCCAGCAAAACTGAGTATCATGCTCCAAGGCAAAATGTGGATTTTCAATAAAATACAGGACTTTCAAGCTTTCTCAGTGAAAGACCAGAGCTGAATAGAAAATTTGACTTTCAAACACAAGAATCAAGAGAAGCATGGAAAGGTAAACAGGAAAGAGAAATCACAAGGGATTACTAAAGTTGAACTGTTTTGGTTGAATATGAAGGGATGATATCTAAAAAAATAAAATCAAAATTAAGGATGAGAGAGGAATATATTGAGAGAGGGAGAAAGGGAGAGATACAATAGAACTCACATAAAAGTGGCAAGAAAAATCAGTTCTGTTGGGAGGGAAGAGGGGGCAGGTGAGGGAGAATGAGTGAATATTGCTCTCATCAGATGTGACCTGAGGAGGGAATAACATACACACACAATTGGGTATCTTACCCCATAGGAAAGGAGGATGAAGGAGATAAAAAGGGGGTATGATAGAAGGGAGGGCAGATGGGGGAAGAGGTAATCAAAATCAAACACTTTTGAAAAGGGACCAGGTGAAGGCAGAAAATTGAACAAAGGGGGATAGGATAGGAAGGAGCAAAATATAGTTAGTCTTTCATAACATGAGTATTTTGGAAGGGTTTTGCCTAATGATACACACGTGACCCATGTTGAATTGCTTGCCATTTTAGTAAGGGTGGGTGGGGAGGGAAGAGGGGAGACAATTTGGAACTCAAAGTTTTAAAAGAAGATGTTCAAAAAAAAAGTTTTTGCATGCAATTAGGAAATAAAATATACAGGCAATGGGACATAAACATCTCTCTTGACCTACAAGAACGTAAGGGAAAGGGGGATGGGGGGGAGTGGGATGACAGATGGGAGGGCTGACTGAGGAACTGAGCAGTCAGAATATATGCCATCTTGGAGTGGGGGGGAAGGTAGAAATGGGGAGAAAATTTGTAATTCAAACTCTTGTGAAAATTAATGCTGAAAACTAAAAGTATTAAATAAATAAAAAAGAGAAAAAATATCTGTTACTACTAAACCTTTTCCTTTATACATTTTCATTAGTTCAATTGATACTCTTGACTTTTTGTTTTCAAAAATTAATTTTTCTAGTTCAGTAAAATATTTTTTGGTCATTTAATTGAGATGGCATAAAAATATTAGTTTAGGCAAATTTGTCACTTTATTATATTGGCTCTGCCTATCAATGAACAATAAATATTTTTCCAATTATTTCTTTTTTTTGGGGGAAAAAAATAATACTTTATCGATTTTGCTTTTGCTCTTTTTGCATCTCTTGTATTTCCCAGTATATCACTTCCCCTTTCTTTTTTTTTATATTTAAATTTATTTATTTAACATATTTGGTTTTCAGCATTGATTTTCACAACAGTTTGAATTACAAATTTTCTCCCCATTTCTACCCTCCCCCCCCACTCCAAGATGGCTTATATTCTGGTTGCCCTGTTCCCCAGTCAGCCCTCCCCTCTATCACCCCCCTCCCCTCTCATCCCCTTTTCCCTTCCTTTCTTGTAGGGCAAGATAAATTTCTACGCCCCATTGCCTGTGTATCTTATTTTTTAGTTGCATGCAAAAAATTTTTTGTTTTTGAACATCTGATTTTAAAACTTTGAGTTTCAAATTCTCTCCCCTCTTCCCTTCCCACCCACCCTCCCTAAGAAGCCGAGCAATTCAATCTAGGCCACACATGTATTATTATGTATAACCCTTCCACAATACTCATGTTGTGAAAGGCTAACTACATTTTGCTCCTTCCCAACCCATCCCGCTTTATTGAATTTTCTCCCTTGACCCTGTCCCCTTTCCAAAGTGTTTGTTTTGATTACCTCCACCCCCATCTGCCCTCCCCTCCATCATCCCCCCACCTTTCCTTTTTTTTTTTTTATCTTCCTCCCTCTTCTTTCCTGTGGGGTAAGATACCCAACTGAGTATGTATGGTATTCCCCCTCAGGCCAAATCTGATGATAGCAACCTTCACTTATTCCCCCCTCACCTGCCCTCTCCCCTCCTCCCATAGAACTGCTTCCTCTTGCTACCTTTATGGGAGATAATCCACCCCATTCTATCTCTCCCTATCTCCCTCTCTCAGTATGTTGCTCTCTCATCCCTTAATTTCATTTTATTTCTTTTAGATATCTTCCCTTCATCTTCAACTCACCCTGTGTCTGCTCTCTCTCTTTTACATATATATGTATAAACACACATATATATATACACATACATACACGTACATACATATACACATAGATATATACATACATACACATTCACTTATATATGTACATAAACATATATATATATATATATATATATATATATATATATATATGCATATTCCCTTCAACTACCCTAATACTGAGGTCTCATGAATCATCCTCATCATCTTTCCATGTAGGAATGTAAACAAAACAGTTCAACTTTAGTAAGTCCCTTGCAATTTCCGTTTCTTGATTACCTTTTCATGCTTCTCTTGATTCTTGTGTTTGAAAGTCAAATTTTCTATTCAGTTCTGGTCTTTTCACTGAGAAAGCTTGAAAGTCCTCTATTTTATTGAAAATCCATATTTTGCCTTGGAACATGATACTCAGTTTTGCTGGGTAGGTGATTCTAGGTTTTAATCCTAGCTCCATTGACCTCCAGAATATCGCATTCCAAGCCCTTCGATCTCTTAATGTAGAAGCTGCCAGATCTTGGGTTATTCTGATTGGGTTTCCACAATACTCAAATTGTTTCTTTCTGGCTGCTTGCAGTATTTTCTCCTTGATCTGGGAGCTCTGGAATTTGGCGACAATATTCCTAGGAGATTTCTTTTTGGGATCTATTTGAGGAGGCGATCGATGGATTCTTTCAATTTCTATTTTGCCCTGTGGCTCTAGAATATCAGGGCAGTTCTCCTTGATAATTTCTTGAAAGATGGTATCTAGGCTCTTTTTTTGATCATGGCTTTCAGGTAGTCCAACAATTTTTAAATTATCTCTCCTGGATCTATTTTCCAGGTCAGTGGTTTTTCCAAGGAGATATTTCACATTGTCTTCCATTTTTTCATTCCTTTGGTTCTGTTTTATAATATCTTTATTTCTCATAAAGTCACTAGCTTCCACTTGCTCTAATCTAATTTTTAAAGTAGTATTTTCTTCAGTGGTCCTTTGGACCTCCTTTTCCATTTGGCTAATTCTGCCTCTCAAGGCATTCTTCTCCTCATTGGCTTTTGGGAGCTCTTTTGCCATTTGAGTTAGTCTGTTTTTTAAGGTGTTGTTTTCTTCAGTGTATTTTTCAGTATTTTTTTGGGTCTCCTTTAGCAAGTCATTTTCTTGTTTTTCATGGTTTTCTCGCATCCTTCTCATTTCTCTTCCCAATTTTTCCTCTACTTCTCTAACTTGCTTTTCCAAATCCTTTTTGAGTTCTTCTATGGCCTGGGGCCAGTTCATGTTTTTCTTGGAGGCTTTTGTTGTAGGCTCTATGACTTTGTTATGTTCTTTAGGCTGTATGTTTTGGTCCTCTTTGTCACCAAAAAAAGAATCCAAAGTGTGAGACTGACTCTGGGCACATTTTCTCTGCCTGGCCATATTCCCAACCAACTAACTTGACCCTTGAGTTTTTCAGTGGGGTATGACTGCTTGTAGATTACAGAGTTCTATGTTCCACGTTTGGGGGGGAGGTGCCAGCTCTGTCAGACCCACACTCCTCCTACCCCAAGAACCCCCAGGCCAGGCTGGGCTTAGATCTTCAGCAGGCTGTTGCACTCCTGCTCTGATCCGCCACTGAATTCCTCCCACCAGGTGGGCCTGGAGCCGGAAGTAACAACAGCTGTAGCTGCCCCACCTCTGCTGCCCCCGGGGCTGGAAGCTGAACCCCGAACTCCTTCCACTCCCACAGCTGTTCCCACTAACCTTCTTCGCAGTCTTTGGTGTTTGTGGGTCGAGGGGCCTGGTAACTGCCGCATCTCACATATTCAGGGCGCTAGGGCCCCCTCCGCCCAGCTTCTGTTCTGAATGGTCCACGTCGCTCAGGCTGGGCTCTGCTCCACTCCGTTCCCAGCTCCCAGCTCCCAGCTCCGTGTGGAATAGACCTCACCCAGAGACCATCCAGGGTGTCCTGGACTGGAGCCCTGCTTCCCTCTGCTGTTCTGTGGGTTCTGCCATTCTAGAATTGGTTCAGAGTCATTTTTATAGGTTTTTGGAGGGACTCGGGTACGGAGCTCACTCTAGTCCGTGCTTACCAGCCACCATCTTGGCTCCGCCCCCTTTTCCAATTATTTCAATCTGACTTTATTTGTATAAAATTGCTTTATAATTATGTTCATATACTTCCTGAGTTTATTTTGGTCGGTATACTCGTAGGTATTTTATACTGTCTACAATTATTTTTAAATGGGGTGTTTCTTACTATCTCTTCTTGCAGAGTTTTGTTAGTGATATATAGAAATATTGATGACTTATGTGAGTTTATTTTATATCCTACTATTTTGCTAAAACTGTTAATTGTTTCAAATAATTTTGATTCTTTAGGCTACTCTGAGTATATCATCATAAGTTATGTAAAAAGAGTTTTATTAACTCATTACACATTGTTATTCCTTCAATTACTTTTTCTTCTCTTATTGCTTTTGCTAGAATCTCTAATACAATATTAAGTGATATTGTGGCAATGAGAATCCTTGTTTTACCCCTGATCTTACTGAGAAGACTTTTAGCTTATCCTGTTTAAAAATTAGGCTTGTTGATAGTTTAAGTAGATGTACCTTATCATTTCAAGGACAAGTCCACTTATCTCTATGCTCTTGGTGTTTATATTTTTAATAGCAATGAGTGTTGTATTTTATCAAAAGCTTTTTCTTCATCAATTGATATAATTATATAATTTTTGTTGTTGACATACAGAATTATGTTAATAGTTTTCCTTATGTTAAACTATCTCTGTATTGGTATAAATCCCACTTGGTCACAATGTATAATCTTTATAATATAACGTACTCTTCTGCCTAGTATTTTATTTAGGATTTTTTCATCCATATTCGTTAATGAAATAGACAGATGATAGATAGATAGATCTTCCTGGTAAGGTATTAGTACTGTATTGTTTCATAAAAGGAATTTGATAGAATGTAACAATGCTGCTAGCAGCTGCTGTTGAGGTGTAAGATCGACAAGACCAACAATACCAGCACACAGGAGGTTTGCTAGCACAGGATCTTTGATCTGCTTTTCTAAGGAAAGCAACTTTAAGGGGTTTACAAATCTCACTTTAATTAAACATACACACACATATATGTGTGTGTGTGTATACATATATATATATATATATTTCACTTAATTCAGGGGAAAAAGTCAGCAACCTGAACTTCAGAGAAAACACAAACAGAAATTATATAAAGAGAGCAAATAACACAAATCAGCAGACAGGGCTTCTGTCTGTCCATAGAAATATATACATAGTTGCCAGAGAGTGAAGCACCAACATCTGGGTTTTCAAAGCCAGGGGGTTCCTTAATGGCTACCCAGAATTTCGGCTGTTCAAATCACATGAACACTCTTCCAATAAGTGAGCCCCCAAAGAAAAATGCTAACATCAGAGTATATATGCACTTCTTTAGGGTCAGTCCACAGAGGGTGTCACAACCATGTGACTCAAATTCATGTGACTTAGGCTTTCTTGTGACTTGAGCAGGTCATCAAAGACTGTTGTTTAAACAAAGATTCTTGATTCAAGCAAAAGCAAGTCTCAATCAAAGGCACTTGATTACCTAAGTGCTGAGAAGAACTAAAACTCCAAAAGAAAAAAGAGCAAAATAAAAGTCCCACTTTGCTTGCCATTACATAGGACTCCTTCTTTACCGGCTATTCCAAATATTTTTTTTAAATATTGGAATTACTTGATCTTTAAATGTTTAGTAGAATTCACTTGTAAATCCCTCTAGTTCTGATGCTTTTTTTCCTTAGGAAACTAATTCATAACCTGTTCAATTTCTTTTTCTAAATTAGGTCTATTTAGACATTTTATTTCATTTCCTATTAATCTAGGTGTTTTATATTTTTGCAAATATTCTTCCATTTCACTTAAATTATTAAATTTATTGGCATATAATTGGGCAAAAATAACTCCTTATAATTGCTGTGATTTTATCTTCATTAGTGGCATATTCAACCTTTTCATTTTTAATACTTGTGATTTGATTTTCTTGCTTCTTTTTAAAATCATATTAACCAATGAAAATGAAAGGACACTAGAGGGAAATATGATGATGTAAGTCTTTTTAGACATCAATGACAAGGAAATATTTTAAAAGTAGTCATCCAGACCCTTTTTGAAAAACCCCAAAGATGGAGAATACAAGCCTTTTGAGGAAATCATTCCATTTTTCAATAGCTGTAATAAATAAGTATTTTTTTTTGTTTTTTTGTTGTTATATAAATCCTAAATTGGTGTCTTTGCAACTTCTACCCATTGTTTCTGCTGATGTCTTCTAGGGCCAAGCAGAATAAGTCTCATATACCCTATAATCTGACAGTACTTAAAATATTTGCACATAGAAATAATGCCCTTCCTTAGTCTTCTTTTCTCTAAGCTAAACATGTCTAGTTCACAAAATTGATACTCATATGTCATAAATTCAAGACATTTCACCATCATGATTGCCCTCTTTTGGACATCATCTACACCATGAATGTCTTTTCGTATACCAAGATATAGGTCTGTTGCCTCCTTGATGGGCTCTAATGTACAATTTTGGCAACTCTTCATCACAGAATATGGATTGATCAGCTTCCAACATCTTGGCCACTTGATTCTGAATGCATTTTAGTTTGTCAAAGTTCCTCTTAAGCTGTAACCTTCAGCAAAGGACACAATGCTTCAGGGTTGGACTGACAGTATGAAGTAAAATAAAACTTCTTTCTCAATATTGTATTTGTCTTAATGCAACCTTAGATTATACTAGGTGTTTTTTTTTAATTAATTATTCATTCTTGTTTAGTTTATAGTAGCCCAAAGACACTATTGAGTTTTTGGTCAGTTAAAATATGCCGCTTGGTTTGCAAATGAACTTCTGTCAAAACAAGTTTTCTTCATCCAATACTTTTGTATTTGTGTTGTTGTTGTTGTTGCTTTTAACTTAAATATAGGATTTGTCTTTATTCTATTCTATTCAATCTAACATTGTTGGTTTCAGAATAAGCTTCTAGTATATCAAGATTTTTTCCCTTTTAACACTAATTCTGTTATTCAATTTATAATATAACTCTTTCAGCTTTTTATCATCAACACATTGACAAACTGAAGCAATTCCAGAAGAATTCAACCAAGATGATAAGAGTTCAAAATCCTGTCATAAGAGTAATGGTTAAAGAAACTAGATATATTTAACCAAGAGATGTGAAGACATAAAGAAGACATGATAACTATCTTTAAGCATTTGAAAGTTTGTCACATGGAAGAGACAGTACACTTTTTCTCATTCATGACATAAGGCAGAACTAGGGGTTAAAATGGGATACTTAGTTCACATTTTCAATCCTATGCACAGATGGATCTCCAAATGTAACTCATATATTCACAATTCTGGACATAAAGCCAACAGATGGACATGATGCTGAAGAATTCATAACCCCAGGTGAAGTTCAGTTTTGAGAAATAATTCTGAATTTAATACCATTTTACCCCTTTGTCCTTTTTGAGTAGTTGTTTAAGTTACATACATACACCTATATATGTCTATATATAGGTGTATGTGTATATGTATATGTGTATATGTGTACATAAATATATACATGCATGTATATACATATAATTGCTAAAACTGGCTTTCACATCTCATCAACCTATTTTTCTCAATTCTCACTCATCTCTATCTGTCCCTGAAATCATTTTTCCCTAAACACTGAAAACTCATATGAATACAAATTCTAGGGGCAACAACAATCTGTGGGACATTTGAACAAATTAAATGAACCATCCCTGAATGAATACATAGTCACATATATGAACAAAATACTTAAGTAGCAATTTCTGGGCAGGATCGTAAATTTCAGAATCCCAAATGGTCTTTTTATCTTCAACTGTTGTTTTTGTTGTTCTTCAGTAGTTTCAGTGATGTCCAACTTTTTAATGACCTCATTTGGGGTGTTCTTGACAAAGATAGTGAAGTGGTTTGCCATTTCCTTCTCCAGCTCATTTTATAGATGAAGAACTGAGACAAATAGGGTAAAGTGACTTCCTCAGGGTCATAATAGCTTCTAAGTATCTGAGGTCAGATTTGAACTCAAGCAGATAAGTCTTCCTGACTTCAAGTCCACCACTCAACGCACCATCCCACCTGGCTGCTCCTATCTATGACTTAGTTTGATTATAATTTTGCTTAGAGATAAAAATTGAAATGTACATCTTTTGAAAGTGATTTAGACTATGATCAATATCTAAAAGTTCAAGAAATCATTAGGTTTCAGAGGTTTCATAGAGCTGGAAAGGATGACAGAGATATTTTCTAGTACAATCAACTCATTTTATAATGAGGCGTGGAGAAATGGTATGACTTAAACAAAGGCAAACATAGTAAATGAAAAAGCTGGAATTTGAAAATAGGTCAAAAGGACTCCAAAAATGGTGACCTATCTACTATGGTAAATGAAGTATGCCTCTTTGAGTCTAATATCTTCTAACTACCCTACACATCACCTGAAAACCTGCCAGTCAGTTTCAAATGGATGAGATAGACATTGACCAACAATACTTTTAAATGTGTATCCTTTTCTTGCTGAAGGAAAAAAAATAAAACTCTTAACAGAATCTCCATACTTTTTTCAATTGACAAAAAATAAACAAATAAACAAAAACCACTGTTGGTTTTTATATTTTAAACCTTTTAATGGGAAAGGATTTAGCCTGAGTTACATTACATAAATGAAGCTATATACATATTTTTTGCCATCCCAACCTTCCATAGAAACAAACATGTCTTAGGAAAATCATATATCTTTCTTATAGTCCTCTGAATGAATGTGAAGTCTGTAGAACCTTTCAGAATGACTGAAAGCTGCCCTCCCCAAGCTGATCTCTCACATAGAGAATACTTAATTTCAATGACAATTCAAGGAGTATATTATTCCAGAACAAGAAGTAGTCTCTGACACCAGCAACTATTTCAGGGAAAGCCTCAAGTGATTTTCATCTTGAACTCAGAGTGATTGCAAATTTGAGAATGATGCTGGAGATTGACTGCAGTCAAGCTAGTTGCATTTTCCTGTCTAAACCTCAGACAGACTTGACAACTGATCATAAAAAGATGCTCAGTCCTGGCAATGGAAGAGTCGAAACATCTGGTTTAGTAGCTTTGTATTGCAGGCAGGAATGTCAATCACTTTCTGATTGGTCTGTATGGATTTAATGCTAAATGAGAAACTGAAGTTCTGATTGTTAAAATGGTGAAACAATTCTTTTCAACCACTTGTCATGGCCATGGGGATAAACATCATTTAAATGAGAGGCAAACCAAAGATTTAGCAGTTCATAGCTGATCAGGAACTCAAGATATTACCACAAATGAATGGTGCTAGTACATTCAAAATTGTTTTTGAGATGTTACTCAGCCTGGAGGATATGGCTTCTTAAACCTTATGCCTATCTGCTAGATTCTTGCCTATAGCTAGGGGATGGGTTGAACCCAATTGGAGCTTCTCCCTTTCATTGACTTCCATAGTCAGTGAGCAATTCAGTGTTGTAAGTTTAAAATCTGGGATCCCATGTATGTATGTGTGTGTGTGTGTATGTGTGTGTGTGTGTGTGTGTGTGCGTGCATGTGTGTGTATGCCTGTAATATTCAGACATAGTCTGGAGTAACTGCACTAATTAGTAAAATATCCCTTTAAATAGAATTAGGTTATGGTTATTTGAGATCAAAGACCAAGATGTTAATCTACTTTCAAAAGCAGGCTTGTTAAACAAGACCATAACATCTACCTTCACCTCTAAAATATGGTCATCAAGTAAAGCCTTCATAGAATCCCAGTCTTTTAAATATCTTCAATAATTACAAATTGGTAGCACCCCATGAACCAAATTCTATAAGGTAGGATAGCAGAATTATCAAGACTGAAATTCTGAAAACAAAAAGGGAAGAAATTTTGACAAGGAAGAATTATCTGAAGAGATCAATTTATATGGTCAGGGTATAATATGGACAGTATCTGGCTACTGAGTTTTTTAAGTATGTAAAGAAAATTGACCCAAGGCCAGTTAGCAGCGATCTAACTAAAATGTTAATGAATAATAGGATTATGAAAATCATTTAACTGAGATTGCTTAAAATTTTTTCTCCTTATGTTCAAAATATCAGTCCCTAACACTATAAATGACCCCACATTTATAGAATGCTTCTATTAAATCAGAGATATTGTGGCCAAATAAATAGGTAGAAAGCTCACTTCAAAACTGGTAAGAGCTGGTTTTGAGTCCCACCTTTTACATGGACTGGCTGTGGGACTTTTGGTAAGTCAATTAATCTCTCCATGTTCTGAGAAATTCTCTCAGATTTTAAAGATTAGATCCCAACCTAGATTGGTAGACATGTTTGCGCATTTGGGAGTTCTTTATATCAATGAAATCATAGGTCCAGTTCCTACTTGTCTATTAAAAATAAATAGACTTTATTTTTATTGATAATAAAATGTATTTAAATCTACCTTAAATATATCTATTTTATACCTATATAGAGATAGCTATATCCAGATTTATACCTATAGCTATGCAGTTTTATTTATATCTATATCATTTATTTCTATCTCTATACTTATATCTCTAAAGCTCTATCCATACCTGTATCTATATCCATAAATATATATATATATATATATATATATATATATATATATATATATATATATATATATTGTTGTTGTTATTTAGTCATATCCAGATCCTTATGACTTAGCTGACTATAGAACACCAATGCTTTCCCTGGGGTTTTCTTGGCAAAGATACTGGACAGGTTTGCCATTTCCTTCTTTAGAAGATTAAAGCAAACAGAGGTTAAGTGACTTGCCCAGGGTCACACAACTAGTAAGTACCTGAGGACAGATTTGAAGTCAGATCTTCCTGATTCTCAGCATTGTTATCCACTGACCTACCTAACTACCTCTATATGTACATACATATTTGTGAGTATATAGCTATACTTCTATCTCTCTCTCTCTCTCTATCTGTATACATATATATGTACAAATATGCATGTATATATATAAAGCTATATTTATTCAGTTATGTCTATAGCTAGCTTCCTAGAACTATTTCATATATAGATATGTATAATACCAAATCTATGTGTATATAGTTATTTATATCTATTCAGTTGTGTTTAATCTATACACTTATATCTATATCTATACCTTTACCTAGACATCAATACTTATTTCATTTGTACACATATGACTATCTACACTATCTATCCTTACGTGAGGAAGCAACATAAAGTTGTATGTTAGTCTTCATAGAAGAAGATAGGCAAAAGTCACTAAAAAAATCAAAGGAAGCATGTTGCAGTCACTTAATAGAGCAAAGGACTCTAAGTCAGAGGACCTTTTTTTTTTTCAGACAATCTCATTCCTATCTGACTTTGGGAAATTTAATAAAATTCTATTTAACGAAAAATGTATTAAGGTGTCACTATGTGAAAAGCATTAATCTAGGTTCTAAGAGTGATAAAAATTTAAATAAGAATTTATTGTTGCCAACCATGATGACCAATTTCTTCATCTATCAAATAGGATTGTTAATATTATTACTAATGATAATTATTATTTCTGTAAATTAGATATAAACATGAAAATTGGCTTCAATTAACTTTATAAGTCAAAAAGCTTTTTAATTAATTTATCAAACATCTATTTACTTTTTAAAAACTTAGTTATCAACTTAATTCCCTTGTCTAGTAAACTATGAAGCAAAAACCTGAAGTACATTATTTAATATTTATTTAATCTTACTGTTTAAATGGATCTTTCTTATATGCATTCTTGAAAACAAAAACCCATTTTCACCTAACTCCTATGAGAAGTTTGCTGATAACTGTGAATTCTTCCAGTTTGGAAGTAGGATGGAAAGCCCCACCCCCACCACCTCAACTTTCTGAATTGGGGCAAAGCTGTCATTTTAAAATTACATTTCCTGTAATATTCCACTGGGCATCTACTTACTTAATTCTAATTTCTCCACTACCTATAAGTTACTTCTTTAAATTTTATTACATGAGAATATTTCTGCATTTCTATTATTTTTTGCATAAAGCTCAGATAGATATATTTAATCCTTCAATAAAATCAGCAAGATTCCAGTCTGACTTTAGATTAGACAATTACATAGTTGAATCGTTTTTGAAAGTGAACCCTAGCAGGGTCTAGGTTCTAACTAGGTATCATCATGGAATAGCCATCACTACAGGGCTTGAGAATAGTCAGACATGCTGACCATTGTACACAGATGAGCATGACAATCATGAAATCTTTCCTCTAATTCCAAACTGCTAATGACTTCCTATATGAGGTCTGGTAGGTCTGGTCTTCTCACTGCAAACAATCTGGAAGTCCAGAGAGAAGTACTATAAGAAGAAAGCTCAGGCTGGGAAATGATTGGCAACTGCCTTTGTTCAGCCATGTTTGACTCTTCATGACTTCATCTGGGATTTTCTTGGCAAAGATACTTGAGTGGACTGCCATTTCCTTCTCCTCCTCACTTTATAAATGAGGTAACGGAGGAAAACAGGATTAAGCAACTTGTCCAGGGTCACAGAGGAAATACTACTATTTATTTCACTGCATTTGTCTTTGTTTACAATCACCTCACATAGTCATTCAAAATTCCCAGGGAATAGATTAGTTAGGTAAAGAATGGAGGAGAAGGGCATTTGTTAGCTCTTTTTCAGTCTTTGGTCCATGTTGTCATTTTCAACTCTGCTGAATACAATGCTGAGACCACACAGTATCTTGGGGTATTAAAGCTAAGGTGTTATATTACCATCATAGTGCTCTCTGAATATCATTATTTGATCTATTAGTACACCATCACTCTTTCCACAGCTATACAAAGTCTATTCTGCTAAGATCATTTTTCAGTACAAGTGAATTAGTATTTTTTGGCAAAGGTTTTGTAATTTTAAAGTTAAATTTCTGTCCTTTTCTACTCACTGGAATTCTGATTTTATTATTTTAAGGTTGCAGTTTGTTTGAATCTTAAAGTCCACTGTAATAAGGGAATTCAAATGTCATAGCTTAGAACTGCTATTTTAAGAAGTCAAGAGTTAGTTTCCTCTAAAGTATTTTCCTTTTCCCTTTCCCAAAAGATTCTCATCTTTATTCCTAAGTTATTAAATGTAAATTGTAGCTAGACAAATATATCTGACCTTTACTAACTATATGACTCTAGGCTAGTCAATTAACCTCTGTTTGCTTCAGTTTCCTTAAAAGTAAAATTAGGATAGTAATAAAATCTACTTCCCAGGGCTTTGGCTGTTTTTTTTTTTTAAATTAATTAATTTTTAGTTTATAACATTCAGTTAGACATGCTTTTGAGTTCCAAATTTTCTACCCCTCCCCCCTCCCCAAGATGTCATGCCATGTGATATAGGCTATACATATACATTGACATGAAACATATTTTCATATTAGTCATGTTGCAAAGAAGAATCATAACCAGCACAATGAACCACCAGAAAGAAGAAAAAAAAACTAAATAAACCAAAAAAAATAGCAAATAGTATGCTTCGACCTTCACTCAGACTTTGCAATTCTTTCTCTTGATGTGGTCCCAGGGATGTTAAGAGGATTAAATGAGATTATATTTGTAAAAGATGCTTAACATAGTACCTGGAACATAGTAGGTGCTGTATAAATGCTTATTCTTTTCTTGTCTCCCATTTCTCATACTATGTGTGCCTTTTGACTAGAAATATCTCATTCATAGAATGTAACATTCCAGAGGAACCCTAGAGAGCTTTTGGATGCCCCTCCATAAAGGGACCTGAGGACCTCATAAATTAAGCTACTTTAAAAAATGAATAGTAGGGGGGCAGCTAGGTGGTGCAGTGAGTAGAGCACCAGCCCTGAAGTCAGGAGGACCTGAGTTCAAATCCTGCCTCAGACACTTGACAAACTTACTAGCTGTGTGACCTTGGGCAAGTCACTTAACCCCAATTGCCCTGCCTTCCCCCCTCCAAAAAGGAAAAAAAAAATGCATAGTAGGGAGATTCAAAGTCAAGATGTCAAAGTCAATAATTTTATGGTTTGGGAGCTGAAAGGGATCCTAGGGTCATATAATCGAACTTTTCATGTTAGAGCAGAGGAAACAGTGCCAAAGTTGTTAACTGATTTGCCTAGAACCATACAGCTTGTAAATATCAAAGGCAGGGTTTGGACCCAAGTTTTCCTAACTCCAAGACCACGGTAGGTTTTCTGATTCTTAATGTAATACTCCTTCCACTCCACTAGTCTGACTTCCTCAGTATGATAGCACATGTCCCTTGCTCCATAAACTATATAATTTATCTAATCAAGTCAGCTCTAATTTTAAAAATAGAAGATGAAGACAGAAAAAGGAAACAACAGACCAGTGTCCTCTCACCACTGTCTGTCAATGTATGGCATGGAAGGAACCACAGATGCATAAGCAAAACTCTCTTTCCCCATGCAAGGAGAACCAAAGTCAAGATCTTCTGTGCTATCTACATAACCACATCTGCTGCCTGCCTCTGAAACTGTAATATTAAGGAGAAGCTTTTTACAACAAAATTTCATTTATCTTTCTCTTTCCCCCCAGAAATTCTTGTTACTGTATAGCTGTTAGATTACATTCATTTACTGACAAGGACAGGAAGTATACTTTACCTAATCATTGATCTCCCCAGGTTTCTCAGGTTGCTTGATGAGACCATGTAGAATCCTTTCTCTTGAAGGAATATGACCACATCATCCATCACATTATGTCACTCCCAACACACATCTTCTATAAGACCAAGTGATAAAGCAACCAACTCACAAAGGCTTTTGGCCTTTTTATAAAGAAACACACTGCCAAGGATATTCTCAGAAATAAAATGAGTTTTTATCCTTCTCTAGGAGTGAGCATGAGAAAAGAAAAACTCTCACTATTTGGTAATTAACTTCATGCTGCTTTGAAAATTCCCAGTCATATTATTAAGAGAAAAACAAAACCTCCAAAGATTTGAGAATTCTGAATAATATAATACCAAACCATGATTCTAGGGTAAAGAAGATGAAGAATACTACTATACATTTGATAAAGAGCTAATCGACTGAAGACACAATGAGACACACTTTTGGAAATGGCCAATGTGGGCATTTGGTTTACTGGACTATGCATATTGGTTGCAGGGTTTATTTGTTTTTTGGTTTTTTTGTTGTTGTTGTTCAAATGGGGGAAGGGAGAAGGGAGGGAAGGAAAAAATGCATTTTTGATAATTTAGAAATTAAATTATTTTTAAAAGAAAGTTTCCTAGCAGGTATCTGTTTTGTGAAGAGGTAAGTGTGCCTCTGCCCCTTGTTCCTCCCTAATTTCAAATCACCTCATTTATTCTTTCATTTGGATGGCAACAGCAAAGGGCAAAGCACCAAGGTTTTACCTAACTACAAAATAAAAATTGGCAACTTTTCTAAGCAGAAAAAAAACATTCCTGGCTTGGCAGTGCTCTTAAAAATTCATAAGACTTGTGTCTCATAGGCTGCATCTGTATTAAACATCACTTCACTTCCTGTCGGTAACCCTATACTGACTATTTTGGGTAGAACTCTACATATTTGTAAAATTCCATGCTGGAATTTTCCATGTTATGGATTTCAATAGCCCATTATTGATAGAGTTGAAGGAATCATGTTACTCTCCATCATTTCTATAACTGTGACATCAGAAGTGAGTCTAATTAGATATGTCCTGTAAAGATTACAGTAACAGGAGAGAAAGAGAGAGACACAGAGAGGCAGAGGGGGGAGGCAGAGGGGGGGAGAGAGAGAGAGAGAGAGAGAGAGAGAGAGAGAGAGAGACAGAGAGAGAGAGAGACAGAGAGAGAGAGAGAGAGAGAGAGAGAGAGAGAGACAGAGAGAGAGAGAGAGAGAGTCCACGACCCTTGACTAATTTATAGTTTTCTTGGTCTGTAAATTAGAAGCCAATGTATCTGCATATGAAATTAGGACAAATGATGAGAGCTTGATTTAACTTGGGCAAGCCATCTACTAATGGAAGCTTTTTTATAAGACTATTGTAAAACTCCTTCTTCCTGTGGTAGCTTTAAGGTCATCATACCTGAAGGTAAATATAAAACACTCAGATATACCCTTCGCCCTCATGCTTTCTTCCCATGCCTCCCATGTCTCAAGTTTGATCATATGCCTTAATTTCTGTGAGTTAAAACATACTGTAATAAAGCATAGCTACATTTAGCATCATTGGCTAGTCTGACTCTTTTATGAAAGCCTTTAAATCTAAATGAACTGCAGTGGGCTAGGCTAGCTGCCCTTCTAAAATGCCAATTTTGCCAAGTACTAAGCTTCTTGACTATTAAGTGACTCACCCTTTCTGAAGGTCAGTTTCTTCATCTAAATTTGGGCTAATGATAGTTTTTCTATCGTTCTCACAAGATTTTGAGGTAAACAATTTATAAACAGAAAATGCTACTCAAATATGAGCATGTTATTATTCATGCACTGCTAATATGCCTTTTTCAACCACATTTTTATTTCTGAGCAGAACCTCTCACCTGATCTTTGATATACTAAATTTGAACATTGCCTTCCATATCTTAGTTGATGAGATATCAGTTTTTCAAAACCCATTCTTGTGTGTCTGTGTGTGTGTGTGTATTTATGTGATATAACTTTCTCTGACTTTAACAAATTATGTCTCCAAACAGATTGAGATAGGAGTAAAACTGTGTTGTCCATGGTGTAGGGAATTTTTGTGTGAGGACACTCCCTACAACAATGCAAAATGATGCTTCTCTGAAACATATTCTCTTGTAAAGATGCCTAAAGCACAGAGGGGGCAAGTGAGATACCAAAATTCATGTGGTCTCTATGTCAGAGGCAGGTTTTGAATACAGGCTTTCCTAGATTCCAGGCCAGCTCTTTCTTTATTATGTAACTACCTTTCAACGAGATAGAAATGTACTTAAAATGGATTTCCATTACAATAGATATTTAAAATGAATGGAATATTAACAATGGTTTCATTTAATATAATCCGTTGGCAAAATACATAAGATTTGTTTTCTTAAACTGCGTTTGCAATTCAAGAAGGTGAAGACTCTTGCACTGAACTTATCAAATGACCATATTCAGATACAAGTGACTCACTGAACACATAGGTTATATTCACTTTTTATCTCACAAAAATATTCATCTAATTCTCTTTTCATGGAGAATTCATGGCTAAAACTCCTTAATTTAAACATCTTACACAGCTTTTCAATGAAAAAAAATTTTCTAAGATATCTTCAGTCAGGGAGAGGGAGAGAGGGAGGGAGGAAAAGAGAGAGAGAGAGAGACAGAGACAGAGAGACAGAGAGACAGAGACAGGGACAGAGAGAGACAGAGAGAATATCAGTCATGGAAGAATCAAAAAGTGAGCACCAGATTTAAAAAAAATCAAGTATTATCATGGATTATTTTAAAAATATTTGATGAATTGAACAACTTCCATAAAACATCACTTAGAGTGTCTGATGCATTGGTTTAAATGTAATGAAGGAATAATAGAAGTGTTCAAAAGACTGTCTTCCAAAAATAGTAGTATCAGCTATTTGATGAAGGTGCCTTTTTGACACCTTTGAGATTCTAAAGCAATCTATTTTTTCTTTACCATGTTGGTACTTATTGACTTATTAGAAAATAACACAATTTCATATAAGGGTTTGTTTGTGTACACACACACACACACACACACACACACACACACACATAATGATGTCTGAGATCAGAAGGCAAGCAAATAGTTCACATTATACATTCAACTGCGAATTATAAACTCAATTCTTTGTCTGTGCAATACTGAACATGCTGATAAAAAAGGAAGAATTAAGTGTATTTTGCCCATGTGTTTGGAAATACCCAAATAACTCAATGATTATTTTAATTGTATTTGCTTTTCTGCAATTGCATAGAAAAAAAATGTCAAGACACAGATGAAATATATACACACATTAATTTTCCCTGTTTTAATTCATTTGGTTTCTATGATGTAAATAACCCTCAGGACTCAAAGCTAAAGGTGAGATTTGATTATCCATCTTAATTGCCCAGTGAACATGAAAATACTGTGCAGCTTAATTTTATATGGATGCAATTACCTTTAGTATAAAAGTTATAAAATGCATCCAACCCAGAATGTTTTATTTAGCAATTTGAAACCCCTCAGGGATATTTAAGTTTTGCATGTTCATGTGCACTCAGCTAATGATGATCTAAGGTCTCAGACTATTTTAAGTTTGGCGTCTTGCCTTTAAGTAGATGTGTTAGATGAATTATTACTGTTAGGAACCTAGTGCTTATAATCCAAGATCTCCCAAATGGAATTGTCCAGAATAAGACCATAAAGTTCATTTTAATATATCCTTTGCTTACACTAAAAAGACCTATTGTCCACACAGCTGTGTAATCAGCAGTCCATTTCCAGAGATGCCATCATAGCGCTCTACTATTTAATGTGGGTGAAGGGAGGTGGTAAATTATCATGGAATACTACAAACAGATTTTAGACATCTTTATACCACTGCTTACTTATATCTTTGCTGATTTGCACATCTTTAGAGCTTACAATGATTTAATTTGGGTTTAATTTGGCTAGACCACTCATTCATTCACTCATTTATTTATTTATGAGATTCTAAAACAATTTATTTTTTCTTTACCATGTTGGTACTTATTGACTTATTAGAAAATAATGCAATTTCATATAAAGGTTTGTTTGGATATTACATCTTTAAAATATTTTAATTGATTTTGTTTGTTTGTTCTTTATGCCATGGTCACATACCAAATTACCTGTGCCTTCCAAATCCCTAATTTGCAACAAAGGAACACAGTTAAACAAAACAGCATTCACAACAACTAAATCTCTGGTTAGTGTACACTGGAAGTCCACCACCTCCCCATCAAGAGGAACAAAGTACATTTCTTTTTTGGTCTTCTGTATACCAGAATATACCCAGAAAATAAACTTAAAATGTTCTGGTCTCCAGGATCATTATGTTACAGATTCTGACTTTTAGAACAAATAACGAGTGTTATATAGGTTTGTCGCAAAAAAAAAATCAACACACATTTGCTCCTAAAAGATTTGTGTAAATATTGAGAAAGAGAAATTATATTAGGAATAACCTATGTACACCTTCATTAATGCCCGCATCAACTCAATTTTTTCTAATGACTTCATAAAACCAGAGTTATCTTTTATAAATTGGATGGCTTTGAAATGACGTTTTTTCTGAATAGATTATGCAGATTAGTACATAATTCATCCATAATAAAAGACAAAGGAAGTCCCATTTTTTTCTTTTTCAGGACAAAACAAGTTTAAAAGTATTTATTTTTAAGTTTAACAAAATGAATTTCAGAGGATTGCAATTGTCATTCATTGCTTGGAATTAAATGGCAAAACAAATAATTGTAGGATGTAATTTTACTTTCTTTAATAAATAAGCATGACAGAAAATAACCTAAAGGGCTACAGAGCAGAATAGCTAGGACTATTTTGGCCACTAGATGGCACAGTAGATAAAGCACTACACCTGGAGGTAGGAACACCTGTGTTCAAATTCAGCCCAGACACTTACTGGCTGTGTGACCTTGGGCAATTCACTTAACCCTGTTCGCCTCACTTAATTCACTTATAAAATGAGCTGGAGAAGAAAATGGCAAACTGCTCCAGTATCTTTGCCAAGGAAACCCCAAATGGGATCATAAAAAGTTAGATACCACCGAAATGACTGAACAACAATTTTGGCCATACAACTATTTATTGTTGGTATCATAATTATTCTTAATGACAGCAACAACAACAGTGATGGTGACAATCATGTTAATGGTGATGGTAGTGGTTATGATGATGATGATGATGATAGATGTTCCTTTGATGTTCCCAAGAAAAAGCAAATGGATAATTATGAAATTTAAGGAAGTGATGTTGATCTTCACAGAGTAAATGAGACTTTTTTTCATTTGGGGTGTTCAAACCTTTGATTGAATTAAGCTTCTTTGCCACCTGCAGCCCTTTCCTTTAAGATTCTTCCAAATATGGTTATTTCAGAACTTTTGTTCTTTGGGATCTTTTAAATTTTGATTGCAAGTCCTGTTTTATGTCTTTGCTTTCATTTACAACCACCTACATTTTCATAGCACTAAGAAGGCTCCAAGGTCTGAAAGCCACAGTTGCTCATTACTGCTAGTCAAAAAAAAAAATTGATCTTCTTTCTTGGGCGAGGACAAAAAGATCTACATTCCTCCAGCCTTTTGTGTTTCTATGTTCACTGTTTAGAAGAACGAATCCTAAAAATATTCCCACTCCTCAAAACAAACAGCAGAGCCAAGTTACTAAAAAAATATGCTCATTATTTTTCCTGTTTCTTACTGCTAACACCCATGAATAATGTTTTTTTTAAAGACATGGTACAAGCTTGTATATAGAACATCGTAAGCTTAAAGAATTGATGACTTATCTGAATCCTATTGGCATACAGTCATATAAGGAACTTGACTATAAATGCTTTGTTCAGTGAGTTAGAACATGGCTAATGATGCCAGGGTCGGTGGGTTTGATTCCTGGGTGACCTGTTTAATTACTTTCTGTTTTGTATCCACACACTATGGTTCTGATTCTAACAAGTGTACTTTTGAAATGGCAGGATATTGCAACAAAAAGGTGCCTCACGGATTATCCAGATCAACCTTCTCCACATAGAGATTAGAAAACTGAGATCCAAAAAAGTTAAATGATTTGACCAAGATTAATTATTATTTAAGGACTGACTATAATATATTACCTATTGTGTGGGCTATGGGAATATGACCAAGAAAATATTAAAAATTCAAGCAAATTTATCACTCTTTTTGGAAAATAAGTTTCAATCATCATGAACAATATATTTAGAATATGACAATATACTGTAAAGGTAAATATCATTGTACATGTAGTCAAAGGACTTGTGGTCTTCCTGCCTTTGGTACTTATTCTACCTATGTATAATATCTGTTCTGACTTTATCAAGGCACAACTTCTTCATATCTCATTTTTAACGTCTATAAAATGGGAGTGGTTAGACTAGATTAAACCCAAGATTTCTTATGGATCTACATTGTACCATCCTATAAGTATCATAATTCTCATAACAATTGTCTTTTGCGTAAATATATAAGCAACTTAATTTGCACGTTCTGTGTCTGATTTCCTCATGAGTAAAGAGGTCCTATGAATACCCACTTTCTTCTATGTTTCTTATCAAATATTTTTATGAACATTTGGGGGTGGATTAAGATTCAAAGTTTTAAAAAATCAAGTGAGATATGTTTTTGAAATGTCATACAAAGCATTTTGAATCCATGACATTATTCAGATAGAATCATTTTGTCTCTATGAGAATATAAACTGAGTGGTTTTAAGAAGCTTAGAAATAATCAGACATAGGGATTGCTACCATTTAAACCTAATTTATTTTGATGAAAAACAACTAGTCAGCAGGCTGTTTACAATAACTTTTAATGGCATGGTTAGATCAAGACTGAAAAATAATTACTTTGGTGGTTGTATGGAGGGTGAATTAGAAGGGTGAAAGACTTGAAGCAAGGAGACCAATTAGGAGGCTTGTATAATAATCTAGTGTTAAGGCAATCAGAGTTTTCTCTGTTCTTCACTTTTGGGATGCTAAGACTATCAGTTCTCCCCTTTGCTTGAATTGGTGGGAAACCTTCTGCTCTCTTTGTTTTTGAATATTTCTTGGCTATTTCTCTGCAATAAGGCAATCAGGAGTCATTGAATTGTATATGAAGTGATACTGGGGATGGGGAACTTCTACACACCCTGCCTGCGTGAGGTCAGAGCCCTCAGGGCTCCAATCAGGATATAATTGAGGGTAGCTTGGTGTTTGACTTTTGGGGTTCACTCATGGAAGGAGTATTGAGATTCTGGGCAAGCCATTGTGACTGCCTCCTGGCTTTGCTATCCCAGACTCACTGGTTCTTTGGTAACTATGAATTGTAATTTGAATCAGACAAGGTCTGTTGATGTTTGTAATTTCTGTTTGTGTTTGCCTTGAAGTTCAGGGGGCTGATCTTTTCTCCATGAAATAAGTGATTGATATATGTATGTTTAATTAAACTGAGATTATTAACCCCTTGACTTTTCTTTCCTTAGAAAAGCAGATCAAAGAACCTGTGTTAGCAGCCTTCTGTGTGCTGGTTGTTGTTGGTTTTACACAGGCCCAGTAGTTGTTAGCTACATTGTTGTTACATCTAGTAAGGAGGTGATGAGGGACTAAACTAAGCTCATCTTTATTTCAGTAAAGAGGAGCTGCATGTGAATTATATTAGGGAATTAGAAATGGCCAAATTTAGGAAGTAATTGAATGTATGTGGTGAGAGCAAGTGAGGAATCAAGGATATTGCTGAGTTTTTGAATCTTGAGGGTGATGTTGACCCCAACCCTAACTGAATTTTGTCTAACTGGGACAAAATTGAAGAGAATGGCAGGTTTTGGAATGAAAATGATTCCCTTTTGGAGATTCCTACTACTCATTTTATCCCTAGGCCCTCCCTGCCTTCTCTTGGGATTGTATTCTAGAAGATGAGGTAGACATGTGATGTACAGAAAGTTTGAGAGACATAGTTTTAGGGTAATTAATCATTTCATTAAACATGCAAGCAATATTTAATAAAAGTGGTCAGTGACACATGAATTCCAAAGACCCCTCATGGAACCCATTCAATGCTTATCTACTCTTGGGAGAGCAGATATTCATAAGCATGTCAATCAACTCTGATTGGTTAACAAGTAATTAGAAGGATTAATATGATAAGGAAGGGTGGAACTATTCTAATGGGGGTTGGGTATGTGACTGATCACTCAGCCTTGGATAAAGAGAATTATCTCTTACCCCGATGACTCCCATATAGGGAAATCTAGACAGAGGGGTATGTAGTCCTGCTCAGACATGACTGAGTAAAACACAGCAGGCTAGAATTCACCTTACATTAAATTCTTTCTAAGGTTCTCTAGTTGACTGAAGCTTCCCACCTAGAAAAGGGATAGGAAAAATGCACTAAGGTCCCATAAAAACTGATATCTAAAAATGGGTTATGGGTCTTCAGATGAGAATATTTTCAATTACGCTATGGGCTATCATTGTTGTTCATTTGGGTTCATCACTAAGATGGACTTCTATATAGGAGGTACAGATTCACAATCATCATTGCTAAGTGTTTGCATTTAAAAATGAATTTTGTTTTGTTGTATCATATATTTTAACCTTCTTGTCTCATTGAATCAATCTTTCTAAATCTTTACCTTGTCTTTAGGTCATAATTTAGCTGGCCTAAAATGTCTGAGTTCAAATATTCACTCTTAGATACATGACCATGGGCATGTACCAAATGCTCTGAGTTTTATCTTATCCACTTTAAAAACGGGGACAATAGTGTTTCCAATCTGCCTCAAAGGATGATAATGAAGATTGAATTTGTGAAAGTGATTTGTGAGTGTAAAGCAGTTTAAAAACAAACCATTAGTTGTTTTCATTCTAGTTTGGGTTAAACAGTATCTTTTCATATGTTTGTTCACATACATAACAGTATAAAGCAAATGGAGTTGTTAAGGTAAATATTATTAAACAGAGAACATCTGAAGAAGTGGCATAAAATCATACATACAAAGGAGCACTGAGTAAGAAAAGTTTAGTAGAGAGTTAGGTTAATAAAGATAAGAAAGCCATGCCAAGTGGTAGATAGAAAAACTGTGGTTGATGATTTGGTTGTTCCCAGGCTAGAGCAAGCATGAGAAGATATTCAATGTAGCTGTGTCCTTATAATTTCATCCTTATACCAAAATGTTGATGTAATGAGAAAAACAGATTTAGAAAGAGGTCTTAACATGAATAAAAATTCATTAGAATATTGAAAATGTCATAATCCAGCTCTATTTTATTATTCAGTGAATTAGGAAGATAATCTGTCTCTGCTTGGAACCTTTAGGAAAACCTGTTAAATTTACCAAGCAATCTTTTTTGGTTGTAACATGTCAGTATACACCCAAATTTATGTACCTTAAAAACTAGTATACTCTTCTAACTTAGAAAATATAAATAGCATTCTACAAAGAATAAATTAGGTGAAGTGAACAAGTAATAAAGAAAAAATGCTTACTATAATAAATTAATTCATCACCACTTTATTCCTTCCTCCCTAAAAAAGAATAAGCAAATCCTGTACATGTACAAAAATATTTATAGCAGCTCTTTTTGTGGTGGCAAAGAACTGGAAATTGAGGGGATGCCAATCATTTGGGAAATTGCCGAACAAGTTGTGGTATATGAACACAATAGAATGCTATTGTGATATAAGAAATGATGAGCAAGAGGACTTCAAAAAGACCCAGAAAGGTTTATGTGAACTGAAGGTGAGTGAGGGATGCAGAACCAGGAGAACCACAGTTCTCCTGTTACAGCCATACTTTGCAATGACTAACTCTAATAGACTTGTCTTTTCTCAGCAATGCAAGGTTCTAAGACAACTCTAAAAGGCTCATGATGGAAAATGCTATACACTTCCAGAGAAAGAATTATGGTGTCTGAATGCAGATTGAAGCATACTCTTTGCTCTCTCTCTTTTTTGTTTTGTTTTGTTTTGTTTCTTCTTGTGGTTCATTCCACTGGTTATGATTCTTCTTTGCAATATGACTAATGTGAAAATATGTTTAATGTGAATGTAAACATAGAGCCTACAACAGATTGCATGCTATCTTGGGTAGGGGGGAGAAGAAGGAGGGAGAGAAAATTTGGAAATCAAAAGTTCATTGTAAAATAAAAATGAATAAATTATTTTTAAAAAAGCATAAGCAAATGGTTCACGTGAGTAAGAGGGTAAAATATTACTCCATAATCCTTCCTGTATTTCCTAAGTTAATCACATTCCCAATTGAAAAACAGAATCAAGGGAAAAACTACTGTAGAAAACTACTTGTAAAATAATATCGAAACTTATGACTTAAATGTAACACTAGCATTTCTGAGAGAGAAAAAAAAAGACTCTGTGGTAGATAGACAGTATGAGATTATATTTGTAATGCACAATAGTATTCTAGCAAAATCACCTAGCACAATTTGCATTCCCAAATTGATGGCTATCCTCTCAATTTGCAATTCTTTGCTACCAGAAAAAGAGCTGCTATAAATATTTTTGCTCATATAAGTCATTTTCCTTTTTTTATCTCTTTTGGGATGTAGACTTAATAATGGTATTAGTAGGTCAAAGAGTATGCATGGTTTTATAGACCTTTGGGCATAGTTCCAAATTGCTCTACAGAATGGATGAAATCAGTTCACCATTCTACCAAATTTAATAGGTACGATATAGTCTCAGAATATATTGAATTTGTATTTATCCAATCAATAGTAGTTTAGAGCATTTTTTTTCATATGGCCATAGATATCTTTGATTACTTCATCTGAAAACTGTTCATATTTTTCGATCATTTATCAATTGGGGAATGGCTCTTTTTTTTTATAAATTTGACTCAGTTTTCATTAGAGAAAAGAGTTCGTTATCAGAGAAACTTGCATCATTTTTTTCATAGTTATGATTGCTAACTGTATTTCCCTCCATCCTAGCCCCCTCATTTATTCTATTTTCTCTCTCCTTTCATCCTGTCTCTCCTCAAAAGTGTTTTGCTTCTGACTACTACCTTCCCCAATCTGCCCTCCTGTGACGTCAATCAGTGATTAAAGATCTTTAGATCTACCCCACCCCATTCAATAGGCCTCATGTGGGGCCAGTTAAGAGAGGTTTGATTAGGCAGGGCTACATCCTTGTGATACCAATTAGTTATTAAAGATCCTTCCTGCCCATTCAATAGGCCTCAAGTGGGTCTAGTTAAGGGAGGCTTGATTAGAGGTAGGCCTACATCCTTTACATACTAAGTGCCCCTTTTGCTGACTGGGCATGAGGCCCTTGAGCCCTAAGAAGAGTGTAGCCTTTAAGGTGGGAATTCAACCCAAGGAGAAGTAATTAAGAACTCTGAGACAACAGAGCTGAGAATCTGTAGACTAGCGAGCTATAGGACTCAGACAGCTGCAGAGAAAGTGAAGAGTAGATAGTGGAGACCAGAGAGCTGTGGAGAGCAGAGAACTGAGGATACCAGAAAACTGAAGGGGGAGAGAATGCAGGCAAGCCAACAGTTGGGATTCGTGAATGTTTATGGGAAGACCCCATAAGGGAGAAAGTCATCCTGTAATTTGGTCCTTTGTTATAATACTGTGTTATAATTTCCTTTTTGTTACATTGAGGTGGACTTACTGGCTTTGGGATACAACTGTTGCTATGTTGGGTTGGAGTTATTGGTTTTGGGATTTAATCCTCTGGCATCTAAATAAATGTCATACTTCCTGCCTTGTACCTAGAGAATCTCTCATATTTTGCAGTTCCAAACTATACAGGCATGTTCTTGGTCATCTTTGAGCTCATGAATCTTGCCTTACTGATACACCTCTGTTCTATTAACCCTCCCACTTCTCTTTCCCCCTTCCCCTTATACTTCCTGTATATCCTGTAGGATAAGATAGATTTCTATACCCAACTAAGTGGGTATGTTGTTCCCTCTCTGAGCCAGTTCCAAAGACAATTTAGAATCAAATGTTCATGCCACCTCCCCCATATTCCCCTTCATTGTAAAGGCTTTTCCTGCCTCTTTTATGTAAGATAATTTACCCCATTCTACCTCTCTCCTTCCCTTTCTCCCAGTACATTCCTCTCTTACCTATTAATTGTATTTTATGTTTTTAGTTAGCATCCCTTCATATTCAACTCAAACTTGTGGCCTCTGTCTATATATACTCCTTAATAATTAGAAAGTTCATATGGGTTACAAGTATCATCTTCTCATGTAACAATTTAACCCTGTTGAGTCCCTTGCATTTCCCTTTCCTGTTTACCTTTTTATGCTTCAAATTTTCTATTCAGCTCTGGTCTTTTCATCAAGAATGCTTGAAAATTCTTAATTTCATTGAATATCCATATCTTTCCCTGAAGGATCATACTCAGTTTTGATGGGTAGGTGATTCTTGATTGTAATCCTAGCTCCTTTGCCCTCTGAAATATCATATTCCAAACCCTCTGATCCTTTCAGTTAGAAGCTGCTATATTTTGGGTTATCCTGACTATAGCTCCAAGATACCTAAATTCTTTCTTGCTTACAGTACTTTTTCCTTGGACTGGGAGCTATAGAATTTAGCTACAATATTTTTGGAAGTTTTTATCTTGGAATATTTTTCAGGAGGTCATCAGTGTATTCTTTCAATTTCAATTTTAACCTATGGTTTTAGAATATCAGGGCAGTTTTCCTTGATAATTTCTTGAAAGATGATGTCTAGGCTCTTTTTTTTAATCATAGCTTTCAGATAATCCAATAATCTTTACACTATCATTCCTGGATATATTTTTCAGGTTATTTGTTTTTCCCAATGAGATATTTCACATTCTTCCATTTTTTATTCTATTGGTTTTGTTTTACTGTTACTTGATTTATCCTAAAGTCATTAACCTATATTTGCTCCATTCTAATTTTTTAAGGAATTATTTTCTTCCATGAGTATTTGTACCTCCTTTTCCATTTGGCCAATTCAACTTTTTAAAGAAAGTTTTTTTTTGATTTTGTTCTTTTTTTTCCCCAGTGAATTTGTGTCCCTTTTTTATCCATTTGGCCAATTATGCTTTTCAGAGCAGTCTTCTCCACATTGGTTTTGTTTCTTTGTTTGTTTTGTACCTTTTTTGACATTTGGCCTTAAGATTTCATTTTCTTCAGTATTTTTTGTGTGTCTCTTTTGCCAGCCTATTGACCCTTTTTCATGATTTTCTCTTTCCAATTTTTCCTCTACCTCTCTTGCTTGATTTTCAAAATCCTTTTTGAGCTCTTCCTTACCCTGAGAGCAACTCATATTTTTCTTGGAGGCTTTGGATATTGAAGCTTTGACTTTGTTACCATCTTCTGAGTGTGTTTTCATCTTCCTTGTCACTACAGCAACTTTCTATGGTCAGAATTTTTTTCCTGTTTTTGCTCATCCTTTTCTAGTCTATTTCTTGACTTTTAACTTTTTGTTAAAGTGGGGCTCTGCTTCCAGGGTGGAGGGTGCACTGTCCCAAACTTTAGGATTTTTGTACAGCTGTTTTCAGAGATACTTCTAGGGACCTGTAACTTTTCAGTTCTTCCAAGCTGGTATGATCTAAGGAGAGGTTTGTATACTACTGTTCTGTCCTGTGCTCTGGTCTGTGAGTGACCACAAGCACTCTTTTCTGCCCTGGAACTGTGAAGAGGATCCTAGCTTCACTGTGGGTGCAAGCTCTGGTGTGCTAGTGCTTCTCCTCACTCTGGGATTACTACTCAGGACTCTGGCCTGGATTTGAGGACAGGCAAAGCAACAGAGTCCTCCTCCCAGCAAAGAGACCCCTGTAATCTCTTTCTGATCATTTGTTTGACCCCCTTTACTGTCTCTGGTCTGTGGTCTGAGAACTCTGGAGCAAGCCACTGCCACTGCTGATTCATTGGCTCCCAAGGGCTGGTACTGGTTTTGTAGGGTGGGGTCTGTGCTGGCACAACCTGTGCTGGACTGCATTCTACTCTCACTCAGGTACAAGAGACCTCTCCTGATGATCTTCTAACTTGTCTTTGGCTGGAAAATTGTTCATCTGGCAGTATCTATTATTCAGTGACCTAAGATAAAGTATTCTATGTCCATGACACCTAGTGGCTACTTGGGATATGGATGGGCAGTGAATCTGGGAAGTGGCCACCATGGGGCCTGACAGGAGCTTCTGGACCTGGAATTCTACTTCCTGAGGAATGAGGGAGTTCTGATGGAAGCTTCATTAGTTACAGCTTCATTCATTCTTCATTCCCTTCTCTTCCACTCCAGGAAGCCTGTTCCTAAGGAATTTCTTGTAAAACTTAGCAATACAATGTGAGTTTGCCCAGCCCTGCAGGGAAGGGGTGGGGGTGGCTCCAGTGTCCCAAGGTGAAACTTCCGGGTTGGAATACAGAAGGACTGGTTCCCTCAACACGGCCCATTTGGGACTGTATATTCTCAGTATATTCTTGTGGGCTTAGACATCTCTGACTCCTCTTAAAGGCACAGACATGCGAATTTTGTCAGGCTTTCAGCTCAGATGGAGCAATAGAGCTCATTTTAGGAAGCTCTCCTCAATTTTTCTTGACTATTTTTAAACTGAAGCTGTTCTCAGCAAGTTTGAGAAGGTGCTAGGGCTTAATTTCTAGTAGAGGAGCCAAGCTGCCTCCTTAATAAGACCCTCATGGCACTTAGGGTTAGGGCTTCTGCCAAGAAAACAGGTGGGTATTCTATATCTCTGGCCCACAGAGAGCAAATAGAACACTGTTCTTACTTTAAAACAAACCAATAACAAAAAGACAAAAACTATTCATATGAACATTGTTTCCAACTCTGACCAAGGACCAGGCCTCCTCTCCTGGTGATTCCAATAGGATAACCAAGCCAAAGTAATTTTGTATGTTTATGTATGCAAGTGCACATCTGTGCCAGAGAGAGAACCATGTGTCACAGAGTACCTTCTCTAAGGCCCGGAGAGCCTAGAGACTGTTCTCCTGAGCCACTTTACCTGCATTCTGCTTTCCTCTGACAACTCAGTGACTTTCAGGCCCAGTTTACCATCCTAAAGACAGAAGGTTCCCCAGACAGAAGGTCCCACAGCCAGGAGAGATCTCAGCCACTTTCCCAACCTTCTGGAGTGCTGGACAGCAATTGGAGACCTGAGGGATTGCAAAGCAAACCCTTGATGTGGGCCTAGAGCTTCTTTGCTCCCATGCTCCTTCAGCCTACTCTCTGTCCTGCTTCTGGATCATTTGTCTTGGTTAGGGGAAGGGAGATGACTGTGTGGAAGCTTCCTTTACCTCTCTTCTGTCACTTGGTTCCAGGGATCTCTTTGGGGAGCCCATCCCTTCAGTGGACTTTCTCATTTGTCAATCCTACTATCTACCCACCATTATCCCACTTCTTTGCCAATTGATCCTTCTTCGTCCCAAATATGCCCCACCCCACCCAAACCCATGAGAGGAAGGATAAAAACATACTTGTGGGTTTGAGACATTTGCTCTTCGTCTCAGCCTCTTGACATTAAAAAAGTCCCTCATACCATTGTTCCCTGAGACCTTGTGCCATTGTACTGAGAAAATATAAAGTTATTTATTTTGTGTATTCAGTTTGCAAATATATCTTGCATATTCAATAAACCTGTAGTCTTCCCCCACGATAACTGCTCCAAAAACTAAAATTAAAAAAAAGTATGCCATGCCCAAAACAATAATTTCAATTATATACATTCATAGATTGGAGGATGGACATAAGTGTGAACAAAGCAAAAATAAAATGATAAAAGGAACGGAATGGATCACACCAATTCTATTCCCTGAAAATACTTGACAGAATTGTCTAAAGACTTCCTTGTTTGTTTTTTTAAAATATGGGGGTTAGATCATTCCCACACATTCTTGTTCCTTTTCTGTCTTTCATTCGTTTGATCTTTCTTAAGATGATGAAAGGAGATAAATGGATCTGCTATAGCATTCATTTGGTTTCTTCCCCCTTTGATGACACAGAAGGTTGTGTGCAGTTTTTGTTTAGCCTGACAGATTATTTATATAAACTATATATTAAAACTGAGACTCAAAATGATGAAAGAACTTGTGAAGGTCAAAGATTTTATATTAGTGAATGATCATGTAACTATTTTCATGTAACTATTTGCTGACTAGGGATTTGACCTCGCATATTAACCAATGCAAAAGCACTATGTTCCTATTGCGAAATTACTCTGTACAAAGAGGAATAAATGTCATTCCCTTCCCTAGAATGATAGATAATAATATTTGTCAAGAAATATTAGGAATAGGAATAATAATTTTTGAAAATACTTTCACACTTATCGTTTAATTTTGCTCTTGCCATCATTCACAAACTCTAATTCTAATGCCTTGTTGTAATATGAAACTTTATCTGCTTTCTTGGCTGCTCTGCCAATAGAATGCAAACTCATGTAGATCCTATCTCTGAATTTAAGGAAAATACCATGCTCAGTATCTGATCATGAGCCTATTTAAGTACAGAAAGACTCATGATCTGCAGTTTGGCATATAATTTTTATACGGCCATGCCAACTCATGAAATAGTCCATTAAGACTTAGAAGAGTTGTGATCTTTACTCATGGAATGTATAATCAAATGATTGAAATCATATATTATAAACTCATTAAAATACTGAAATAAGTTCTTCCCATAATTGCATCAATGATTAGTAGTACAGGTTCATTATTACCTCTATTACACAGGTAAAAGAAAATGAGACCAAGAGGTTAATGAATGAGGAGAAAAATAATTTTAAATATACTTACTATATATGCCAAGCACTATGCTGAGAGCTTGACAGTTCATATTCTGGAAGAGCTTACATTTAATAGTAGTAGACAGCACATTGAGAGGAGTGACAGTTAATGTTGTATTTTCTTTCTTTTTTTTCTGGTTGAGAAGTTGGAGAGATTATGAGTGGAGCTTAGTAATACCACTTTTTTGTTATGGTTCCAGATCTGAAGTTAAATGAGTGTCTCGGTAGTGTAAGAAAGATATATGCCTAGCAGCTAGGTGGTGCAGAAGATAGAGCATTGATCTGGGAGTCAGGAAAACTTGAGTTCAAATCTGTCCTCAGACACTTCATAACTGTGTGACCAGAAGCAAGTCATATAACCTCTAATTCACATAGTTTCTTCAACTGTAAAATAGAGATAATAACACACCTATCTTGTGGGTTGTTGTGAGGATCAAGTGAGATAATATTTGTACTGTGCTTAGCAGAGTGCTGGCACATAGTAGGTACTTTCTAAATGTTTATTCCTTTCCCTTCCTTCCCCTCTGCCAGCTAACAGGTTTTCATCATCAGAATACTATAGATATTTACCTGTAGTGATTTAATGTCAGAAAGTGAGTCAGAAGCAGAGCCAGGAGGACAGCCTGGATGACCTGGCTTCAACACCATATGCTTTCGATAGTGATCTTTTTTCAATCTTGGCTTTTAGAGAGATGGATAATGACTCTTATAGTCTGGATCTCACAGGAATACAAATAACCAACTAGAAGGAACAAATTTATTGGGATGAGCCAGTGGTTTTAGTTGGTCAGACAAAGCCAGAAATGTCAAGTTCCAGAAAAAGAACTGACAAAAAACAATGCCATATAGTCAAAATATTACTAGACAAATTCAGTAGGTATCAGTTTTAGCTCTTATAGTTTGTATGACTTTGGGAAAGTAATTTAACTTAAGCCTCAGTTCTATCATCTATCATATGGACTTATTGTATTTGGATGTCTTACTCCACAAGGCTATTCTAAGAAAAATATACTCTGTCAAATACAAAGTAGTATAGAATTGTCAGCTATTTATTGTAATATTTGGCAGATCTGTGTACTTATCCTTTTGAGTTGTAAAAAGTCTGAATGATTAAACTTGGAGTGATGGATATTTCCTCACTAGAATTTTAGCTCTCTAAATGAAGAAATGACTCTCTCCTTATTCAGATTACACTGCTTTCACTTATTTCACTATTTTATAATTTAATTTCATTTGTGAAAGTTTTCCATCCAGTGACATAGGTGTAACAACAATGCTGCTTGCAGCTGCAGCTAAGGTGTAAGACCCAACAAGACCAGCAACACTAGCTGCTAGCACAGGTTCTTTGATCTGCTTTTCTAAGGAAAGCAATCTTAAAGGGTTAACAATCTCACTTTTAATCAAACATACATATATCATTCACTTAATTTAGGGGGAAAAGTCAGCACCCTGAACTTCAGAGCAAATACAAACAGAAATTACAAACATACATTATATAAACAGAGCAAATAACACAAACCAGTGTATCCATAGCAATACATGATTACCAGAGAAGCACCAACATCTGGATTTTCAAGCTGGGGGGCTCTTTAATGGCTACCCAGAGTCTCCACATCAACATTCTTCTAATGAGTGAGCCCCAAACAAAATACTAACCTCTGAGTTTATATACCCTTCTTGGGGCCCCAAGCCTTCAGACCTAATCAGCAAAAGGGTTGTGGGCCTGGGGCTCAGCACCTAGAAAGACTTAATCAAAGGCATTTGATTACTTTAGCATTCTAAAAAAGGCTAAAAAAGTCCATCTTAATTACCAATGCACTAGGTAGAAATCTTCCTAAATTTTAATTCAATTACTCAAACTTTGGCAAAACTGAGGAAGACTTTCTCCAATCTTATTCATGATAGTCCTTGTATAAAAGTTCCATTAATTCATTACCCAGACCTAACTCAAAGAATTTCCAAGTTGGTAAGAGTTTGCCTTCCACTGGCATAGTTTTCAAGAACACTACACACCATAATGAAGCACTGGGGTAGGGTAGAATATTAAAGGATAGGGACAGGATACTTCAATTTAAAAAAAAAAATAATTCCTATTATCCCCTGACACAGAGAAGAAGGAAGAGCTTCTTCCCCATATGACAGAAAGAAAGAGGATCAAGTAATCATCTATCCCCTCACATGATACATGGATTACTCCCAATACCAGGAAAGAATTAAAAAAAAGAAAAGAAATTATAAGTTCTGTTACTGGTATTTACCTAAAACGAAATGTATGTAATGATACCCTGTCTGACATAGCCAGCCAGGGGCAAAAGGATCTTTTTTTGCCTTCACTGATTTATGTCATATCTAAAGAGAGTAGAATAGAGAATCTGAGAGCAGTCACTGAAGCATATATTCTACTTTTACCCTATGAAGAGGTGCCTAAAGCCACACACCAATGTCTACAATCTTTCAAGAATAGTGAAATTCTCCTCTACTCAATAATTTAGTAGTTTGCAAGACAAGCTTCTGACTTGCTAAAATTCTGCTTTCTCTAGATTTGACATCAGCCAATGTAGGAAAAACTAATTTTACATCTGTCTGGCCACAGCAGACAGGTTGTAACTTCAAATATTTCTATTTAGGTGAAGATTAGTGATAGAACTTCTTATTCTATTTTCCTCTTTTCTTAGTGTTAGAAGTTATCCATGTTAACTCCTTGATCACATGAGGTAATGGATGGTTACTTAGGAATTTTTTTTCTTACTCTCTAACACAGATTGTTGGTTAGTTTTATGTGGAAATTCATTGTTAGTGGATGAGTGGTAAGATAGCAAGAAACAAAATAGATGCAAAGCAGAAAGGAAGTTGAACTAAAATATTTTGGAAGCCTTTGAAAAGATTTAAGAAATAGAGGAGTTTAGAAAAAAAGTAGATCTTGTTTTCCAGTTTTTGGTTGACAATTAGATAATCCATTTCATTCTTTCATCAATAACAGCCCATAAAAATATTCATTACTTCCCATAAGGCCTGATTTTCTTCTCTTAGAAAAAGGATTCCAGAGTTGGGAGGGATATATTTCATTAATCTAGATTACCAGAAGCCCATGATATGCAAAAATCTAAGAAATACTTCTAGGAGCAAAAGACATTCATAATTAAAAATAAGCAAACATTTCTTATACCTTGATAATCATTTACAACTTATGAATTAGGTTGATGGTGAGCACCTTGAGAAAAGACCAAGTACCTTCATTAATTCATTGGATCTATAAATATGGGAGCTTTCAATTTTCTTCTTTGACTTGTTCCTTAAAAGCACAAGCTAAATTCAAAAATCATTAACTGAAATGCTGTTTTTCATATTAAGAAAAGTAAATCATCCTAACTGCTGTTCTGAGGGACATATTTTCTTGGCTTGGATACAGTTTAGTCTAATGACACAAAACAATCTAGGCCATGATTCAAAAAGTAGCAATCATGTGTTTGTGTGTGTATCTGGGGGGTGACTGCTTGGAAAATGTAAGTATTCATTGAGTACTTATTATGTACCTAAGTTGGTGCTTACTAAGTTGGCGCTAAGAACTATAGATCTTGTACAAAAGGACATGAGGTTGATGCCCCAGTCTCTTTCCTCAAGTTAAAGGATACAATAAAAATAATGGTCTATGTAGGTCATAGAGTCTAGAGGGAAATAGACCTAGGATATAATTTAATCCAACCACTCAATTTTACAGATAAGGATATGGAGTGGACAACATCACAAATGATATAAGTAGCAAAGTCAGTTTCAAAGCCAGATTTTCTTCATGCATACATACATGCATGCATATACCCATACACATGCATACATACACGCACACATATTTATATGTATATATATCTATGCATGTATATGTATTTTCTTTTTCACCAATTACATGTTAAAACACTTTTCAACATTTTTTCTAAATTTTGAGTTCCAACTTGTATCACTCTCTGTCCCTCCCCTCTCCCTTCTCTGATATAATAAGACATCAGATATATGTTACATGTGTACAATAATGTAAAACAGTTCTATATTAGACATTTTGAACAAGAAGACTCAATTAAAAGAAAAATATTGAGAGAAAGAAAGTGAAAATAGCATACTTTTGCCTATGTTCAAACATTATCAGTTCTTTCTTGGGAGGTTGATAGCATACTTCTTCATTAGTCTCTTGGGATTGTTTTGGATCATTGTATTGCTGAGAATAGTTAAGTCATTCACAGTACTTCATAGTACAATAATACCCTTACTGTGTACAACATTCTCCTGGTTATTCTCACTTCACTTTGCATCAGTTCACACAAGTCTTTCCAGTTTTTTCTGAAATCATTCTACTTTCCATTAACTGTAACACAATAATTTTCTGTCAAAATCATATATCATAGCTGTGCAGCCATTCTCCAATTGATGAGCATCCCTTCAATTTCCAATCTTAGCCACGACAAAAAGAGCTGCTATAAATACTTTACACAGATAGTTGTAAATACACATATACGTTTACAAATATACATATGTACGTGTATGCATATATACACAAATAGGTATACATGGTTGCATATGTGTATACATACATACAAATATATATGTACATATGTGTGTATATATACATATGTATATGCATATATATGTGTGTATATATGTATATATATGTGTGTGTGTAGATATATATATGTGTGTGTGTGTGTATATGTATATATATGTGTGTGTGTGTGTAGATATACATATATATATATATGTATATATATATATATGTATATATGTATATCTACACACACACACACATACATTGTGTATATATATATCCTTTGGGCATAGTTACAAATTGTTCTCCAAAATGGTTGGATCAATTCATGGCTTCACCAACAGTGTATTAGTATCCCAGTTTTGCCACATCCCTCCAATACTTTTTTTTCTTATTTTGTCATATAAGCCACTCTGATAAGTGAGAGGTGATATCTCAGAGGTGTTTTAGTTCGCATTTCTCTAATCAATAGTGATTTAGAGCATTGCTTTTTTTATGACCATAAATAGCTTTGATTTCTTTGTCTAAAAACTGCCTGTTCTTATCCTTTGATCATTTCTCAAGTGGGGAATGACATTTTTTTTTATAAATTTGACTCAGTTCTCTGCATATTTGAGAAATGAGGACCTTATCAGAGATGCTTTTGCAACATTTCTCCTCAGTTTTCTGCTTTCCTTCTAACTTTTGTTGCATTGGTTTTGTTTGTACATTTTTTTTTAAAAAGTTATATAATAAAAAAATTATCTATTTATGTTTTATAATGCTGTCTTTATTTTCTTTGGTCCTAAATTATTCCCTTATTCATAGTTTAGAAAAATAAACTATTGCATGCTCTCCCTTATTTGCTTATAGTATCACCCTTTAACTCTTTATGTATAAATCATGTACCCATTTCAACCTTATATTGCCATAAAGTGTGAGATCTTGGTCTATACCTAGTTTCTGGCATACTGTTTTCCAGTTTTCCCAGCAGATTTTGTCAAATACTGAGCTTTTGTTTCAAAAGCTTGGATATTTGGGTTTATCATATACTACATTCCTATGGCCATTTACTGTGAAGTAATGTGTACCTAATTTATTCTACTGATCCACCACTCTATCTCTTAGCCAACACCAGATTGTTTTGATAATCAACACTTTATAATGCAGTTTGAGATCTGGTATGGCTAGACCATCTTCCTTCACATTGCTTTTACTATTGATTCCCTTGATATCCTTGACCTTCCATATGAATTTTGTTATTATTTTTCTCAGCTTTACAAAGTAATTTTGATAGTTTGATTAGAGTGGCACTGAATAAATGGATTAATTTAGTAAGAATTGCCATTTTTTTATTTTGTTGGCTCAGCCTACCTATGAGCAATACATTAATTGTCTTTCCAGTTGTTTCAATCTGACTTTGTTTTTTCTGAAAAGTGTTTCATAATCATGTTCATACAGTTCCTGGGTTTGTGTTGGCAGGTAAACTGCCAAATATTTTGAATTGTCTACAGTGATTTTAAATGGAATTTTTATTTCTATCTCTTGCTGCTGGGCTTTGTTGGTGATTTATGATGATTTATGCAGGTTTATTTTGTATCCTTGCAGGATACTTGATAAAGTTGTTAATTATTTCAAGTGCAGTTATCCATTGCACAGCATGACTTTCCCCATCATGGGTTCAATATATCATGGGTCAGCATGAGAAATTATGTGGGAATTTTGGGAGAGTTTTGGGGAAGATGCAAACACCATGCAAAGGCCAGCAGATGACACAGAAAAAGTTTGGAAACTCAGAAATACATAAGAAATATTTATATTATTATATAATATCAACATATTTTATCTTTTAATATCATAGTAATTCAGGCTTCTTCTCTGGTATAAATTGAGGGCCAAAAATTTTATGTGGATTTCCCAGATCACAGGGGTGCCCCACCCCAACCCCTTTGATGTGGATGGGATAACTGTAGGCTTTTAGTTGATTCTCTAGGAGTCTTTCTTTTGTCTACTAGGTTTGCATTTCAGAAGTTCTATGAAGTACTAAATTTTCATAAAGAATGCAAGGAGAAATCAATGCTATAAATAGTAACATAGAAAAGCACTAAATCATTATTGACTATACAAGCAAATTAAAATAACTCTGAGATACCACCTCATGCCTATCAGGTTGTCTAATGTGACAGAAAAGTAGAATGGTAAATGCTGGAAGGTATGTAGAAAAGTGTACTAATGTCTTGTTGGTAGAATTGTGGACTAGTCTAAAAATTCTGTAGAACAATTTGGAAATCTTAAAAATTATTTCAAAATCAAATAAGAATATTAGAGGAAAAATTAGGTAAAGAAATGAAAGAAAAGGAAGAAAGTTATGAAAAGACAACTAACAGCTTGGGAAAAAGACAGAAAAAATACTAAAGGTGGAAGGGATACCTTAAAAATATATTGGCCAAATGGAAAAAGAGGTACAAAAATTCACTAATGAAAATAATTACTTAAAAAGCAGAATTGACCAAATAGAAAATAGAAGTAAACCTCACTGAAGAAAATAATACTTACAAATTAAAATTGTGAAAGTGGAAGCTAATGAATCCATGAGACATGAAGAAACAATACAATAAAGTCAAAGAATAAAAAGGAGAAAATTTGAAATAGCACAGGAGAAAAATGAGTGACCCGAAAAATAGATTGAAGAGAGATAATTTAAGAATTACTGGATTACTTGAAAGCCATGATCAAAGACATACCCTAGACATATCCTATTTCAAGAAATTGTCAAGGAAAACTGCCCAAATATCCTTGACCAGAGGGTAAAATAGAAATCGAAAGACTCAACCAATCACCACCTGAATGAGATTCTTATGTTTCTAGTGTTCTTAATAGGCATAGGTCATCTTTTGTCAAAGACTTATTCTTGGTTCTATTGATATAATCATATGATTTTTGTTGTTTTTCTTTATGATACGGTCAATTATAGAGGCATTTTTCCTAATATTTAACCAGCCTTTCATTCCTGGTATAAGCCCCATCTGAACATGGTGTATGATCTTTGCAATATAGTGTCATATTCTACTTGCTAGTATTTTATTTAATTTTGTTTTGCATCAATATTCATTAAGGGTCTGTAGTTTTCTTTCTCTGTTTTTGTTCTACCTGCTTTAGGTAACAGCACCATATTTGTGTTGTGTAATAAATTTCATAAAGCTCCTTCACCTTTTTTTCCAAATAATTCACATAGTACTATAATTAATTATTCTTTAAATGTTTGGTAGAATTCACTTGTGAATATATCTGGTCCTGGTGATTTTTTCCTTAGAGAGAGATTTAGGGCTTGTTCAATTTATTTTTTTCTAAAATAAGGCTATATAGGCATTTTATTTCCTCTTCTGTTAATCTGTGCAATTTATTTTATTGTAAATATTCATCTATTTGATATAGATTGTCACTTTTATTGGCATATAATTGAAAAAACATAATAATTACTTTAATATCATCTTCATCAGTGTTGCAGTCACCATTTTCTTTTATGAAAATGGTAATTTGCTTTTATTCCATTTTTAATCAATCCAGGGTTTATTTATTTTGTCTTTTTTCATAAAACCAGCTTCTAGGTTTTTCATTTATTTATTTATTTATTTTTTTAACTGTCAATTTCATTACCAGTTCCCATGATTTTTAGGATTTAGATTTTGGTCTTCAAGTTGGGATTTTTAATTTGTTTATTTCTCTTTCTTTTGGTGTTGTTGCATGTACAACTCATTCATCTGAGATTTCTCTCTTTCCTTGATATACGCATTTAGAGATAGAGTACTGCTTTGGCTGCATCCCACCAATTTTAGAATGTTGTCTCATTATTGCCATTCTATTTAATTAAGATTTTTTTGTTTTTAATTCACAACACTCATTTCCACATGATTTTGAGTTCCAGATTTTCTTCAACCCTCTCCTCTCCCTCAGCAATTTGGCATGATATCTGATATATCTTCTATATATAACTCACATTGAACTTATTCACGTAATAGTCAAGTTGTAAAGAGGAATTATGACCAATGGAATGAATCATGAGAAAGAAGAAACAAAACCAAAAAAAAGAGAAAAAAAGGGGGAAAAAAGGAGAACAAACAGTGTGACTCAATCTGTATTCAGATTCCATAGCTCTTTCTCTGGATGTAGATAGATCTCTTCATCATGAGTCCTTTGGAGTTGTCTTTGAACCTTGTATTCCTGAGAAGAGGGAAGTCTATCAAGGTTAGTCATCACAGAATCCATATATCTGTGGTTGTGTATAACGTTCTCCTGGTTCTGCTCCACTCACTCAGCATTATAACATGTAGGTATTTCAAGGTTATCATGAAGTCCGTATCTTCACCATTTCTTATAGCACAATAGTATTCCACCACCTTCATGTACCACAACTTGTTCAGTCATTCCCCAATTGATGGGCATCCCCTTGATTTCCAATTCTTTGCTATTACAAAAAGAGCCTCTACCATATGGGTCCTTTTTCCACATGTGTGATCTTTTATGGATACAACCCTAGAAGTGGTATTGCTAGGTCAAAGGGTATGAACATTTTTATAGCCCTTTGGGCATGTTTCCAAATTCCTCTCCAGAATGGCTGGATCAGTTCACAACTCCACCAGCAGTGTAACAGTGTTCCAATTTTCCCACATCCTCTCCAGCATTTATCCTTTTCCTGCTTTGTCATTTTAGCCAATCTGACAAGAGAGATGTTGCACCTGATTTGTTTTGATTTGCATTTCTCTAATCAGTAGTGATTCTGAGCATTTTTTCATATGCCTATAGATATCTTTAATTTCTTTCTCTGAAAACTGCCTGTTCATATCCTTTGACCATTTATCAATTGGGGAATGACTTGTATTCCTATAAATTTGGCTCAGTTCCCTGTATATTTTAGAGATGAGGCCTTTATCAGAGACACTAGTTGTAAAGATTTTCTCCCTATTTTCTGCTTCCCTCCTAATCTTTCTTGCATTAGCTTTGTTTATACAAAAACATTTCAATTTAACATAATCAAAATTATCCATTTTTCATTTTGTGATTCTCTCTACCTCTTGTTGTGTCATGAATTCTTTGCTTTCCCATAAATCTGATAGGTAAACTATTCCTTGCTCTCCCAAATTGCTTACAGTGTTAGCCTTTATTCCTAAATCATGAACCCGTTTTGACTTTATTTTGGTATATGGTATAAGATATTGGTCTATGCCCAGTTTCTGCACTACCGTTTTCCAATTTTCCCAGCAGCTTTTGTGAAATAGTGAATTCTTAGCCCAGAAGCTGGATTCTTTGTGTTTGTCAAATAGTAGATTGCTATAGCTATTGACTACTGTGTCTTGTATACCGAACCTATTCCACTGATGCACAACTCTATTTCTTAGCCAGTACCAGGTAGTTTTGATGACTGCTGCTTTAACGTACAGTTTAATATCTGCTATGGCTAGGCCACTTTCCATAGCATTTCTTTTTATTAATTCCCTAGATATTCTGGATCTCTTACTCTTCCAGATGAATTTTGTTGTTATTTTATCTAGCTCTATAAAATAGTTTTTTGGTAGTTTGATTGGTATGGCACTGAATAAATAAATTAATTTAGGTAAAATTACCATTTCTATTGCATTAGCTCAGCCTTACCATGAGCAACTAATATTTTTCCATTTATTTAGATCTGATTTTATTCATGTGAAAAGTGTTTCTTCATTATGTTCATATGGGCCCTGAGTTTGTAGTGTCTACAGTAACTTCAAATGGAATTTCTCTATCTGTTTCTGTTGGGCTTTGTTAGTAATGTATATGAATGCCAAGGATTTATGTGGGTTTATTTTATATCCTGCAATTTTGCTAAAGTTGTTTATTATTTCAAGTAATTTTTTACTTGATTTTCTAAGATTCTCTAAGTAAATCATCATATCATCTGCAAAAAGTGAAAATTTAAAAAAGAAGTGAGCCAATAAAGAGAACATTTTACAGAGTAATATTAATATAAGAATCATTACACATGAAAGACTTAGTTATTTTGATAAAGAAAATGACTCAAGAATATTCCAAGGACCCATAATGAGAAATACTATCCACTTCCAGAGAGAGATAACTGATGAACTCTCAATGCAAATTGAAGAATACCTTTTTCTTACTCTTTTAAAAAATTGTTTTATTTTGTCTTCTCTTTTGCAACTTTGCTAATATGGAAATGTTTCAGATAACTTCACATATAAATTGATATCTAGTTTGGTTGCTTTCCTTCCCAAAGTGTTTGAGTGAGGAGGAGGATACCATTTGCCTTCTGGAATACCACATGCTAAATTGCCTGTATCTTGACCATTTCTCTCATGGTGACATTTATCTTCATGGTGAAATTCTTTGTTACTTATTTGTTTGCTCATCCTTCTAGCCCTACTTCCTGACGTTAGATGTTAAGTTATGATTAGGGTTTGAGCACCTTCACAGTGAATGTCTAGGCTCTGCTTCCTTTTATTTTATGTTCTCTTCAGTCCTTCTACTGGTTTGGGGGTGGGGAAGATATTAACTGTTGTGTTATTTCATGATCTCAGGGTCAGCTTAGACTGGAAAACTGTAAGCTTTAAATATACTCAGCGTGGTTTGATCCATAGTGAAGTCTGAGCACTGGTCTCCTAGACTGATGTCTGCAAGGTCCTGAAACCATTTTAATTGGCTCAGACCAGTGACCAATTTGGGTCTGAGTGAGAAAATTGTGGGTTTTCTCCTGATTGGAACTCTAGTGGAGTACTCCTGGACTAGCTATTATCAGCCAGCTGGATTGTGACATAGCTGCAGGCTCTGCTTTGTTCTGAGATCATTGCTTTGGTTATTCTCTTGCAAACGTCTTCCAAGTTGTGGGCTGAATCTGAGACCCAGCTTGTCTGCTTGCGTGCATACTTGTTCCTTGCTCAATTTATAGCCAAAGGACTACAACCACTCCTTTCCCTCCAAATCATCTCCTTCATAAAATTCTCTCTTTAATATGTACTGGATTTGTGATCCAATTCTGCTATTTGAACAAGAGAGCTTTCAGCAGACACCTGTTCCTGCTTGCTACCTAATACTAAGCCCTTCTGTGCCAGATATGGGAACTCTTCTTATCCTGATATACTTTGAGGGCAAATCCATTTAGTCCCTGTGCTGTAAATCTCCAGGATGGAAATCTCAGCTCTCTATAGTGTGGTCCTGATTTCATCATTCCACTGAAACTACTCTCTCCAAAGATACTAATGATCTCTGAATTGATGGCCTTTTTAAAACTTAATGGCCTTTTTCCTAAATCTCATCATTCTTGACCCTTCACTAACTTTTGAAACTGTCAATCAACTTCTCTTTTATGCTTTCTTCTACTATTCTCGTCTAGTTCTCCTGCTACCAATCTGATCACTTTTCAATCTCTTTTACTGGATCTTCATCTGAGTCATGTCCACTAACTGGGATGTCTCAGTGAGTTCCTCTGTTTCTTGTAGTCAGTCCACCCAAAGTATTAGGTGCATACCACATGACATTCACTGTCTTAAGATCTGAGAATACAAACACAAGCAAAAAGAAAAACAGCCTCTGACCTGAAGGGACTTACATTCTAACAGGGAAGACAACACATAAAAGAAAGCTGAAAAGTGGGGTGTGAGAGGAAGAAGGTATCTTGCACAAGAACGTGATGGAAGATACCAGATTATAATCTGGTGAGAAATGAAGAGATGGCTGACCTGAGTGGCCTCCTCAACTGGATGTTCTAGAAGAAGCCATTAAATCAGAGGGAGAAAATACAGGAATTGAGGCTGTCTTGGGTCCTCTTCTCTCCTCCCTTTCACACCCTTTAACTTCGTGACTACATTAGCTCCCTTTTCTGCTCTCTCTTAAATCTAGTGCTTTCTTTCTGTGGGTTATTTCCATTTCATTTTTGTACTTAGCTGTTTCCATGGCTTCTCTTCTATTAGATAGATTCTAGAGAGCAGTGCCTGACTTTCGACTTTCTTTGTATTCACAATGCTAAGTAGCACATTGCCTGACATATAATAGGCACATAATAAATATTTACTTACTCACCTACTGACTTCTGGTTAAACACCATTCCCATGTTTGAAAAGCTCTCTATTTGTCTCCTTATCCTGACTTGGGCCTGGAAAATTAAACTTTATCATTGTTTCTTTCTCTTGAATTTACTAATACTCAGTTGTGTATATTTTTCTAAATCTTTGAGGAAGAGTTGTGGAGGAAAGCCCAGTCATGTACTATTTCTTTCTATTCCACTATTTCAATCTTAATCCCCTCCATTTACTATATAATCCAGTGACATTGGCTTTCTTGCTATTTTTCATGGCAGACACTTCATCTCTTGACACCATGTATTTTCTAATCTATTTGTTCTATAAGTAGTTATCTCTACCATTCACTGGATCCCACATTGAACAACTTTAAAAAAAAGAAATCTCTCCTAATAATTATATACAAATATATAATAATATATTATATTATAATAATAGTTATAATATAATTGTTGTTATGTTATAATTATAATTATAACAAATTCCCATATGGTCTATGTCCAAAAAATATGTCTCATTCTGCATTCTAAGTCTATAACTTCTTTCTCAGGAGGTGGGTAGCATATTTAATTTTAGTCTGCTTTTACTCCACAAAGTTTTATTTTCTTAATTTAATTTTTAGGAAATATTTATATGTTATAATATTTAGAATGTTCTATGAGATATTTCTATGAAGTAATGAAATATCACATAAGCCATATGTAAAAATCAGTCTTTTGCAATTTGAAATTATCCTCTCTCCTTATTTTTTTTTACTTTATTTTATTTTATTTTTTTTTAAATTTTCAACAACATTTTATTTAATTGGAATATTAACAAATAACATTTTCAATGTGATTTCTATCATTTGTGATTCAGCTGTTGTTGTGCTTTGCAAGATTCACGTGAACTCGATGCAATAACTCCATATTGCCATCAATTTTAGCACATTCACTCTTTATGCATTAAATCAAGTGTGCTGCATCTGTGACTTTTATTGAGTACACCTTCTCCTTTAGCAAACCTAGAAAAAGAAGTCAAGGGGGCTAATGTCTGCTTATATTCCAAATATTTCAAAATGTGCATTTTTGCCTTTGTGTCCAGACTTTAGGGACACCCTGTATATTGTCTCCCTCTCATTAGACTATGAGTTCCTTGAGTGCCTGGACTACTTTTTTTTTTTTTAATTAAATAAATTTCTTTGTTTATTTTTAGTTTACCACACACAGTTCTACATAGTTTTGAGTTCCAGTTTTTCTCCCCTCCCTCCCCCCTCCCTCCCCAAGACGGCATGAAGTCCCATATAACTGTCATGTATAACTTCGCATTGAATTAATTTATGCTCTAGTCAGGTCGTGGAGAAGAATTTTGACCAATGGAATGAATCATGAGAAAGAAGAAACAGAAGCATAAAAAAAAAAAAACCCAAAAACGAAAACAAAAGAGAAGCAGAAAAGGCGAGCATGTAGTGTGCCTCAGTCTGTATTCAAACTTCGCAGTTCTTTCTCTGAATGAAGATAGCATTCTCCATCGTGAGTCCCCTGGAGTAAATTTAATTTAAATTTATTTATTTAACATATTTGGTTTTCAGCATTGATTTTCACAATAGTTTGAATTACAAATTTTCTCCCCATTTCTACCCTCCCCCCCACTCCAAGATGGCTTATATTCTGGTTGCCCTGTTCCCCAGTCAGCCCTCCCCTCTATCATCCCCCTCCCCTCTCATCCCCTTTTCCCAGAGGGCAGGTGAGGGGGGAATGAGTGAACCTTGCTCTCATCAGATTTGGCCTGAGGGGGAATACCATACATCCTCTCTCCTTACTAATGCTTTAAAAATCATACCACAAATATTTCTCAATTAACTTGCCTCACTAAACTTTTCTTTGTAATAATGAAGAAGCAGTTTAAACAAACAAACACACAAACCTTATCTGACAGAGTATACAGCATTCTACATTCACATCCTTTATCTCTCTATGAAGAGACCCATCACTGAGATGAAGATTGTTCACTACATTTAATTGGATTTCCACTACCCTTAAATGTTGTTTGCACTTTAATTAATGTAGGTATTGCATATTTAGGTCCTTCGTACTGCAACTAACAATATTTACACTATCTCATGAATTATCATATTATTCTCATTTGCACTATTCCAAGTTATAATATATGTAAAATATGGCCATTGGTTCCAGTTCAATGGAAATATATATTATGTCATTCTTCTGATCCTTCTTACTTTGTCCTCATCATTGCTCATATTCATCATTTCTAAAGACACAATAAAATCTCATTACATTCATGTGCCATAATTTTCTCGTCATTCCCTAATGGATGGGCACCTACTTTGTCTCTAGTTCTTTTTTTCCCGCAAAAATGCAGTTTTAATATTTTAAAATGTATAGCACCTGTGTGTGTTTTACCTCCTTCAGGTATGTAAGCCCAGAAATGGGACTGCTGGGTCAAATGTTATGAACAGTTTAGGGATTTTCTCACCTAATTTGAAATTACTTTCCACCGACAATTGCTGCTCCACAAATAGCGTATTAATGTGCATGTCTTCCTACAGCTCCTCTGAAATAGGTGTGAGGTAAAACCACAAATTTGTTACCTTTTTTAATATAAATTTTTGTTGCTATTAGTGAATTTGGATACTCTTTGATACTTAATAATTTACAATTCATTTGTAAACGTTTTCATATTTTAATTACTTTCTATTTAAATTCATTATTTTAAAACTGTTTCTTCATCTGTAGAACTTGCTTGTCTTCTTACTATGTAAGGTATAGGCAGTGCCATAATATGTTACTGTGCTTCCATCAAACACCTTAAACCTGACCCCAAAAAAGCCATTTATAGAAATGAAAAGGAAACTGTTTCCATCATCCACACAATCCTATATTTCTCTATTGAGACTTTTCTTTTTGTTCATATAGCACTTTAAAAATTCACTAAAGGGAATAATTACATAATAATGAGTGAATGGACTCCATGTTCTAACTATACAATCATTCTTTTTCTCCTTATTTCATAGAATCATAGATTCTTAGATCTAGAGTTCGAAGGTATCTTAGACATCACTTCACTTCCTGGCCACAATTCCTAACCATACTGCCTCCACTCCAGCAATCACCAGTGCCCCTGACCCTGCCCCATGTCTTCCCCAACAGAAACTTGGACTCTACCCAGGCAACTACTTGGAGAACAGAGAGATGAGATTTCACTTTATCAGGCCCAGAACTAAGCCTCTATTTCATTTGCCAAACCCTAACTTCCAATGCAACCACCACCACCACCACCCCCCATTACAGTTCCCCTTTATCTGTTACCCTCCTCTATTAGAAGCTCCTTGTGGTCAAGGGCTGCCTTTACTATTTGCATTTTGATCCTACAGTTTAGCATAGTGTCTGACGTATGGTAAGTTATTGATCAACCCTCCCCCCTTCTAATTTTCTTAAACACATCATTTTTTGTTGAAGAAACTAAGGATCACACAAGTTAAATGATGCCTGATCCAGGAGTCCAAGTATGATTTTGAAAGCACTTAAAGTAGCCGTAAGGAAGTAAACTTTTCTGATATAGGTGATTCAGACCGTAGTAATTATTAGGTCTCCAAACCACTTGTATCCAAAGCATTGACTAGGCCAGAGGGTCTGCACATTGAAAATAGTCCTCTGTCTAACTTCCATTTGATAAGAAAATTACTTATTTCAGTTTGCAACAATCCATTCTATGACTCCAAGCATGTATATGTAGTCATTTACCTTAGAGAAGATCGTATCATAGCCTCAACGCAATATCAAGTATTCTAACTTGGTCCTCTATTTACAAAATAAGATTAAATACTCATGATGCCTTTCCCTTGTATTCAGTGAAGAACAAGGCCGAGGAAATAGAAAAATGGTTTAGAGTACTTTCTGATGACCCAGTGCAATTTGATTTACTGATTCTGCATTATTTTTAGTCTTCACTTAGAACTTAAAGAAAGCATATTGCAAAGGGTCAGTGGCTAATACTTAATTCTTTCTAGGGTCTCATAAAAAGTAAAATCATTTTAAAGCTTCAGGGAACTATGTCTTATATAAATTTATTTATTTATACTTCCTGAGCTCTAGCTAATGCTTTTGGATATAATAGGGACTTAAAATATCTTGAATCACAACAATAATACTTGATATTTATATAGCAATTTAAAGTTTTCAAATTACTTTACATATATTGTCTCACTTGGGCATCACAACAATTTTGAATGGTAAGAGGAAAAGGTAATTCAAGGTATCATTATTATCCAAACCTGATTTTCCTCTTGATTTCCTAATTCAGATAAATGGCATGATAATATATCCATGCTGAAAACTTCAATTCTACTTTGACTTATTTCTTTCCTCCCACTTCCCACCTTATATTGAGTCAATTACCATCTAAATGGCAAACTAACTTTTGAAGCTCTCCATTTCTTTTAATTATCACTATTCTTCCACTTCTCAAATATTTGCTTAAGTTATTTTTATAGAGTCCTAATTTGCCATTACTTCATTCTATCTTACACAGTCCTGCCAAATTAATTTCCCTTTAGTACATATCTGACCACATGCCTTACCTACTGAAATGACTCCAGTGGCAATCTATTATCTCTAAGATAAAATATAAATTTCTACCTTTATCCTTTAAAGCACTATACAACCTGGCCCCAAGTTATCTTTCTACAATTCCTGGATATTACTAATTTCTCTATACACATATTTCAATCTAACCATATTGAACTTCTCTCTGTTCCTACTGTATGACACTCTACCTCTTGACTCCCTGTCTTTGCCCTGGCCATCCTCCCCACCTGGAAAGTGCCTCCTCCTTTTCTCTCTCTAAAAGGGTCCCTCTACTCTATTAAAGCATAGCTCAAGCACAATCTTCTATCAAGCATTTTTTTTATCCTCTCATCCCTTTGGAAATTTGAGTACCCTCCTCCAAACTACTTTGTTCATTTTATACATACATATACATATATATTTATAATTATTGCCTTTGCATTTATGTTATTTTTTCATTCATTTGCTTCATGCATTATGATGTATCTGCATATTCATCTACCTACAAATGAATATATTTTTGTAATCTATATTAAAATATTCTTCTTTGTATGGTTGTTGCTTAACATGGTGCTTGACTCATAATAATCACTTAATAAATAAATAATTATTGATTGAGTGGCTGACTGTAATTGCTCTAATTCTATTAAGCAAATAGAATTGTTTATAACCTCGTGCTTGGTCAGTTGAAATATTCACCCACTCATACTCATCCTCCAACATAGTCTCCCTAGGGTTTCACTGGCACATTAATCACAATTTTCATCGCATCACACACATAAGAAAAAATTTCATCAGCTTCCCTCATTGTACTGAAGAAAGATCAAGGTCCTTTGCATGACATTTAAGGTCATCTGAAATATTATCTGAATCTATCTGCCTAAGCTTATTTTAAGCCACTTCCCTTTCGGTACCTTCTTCTAGTCAAATCAAACAATACATCATGTCTCAAATACTTTCCATAATTTCTCACCACCCTGACATCTTTCAGGACATTTCATCTTAAAGAGCAAGAAAAAGGGAAGAGAAGAAAGAGAAGGAAGAGGAGGAGGAGGAGGAGGAAAAGGAGGAAAAAGAGGAAAAGGAAGAGGAGAGAAGATAAGTAGAAGGAATGAGAAACAAAGGAAGACAAAGAAAGTAAAAATGAAGGAAAGAAAGAAAAAAGAAAAATAATTCATAATCACCATTAAGCCTGTGTAATGATAGAATTATAATAGAAAACTAGAAAAGGGGTGTTAAGAACCAGAAAGTTTTTAGACAGTCTATAAACTATGAGTCAACAATGTTATTTAAGAGATGATATTCTTTATGAATGAACAGATATATGTATATATATATACATATATATATATGTGTGTGTGTGTATATATATATATGTGTGTGTGTGTGTGTGTGTGTGTGTGTGTGTGTGTGTGTATGTATGTATTTGGAGCCACTGGATCTTACCAATATTGACACTGTCACTTAATATAAAACTAGAAGATAGAACCTGTATCTAAATGGAAGAACAGCCTACATACTGTCCTTGGAAACAGAAAGATAAGAGGTGCCAGGAACGTGCATGAAGAGCCACCGGCCCTCTGCTGGGAGGCTCCAGGGGGCTGGGAGATGCCTGGGGCTTCCTCTTCGGCCATGTCCATCCCTCCCCAAACTCCGGCCCAGCCCAAGGCTCTGGCGGGCAGCCAGGCCTGGCCCGGCCGGAGGCCCCGGGGCGGCGGCCCTGATGGAGTAGCATCTGGTCTTGGACTCCTGCGTCCTGCCCCGGGCCCCTGACTCCCAACAGACTCTCGTTTGCAGCGCCTTCCTGAACCAGGCTAAGGAGAGTAGCCTCTGTCCTGCCTGACGCCCTCAACCTCGAGACCCTGGGGGCCGCGAGTCATCCTCAGAATTTTAGTTGGAGTAGTCTGGTGAGAGAAAAATGAATTCCTTTGCTGACCTGACTTCAAGTAACCTCACTTCATCAGTCAACATGACCAGTTCTTTGCCTGCAACAGTGCCCTATAAGTTCAATTCCACCAGTAGTCCTCCATCAATGTCAATAACTAGTCTTTTCCCAGCCTTGTTAGAATGCTTTGGTATAATCCTTTGTGGATACATAGCAGGAAGGGCCCACATTAAAACATCAACACAGGCCAAAGGACTAGGGAATTTTGTTTACCATTTTGCACTGCCAGCCTTACTGTTCAAAAACATGGTTATACTTAATTTTGCTAATGTAAATTGGTTGTTCCTTTATAGTATCTTACTTGCCAAAGCTGTTTCATTTTTATTGTGTGTGTGCTATCATTACTAGTAGCCCTTCCTGACAGTTGATTTAGCCAAGCTGGATAGTTCCCTATATTTACTACACAAAGCAATTACTTTGCACAGGGATATCCTATAGTTGAAGCTTTATATCAAACTACTTATCCAGAATACCTTGGGTACATTTATTTGGTGGCTCAAACATCTCTTATAATGCTAAACCCTATAGGGTTTATCTTCTGTGAAATCCAAAAATGCAAAGACAATTGTGATAGGTCTCAAAACAAAGTGAAAAAGTTGGACTTGGCTTTGGACTTCTCTGTGTGCTGCAGAACGCAATTATATTTATGGCCTTCATTAGAATTGCTTTCAATCTTCTTCTTGGCCAGAAGGCGTCAGTTTACTTAGAAAAATTTCTGGATGGTCTTGGGAGTTCTTTTTCTGGCTCAGCCCTATTTTATCTTCGTCTTACAATGGTGGGACAAATAAAGAAACTAAAGAAATCTACATTTGATGCAATAATTCTGCTCATCAAAGTTAAACCCTTGGTGATGCCACTTTTGTGTAGAGAAATGGTGGAACTCTTGGACAAGACCAATGGTATAGTGAACCATACCAGCTTATCCAATTATGCATTTTTATATGGAGTCTTTCCAATAGCACTAGGAGTGGCTGTCTTTGCAACACAGTTCAACATGGAAGTAGAGATTATATGTACATATTGCTTCAGAAATAGTTCGTTTGTAATAGTGCAGTAGTTTTTACAATGTAGAAATCAACATTATTTTCACGACTGTAACACAGTGATGTCACTTCAATAGAAACAGATTCCTGTGGGCCATATATTGACTTAGAAAACCACAGATTAACACCCTCTATGATGTATTTTTATTTATTTTGTTAAACATTTTCCAATTACATTTTAATCTGATTGGGGCAGCACTCAGGAGAGGGTTTTTAGTTTGACGTCTCTGATTTAACACATATATACTGATATGGAAAATATTTAGATACACATTAAATATGCATATGCATTATATACACAGAAACAGTATTTTTTCTATGTATGAAAAAACATTAAATCATCTTTATTCAGATTCTGTCTTGAGCCATTTTGAATTTTGTTTCTACCTTCTTAATTTTGAATTTTTGATAATTGTACTTAAGTACGTTATAGGAAAGAAGATTTTCAGTGTTTGAGATATCATTTCCATAAACATAATATATGTGAAAGTGTTTTATAACCACAAAATACTGTATAAATGTAAATTATGACCAATATGATTCAGCTTGCTAGATATAAAACTAAATTCAGCATAATACAACAAATATGCCTAACACTCGTGTTGTTCTAATTTTAAATTACTATCAATGATCTAGAGTAATATGTATAAACTTGTCATCTTCTAAAACATTGGTCAGAAAAGTTTTGAACTACTATGAATGAATATGACTATTTAAGGAAATATACCAGATAATGTTCTTGACAATTAAGTGTTGGAGATATATCCTTTTTAAAAACATTCTTTATCAAAAGGTAATTTTAAAATCAAGATGTCTAAAGTCTATATTTCAATTACCATGTAAGTTCCAAAAACTGCTTAGGAACTTCTTATATATTTGGTTTATATAAAAATATGGGATATAGTAAGAATTAACAGTAAAATTTTAAACTTTGTTTAGTATAAATAGAAACAGAAGTATAAAATTAAGTAATAAAGATTACACAAATGAACTATAAAAAAAAAGAAAGAAAAGAGGTGGCCCAACTGGTTTATCATGTGCCAAAAAGCAATGAGAAACATCATTTTATGGGCTATTGGTCATCTTCTATTACATTACTCATGATAAGCATTTGCAAAGAGAACACTCTAAAAATATCTTTAGCTTATTCACCCACTTCTATTCCAAAAAATGAACATATAAAGCAATTCTCAGAAGAACTCAAGATTCACACGATTAAATCATCTTATACTTTGATATTTGGTAACATCAATGAGAAGGTGAGACTAAGTAAGGAGGGTGAGAAGTATTTTAGTAAATGTAGACAAGTAATAAGAAGCGAGTGCAAATTCTCATAGATTACAAAAAAGAAAATCTTACATTTAGATAGTAGCAACATCTTGCGGGGGGCAGAATGGGGATAACTTGTAAATTCTACATGAGAAGCACTGAATAACATCATAAATCAAACTATTTCTTTTTTGTACTTTATTTAGTATTTATTTTTCCCCAGTTACATGTAAAAACATTTTTTTATGGAAAAATATTTTTAACATTTATTTTCAAAACTTTGAGGTCCAAAATCTCTCTCTTCTTTCCTCCCCACCCTCCTTCATTGAGAAGGCAAGTGATCCCATATAGGTTTATATATGTGTAGTCATGCGAAACATATTCATGATACTCATGTTGTGAAAGAAAACCGAAAAAAACTCAAGAAAACTAAAGAGAGCCAGAAAAAGTATAGTTTAGTCTGTATTCTGATGACATCAGTTCTTTCTCTGGGGTTGGATACATTTACGTTCTTCAGAGTTGCTTTGATTATTGTATTGCTGAGAATAGCTAGTTAATTCACAGCTGATCATCTTACAATATTGTTGTTACTTTGTACCCAGTACATTTCATTTTGAATCAACCTGTGCAAGTCTTTCCAAGCACTCTGTTGCTTTGCCCACACTTGGATCCAGGTCCCTGTCCTGGCAGTCTCAGGGCAAGGAGGAGCACTAGCAGAAGCAGCAATTGTGGTAGAAGTGGAGGGGGGGGACCCAGCTCACAGTTCAAGGGTAGAAAAGAGTGCTTGTGGTCCATCAAAGATGTGGCAGATTTCCTGCCTAGAAGAGTCCTCAGTGTTGACAGCACAGGTCTATGGGCTGTGACAGAGCTGGGTGTGAAGAACTGCACCTGACCACACCAGAATGGGAACAGAAGCAGAACTCAGCCAACAGACTGGGCTGGGAGAGCACTGGGCATGGAGAACTAAACCACACCACAGCCAGAGCAGGAGCAGATTCCAGGCTAAATAGCCAGCTGTGGTGGCAATCCCCAGGTCTCTTGGTGTAGTACGGGAGTCTGTTGGAGCTATGTGAGACAGAAGCGCAGAGCCTGTGACCACAGCAGCAGCTACTCCTGGAGCTATCATCCCATATTCTAAAGGTTTGAAACTCACCTTATTGAACTTCTGGGAACCATGATGACCAGGTAAAATGGCTCACATCCCTCCCTTGAATAACCACAACTTACTGCCCTAGGAGAAACCCTGGAATAGAGGAACCGGAAGTGGGGGTTCAGTAATATTTTAGCTCAAGAGGCTAAGGAGACCCACTCTTGCAGTGACAGAAGGAGACCAGTGTAGGAATGGAGGAATCCCAGCAAGCCCCACCTTAGCAGACAAGCAGAAGTTCCTGAGCCCTAGGGGATGGAGCCAGCAAGTGCCATCATCAGGACCCCAGGCATGTCTTTGCACAAGTGCAGATGAGTGAGACCACCCATGCTATAGCACAGCCCTAGGGGAAGAGGAGACTTACGGCAGCTAGACCAGTCCACCTCCATACCACACACTCTAACCCCAGAGGAAACTCAGAAAGAATTCACTGGGCCTCGATCCTCGGCCCACACCAGCCAGCTTCAGCTCAGCACCAGGTGAGTGGCAGCACTATATAGACACTAGCTGACCAAACCAGAGTCCACAGCACACAAGGCCAGTAACTAAGCCCCTAGCTCCAAACACAAGAAGCTTGGGACAGAGCCCCCTTTGCCCCAGAAGCAGAGATCCACTTAAAAAGCCAGGCAAAAGGCAACCACCATGAAGAAGCAATCTAGAAAAAACAAGGATCATTGATTTTTTTTTATTATTATGGAGACAGGGAAGATGAAAATACCAATTCAGAAGAGGACAGCATTGACACTATACCTACAGCTGAAATCTCAAAAGGGAATATGAACTGCTCTCAAGCCCAAAAAGCATTCCTGGAAGACTTCAAAGAGGATTTTAAAAGCCTAATTAGAGAGGTAAAAGAAAAAAAAATGAAAAAAAAATTCACTGATGAGAAGAAATCTTTAAGAAATAAAATTTGCCAAATGGAAAAGGAGGTTCAGAACCTAATTAGAGAAAATGACTCCTTGGAAAGTAAAATTGGCCAAACAGAAAAGGAGGAACAGAAGCTAAATGAACAAAACAATTCATTAAAAATTAGAATTGGGCAAATAGAAGCTGATTACTTTATGAGGCATCAAGAATCAGTTAAACAAAATCTAAAGAATGAAAAAATAGAATAAATGTAAAATATCTCATTGGAAAAACAACTGACCTGGAAAACAGATCCAAGAGAGATAATCTAAGAATTATTAGTCTACCAAAAAGCCATAATGAAAAAAGAGAGCCTGGACAGCTTCTTCCAAGAAACCAGCAAGGAAAATTGTTCTGAGGTCCTAGAAACAGAGTGTAAAATAATCATCAAAAGAATTCATGATCATCCCCAGAAAGAAATCCCACATTAAACATTCCAAGAAATATTGTAGCCCAATTCCGGAATTATCGGGTCAAGGAGAAAATATTGCAAGCAGCCAGAAAGAAACTATTCAAATATTGAGGAACTACAGTCAGGATCACACAGGACCTTGCAGCTTCTACATTAAAAGACAGGACAGATTGGAATATGATATTCCAAAAGGCAAAGGAGCTTGAACTACAACCAAGGATCAACTACTAAGCAAAACTAAGCATAATTTTTTTCAGGCAAGGAGATGGACATTCAAAGAAATAAGGGAATTCCAGAACTTCCTGATGAAAAGGCTAGAGCTCAATGGAAAATTTCATCTTCAAATACAAAACTCAAGAGAGACATAAAAAGGTGAATGGGGGAAAAAACCTTGTTATTCAATAAGGTCAAATTGTTTACATCCTTATATAGGATTATATTGTTTTATATATGTTATATATGCTAATCTTGAGAATGGTATGGTTATTATGACAATTAAAAGGGATATTCATATACGGAGGGTATGAGTATAAATTAACTGATATGATGACAAAAAATAATTAAGGGGTGTAAAGGGGTTGCTCTGGGAGAAGAGGTAAGGAGGAGGTAGAAAAGGGTAAATTACATCACATGAAGAGGGACAAACACATTACAGTAGAGGGAAAGAAGAGAGGGAGAAGAGCTGTTTTTGAGCTTTATTCTCATTGGGTTTGGTTCAAGGAGGGAATAACATACTCTGATAAGTACAGAAATCAAACTTATCCTACAGGCAGTAGGAGGAGAAAGAGGAAAGAAAGTGGGGGGATGGTTAGAAGGTTAGGGAAAAGGGTGAGATAAGGGATGGCAGTTGATAGGGAAGGAAAATTGAGGGAAGCAGTGGTCAAAAGCAAAACACTTTTGAGGAGGGGAAGAGAGAAGGGAGAAATAAAACGCACCCTTTGGGAAGGCAGTCAACATGATGTAAACTACACATTCAAAAACATACAAAACATTTGTACCTCATCCATATTTCAAAAAGCCATCTTTCACAGCAGATCATCAACACAGCATTGTTGCTATTGTGTACAATGATCTCCTGGTTTTTCTCACTTTGCTTTTTATCAGTTTATATAGTTTTTGCCATTTCCCCCCCCCTTAAACCACACCCCTTATCATTTTTATAGCAAAATAGCACTCCATCACAATCATATACCACAACTTTTTCAGCCATTCCCCAAAGTAGTATTAGAATCCCCTCAATTTCCAATTTTTTGCCACTAGAAAGAGTATACAGACACATACATATACAGACACACACATATACATATATACATACATATATCTATATATACACATATATACATAAGCACACACATAAGTGTGTGTTTGCATGAGTGTGTGTGTGTGTGTATTTGTACATGTAGGCTCTTGTCCTTTTTCATTGATCTCTTTGGGATAGAACCTGGTAGTGGTGTTGTTGACTCAAAGGGTACATACAGTTTTGTGGACCTTTGGCCATAGCACCAAATTGTTCTTCAAAATGTTTAGACAAATTCAGTACCCTACCAGGAGATCATTAGAATACCTGTTTTTCTTCATCCCCTCTAACATTTGTCATTTCTGGTAGGTGTCAGGTGGTACTTCAGAGTTACTTTAATTTTCATTTGTCTAATCAATTGTCATTTAGAGCATTTTCTGATATGACTATAGTTAGCTTTGATTTCTTCTCCTGAAAACTGCCTGTTTATATCCTTTAACCATCTGTCAGTTGGGAAATAGTTATTATTTTCATGAATTTGACTCAGTTCTATACTCCGTATATTTAAGAAATGAGGCCTTCATCAGAGAAACGTGCTGTAAAAAATTGATATTACTTCATTTTGTATGGTACATTTTAGAACAAAGTAGTTTCCTTGATTAACTTGTTTAATTAGGTCTATCTTTGCTTTAACTTTGTCGTAGAGCATGATTATTCTTTTTATACTTTTTATACTTCACCTGAAGCATATAAGATTCTCCTCCAGCCAGCACATTATTTTAATTCTGTGTGTCTTTCTGTTTCAAGTGTGTCCCTTGTAAACAACATATTGTTGGATTCTGGTTTCTAATTCATTCTTCTGTGTGCTTTGGTTTTGTAGGTGAGCTTATTGCATTCACATTCACAATTATGATCATTAACTATGTATTTCCTTACATCTCATTTGCTTCTGTTTCTTCCTTTCTATCTCTCTCTCTCTCTCTTTTCAGCCTATCCCTCTATAAAGTTCTATTTTTCTTCTAATTATTGCCTCCCATGGTTAGCCCTTCCCCCTTTTTATCACCATACTCTTTTTTATCATATCATCTTCCCTTCTTATTTCCCTATTGGGTTAGTTATATTATACACAACTGAATGTGTATTTGTGTCTGTCTATGTGTGTCTACATATTTTTATTTCTTTAAAATGATTCTGATGAAAGTGAGATTCAAGCATTGCCCAACAACTCCATCATTTTTCCCTCCATTAAAAAACAAAAACTCTTCCTTACATGCTTTTCTATGTGAGAAAATTTTCCCCATTCTAACTTTCTGTTCCCCTTCTCCCAGGGCATCCTTCTTTCTCACCCCTTCATTGCTTTTAGAGATCATTCTAACACAATCGACTCACATCCATCCTCTCTGTCTCAGTAAACTCCTTTTTGTTGCCCCAATGACAAAGTTCTTGGGAGTTACATGTATAATCATCTGATATAGGAATGTAAAGTTTGACTTTATCGGGTCCATTAAAACTTCTCTTTCCTGATTACCTTTCTATGCTTTTCTTGAGTCTTGTATTTGCAAATTAAAATTTGTATTCATTTCTGGTCTTTTCATCAGGAATACTTGAAAATTCTCTATTTCATTGAATATTGATTTTTTTGATTATACTCAATTTTGCTGGGTAGACTATTTTTTGGTTCTAATACTAACTCCTTTGTCTTCAGGAATATATTCTAAGTCCTCCATTCCTTTAACAGGGAATAAACTAAATCTTATGTGATTCTGACTGTGGCTCCATAATATTAAAATTGTTTCTTTTCGGCTATTTGAAGTATTTTCTCTTTGTCCTGGGAACTCTGGAATTTGGCTATAATATTTCTGGGGGTTGTCATTTTGGGTTCTCTTTTAGAGGATGATTGATGGATTCTGACAATTTCTATTTTATATCCATGTGCATTATATATACAAAATTAATGTATGGGTATACATGTATGTGTATGTGTACATGGGCATATGCATACATATGCATATGAATATATACCCATTAATTTTGTGCATGTACGTATTATATGTGTGCATGTGTGTATGCATGTGTATGTTCACATTTGTGTTGGTAAGCAAAATGACCTTTGTTTTCTTTGAGTAACTCGGTGTATTTCATTGAGCCTTGCTGGCTGCTGGGCCCCAGGCCCAGAGCCCTGTTAGGTGTGGAACCTATTTGGGTGAGGATTGGTGACTGGGATGGGCCCAGGATGGGGCTGGCTGGGGGAGGTACTGACTCCAGAGCCATGCCCTATTGGGTGTTGACCTAATTTATGTGGATGTGAGCCTCCCAGGGTCCTGGGGTCCTGGGGGGAGGGGCCAACTCAAAAACCAATCACCAGAGCCTGGGCTCTGGTCATTCAGATGACACTTGATGATGTCAAAAGCTCTATAAGAGGAGAGAAGACAGCTTGAAGATCCCTTTTCTGTTGGAGCTCTTTGCGGCAGCAGTGGTGATGCGTGACTCTGGGCCAGCCGTTGCTCTGAGCTCCCGGTCTGAACCTAGATGTTGGTAACTATGAATTGTATTGGGTCTGTCTGTTGATAGTTGTAATTTGTTTGTATTTTGTTCTGAAGTTCAGGGTGCTGCCTTTTTCCCCTGAACTAAATGAATGTTCTGAAGTTCAGGGTACTGGTCTCTTCCCCTGAAGTGAATGAATCTGTATTTGGTCTGTCTGTTGATGCTTGTAATTTGTTTGTATTTGTTCTGAAGTTCAGGGTGCTGCCTTTTCCCCTGAACTAACTGAATACTGCCTGTATGCTGGATTAAAGTAAACTTGTCAACCCCTTCACCTTGCTTTCCTTGGTTAAGCAGATCAAAAAAACCTGTGCTTTCCCGGCATGCCGGCAGCTTTCTGGGTGTTGGCTGTGGGTGGATCTTACACCCCCACAGAAGCTGCTAGGCAGATTGTTGAAACAGCATTATATGTACAAAATTAATGTATGGGTATACATGTATATGTATGTGTACATGTGCATATGCATGCAAATTCATATGAATATATACCCATTAATTTTGTGTATGCATAATGCACATGCATATATACACATATGTATTATATGTGTGCATGTGTGTATGTATGTGTATGTTCACATTTATATGTGCATACATTTTATATATAATGTATTTATTATTTATACTGGTGTGTGTATATATAGGTATGTGTGTATATACATATGTATATAAATACATAGACACACATGTGTGCATATGCATACACACATATATGTACATATGTGTGTGTATATATATGTATGTACATACAGACATGCATACACACACGCATTGAATATATAAAAAATAAACAGTAGGCAGTTTGGGGAGAGAGGACACTAGGAACTAGAGAGAGTAAAGGCTTTATTTTGAAAGTGGTGAGATAGAAGGAAAGGAAAGAAAACATCAGATTCTAACAAGCAAAAGAGAGAGTGCATTCAGGTACTGGAGATAAATAAATCAAAGAGAAAGAAATGGAAGTTGAAGTTTCCTGTGCAACAAAAAGGGAAGAAATACAGTTTGCTTAGACTATAAAATGAAGGAAGCAGTATAATTTGAAATGAGTCAAGCAAAGTAAGCGGGAGATAGGCTGTAAAGGCTTTTAAATGCAAACAATTAAGTTTTGGAAAGAAGAAAGGAAGGAAGGAAGGATTTATTAAGCTCCTACTACGTGCCAAGCACAGTGTTAAACACTTTAAAATTTTATCTCATTTGATGCTCACAAAAATCTGGTAAGGTAGGCGCTATTATGTTCATTTTACAGTTGAAGAAACTCAGGCAGACAGGTTAAATGACTTCCTCATTGTCACATAGCTAATAAGTTTTCTAAAGTAGATTTAAACATATTTTTCTGATCCCAGAAAACAATAGGACTCCATTGAAATTTATAATACAAAACAAATAAGAGACTATTGAGAGAAATTTGATTAAAGGAGAAATATCTGAACAAAAGAATAGGTCCAAGTTGGTAAACACTCTGTGTCTTCCACTGTTCTTCTCGTGTAAGGAGAAAGGCAGCATGATTCTGAGAATCCTAAATAGACTCCTGGTCTAAAATTTGGGGATAAGAAACATAGTGAGAGTGGATTGTTGTAATCTGGATCATTGGAAGGAATACCCAGACCGATAAAATCATATATAATTTTAAATATTTGAATTACTGAATATAAGCTCTATCCTTAAGGAGATAAGCTCCTAGTGGGCAGTTGTTATTCTTTTTCATTTTAGTATGGAGCTATGCCTTGAATAACATATGTGTAGTATTGAATGGAATGTTTAGATAAACTAGAAGAATGAAGTGGATTATCTTCACATCCTGATAGTCAACTTGTTAACCTCAAATTTCCTGTAATTGTTTACATATTAGAAAAATACTCAAGGCCCCGGTCTTTCCAGCTAAGTATAATTTTACCACTTACAGCTGTGGATTGAACTCATGCTCTAACCCTAAATCATCTTCAGCCTGTCCCTAAAAAATATACAAAAATCAGTAAGTAGACAATAAGAGACCATTAGACTATGAATAAGCAAGCACAAAGTAGTGTGAAGGAGACAAGGTAGGAGTAGATTTTGTACAGAATTATCAGAGCTATGCCATATGACATATTTATAAATACTCTTGCACAAGAGTTACCTGCTGCTGCTGCCACACCACTTCCACCACCCCTGGGGCTGGGGACGGACCATACACTTCTCCCACCCAGATCCAGCAGTTTTCCCACTGCTCTGTTGTGTTTGCTGTTTTTTTGTTGTTGTTGTTGAGAAGTCGGGGGGGGGGGGTGGAGCAAAGATGGTGGCTGGAAAACAGGGACTCACTCAAGCTCTCCCTGCCAAATCCCTCCAAGCACCTCTAAAAATGGTTCTGAACAAATTCTAGAGCTACATAACCTACAAAATAACAGAGGGAAGCAGGTCACCAGGCCAAGACTGCCTGGATGGTTGCTGGTAAGGGTCTCTCATACCATACTGGGAGCAGAGCACAGCCCAGTGTGGACCATGCCAGGAACAACCAGACCAGGAGTCTGGAGAAGCAGGCCTTAGGACCCTGAATCACTGAACTATAGCAATTACCAGACTTCTCAACAAACAAATGGCAAAAACAACATAGCAGTTCAGTGGGAAAACTGCTGGATCTGGGTGAGAGAAGTGTGTGGTCCAGCCCCAACCCTAGCGGTGGCAGAGGTGGTGTGGCGGCAACAGCAGGTAGCTCTGGCAGTTGCTTCCAAAACTCCAGCTGTGGCTGCTTCCAGCCCCAGGCCCACCTGGTGGGAGGAATCAAGTAGTGGATGAGAGTGGGAGTGCAGGGAGTGCTTTGCTGGCACAGAGGCAGGGTTCTCTTGCTTTGCCTGGCTTAGTTCTTGGTCATAGTCCTGGTTGGCAGTTCTTGGGGGAGGAAGAGTGCTGGTGTGACAGAGCTTGCTGTGTAGACGTAGTTATGAAAAAAGAAGTGTAAGAACCCTGAAGCTTGGGCCAAAGCACTCTCCACTCTGAAAGCAGTCCTACCCTGACAAAAAACTCAATGTTCAAGTAGTTGGCTGGGAATATGAGCAAGCAGTGGAAAAACGACTCAAATTATAGAATCTTTTTTTGGTGACAAAGAAGATCAAAACATACAGCCAGAAGTCAACAAAATCAAAGAGCCTACATCAAAAGCCTCCAAGAAAAATATGAGTTGGTCTCAGGCCATGGAAGAGCTCAAAAAGGATTTGGAAAATCAAGTAAGATATGCAGAGGAAAAATTGGGAAGAGAAATCAGAGTGATGCAAGAAAATCATGACAAACAAGTCAATACCTTGTTAAAGGAGATGCAAAAATACTGAAGAAAATAATACCTTAAAAAATAGACTAACTGAAATGGCAAAAGAGCTCCAAAAAGAACAAAGAGGAGAAGAATGCCTTGAAAGGCAGAATTAGCTAACTGCAAAAGGATGTCCAAAAGACCAATGTCAAAAATACCACTTTAAAAATTAGATTGGAGCAAGTGGAATCTAGTAAATTTATGAGAAATCAAGAAATTATAAAACAGAAACAAAGGAATGAAAAAATGGAAGACAATGTGAAATATCTCATTGGAAAAACCACTGACCTGGAGAATAGATCCAGGAGAGATAACATAAAAATTATTGGACTACCTGAAATCCATGATCAAAAAAAGAGCCTGGACATCATCTTTCAATAAATTATCAAGGAGAACTGCCCTGGTATTCTAGAACCAGAGAATAAAATAGAAATTAAAAAAACCCACTGATAGGCTCTTGAAAAAGATCCCCAAAAGAAAACTCCTAGGAATATTGTAGCCAAATTCCAGAGTTCCCAGGTTAAGGATAAAATATTGCAAGCAGCCAGAAAGAAACAATTTGAGTATTGTGGAAACACAATCAGGATAATACAAGATCTAGCAGCTTCTAAATTAAGGGATTGAAGGACTTGGAATATGATATTCTGGAGGTCAAAGGAGCTAAGATTAAAAGAAGAATCACCTACCCAGCAAAACTGAGTATAATACTTCAGTGGAAAATATGAATTTTCAATAAAATAGGGACTTTCAAATTTTCTCGAAGTGAAAGACCAGAGCTGAAGAGAAAATTTGATTTTCAAATACAAGAATCAAGAGAAACATGAAAAGGTAAACAGGAAAGAAAAATCATAAGAAACTTACTAAAGTTGAACTCTTTTGTTTACATTCCTACATGGAATGATAATATTTGTAACTCATGAAACCTTTTTCAGTATTAGGGTAGTTGAAGGGAATATACATACATGTAGACAAAGGGCACAGGGTGAGTTAAATAGGAAGGGATGATATTTAAAAATAAATAAACAAACAAACAAATAAACACAATTAAGGGGTGGGATAGGAATATATTGAGAGAGGGAGAAAGGGAGAGATAGAATGGGGTAAATTATTTCACAAAAAAGTGGCAAGAAAAAGCAGTTCTATTGGAAGGGAAGAGGGGGCAGGTGAAAGGGAATGAGTGAATCTTGCTCTCCTCCTATTTGACCTAAGGAGGGAATAACATACACACTCATTTGGATATCTTACCTTACAGGAGAGTAGAGGGGAATGGGATAAGAGAGGGGGAATGATAGAAAGGTGGGCAGATCAGGGGAGGAGGTAATCAAAAGCAAACACTTTTGAAAAGAAACAGGGTCAAGGGAGAAAATTGAATAAAGGGGGACAGTATAGGCTGGAGGGATATATAGTTAGTCTTTCACAACAGATGCCTAGGTTGACTTGTTTGCCTTCCCAAGGGGGGTGGGTGGGAAGAAGGGAGATAATTAGGAACTCAAAGTTCTAAAAACAATTGCTCAAAAAAAGCTGTTTTTACATGCACCTGGGAAATAAGATATACAGGCAATGGGGTATAGAGATCTATCTTACCCTACAAGAAAGTAAAGGGAAAGGGGAAAAGATGTGGGGGGTGTCAGAAGGGAAGACTGGGGAAAAGGGCAATCAGAATATATGCTATCTTGGGGTGGGGGGAGGGTAGAAATGGGGAGAAAATATGTAACTTAAATTCCATTTGGAAATCAATGTTCAAAACTAAAAATATTAAGTAATAAAGCAATTTTAATAAAGGATAAAAGATTAGATAAATTTGAGTTCTGCTGTCATAGATAAAGTAGGGGAGATATTTCAACTCATCCTTTTGAATCCTTCCCTTTTTGATATGCCAAGGACAGAGGATATAACTTACATTTCAATTATTTTCAATTCAATCAATTCCAAACAAAATGAAAAAATGAAATCTAGCAAAATGTGCTCATCCCTGTACTTCTTCTATCCTGCTCTGCTTTGGTGAATATAAAGAGAAAAAACAAAATTATTTTTCTTCCACACCCACCATATTAATTATACAATATCATTCCTATCTAAGCAAAGAAGATTATTCTCACAGCCAATATTGTACACCCCATTATTTTCTGTAGATTGCACTGCCTCAGATTACTCACATGCTGTTACTTTCACACCATATACTGTCACACAGTTACTAGGTTACAGGGAGACATTTTTATAAATAAAAGTAAACCACACTTGTCAAAATAAAGGAACAAAGTATGATGAGAGTTGACTATTTGGATTAGATATTTGCTCTACTTGAGCAATCATAAGGCTGACCTCTCAGAGGGGGTTGAGGGATGCACATTTTATTTGATGGACTTGCAACATAAGCCATTAGATCAATGAAGTACATTTTTGAACTCTAACAGTCACATATATATGCATATGTATTCGTTTGCAAAATTAACGGGTTAGTGACATTATTCTATAACATAACACCAATGAGCTGGAACAGAACACATATGTGCTAGGATGGTTAGATGAGAAAGAATTATATGCATGTGTGTGTGCATGTGTGTGTGTGTGTATTAGAGGGACATAAATTTATAGGTGTAGAGAAGGAAGAAATACGAAAACCTCAGGAGGCAGGGTCCATAGTCTATGTATGACAATATTAACAAATATTTAGCTTAGAGTTAAGTTGTTTTCTGATGTAAGTACATTTCAGTACTAGTGATTAAGATCAGAGGACTGAAGTTGACTAAATATGAAATATTTACATAAATTAACAATATAACAAAGTCAAACCAACTGTTTTTTATTCCATCTTTCCTGATCCACTCTATTGACAAATTGAATGTTAATCACAATGTAAACAAGTAAATAAATAACAACCTCCACTTTATCAAATAAGAACATTATCCGGTCTTGGTGTATCTGTATCTCTATCACCTGTGCCGGGGCTGTCCAACTTTAGGTTTTTATTGAAACAATAGACAGTATATTTTGATTTGCCATTTTAATGAGAGCTCTGTGGTAGCTCAGCTTCTTTTACTAAAGCATTTATGTAAATTTCTATGCTCGTATGTGGGCCGCAGAAATCACACTGCAGGCTGCATGCAGCCCACAGGCTGCATTTTGGGCAGCCCTGAACTATGCCACATATATGTGTATGTGTGGTGTGTGTGTGTTTGGAAAGAGAAAGAGAGAGAGAGAGAGAGAGAGAGAGAGAGAGAGAGAGAGAGAGAGACAGAGAGAGAGAGAGAGAGAGAGAGAGAGAGGGAGATTGAATCTACTGTCTATAACTTTAGAATGTTAGCACTGATGTATATACTCAAAAAAGTACAGTTATTGTAAGACAGGAGAGAAGTGGAAGGATTAAATTTGATAGAGATTGTACAGGTTGTGATTGTGCTTATAGTTGTTTTTTACAATGCTAGTAACAATCATTTTTACAAAAAGAGGGTGGATCGGTAGAGGAAGGATTTGTTAAGAGAATAGATTTTCTGACTTTGAGAGACACTTAATTCATATAAGCATTTCAGATTCAATGAACCTATGATTCTTCTTCATTTAAAACGATGAAGTATTTTAAACTATAAAGAAATGATTCATAGGCTAAAGTACATTTGTTAATATTGTCATACCTACACTATGCCCTTATTAGCCACTGAGTTTTTCATATTCATTTCTCTTTTTTTAATTTTCCACACTCTATTCAGTCTCCCTTCTAATACGCACACAAATATACATGAATACACATGAACCCACATACATATGCAAGAACATACAAGCAATTTTTTTAATCGAAACTACATTGGTTCAAGAAGCACACCATTAGTGAATTCAAGAGACCGTATGCTAGGTAACAAAAATCATAGCATTAAGCAATTTGTTTTTGGAAACAGGAAAAACCATAATGATTAAAAATAAAGAGAATAAAAATGATGATCCATGTCTTGTGGTATTTAGCTTCCAGTTATCGATACATTATTATTGATGAGGTAGAAAGGAGTGCTTGAGGCAGATGGAGCAAGCAGGACAAGAGATAGGAGACAAGACCAGGATGTGACCAGTCAGAAAAGTGATCAAAGAAGACCATGACTGTTGTCCCTTTCCTTTCCTGAAAGAATACTCCTGTCTAGTGGTTTAGTGTGTCTCACCTGGCTGTCTTGCTAAGGAAGCCTGTATGGCTTTTTATGTAAAATAAAAAGCTCCCATTGGCTAAAAGAGAAGTTCTAAGTAAATTGTTCCACACCTGAACTGGGCTCTCCCAACAATATCATACCTCAATAATATTCTGAGTGAAAAAATATTCTTATACTCAACTGGGAGAAAAGGTCTTAATCTAGACTCTGGTATTTTTAAAAGAAATGTTTTTTATATTTGTATTTCAATATAATTTGCTTACTTCATGATCTTGTACATTTTTTATGCATTTAAAAACAATATTATGTGAAAGGGATCTATAGACTTCACTAGCTTTTCGAAGGGGTCCATGGCACAGAAGAAAGGTTAAAAAATCTTGCTGCAATGTTTCAAACCTGTGATTAGAAAAACATTTTATAATTTACTTCTTTTCTATTACCAATCAGATTAATGCACCTGCGAAGGGCTTAGGACAGAGACATTGTAAATACATGGTGTGAATTCAAAATATTTTGTGATAATAATGAAGGAATCACTTGATATGTGACTATAGAGAATTATTAACAGCATAAGATAGGAATGGAAACCCTGTTAGGGATCATCTAATCCCCTCATTTTCTTTAGTTTCACTTTTGACAATATCCTGCTCTGATGCTTTCTGGCTATGACTGTGATTCTCAAGAACTACAGTGCCAGTGAAGCATAAGATCTGGCAAGTTCTACCATGCCGGAAAGACTTCAAACAGAGTCCTGACAACAGAGTTTTTCCTGGGGAGCGACATGAAGTTAGAGAAATTACTCATCAATTGTTAGTTGACTATTTGGTGATAACTTCTCTGGCCAAGACGACCTATGAAACAAGTCAACCAAAACTGACGCTCAGTCCTATCTATTCGCTTTCCATTTTGTAATGACAGTACAAAGTGTCTGAAAAACGGGGAGAGAGTGCAAAAAGCTATGATGAACACCAAGGAATTTTGACTTAGCTGATGGTACTCCAAATAGGAAATCTTCCATTAATGACCAATGAGGAGATATAATTCTGGAGGAATGCAAATGCATCATTGTTGATAGTCTTAATAGACGGAAAATAGAAAGTAGTTGTAGATTGTTTGCTGCTTAATAGTAAAGGCTTTTCCCCTTTTCTTTGTATTCTCGGGTTGTACCACAATAATTTACACATAATTGATGCTTAATTAGTGTTTTTTTATTTGTTGTTGTTTGTCCTTCTTTCTGGAAGAAGACCAATGGCATCAGGAGGGTGATGTCTTGACTTGAGTGGTGAATTGGATTAAGTGAGGCAGAACTACCTGCAAAATCATCAGCCTATTTCTCTCCTCCAGCATCACCAAAGTCCAGTGGCAAGACAAAGGTCAAGACTTTGGTAATGGTCCAAGTGGGTGATCACAGTGGGTGATCTTTCTAAATTATTGTCTTTCACGGGTCTCAGTTTGTCTGAGGCCACACCCATTCAACTACTAAGGTTAGTGTAAAAATTGAGATAAAAGATGGCCCAATTTACTGTCCCAGAGATATCCATCTGGGATGGGAAGGACCCTTAGATTTTCTGGCCAGAACAGAAAACAATTGCTATATACACTCATTCCAAGCAACCAAAACAATGAACTGCAGAGGCTTGGGCTGGGTCCATTATTAGTTGTCAATGGGAGCCAGAATTATTTGGATTTAAAAGCATAGTAAAGTAGCTGCATTTAAAATATAATTGGCTTTTTTATTTTACTTAACTTGGACAGGAGGTTCACAGGTTTTCTCTAAAGAGGCCAGGAATGAAGTTGGCAGAATTAGTCTTACATTCCCTTGAAAGTAACAAGAAACATAATTTCATGGGAAATTTGGTAACATTGTACTATAGTATTCAGAACTACATTGTATTTGCAAATATATCACCACGAAATTAAGTTAGGTTTATGTGCCAATATCAGTTGCAGAGGTTGAAGAGGTAGATTAATTTTATGTGAAACTTAAAAATATACTTCATCATAAATTGACACCAACTTTGACCCTCATAACTTCATCTCAATGATGGGAATAGGCAGGAATAATGAAAAGTTGGAAAATATGGATCAGGAATAAGGCATGAAGGGATTGGAGATTATATAGAAGCCCCACATCTAGTCATTTTTTTCTTTAGGGAAAAAATCAGAAGGCATTAATATGACAAGTGCTGATAATATCACAAAAACCAAATCAATTATTTTTCCACATCTATATAGGAATTCATTTGTGAAATCTTATGGAGAAGGAAAACAGAAGCCATGGAAGGTCAAATCATTTTAAAGAAACTGTGGTAAGAATACAACTGAGTAGTGTCACTCATGGCATTTAAGTATATAAAGGGAAGGGTGAAAACAAACAAAAAAAATGAAAAAAGTTGTTAGGATTTTTATTACAATATTTTCGCAGTCAAGGACAGTAGTGTCACTATACTTAGATTCTAATATGACAGTCTCAGAGGAGAGGAGCTATAGAGGAGAGAGAAATGACACTAAAGAAAGGAAAGAAAAGAAAAAAAAAACATCTGGATTAGAGCAAATATTTGTAGAGGAAATGTGTACTAGAGAAGGGGTGGGGAAATACAATACTGAAGTCATAGAAGGATTCATTCACAAAGTATCTAAAGGAATAGATGGTACCCAAGACTTTGAAAAAATCTCAGAGCTTATTATCAGAGTTCTCAGGTAAGAATTTTAGTGGTGGTGTCTGTGATGATGATGATGATGATGGTGATGATGATGATGATATAAGAATACCACTTTTGGGGGTGGAGCCAAGATGGCAGCAGGCAAACAGGCACTCGCTTAGGCTCTCCCCCAAATCCCTTCAAACACATGTAAAAATGGCTCTGAACAAATTCTAGAGCTACAGAACCTATGAAATAACAGAGAGAAGCAGGTCTCCAGACCAAGATGGCCTGGATGGTCACTGGGAAGGGTCTATTGCACTGTGCTAGGAATGGAGCATAGCCCAGCATGGGCCACATCAGGACAGATCAGGTGCTGAGGAGGTTGAGTGGAACAAGCCATAGGGCTCTGAATCAATCACTCAGCTGTGGCAGCTACCAGACTTGTCAAACCAAAAAAGCCAAAGAAAAATTAACAGGTCAATGGGAAAACTACTGGATTGGTGTGAGAGGAGTGCTCAGTCAGCCCTGGCCCCGGGGTGGGGGTGGGGGTGTTGTGCAGCACAGCAGCTGCAGCAGGAAGCTCCTGGGGCTGCTTCCAGAGCTCCAGCTGTGGTTGCTTCATGCCCCAGACCCACTCAGTGGGAGGAGTCAAGCTGTGGATCAGAGCAGGAGTGCAGGGAGCACTTTGCTGGTTCACAGGCAGGATGCTTTGCCCTGTATGGATCTGGGTTGAGGTCCCGGCTGGCAGTTTTTGGGGAAGAAGAACACTGGTGTGGCAGAGATTGCCATGTAGAAATAGCTCTGAAAACAGCAATGCAATGCCCCTGAAGCTTGGGAAAAAGCATTCATCATTCTGAAGGCAGTTCTACCCCGACAAAATCTAGTATCGTGGAAACACAATCAGGATAACACAATATCTAGCAGCTTCTGCATTAAGGTATTGAAGGGTTTGGAATATAATATTGTGGAGGTCAAAGGAGCTAGGATTAAAACCATGAATCACTACCCAGCAAAACTAAATATAACACTCCAGGACAAAATATCGATTTTCAATAAAATAGAGGACTTTCAAGCTTTCTTGAAGAAAAGACCAGAGATGAATAGAAAATTTGACTTTCAAATACAAGAATCAAGAGAAGCATGCAAAGATTAACAGGAAAGAGAAATCATAAGAGACTTAATAAAGTTGAACTGTTTTGTTTACATTCCTACATGGAAAGATGATATTTGTAACTCATGAAATCTTTCTAAGTATAATGGTAGTTGAAGGGAATATATATATATATATATATATATATGTATATATATATATATATATATATAATATACATTTATATATGGTCATATACATATATGCATATATGTGTGTGTATATATACACACAAAGGGCACAGGGTGAGTTGAATATGAAGGGATGATATCTAAAAATAAATAAATATATACAATTAAGGGGTGAGAGAGAAATATATTGGGAGAAGGAAAAAGGGAGAGATAGAATGGGGTAAATTATCTCACATAAAAGTGGAAATAAAAAGCAGTTCTTTTGGAAGGGAAGAGGGGGCAGGTGAAAGGGAATGAATGAATCTTGCTCTCATCAGACTTGACTTAAGGAGGAAATAGCATACACACTCAATTGAGTATCTTACCCTACAGGAAAATAGGGGGAAGGGGATAAAAGAGAGGGGATGGCAGAAGGGAGGGCAGAGCATGGAAGGAGGTAATCAAAAGCAAACACTTTTGAAAAGGACCAGAGTCAAGGGGATAAAATTGAATAAAGGGGGACAGGATAGGTTGGAAGGAAATATGTCTTTCACAACATGACTCTAATGGAAGTGTTTTGCATAATGATACATGTGTGGCCTATGTTGAATTGCTTGCCTTCTCAAGGAGGGTGTGTGGAAAGGGAAGAAAGGAGAGAATTTGGAACTCAAAGTTCTAAAAACAAATGCCCCAAAAAGTTGTTTTTTACATGCAACTGGGAAATAAGATATACAAGCAATGGGGTATAGAAATCTATCTCGCCCTACAAGAAAGTAAGGGGAAAGGGATGGGGGTGTGTGGCATGACAGAAGGGAGGGCAGACTGGGGAAAAGGGCAATCCAAATATATGCCATCATGGGGTGGGTGGAGTGTAGAAATGGGGAGAAAATTTGCAACTCAAAATCTTGTGGAAATCAATGTTGAAAACTAAAAAATATTAAATAAAGAAATAAAGAGAAAAAAATAAAGAATACCTCTTTTATTGGACTTCACTTTGCTACACTTTTTTTTCTTTTTGTCATTGTGCCAATTTTAAATAGATTTTATTGTTCAGGACAAGAATTACATTTCCACTTGTTTACAGTACTGATGAAGTGCAATGTTGTTCACCTCTCTCCCTCTGCACACGTTCAAATACTCAGAATGCCCAGATTTACAGAGTAGCTTAAATATTACCTTTAAACCACTACTGCCTTGGCTGCAAGTTTGAGTCTTTCAAGTTTTGGAAAGCTTCGTGGAATGCCCTTTCTTCTGGTGTGTTTCGTTGACCTCTTCAGTAGTGGGCCCAGAAAGAGCACCTCAAGATGGGGCTACTCCATCCCCTGGTACCCCACCAGGCATGCTTCCTGGCATGCCCCCTGCACTCTGGTACAGCTTAGTAATGATGGGGCAGCAGAACTTCTCCAATTCTGTGTGCTGATGCTCAAATTCTTCTTTCTCAGCAGTCTGCTTCTTATCCAGCCAGCTGATAATTTCATTACATTGGTCAAGTATCTTCTGTTTCTCTTCATCACCAATTTTGCCTTGCAGTTTTTCATCCTCTACAGTAGTCTTCATGTCAAAAGCATAAAATTCAAGAGAATTCTTGGAAGACACCTTGTCTCTCTGCTTCTCATCCACAGCCTTGTATTTCTCGGCCTATATGCTCAATGTCTTCTTTGCTCAGACATCCTTTGCCATTGGTGATGGTGATCTTGTTCTCCTTGCCTGTGCTCTTATCCACAGCAGAAACACTGAGGATGCCATTTGCATCAATGTCAAATGTTACTTCAATCTGAGGAACACCCCTGGGTGCTGGAGGGATTCCTGTGAGCTCAAATTTGCCAAGCAGGTTGTTATCCTTTGTCATTGCTCTCTGACGTTCATAAACCTGAATAAGCACACCAGGCTGGTTGTCTGAATAGGTGGTAAAGGTCTGTGTCTGCTTGGTGGGGATGGTGGTATTACATTTGATCAGAATGGTCATAACTCCACCAGCAGGTTCAATTCCAAGGGAAAGGGGAGTGACATCCAACAGCAGCAAGTCCTACACATTCATCTCCAGACCATTTTTGGGAGCCTGGACAGCTGCTCCATAAACAACAGCCTCATAAGGATTGATACTCTTGTTGAGTTCCTTGCCATTGAAGAAATCTTGCAGAAGCTTCTGGATTTTGCGGATTCGAGTAGAACCACCCACCAGGACAACGTCATGAATCTGTGATTTATCTAGCTTGGCATTTCTTGAGGCCTTTCCCACAGGGTTCAGTGTGCCACAGAAGAAATCAGCATTCAGGTCTTCAGAATGGGCTCTGGGTGATTGATACACAGAGGTCAATACCTTCATAGAGGGAATCAATCTCAATACTGGCCTGGGTACTGGAAGAGAAGGTACACTTTGCATGTTCACAAAGAGTGCAAAGATGTCAAACAGCCCTCTTGTTCTCACTGATGTCTGTCTTGTGTTTTCATGTGACCTCAGGAATGAAATGGCTGACCATTCATTTGTCAATGTCCTCCCCACCCAAGTGGGTGTCCCTAGCCGTGCACTTGACCTCCAAGATGCCATCTTCAATGCTAAGAATGGAGACATCAAAAGTACCATCTCCAAGGTCAAAGATGAACACATTTCTCTTGGCACCAACCTTTTTGTCCAAGCCATAAACAATAGAAGCAGCAGTTGCCTCATTGATGATTTGGAGCAAATTGAGACCAGTTGCAGGATCTTTGGTGGCCTGACATTGGGAATCATTGAAATAGGCTGGTACTATGATCATGACATTTATGACAGTCTTCCCAAGGTAAGCTTCAGCAATTTTTCATCTTGGTCAAGACCATAGAAGATACTTCTTCTGGATAGAAACTTTTGGTCTCCCCTTTGTATTCCATCTGGACCTTAGACCTGTCTGTATCATTCACCACTGTGAAAGGCCCATGCTTCATGTCTGACTGTATAACTGAATCATCAAATCTGTGACCAATCAGATTTTTGGCATTAAAAACTGAGTTGGTGGGGTTCATTGCAACTTGATTCTTTGCAGCATCACCATTTAAATGGTTTGTGTCGGTGAAGGTGACATAGCTTGGAGTGGTCCTGTTTCCTTGATCATTAGCCATGATCTCCACTTTCCTGTGTTGGAAGACTCCCACACAAGAGTAACTGGTGCCAAGATTAATGTCAACTGCGGCTCTCTTTGCTGGGGAATCAGGGGGTCATAGCTGACTGCTGTGGAGAATGAAGGGCTACTGCTTCACTGAGGAGACTCACTTTGTTACACTTTGAAGATATTTGTTTTCACAAATTGAAGGTTTGTGGCAACCCTATGCTGAGCAAGACTATTAGCACTACTTTTCCAACAGCATATTCTCACACTGAGTCTCCATGTCACATTTTGGTAATTCTCACAATATTTGAAACTTTTTAATCCTATATCTGTTATGGTTATCTGTGATAAGTGATATTCGAGGTTACTATTGGAATTGTTTTGCAGCACCACAAACTGTACCTATATAAGACAGCTGAATCAGTCAGTAAATGTATTCCAACTGCTCCGTTGCCCATCCATTCCTCATCTTTCTCCCTCTCTTTCAGCCTCCCTATTCCTTGACACACAACAATATTGAAATTATTCTAACTAATAACCCTACAAGCCTCTAAGTGTTTAAGTGAAAGGAAGAGTTAATTGATGTAACAAAATTCATTCTTGTCTTATTTTAAGAAATTGCCACAGCCACCCCAGGCTTCAGAAGCCACCACCCCAATCAGCCAGCAATCATAAACACTAAGGCAAGATCCTCCACCAGCAAAAAAGATTGTGACCCACTGAAGGCTTAGATGATGATTAGCAATTATTTAGTAACACAGTATTTTTAATTAAGGTATGTGCATTGTATTTCTTTAGACACAATATTATTGCACACTGAATAGATTAAATTATAGTGTAAACATAAATTTTATATGCACTGGGCAGATAAAACATTTGTGTGACTCTCGTTTTTGTGATATTCATTTTGTTGTAGTGGTTTGGAACTGAGCTCACAATATCTCCAAGATATGTCTGCAATGATAATAATAATAATAGTCCAGCAAAATAACGTTGACAGAAAATTGTTAATAAAAAGATAGATATTGTTAATACCAAATATATTATCTGAATGATCCTAGCAATCCTCAGAATGTCAATAGCATTCCCACAAAATAGTATCAACTACATTGAGGTTCCATCCTTAGAACTGGTCTTGTGGGGGAACCTGGCTCCAGCTGGATGTAGGCCTCTGATGCCCTTGCCCCTCCACTGGGATTCATGGAATGAAGGGAAAACTAACCAGAAAAAAGTGGTTCTCCTTGGTTGATTGCTGAGAGTGGGTGGTATCTAATATACCTCATAACCAGACCTTGGCACTATACATTACCTTTTCCCCCAGCTCATCCCCCTCTCCTCCTAAAACTATAACAACATTTTAATCAGTGTCTTTGGTTGGGAAATCCATTGGATGTCCCACAGGGTGGCAGGTTCGCTACCTTGTTACAATTAAATATGTTTTATTCCTCAACTCATGCCTTTGATTTATTCCAGAACTTGACAACATCAATAACTAATGACACATGCCTACTTTCTTATCAAAATTTTTAATGATATTATCCACATTAATTGAAGGCATACTTTTTGAGGGTAGTACTTGGGTTCAGGTAGACTTTCACATGCAACAATCTATAGCATATTTCTATACCACCAAAGGACTGGTAGAAAATACAAGATCTCACTGTGCACACATTTCAATGTCTTTTAAAAAACCAAAACTTCTATTCACTAGAGGAAAATTCAGTCTTAAAAGTCTCTTCCAACAAGGTATCTTCTAGCAACACACAAAAATTCAAGAGTTATTACTCATAACAAGAGATCTTATTTTGTGAACCTCTGATTATAAATATCAAGCTTGGCATAAAATAAATATATGCTTTCCATGGGCAGCAGAACCAAATAAGAGTCCAAGTTGGATAGACAATTAAAGATCTTAGGATCATAGATTTAAAGATGGAAGGGGCTTTAGAGGTCATCTATTACAGCCATATAATTTTGATTTGAGGAAATTGAAGCACAGAGAAGTTAAGACTTCCCTAAGGTCATACTAGTAGTAACTATGTGAAGGATTATTTGAACCTAAATGTCACTGACTCCATGTGCAGTGCCAATCTGCTATATCACCACTCCCTATGGATGACAAGATCTTCTACAAACTCCTGTCTGAAAATAACATTGTGCTAAATATATAAAATCTTGGAACATTTTAGGGTCTCCTGGAAAGGACCACTCCTGGAAAATGACCACTCAAGAGTTTCTTCTTATCATATAAACAGGAATAGCAAGTATATAAAGAATGCATCTATTGAACAAACTATTGTGATATATAATTAGATGGAAAACCTAGTATGTGCTTATATACACAAAATACATACATTAGTACATAGAAATATGTACATTGTATGAATACGCAAGCATGCACATAGTATATAGGTAACATACATATGCACACACTGATCATGCACATACATGCATAAATATATTTATATATGCAATGTATGTATGTATATTTGTATATTATAAACTGATTACATATATTTATATATACATATTAAGTGTATTTATGCACATATGTATCTGAGACATGTATATGTGAGAGAAAGAGAGAGAGAGAAAAAGAGCGAGAGAGAGCAAGAGTGGAGCGAGAGAGAGTAGAGAGAGAGAGAGAGAGAAAGAAAGAGAGAGAGAGAGAGGGAGGGAGGGAGAGAGATCAGGGAGGAGAAGGAAATTTGCAGGAAAGTAAATCTAAATTTCTCCCTGAAACAACAGCTCAATTTCAATATCAATGTTGCATCAGAATTTTTCTCTGGCTTTAAGTCATGAAACATCACAGTCTCTTCTGAATTAAAAAATGCATATAATTCACAGGCAAATGAAGAGTATGAACAAGAGGCAACACATTACAGATAGGAAAGTGCAAATGAATTATGAATGTCATCAAGCAAATTCACAATTGGGAAAAAATTAAGTTATTTACATGGACAAAGTGGGACAGAACCATTAAATACCCTATCTGTTGCTTTCGTATCTCCAAGACATCAAAAGAAAACAAGAAAGGCCTTCAGCAGATTGGGTAACCCCCACTCTTTCCATGGTGAATTTAAAGGGGAGACATACATATAAATGAGAGGATGGTCAGTCAGGTATGGGTTCTGATCTGTATTATTGGGTAGTTTTTTTTTTTTTTTTCTGAGATCATAGCAACATTTCAGTATGTGAGAGGAAAGGGCCTTGGGAATCGTCTTGTTTAACTGTCTCATTTTGCAGAGAAGGAGGTCAGAGAGGCTAAATGATATATCCCAGCTCACACAATATCCATGTCTTATGATTTTCCCTCCAATTCTCTTTCTACTGTACTCTGCTGCTATTCCCATACCACATTCTCATCAATAAATTCCTAAGAGTCAGAGCCCTAGATCAGTTATTTTCTCTCTTGAGAATCACAGCTAGTACATAAAGAGCCAATGATCAGATTTTACTGTTGAATGAGGCTTTCACTTCATAGCTATCCAACTCTTGGGGTAAAGGTCTCAGACTATAATAGAAATTAAGAAAATGGCCTCCTGAGACTGGGTTAGCAGTGGCAGGTCTTGGTTCCAAAACTTCCACATTGTTTCACATGAACTCTGCTTTGTTTAGGCTTATACTATCCATCTATCTCCCTTATATGTCATTTCTACCACAGATCAGCACACAGTAATATATGGATCTGCTTTAGCAGAGTCCTAAGTGAAAACAAATCCAGCAAGAAAGAAAAATATCTCTCCTTGCTGTTTTGATTCTCCCCAGGCTTGCCTAGAGGAAGTTGGCAGTTATACAAGGAGACCAATCCCACAGTTTGAGAGTGCCTCTCCAGGAGGAATGACCCATATGCCTTTGAATGCAGAGAATGCTGCTAAGACCTGCAGAGTTAGTGTAAAAGCAAGACAAATCATGACTATGACTGAGAGAAAGATCCTGTGGAAAATGCTGCTCACCTGGGGAGAAATACATGCCTTCCAAAACTGTGCTCACTTTGGCCCATGTTGGTTATGCAGGGACAAAGATTATAGAACACAGAAGGGGTTGTTAACAGGGCATAAGATCACAGGTATTAGACTTAGGAACAAAGTGTTAGGTCACCAAATTCCATTCCCCTCCCTTTAAAAGGAAAGCACTTGAGGCAATAGCTTCTGCTGCCTGAGTGTTCAGAAAAGGGATAATTCTGAGTTTCTTATGGTTAGTGAGAGAGAATTTTGAACACAATTCTCCAAGTTCACTATATATGCAACATATATGCCTAAGGATACAGTAGTCATGAATGCTTTCCAATGTTTCTTCCTCTCTGGGAAAATTCTGAATTCTGCATATCTTTTCTTTATCACTTTTCAAATTTCTTTTATATTCCAATTAAACAACCTGAAACAAACATCAAAATAATGCAAAACCATGTGCTATATAATCTGTTATTTTAATGTATCATTGAATCTGTGATGTCATTGAAGTGGATCCTACTTCCCTTTTTCTTTCTTTCTTTTTTTTTTTAAACATCAACTTCATTTCCAAAGATGTCCTTCTCTTCTGCTTTACCCAGAGAATTATCCCTTGGAAGAGTCTGACATAGAGAGTATCTCAAAAGTTTTAGTTCATATTTAAACTATTAAAGTTTAAACAAAGTTAACATATTTTAAAAGATTATTAATGCATTTTTAAAAATGAAACATTAAAAAGAGAATTCACCTGGCTGCACTACTCCCTCTGGGATTTCTGACTTTTCCATATGTTCTAGGAAACTCACTATTCAGATAACCTCAGCATCTTAAAAGATCATCTTAAGTTCTTATCATCTTTGATATTTCACCTTATCACTACTCTTTGACTCTATGATTGGAGGATTAGGCCACAAACTTGAAACCTCCATTTAAGGAACACACTTCATAATTTCTTATTTCTTACCTTAGTGCACTACTTTGGAATTTCTCTAACTTTTCCACAATGCCTCCTAAATAGGTACCTTCCTGTGCCACTATCTTCTCTCATGTTTCAGCTTCCTTTTCTGTCTTTTTAAAAAAATATATATATTTGTACCATCCTCCATCCAAGTACTGTGTGCTTAGCACACAGTGCTTGGCACTAAATATATACTTAATAATAAATGTTTACCAACTATTGAGGACTGCCTTAATAACATCACCAATTGACTAGAGTTCTGAAAAAATAAATCACAGAGTCTGGAATAAATTGTATTTAAGCTGTTAAATCTTAAAACTGCACTAAGACTTTTTGACCACCCTATTTATAATGTTATAATGCCATAGTCTTCCAGTTTCACAAAGTAAGGAGAGAGGCTGTAACAACAAGGTTGATACTTGCCACTACTGTGGCTGTGTAAGGCCAATAACAACCTGCACACAGAAAGGGTCTTTGATCTGCTTTTCTAAGGAAAGTGACTTTAAAGGGATAACAATCTTACTTTAATTAAACATACATATATCATTCACTTATTTCAGGGGGGAAAGTCAGCACCCTGAACTTCAGAGCAAATACAGACACAACAGAGCAAACACACACAGTTATCAACAGACAGACCTCTAGCTGGCTGACCAAAGAATTACCAAGTTACCAGAGAGAGAGAGGCACGAACATCTGAGTTTTCAAAGTCGGGGACCTCCAGCAGCTACCCAGAGTCTCATCTGGTCAAATCACAGGACTCTCTTCTGTTCCAACAATCTGGCTAGCAGCTGCTGTGGGGGTGAAAGACCAACACAAGCCTAACAACAAGAATGCTACCAGAACTCTGCAAAAGCATAGGTTCTTTTGATCTGCTTTAGTGAGGAAAGCAATGTTAAGGGGTTGACAAGCTTACTTTAATTCAGCATACAAATATCATTCACTTAGTTCAGGGGTAGAGACCAGCACCCTGAACTTCAGAGCAAAATACAAACAAAGTACAAACATCAACATTCAGACCTTGTCTGATTCAAATCCCAATACATAGCTACCAGAGTTTAACAAAGTCTCAGCATCCAGGTTACAAGCTGGAGGGCTCTTAGCTACAATGGCCTGGAGTCTCCGCATCAGCACCACTGCAAGTGAGAGCCCTAAACAAATTACAAACATCAACAGACAGACCAAATACAGATTCATAGTTACCGACATCTAGTTTCTGCCCGGGAGCTCATAACAAGGGCTGACCCAGAGTCACTCGCGCCACCACTGCTGTGGGTAAGAGTTCCAAAGAAGAGAAAGCCAACCCCTGGTTTTATATCTTTTTCAGGGTCAGGGGTGAGTCACACATGGGACTCACCCACCTGACCTAAAATCATCACAAGGAGGTGACTTAAACCCACATGGTCTAAAAGCCTCTGCTGTCCCAGACATGTCACTCAAACTCATGTGTAAACTAGACCCTCCCCTGAGGCAAGGAGGCACCAAGGACACCCAAATCTAATCAAGGAAACAAAGGCCAAACTCTTCAAGGGCACTTAGTTGAACTGAGTGCTAAAAGCCCATTTTGCTTACCAACACATCTTCCAGTGAGTGAGAGCCCCAAATGTTAACCTCTGAGAACTTATACCCTTTTTAGTGCCTGAAGGTTTCACACCTAATCATCAAAAGGGTATGGGCTTGGGGCTTCACATCTAGCAAGACTTAATCAAAGGCACTTGATTACTTTAGCATTCTAAAAGAGAAAAGAGTAAAAAAGCCCTACCCTGATTACCATTACAGAGGCATATTTTATCCTCCTTTCTTCAGGGTCAAGTTGGAGAATAAAATACATATCATTTTGTTTGTGTTTTTTTGGTTGGGTCTAGTTATTAGTATTTTTAATAAGCCAGTTATGAGATTACAGAACTATACACTACACTTCATATTTAAAAATATTATACGTGTACATGTCTCCTCCTATAGAATATAAGCTACTCTTAGCTATTCCCTTTTAAATGAAATGCAGTATGTTGGAATTAGTGGAAGTTGAGTCTAATTCTCTAATGACACTTCATCTTTACCCTGAATGAATAATTATGGATGAAGGAGAAAGCTACAGTTTAGGAGGAAAGCTTTCTCTATATTTAGATACCTTAAATTTTCTGGGGCCAAGCAAGGAATGGATCATACCATTCTATTAACACACTTCACTATTTTGGTGGGTGTGAAAATAACCTTTAGCATGCTGTAGAAGAACTATGACAGAAGAAAGAAAAATCACACAGAGACAGTATAACATGGTGGATGGAGTCAGGAAGACCTACAATAAAGTACTGTCTATGACACATTTTAACCATTTCATCTAGGTGTGGTAACTTTCTAGGACTACAAGTTATAGAGCAATAAGAGGCCAGTCTGAATCAGTGAAGGACAATTCCATGGTTGGAGTTCTCTACATAACTCCAGATGCACCCTCCCCATAATACTCCAAAACATGGAGGATGATGATGATAATGACAAGAACAAGAACAACACCAAGTTTAGGTCATGCAAAGTGATTCAAGAACTGGAATGTGAGGATTTAATAAAACCATGTGGGTATCCAAATATGTTGTCCAAAATGTTCTTCATTCAGCAATTCAACAGGATGGATATCCAATGCCCTGCACATTGGCTGAAATCTTTAACGAGCCATTAAACCCATCTGCCTTCTTAGCAACTAAATAATGCCCACTTTGAAAACACAAACTGGAAACCTACAGTTCTTAAGAACATTAGCCCAAATTAGTAATCAAGACTTACTAAAAAATAAATTTATCCAGTAATAAGCAGCATATGATCTTTAGCCAAAGCAGACCATGTAATTTAACTAAACTGGGTACTACTACTTATATGGTAAACAAACAGAAAACTTATGTTTCATTCACACATTTCAAAAGGGTAAATTTAACATTAATGCAGAAGTTTCTTGCAAATGTAGTTCAGGGTAGGCTTATGTTTGTAATTTGAAAAGAAAGACTTGTGCTGACTCCTCTTCTGCCTCTTACCTGTAAAAGATGTAAAGAGGGTGTCTTAGATGGTATACAAGAGAAGAAGGAAATGTAAGTTGGCTCCATTTTACTGGTCTTTTATTGAAACAAAAAGAAAAAAAAGGGGGAGAAAAGATATGCACATAAAACCATGATATGGTGAACCATTGTTTATTTAGGCTGTATGTTGGCATTTGTAGCTCAATTAATGATGGTAAAGTTAAGCTAATTCATAAAAACACATCCTTTGTGCTGGAAAAACACAGTTCTTTGTCTTTCAGAGTTGCTCCCTTGATATCTAGTTTCATTTAAGGAAAAAGGTAAAAGTGATGTTGACTACTAATTTCATATTTTCTTTTCTGGTTAAACAAAAAGCATTTTTTTAGTTATATGCAGCACGAAACTCCTATTTTCTCCCTTACTCTTCTCTCCCTCCTTCTATCTTTTCCTTCCTCCTCCTCCTCCTCCTTCTTCTTGTTTTTATCCTTGTTCTTGTACTTTTCTTCTTTCTTTCTTCTTCTTTTTCTTTATTTTCTTTTTTTCTTCTACTTCCTCTTTTTCTTCTCTCTCTCTGTCTGTCTGTGTGTTTCTCAATCTCTATGTCTCAGTCTCTATCTCTGTTTCCCTCTGTCTCTCTCTTTCTCTCTCACTTGCTTGCTTGTCTATGGCTACATGCTGTCTATCTAGATCTCATGATAATTTCTTTATCATATTTCTATCTACTTCAACATATATTAACTATTTGTCTTAGCATCTATCTATATTTCTTATACATACACATGTATGTGTGCATACATATATTTATGTTTTTGCGTGTGTGTATCTAATCTATACTTACCCATATTGGTTATCTATTTGTCTTATGTGTATATATAGATAGATAGATAGATAGATAGATAGATAGATAGATAGATTATAGATATAGATATAGATATATAGATAGATAGATAGATAGATGTGTGTATGTATTTATGTTTGTATGTATATATGTGTGTAGACACATAATATCTGCTTTCTATCTTGTTATCCATCTAACTCTTTAAGCCTACCTAGGCTGCTATCTACTTGCTTACCTGTTTTTCTATGTATCTGCATATCTATCTATCTATATACCTATCTATCTATCTACTTTTTAAATATGTTTTCATTCTAAGCACTCAGTTAAATATGCTTTTTAATAATATTCTTTCAAAATTCTGCAAAGGATCAGTTAATTATTTAGGTGTGATGGACAAATGGTTGAGTAACTCAACATGTGAAAGAAGATAGGTTGCTATAACACCCAGAATATTTGAATTGCAGGTAGGAAGTTCTGAGTTCAAGTACAATTTTTGACATTTTTTAACAGTGCAGCTTTGGGCACGTCGGTTAATCTCTATGTGCCTCAAATGATTCCTTAAGACATTTGCTGACTCATCGGTGGGTTCTGATCTCTACCAGTTTGGGAGATGGGGATGGTTTTTCACAGACTGGGAGTTCCAAAATGAGGAAATCTTATATTCTTCCTATGTTTGTATTCTATAGAAAATATCATTTGACTTATGAAATAGTGCTAATTCCTGGGCAGACAAAAGGGGGAAATGCAGGAATGGTCGTAGGGTATAAACTCTGAGTACAATCAGAGGGTAGAGTACAATCGTAGGGTCTAAAATCTGAGTACGATCAGAGCCACGCCCTAAGATTGAAATGCTGCACACGCTATCAGGACAGTCCTTACAATGATAAAGTCACTAGTGAATCATTTACTCTTAGACAACCATACATTTCGCAAGAATATTTATGAAAAATAAGCCTTTGGGCCTAGAACTAGATTTCATTTTCTTGTAAAAGTCACATGAGTTTATTTACTTTCATTCTGAAAGACACATCAGTCTAAACTGAGTGAGTTCAGTCCTGAGATTGTAAAAAATATGATTTTTGAAAATGAAATTAAAGGTCATAAAACCTATTTTTGACATTTCTTAAGGACTTAAACATTTCCATATTCCTATTTTTATTTTACAGGTCAAGACAACAACAGCGACAAGAAGCACCAGCAGCAGCAGCAGCAACAATAAATCTTTCATAGACATGATTTCTGAGAACCCACGAAACAAGCCCATTAATAAGTTTAAAGGAGTGTTTCCCAACTTGCTCTCAGTTCAAAGTGTCTTTGAGTATGTGGTGCTAGGAAACATTTTAATGAATTGGTGATGTGATTTGCATTTTATACATGCATATTATTGTTCCATATTAACATAAAATATGTGTATATACACGCATACACACACACATATACATATATATTTGTGTGTATGTATGTGTGTGTACATAGAATGTACAATAAATATACCAAATAATCTAACATTTTACTAATAACAAAATTCTGCAAACTAGCATTTCTGGGTGGAACCTTCTGGGCCTTAAACTAAATTAACTCTTAGCATGGGAAACAAATTTGATTAATAATAATGAGAAAATTCCACATTTATATATAGGTTTAAGTGATTATATAAATATATATGTACATACATACCCATATGCATTGTGATGACCAAATTCCTATATATGTGCGTGTGTATTATATTGCAATTTGATCATCACAACAACTTTCTAAACTATTTTCTCCACTTTCTTTGAGAAAACTAAGGATCAGATAATTTAAGTGACTTGCCCAATGTCACTCAATTAGTAAGGATCTCTGGTGGAATCCTAACCCAGGTCTTCCTGACTTTGAGTATAGCATGCATTCCCCTAGTGTTTACCAGAATGTCTATCTTCATCACATAATAAATTTAAAATAAAAGCTCTTTACTATTTCTACATCTAATTTGACACAGAAAGAGATGAGTACAGAGCTCAGAACTGAATCTTAGGAAATACCCAGATTTAAGAGGCATTTGGAAAATAGTGGCATGAAAGCAGCAAGTCCCTTGAGCTCTCCCCCAAAACTCTCCAGACACCCATGAAAATGACTCTAAACAAATTCTAGAGCTACAGAACCCACAAAATGACAGAGCGAAACAGGTCTCCAGCCCAAGATGGCCTGGATGTTCACTAGGAAAAGTCTATTGGACTGTTCTGGAAGCAGAGCACAGCCCAGCCAGTGTCATGCCAGGACAGACCAGGCTAGAGCAGACTGGGTGGACCAAGCCTCAGGGCCCTGAATCACTGGCAGCTACTGTGATTTCCAGACTTCTCAACCCACAAATGCCAAAGATAATGGAGGATGTCAATGGGAAAATTGTTGGACCTGGGTGAGAAAAGGGTGCAGTCAGGACCCAGTTGTGAGGTGGCAATAGTGGCTGCTTCTGGAGTTCCAGGCCCACAGACAGTGGGGGGAATCAAGCGGCTAATCAGAGCAAAAGTGCAGAGATCTCTTTGATGGTGCTGAGGCAGGATTCTCTTGCTTTGCTGTACTTGGAGCTTGGTTGCCATCCTGGGTGGTCATCCTGGAGTAAGGCAAAGCACTGGTGTGGCAGAGCTTGCAGTGGCTGTGAAGAGGGAGTCCTCCTGCTAGTTACATGCAGAAATGAGTTATTTGAGATCACTCACAGAGCAGAGCACAAAGCCAGGAGAGGACTAAACACCTTTCATTGGATCATAGCACCTCAAAAGAACTGAAAATTTACAGGTGCCTAGAAGTAGCTCTGAAAACAGCAGCACACAACTCCTGAAGTTTAGGAGATAGCACTCTCCACTATGGAAGCAGTCATACCCTGACACAGAGATAAAAAGCCAAGTAATTGACTGGGAAAATGAGCAGACAACACAAAATGACTCAGACTATAGAATCTTACTTTGGTGACAAAGAAGATCAAAACATACAGTCAGAAGAAGTCAACAAAGTCAAAGATTCTATATCAAAAGCCCCAAGAAAAAAAATGTGAATTAGTCTCAGGCCATGGAAAAGCTCAAAAAGGATTTGGAAAATCAAGTAAGAGAAATAGAGGAAAAATTGGGAAGACAAATCAGAGTAATGCAAGAAAATCATGAAAAATGAGTCAACAGCTAGCTAAAGGAGACTCAAAATATACTGAAGAAAATAACACCTTAAAAATAGACCAATTCAAATGACAAAAGAGCTCCAAAAAGCTAATGAAGAGAAGAACACCTTAAAAGGCAGAATTAGCCTAATGGAAAAGGACATCCAAAAGATCACTGAAGATAATAATGCCTTAAAAATTAGAATGGAGAAAATGGAAGCTAATGACTTCATGAGAAATTGAGAAATTATAAAACAGAATCAAAAGAATGAAAAAAATAAAAGACAATGTGAAATATCTCATTGGAAAAACTGCTGACCTGGAAAATGTATCCAGGGGAGATAATTTAAAAATTATTGGACTACCCTGAAAGCCATGATCAAAAAAGAGCCTAGACATTATCTTTCAAGAAATTATGGACAACTGCCCTGATATTCTAGAACCAAAGGGTAAAATAGAAATTGGAAGAATCCACCAATCACCTCTTGAAAAAGATCCCCACAGGAAAACACCTAGGAATATTTTGGCCAAATTCCAGAGTTCCCAGGTAAAGAGAAAATATTGCAAGCAGCCAGAAAGAAACAATTCAAACATTGTGGAAACACAATTAGGATAACACAAGATCTAGCAGTTTCTACATTAAGGGATCAAAGGGCTTGAAATATGATATTCCAGAGGTCAAAGGAACTAGAATTGAAACCAAGAATCACCTACCCAGTAAAACTGATTATAATACTTCAGGGCAAAATATGGACTTTCTATAAAATAGAGGACTTTCAAGTATTCTTGATGAAAAGACCAGAGCTGAATAGAAAATTTGACTTTCAAATACCAGAATCAAGAGAAGCATAAAAAGGTAAACAGTAAAGAGAAATTTTTTATTATCTCACATAACAGTAGCAAGAAAAAGCTGTTATAATGGAAGGGAAGAGGGGTAGGTGAAAGGGAATGAGTGAACCTTACTCTCTTCAGATTTGGCTTAAGGAGGGAATAACATACACATTTTATTGGGAATATTACCCTACAGGAAAGTGGGGGGGAGGGGAGGTAGAAGGGAGGGCAGATTAGGGGAGAGGGTAGTCCAAAGCAAACACTTTTGAAAAGGGGCAGGGTCAAAGGAGAAAACTGAATAAAGGAGGATGGAATAGGATGGAGGGAAATACAGTTAGTCTTTCACAACATGATTATTATGGAAGTGTTTTGCATAATGATATGCATATAACCTATATTGAATTGCTTGCTGTCTCAAGGAGGGTGGGCGGGGTGGGAAGAAAGGAAAGAATTTGAAACTCAAAGCTCTAAAAACAAATGATAAAAATTGTTTTTACATGCAACTGGGAAATAAGATATACAGGCAATGGGGTATAGAAATTTATCTCGCCCTACAAGAAAGTAAGGGGGAAGTGAATAGGGGGGAGTGGGGTGACAGAAGGGAGGGCAAACTGGAGAAAGGGGCAATCAGAATACATGCCATCTTGGGAATGGGGAGGGTAGAGATGGGGAGAATATCTACAACTCAAAATCTTGTGGACATGAACATTGAAAACTAAAATGAATGAATTTTTTTTTTAAAAAAAGAGGCATTTGATGATGTGTTTGATGAACTAGCAATTGAGAAAGAAGGAAAACTTCTAGCCTTTGTTCTAAATTTTACTCTCTAGACTCAGACAAAACATTTTTTTCACATGACACCCCTTCGCATATTTAAAAATAATTATTATGGTGAAACTTTTCTCTTCTGTGGGCTAAGCATCCCTCCTGCTTTCAAATGATCCTCATATCATATTTGCCAGTTTCTTTATCAGTCTTGTTTCCTTCCTAGGTGTGTTCCCAACTTATCTGGACAACCTTCCTTGGCTTCCTGCCATGTAGGGACAAATCTCTAGCCTTTTGTTTTCTTTCCACACCCCTAACTGACCCTTTATACACTGGGGAACCAATTAATTTTCCTTCCTGTCCATGGTCAAGAGAAATCTCTGGTCTATCTTATACTTGCTGAATGATCTTTGGGCCCTCTCCCACTTTTTGGATGTCATCCAGGTCTCTGCTCGTTAAAGACAAATCCTTGGCCTCCTGTCTTTATTCACAAGATTCTGTAAATATCCATTTCTCTGTCTCTGTATCTCTGTTTCTCTCTCTCCCTCTCCTGACCAATCTTCCTGATGACTCTTGTTCAGTTGATGTGATCAACCTATTCTCTACCCAGCTGATGATACACATATATCACCTTGGCCAAGAAGTAAAATATATTTCTTTGTCTGTTTGCATGATTGTTTTTATTAGAAGACATGTAATTTAGATGCAAAAGTAGCTCTCCAGGTTACCCACTATATCTCTCTTCCATATTAACAACAAAGTAACTGAAGTCTAGACATTTTATGTGATTTTCCCAATATGGCACATCTCAATATTGAAAGATCTGGCTTTACTAATTCATTCAGCAATTATTTATTAAAAACAATATTAGCAAAACAAATTTCCTTTGTAAGATTCAAAGACAGTGAAAATATGTTCCATGGGGTAATAGGAAGAAAACATAGTTTATGGGCTAACAGGAAGAAAAGAATGTCAATTAAATGGAAAAGGTAGCACTTAAAACAGATCTCTGAAAAATTGGTAGGATTTATTTTAAGATGGAGATTAGAGAAAATGGACCATTGGAACTCAAATTATATGATATTCCATTCAGTGCTTTCAACTCCACCACACCAATCAATCAAGAAATATTTATTAGGCACTCACTATTTTCCAGGTACTGTGGATACAAATGCCAAAATGAAACATTCCCTGCTCTCAAGGAGCTTATATTTTAAAGAAGGAGGTAACACATAAATAAATATAAAGTACATACGAGATATCTACAAAATGAATACAAGTCAATTTGGAAGAGGAGAAATGAGTAAGCAGATAGAGGAATAGGAAAATCCTCATGTAAGAGGGGATGTTTGAGCAGAGCTTGAAGGAAATGAAATTCTGAGAGGTAGAGGAAAGGATGAATCATACATTTCAGGCACAGCAGGACCATCTGTCCAAAGACAGGGAGATGTAAGATGAACTATTTGGTGTGAGGAATAGGAAAAATATCCAGTTTAGCTATATTATAGAATGTGGGAAGGAGAATAATAAATAATAATTCTAGAAAGATAGGATGGAGCCATCTCATGAAGGGTTGTAAATAACAAACAAAGGAGTTTATATTTTATCCAGGGGGTAACAGGGAATCACTGGAGTTGATTGAGTAGGGGACTGAAATGTCCTGCAGTTTTGTGTTTTAAGAATATTACTTTTACAGCTGGTAAAAAAGAAGAATTGGAGAAAATAAACAACAAAATAGAGACATATAGTGTAGGATAAAGGGGGGAGGAGATTGGAAGGAGGAATTGAGCCATAAGTATCCTGAGTCTTAAGAACTGGAGATAGGGGTAAACAAAGATGGCATAGTGGAAAGATTACTACCTCTTACTTCAGAAGATTTGAATTCGAATAGTGTCTTTGATCCTTTTGTCTATGTGACTCTGAGAAAGTAACCTAGAGTTCTTAGACTTCATTTTTCTTATCTATTAAAAATAGGTTGGACTAGATGTTCTATAAGGCCTCTTTGAGTTCTAGATTTATAATCTTATAGGCAAAGAGGGGAGGTAGGATAGTACAGTACAAAAATACCACATTTGGGGAAACTCAAACTGTCAATTATTAGCTGTGTGACTTTAAAAATTCATTTAACCTTTCTTTTCCTTACTTTCACATCTGTAAGACAAGAAGAATTTAACTAGATGACTTAGCTTTCTTCCAACTGCAGACGAATAGTATTATATAAGATAGATATATGTATATATGTACATATGCACCTATGTGCATGTATACGCGCATACACACACACACACACACACACACACATATATATATATATATACTCACACACGTGTGTAGAAATAGACACAGAAAAAGGCAGAGATAGAGACAGAAACAAGAAAAAGAGAGATAAAGTGAGAGAAAAAGAGAAATGTGCTGGTGCCAAAAGCATATAAATTTCTGTCCAACAACCTATTTTATCATTTTGAGGATTGTTAAAGGATTTGGGGAGCATCATTAGGACTTTCACCACCATGTAAAACCTTCCTTGCATATGGCCAATAAAAGCATAAAGTTTAGACTCTGACTTATACAGTTTCTTTAATGTGAAATAAAGAGTAAATTCTGACTAGTTTAGGAAATTCTTGAGGATACTATGTTAGCATAAGTTTATTTTCCCTGAGGTAGGTCAAATTTCTCTGCTGGAACAGGCAAGCTCCTTAAGGAAGGTGCATGGAGATCAGCTATCCTGCCATTAGTTTGGTAACTGCTGTGAGCTCACTATCCCTAAATCCCTTCTGAAGACAGCAATGAACTCAACTTTGGTATTTTGATGAAATGAAACTTTTGAAAACTATGTAATCCGTTGACTCTGTGATTACTGCTTAGTGGAGGAAAAGGGAAGTGGAACCTTAAAAAGTTTAGTTTCTCTGAAGGCTAAACCTCCCTTTAAACCTAAAACTAATATTTACTTTATATGGTGCTTAGAAGAAATGATTATTTTACTCCGCTGAAGCCACTTAAGCAATGGACTAGTTTTTAAGTTCCTCATGCTGTTGGTTCCTTAAGTTCCTTCTTTAAAAAACGTAAGAGGAATAACAGAATTTCAGAATTAGAGTGGCCCTCTCAACTATTTCCAACGCAACTGTAAACAAAAATCAACTCTACACCAAACCAAACAAGTGGTCATTTAGGTTTTTGCTTAAAGACCTTTGATAACATAGGAAATACAATCTCACTATGAGTTAACAGTATGATATGGTAGTCAAAAAATTAGCCTATATTTCTATCCAGAATATAGATATTAACATTTTTCTATACTCTATATTGATCTATAGATCAGAAAAATATCTGATATATTGTTTTACTTCTGGGCACAACAATTTAGTAAAGATATTGATAAGCCACAGAATAACCAAGGGAAAATAAAAACAGTGGTGAAGGGCTAGGAAATTATATCCTATGAGGATCATGTAAAGGAATTAGGGAGTGTTTAGCCTCAAGAAGAGGACACTCAGGAAGCATCTATATCATTGGCCTGTTGTGAGGATAAAATTATTCCCTATCAGTCTATCTTCATATGTGTATCTTCATATGTGTATATAGACATATATGAAGCTTTGAAAACTCATACACACATATGTGTGTCACAAATTTCTAGCTATTATGATGAGTTTCTTCAAGTACTTTATGGACTAATCCAAAGTGGGATTAGAATTGGTGTTTTCTACTGTAGAAGGCAAAGCTGAGTCAGGATGGAAGTTAAAATGAAATAGATTTAGTCATCATATAAAGAAAGCAAGTTATCAATTGGATCTACCCAAGAATAGAGTCAACTGCCCCTGGAGGCAGCATTTATGTTATTGAGGGTCTTTAAGCAAAAATATTTTCAGATAAAGAAATAAAAAAAAAACATCTATAGCCATATGAAGGAATGCTCTAAATCCCTATTGATTAGAGAAATGCAAATTAAAACATCTCTGAGGTACCACATCACACCTATCAGATTGGCTAATATGACAAAAAGGGGAAAATGATAAATGTTGGAGAAGATGCGATAAAATTAGAATACTAATGCATTGTTGGTGGAATTGTGAACTGATCCAACCATTCTGGAGAGCAATTTGAAACTGCACCCAAAGGGTATCAAAGAATGAGTGGTTCAAACACCAAGTCGCAGAAAAAAATTTCACTAAAGAGAATGACAATGAGATAAGATTCCAAAATTTGTTGGAGGCATTCAAAACAGTATCCATACATTAGAGAGAGAGAGAGAGAGAGAGAGAGAGAGAGAGAGAGAGAGAGAGAGAGAGAGACAGAGAGAGAGAGAGACAGAGAGAGACAGACAGACAGACAGACGGACCAACAAATCATCCAGTTTGATAAATAGGGGCATAATGCAAAATCAATCTAGAAATAAAGTACTTGCTATTTGCAAAATGCCTCTGTGTGTTTGTGTTTAATTTCATCATTATCTTTATCTCACCCCAAAGATATGCCATTGATTAGAAAAAGTGTTAGAAATTAAATTGTTCACAAGTGCTAAATATGTGTTCTGCATTAGGATGTTCAATTATGATTTTTATTCCCTGCTGAAACTGAAAACTTGGGGAATCTTTTACATTGACTCTGCTTCTCCTCCATTCTCTCCCATTCTCCTCTTTACCATCCTCACCTAAATTAGAATTTACATTTTTTTTATTTTGCAATAAAAGATTGTGTTGATGACTGATTTAGGTTTCACTTACTGTGCCTAGAAACTGGCAGCTGGTAAACTGAGAGTGTATCTATAGGGCTTTATATTTGTAGATGTTGCTTGGTCCTCTTCTCCTTCCCAAAAAATCCCAGGAAAATTTCAACTGGAGTTGTATGCAAATCTGTCATTCTCTCTCCTCCTGCTGTGCTCTGCTCTGATGTTTCATTTGTTTTTATCACTTTATAATAATAGCTGTTTAGCTGTCTGCCTCAGCCAAGAAGCAACATTTTGATATGAGCCCTACTGTAGTCTCCTAGATTTGGTATCTCAAAGTGTTTTGTGGCAAATTGGAAAGGCATATGGATCTAGGTGATTTACTAGAGGAGCTCATAAAGTTTCCACTTGTCTGAGTTTGTTTTCATGCCTTAGGTCCTTGTTACTACCATTTGGGCTTTATTCACCAGCACACAAAAGTGAGCTGCATCACAACTCATTATCTACAGGGCCTCCTCCTGAGATGGAGAAGGACATGGAGGAAAGACCGCAGGACGGGAGTTGAAAGACCTACTACAGGTTTGTTTTCCAGCTACACCACTTACTACCCAATCACATAATTTTCAATGGTAGCTTAAGAACTACTTTCCCTGCAACAACACATTGAAGTAGATAGGATGAATACTATTATCACCAATTTTACTGATGAAAAAACTCAGACTCAGTGGGATTCAGTGACTTGTCCTTTGCAAAGCTTTGGTTTGTTCATTTATAAAATTTGAATGGGGCAACATAACATGATGAATGCATAGTATTATATGTATAAGTATCATACTAATATTTATAGTATTACATGAATATATCATATACATTAATATATTAGTGCATTGCATTAATATATTATTTTAGGCTAGTCTTAAAGTTAAGAAGACCTGGGTTTAAGTTGTGACTCTGACACATACTGCTAGGGCTGCAAAAATAAGAAAAAAAACTCACTTATCCTCTCAATGCCTGACAGTGAAGTCTCTAAGAATGCAAATTGCAGGTTAATTGCCAACCTGCATTGGAAAAGCAATGGTGAATGTTCCCAACACTGATAAAATCATAGGTCAAGGTCAAACAAACAAATAAACAAACAAGCAAAAACCAAAGGAATCTATTGCCTTTTTAAAGTATTGTGAAAAATATCAGATACGTTAAAATTTACATGAAAGTTCTTTGAATATCATGAAAGGCTTATATCAAAGTCATTCCATTCCTCTGGACCTTAACTACCTCATCTGAAAAATGAAGTATTTGTCATTAGGTTGGATCCAAGGTCTCATTTAGTCCAGATATTCACTTATTTAATGAGTGTGAAAGGCATAAAATCATGGACATTCTACATTCTCTTCTTTGTTGGATGACCTAGATTGGAATTCAGAGCTTGATTCAAAAATGTTCGTGACATTGATCTTTAGACAAAAAGGGCTTTTTTATTATTTAGAATTTCGGAGGAGTTTAGGATGAATCTATATAATTTAGGGAGGATCTCAAGCAAAATTATGGTGCAGTCTTATAGATGGAAAGTAGCTTCACATCTTCTAGTGGCTATCTCATCTGTAAAAATGAAAGAAACAGACTAAATGATCTTTGGGAACCTGTTTTGGCTCTAAATCCTCTAAGAAACAATATGGCAGAGTAGGTTTGGAGTCAGAAATCCTGGTTTTTCTACTTGCTACCTGTGTTAGCCTGGGGAAATCAATCCATATCCCTGGTCTTTAGTTTCTATATATATTAAAATAATTGGGAAGGGTGGACTAGATAACCTGAAAAATCCCTTATGATCTTTGAAATCACTGACTTTTCCTTTGACATGATCATTTTCATTATAGATCATTCTTCCACTCTCACTACTTCCTGTGTTACATATATTTTTCATATTCTATGCTGTATTCAGTGTTTTCTGATAAAGGTTTTAAGGCATGGCACTTCTTAGAGATACTTTTATCTTAATGGTACAGAATAGTAGAATTCATCTAAAGACAAGGATAGAGCAGTTGACTCATAAGGTCTTTCCCAAAGGGGGAGGGGAACTGTCAACCTTGTGATCTCCCAACCTCCCTTTGACACTTTCATTGTGATTATAGACCCTTCCTCAATCCTCCCTTTGTCTATTATTACATATATTTTTGCTATTTTCAGCTGAGAGTTCTGTAGTCTCAAAACTTCTAAGCCTGTATCATCTTGAAAACAAGACAGATTTACTTTTTGTCATTGAATTCAGAGCAACAAATAAGTGTTTTCTTATTTGAATCGAATGGATACAGAAAAAGGGAGCTAAATGGTTATACATGTTGTCTCCAAACACCTGAAAGTTAATATCCCACTGAGGGCAAGGTAGATAGGTGATGCAGGCTGCAACATATAAATGATAAGGAACTTTGCAGAATAGGAATACAAAAATATCATCAGGGACAGGAAAAGAAAATGGTGTTATTACATGGCAAGGGTAAGAGCAAGTAGGGGAATAACCCAAAGGCTCCACTTAATGTCAGGAGTAAGTGAAGAAGACCTCTCATATTCTTGGTGAAAGTTATGTGGCAAACTTATGGAAGTATACCCAGATGAGTAGGGCAGGATTAACAAGCATATAATTGGAAGACAGCAATTTGCATTTTCAAAGAGAACTTTTAAAGAGATAAGATCACAAACCATATGAGTATTTGAGCATTCTATTCCATGTTGCCCTTCAATTTATCAAAAAGCTCTTGGGATTTTTACTTGGGAGTAAGAAAAACAAAAAAAAGTTCAACACTATTCAATAAGTGTTTATTAAAGCCTACTATGTACAATGAGAATTCAAATGCATTCAAGTAAGAATTCACATTACTTCATTAAGTACCAAGAGAATTCAGAGAAAAAAAATCCTGTTTAAAAACAAAGTAATGTGTCTAAGGCATCTGGTCATTTATACTTTTACCTGAAAATCAATGTGACTCCATAGGAACATTTTGTGGGCTCTACTTAGGTCTTCTAAAAGGCTATATGGAAAGAATCCTCAAATGAAAAATTAAAGTAGGGCACAATTGCAAACCAAACCACTGAAAAATGCCAATGAGATTCAGTTCCAGAACTGGGGTGCCATTTAATGACCCCTTCCTTTGTGGCAGCTAGGTGGTTCAGTGACTTATGTAATACTTGTTTTCAAGAAGATTTGCATTTGAAATCTACCTTACCAACATATTAGCTGTGTTAGTATGGGAAAAGTCACTCAACTTCTCTTATCCTCCGTTTCTTTATCTGTAAAAAGAGGGCAGGGGTAATAACAGCACCTGTCTTATACGGTTGCTGTAATAATCCGAAGAGATAGGACATGTAAAAGCTTTGTAAAATTTAAAAGTCTATATTAGTTAAATATTGTTGTTGTTGTTAACTATTATTCAATGTGTACTTTAGATTTGCCGTATGAGGAACTTGACTTCTAAGGTTCCCAAGAAAGTAGTAAATGTCATTCTATTTATCTTCCAAGCACCCATGTGAAAGGAATAGATGGGGAATTTGGATGAAAATCTAAAGCAGGGAGAGAAAAATTATGGTATTTTAAAGCTGAGTGTGTCTAGTGGAAAGAGTTCTAGAGCTAACATTCAAAAGACTTGGATTTGACATTCATTATCTGGGTAACTCTAGCCAGGTCACTTAACTTCTTTGGGCCTTTGTTTCCTCATTTCAAAGAATGAAGCTAGACCCAATGACCTGCAAGATCCCATCTGTCTCTTAATCTGTGATCCTATGTGAGTTGTTCTGAGGATATTCTCGATGAGTTTGAAGAAAGGATTTTATAGATTATTCAACTAATCACTTAATTTTACAGTTGAGTGAACTAAAAATTAAGTGACTTTCCTAAGGTCACACAATTAGTTATTGGTAGAGCCGGGATTAGAACTCATTGTCTAGATCAGTATCCCCGTGTCATTTCTTCCTTCCTTCCTTCCTTCCTTCCTTGACAATTGGGGCTAAATGACTTGTCCAGGGTCACACAGTTAGTAAATGTCTGGAGCAAGATTTGAATTCAGGTCCTCCTGATTCTAGGGTTAATGTTCTATTCACTAGACCACCTAACTGTCCCTCTCTGTATCATTTCTAATGTACCATACTTCCTGTGTAGTAGCTAGGGCAGCTAATGTCATCACTACCTACAAACCATAGTGTTATCGGGAGGTGTGACCTCTAAGCAAATTTGCTTTGTTATTAAAATAAAATTAGTTTCCATCTAAACTGTGATCAGTATCTGGGTGTAGGTAGTTTGCACTAAGGAGCAAGGCTTCATGAGACTTGGTAAATGGGCTCCTAGCAATAGTGGTTGATTTATAGGTAACTCTTGCTTCTTTGATCACTGGTACACTTTACCCTGCTGTGAGTTCCGTGGGTACAGTTTTCTCTGCTATAAAACTCTCTTACTTATGTAGTTGAACTAAATCTCTCATAAACCCAGGTCTTTATTAACTATAGGTTCTGACACCCTGAACTAGTCACAGAATATTCTTCTCTTCATGGCATGTCACTGCCCTCTACTGGCCAAAAGCTATCAGACCCTCCCCCTCAATTCTTCCATACCAAACTGTTTAGCCAAGGGGCAAATGGCCAAGCTTTCCAAATACTCATAGTCATCCTGGAACCTGGTTATGCACCAAAGGGACCCTGCTGATAGGCATGACTACTTTAGGACTTTAATTTAACGAATTAAAAACTACATTCATTGCTTTCATTCCCTTAAACAAAGAGAGAAAGGTTTTGACTGTAGAAAGGGTTCTTTAGTTGAGGTTAGTAACTTCAAAAAAAAAAAAAAACAAATAAACAAAAAAACAGGACAAAGTGTAAAGTTTTAAAAGTGGAAAAATTTAGTTTTCTCTCTACATGCCAAGTGAGAAAAGAAGTAACCTACAGGCTTCATTCAAACCTGCTACCAGACCTGGTTTATAGTTAGTAACTACTGGGGAGGGATACTGGGTTCAGGTAAAGTATATGTATAAAATTATCTGTCTTCACTGCCTAAAGAAAAAGTTGATGCCCCAAATGTCTGAGGAATGTCATTAGACACCCAGTTGAGACTGGTTCTAACCAGCAGATCTCTAGCTTCAGCTTCCTGAAGTGGGAAGATTGCCCTCTTGGGTTATAAGTTAGAGCTGAAGAAGAGGGGAGCCAGGTTTCATCTGTAATTACAGTCAGCCTTTTACTCTGAAAAGTTCATGCAAACTCATGTTTGGCAGGAACAAACAGCATCTCTGTCAACACTACCAAGGCTGAAGCCGTTTGTTGGTTATTATTATGACTCAAATTCTGAAGGAGCTGCATGTGTATCAAACCGGCAAAATAACATTGACTTGCTAAGGCTTTTTTTTAATTCCCCCCCACACACTCACCTTCCCCCATTTCCCACTCCCTACACAGCCACATACATTTCTTTAACTCCAAATCATTCAGTTTTCAACACCAGATGAAAGGTAAACAAACATCAGTACATATGGACTTGCACCACATGGCAAACTCTCTACTAATGTACCTACCAGAAGATTAAATGCTTACTGCTTTGCTTCTGCTGCCCTACATTTTCTCAAATATAATTTAAAATATTTCTGCTTTTGTTCAGCATACTTAGAAACTCCCTTATTTAAAAATGGTATGGTCTTACCCCTTTATTCAGGACATAGCTAAAAATCTGTATGCTATCTAGTTTCTTGCCTATTCAAGCACTGCTGAACCAAATAAGATAAAACACTTTGTTCCTGTCTGATTTGCTGGGGTTCATCTAAAAATAGAACCTCATAGATTAAGAGGAGAGGAGGCAACAGGAAATCAAGTCAATGAGCATTTATTAAGTACTTACTATGAGACAGGTATTGTGAGAGGCAGTGGGAATACAAATAGAAGGAAAAGTTCCTGCCCTCAAGTTGCTTACATTTTAATTAGGGAAGAAAACCCATTAAACGAACCTGATGGGGTGAATAGGTACATGGTAGGGAACATCTGGAGAGTCACTCAAGAGTATAGCCTGGAAAGGAATGAAAACTAAAGATTGGACAGAGATTTTCCTGAAATAAAGGTTCTATGAGAAATCAGCCATTCAGAGGAAGGGATCTCAGTGGCAGAGTATTCTTTCATTTTGAGAAGTCTAGGGGTGGAGTGCTCTTCTAGATTGCATGGCAGTTAAAGTACTGAGAGTCAAGATTGGATCTGGGAGTGGAAATCTCATGTATTAAAACAATTTGCAGTAAATGGATGATGCAAATAGCATTGTATAGTCCTACTTGGCCCAAACTCTTTAGATAAAGTCAAACTATTCTGGGAGTCCAAATTTCTCTAATTTAGCAGCAGTTAAAACTCAGACTTAAACGCTTCCTTCCCCCACCCCCCACCCTCAGAGATACAAATAAATTGGCCTTTCTCAGCTTCATTCTTTTATAAAGCCCTCCTTGTCTTACCCTACAATGGTATTTCCCCTCTCTGAATTCCCTTTATGATTATCACTCCTGCCTCTCTGAAGCCTTAATTCAGTATTCAATCTTTGGGTCTACTGACAATGCCAGTCTCCCATTCTCTTCTAGTTCTATATCCATAGCTATTGACATAGCACTTATCACCGTGGTGCCCAAGTGCTTTACAAAAGAAAAATACAGCAAGACAATTAACTGTTGGGGCCTTGGGACTATTGAAAATTCTCAAGTGGTCTAGGTTCAATGAAAGTCAGTCCACTGTGCACTATTTTCATGTTATATTATTTACAACTTAATAAGATGACTGGTGAACCAAGACTCAATAGTTCTTGTGGTTATTATATCACTTTCATTGAGAGGAGGATCAAGTAAATTAAAAAGGAATTAGAAGATCCCTGAATGAAGAAGTAGGGGTAAGAATGTGCCCTGATAGCTAACAAATTCACTTGCATACCTGATATTCAAGTTAAAGTGATGATGGAATTTCTTAATTCATGTACAACATGAATTGAAGTCCAAATTCAATGAGAAGACCAAGGAAATCTGTTAGAATCATAAAAAGCCACATGTGCAAAGAATCTTGGAGGTCAACAAATCCAAATAATCCTTATTCATACTATGAATTTCCTCTTCAGTGTATTCAAATAGTGGTCATTTAATCCCCAACTGGTGGAATTCCAATGTGGAGCAACATATCATCTACCAAACTATCTTATTCTAATTTTTCTTTATTTCTTATTCTTAGGAACCATTGATAATGGTGAGCCAAATTCTGGCACCCTACCATTTTTACCCATTGGTCCTGGCTCTGACATATCTGAATGTGATACCAAATAAACAAAAAACAAAATAAACACACAAAAAAACCCCTCAGTATTTTGGAGTCAAGTCTCTTATAATCTAGGCTGCCTCTACTCTAGACTCACTCCCTACTTATCTAAGACCCCTAATTCTCTCCTTTTTTGAAAACTTGAATGCTTCATGATTAGTTATGCTGATGAATAAATACACTTGTACTATTCAAGGGAGTTACCTGAAATTTGTCTGTCTACATGGATTATAGGAGTAATTGGTTAAGAATACTTAAAGGAGCTATATATCACAATATTTCTTCCTTTGATTAAAGGAAATTCTTGAATTGTATACTGTAAGATACTTTCAGATAACACAGAATGAGCTTAATCATTATATGCCATGTTTAAATAAAAAGTAATTACATTAGGAATCATTCTATGGATGTTGATTTCTAGTTGGATACAACATAGAAATGATGTTCTACTATGTAAAAACAAAAAATTGTTTCAGATGATGATGTCTTCATTCTTCAATTTTCCTTCCAAATTATGAAACATCATACTAATATGTCAAAATATACCTCTCATGCTACCCTTTGCATATCACCCAGTTTATTCTTCACCTTCTAAAAAGATGAAAATTCTACCTTTGTCAAGGCAAAAGACAATGATATCAACTTGCTTTGCCCTTTGTAGCTATTTTCTACTTTCTTAAATTCCTTCAGCACCTAGCTCCTAGCTTAAACTTTTCTTATCATTCCAGAACTATCTTCATCCATGGGGACATCAATTCTCATATTGATGTCATTTTTGTCACCCTAGCCTCTTAATCAGTCAACAATTATCATTTTTAAATTTTATTTATTTATTTTGTCTTCAGCATACTCTTCAATAAGATTTTGAGTTTCAAATTTTCTCCCCATCTCTCCCCTTCCCCCAACTCAAGGCAGCATGTGATTGGATGTAGGCTATACATATACATTCATATTAAACATATTTTCATATTAGTCATGTTGTAGAGAAGAATTAGAACCAATGGGATGAACCATGAGAAAGAAGAAACGAGAGAGAGAGAGAGAGAGAGAGAGAGAGAGAGAGAGAGAGAGAGAGCGCACAAATAGTATGCTCTTTTGGACTCAGCATTGTTAAAAAGAGTTAAGTCTATGAAAGTCAGGAATTGCATATTGTGGCTGTTATTGTGTACATTGTTCTCCTAGTTTTGCTCACTTCACTCAGCATCAGTCCATTCAAGACTTTCCAGGTTTTTTCTGAAGTCTGTCTGCTAATCATTTCTTCCAGCACAATAATATTCCATTATATTCATATACCCCAACTTTTTCAGCCAAATATCCTTTAGTCATCTACTATCTGTGAGTCACTATACTAAGGATTGGAGATTCAATGACAAAATGCATTGAATTCAATTCACAAAAATGAATCTCAGTCCTCAAGAAAATTATGTGCTAATGTGAGAGATAGCAAATACATACACACATGAGTGTTTATACATATACTTACATACATGCAAATACAGACATATCTATATATCTATATGCTTGTTTATACATATATATATATATATATGTATTTTATATGTATATATCAAATTAACACAAGTTATTTGGAGGAAAAGGTGACCTAGAACCTGGGAGGACCAGAAAACTTTTCAAGAAAAAGGAAAAGATGCTTTCTGAATCTTGAAGGAAACCAAAGATTCCAGAGGAGAGAGTGAGGATACATTATATTCCAGGCATTGTGGACAGCCTGTGCAAAGGCAATGGAAATGGAAGATGGAGTACCATATCTGCAGGAATGTAAATAGGCAAGTATGGCTGAAATATGAGGTACAGAAAGAGTTAAAGTGTAAAAAGACAAAAGGCAGGAAAAGGTGAGATTGTGAAGAGCTTTAAAGGTCAAATAGAAAAGTTTATACTGGATCCTCAAAGCACTGGAGTTTGTGGAGTAGAGTATGACAAAATCTGACCTGCCCTTTAGGAAGATTATTTTGGCAGCTGTTTGGGTGGGTATGTAATAGGAGTTGGGAGAGGCTTGAGACACAGAGACAAAGAAAGATTCTATTGAAGTAGTGAAGGCAACAGATGTTTAGGGAAAAGAGGAGTGGAGAACAAGGAGCATATGCAAGGAATGCTGTAGTCAACTAGTATTTATTAAGTCAAGAAACATTTATTAAGTGTTTTCTATGTGCCAGACACTATACTAAATTCTGGGGATACAAAGAAAGGCCAGAAAAGTCCCTGACCTTGTCATTTACTTGAGAGAATAACAACATGAAACAACTATGTACATTCATGCATAACATGTATGCCTACACATACACAGAAGTAGATACAAATCTGTGGATTCAATTTACATATTCTTACATACATGTGTGAACATGTATGCATGTATGTGTGTATATATGTATATACAGAGAGAAAGAGAGAGAGAGAGAGAGAGAGAGAGAGAGAGAGAGAGAGGGGTAATCTCAGAGGAGTCAGAGGCACTAGTATTAAGTTGTAGCTTAATGGAATTTTTAATGGATACTTGAAGGTACTTAGGGAACAAGGAGGTGGAGACAAAGAAGGAGATCATTCCCATTATAGAAGATGATCAGTGAAAATTCAAGGAGACAGAAATCACACATTTTAGCAACAGATCAGACATGTAGATTAAGTGAGAGTAAGAAGCTGAGGAAAATACCTATGTTAAGAATCTGTCTAAATTGAAGGAAGGTGGTGGCTTTGAGAGGAATATGGAATTTGCAAGAGGGATACTAGATTTTGGATACTAGATCTAGATAGTACATGTTGAGTTCTATTTTTGGAAACGTTGAATTTGAGATCCCACCAGAACATTCAAATTGAAAATATCGGGAAAGTTATTGATGGTGTGAGATAGAGAGCCCTGAAGAGAGACTAGGGCTAGATAATTAGATCTAGGAGTCATTTACTTAGAAATTATAAATAAAACTACATAAGATGATGGGGTCATCCAGCGAGAGAGAGAATGTAGAGAGAAAAGAGATAAGGGCTCAAGAAAGAGTCTTCTAGTATGCACATATTTAGAAAATGTGATATGGCTAATAAATCAGCAAAGAATACCTAGGAGTGGTATGACAAGAGTAGAACCAGGGTATGTAGTGTTCCAAAATCCCAGAAAGGAGAGAATATGCAGTAAGAAAGAATGGCCAACAGTGGCAAACACAGAAGAGAGGTCAAGAAGGATGAGAATTTAGAAGGGACCATTAGACTTGGAGGTGAGACAATACTAATTTTAGAGAGTACAATTTTAATTGAATGACTATGTTGGAATCCAGATTCCATGATGTTAATAAGAAAATGAGAGAAGAGAGAGTTGGGGCACTGACTGTGGATGACCTTTTCAAGGAATTGTCTGAGAAAGGGAGTAGTGTAACAAGGTATATATTGGGGATGGTAGGATCTAGTGAGAGATTTTTTTAAGATGAAGGAGAATTGTACATTTTATAGGCAGTAGGGAAGGAATTAATAGATAAGGAGAGATTAAAGATTAGAGATGGTGTCTGTGGGGATGATGGTAGGAATAATCTGCTAGAAAAGATGGAAGGGATGGGATTAAGTATGAGTGTAGGGTAACTGGACTTCAGAAAGCCCACCTCTTCATCAAAACTTGGAGTAAAGGAGGAAATGGTTAGGGATGGTGTTGGGGATTTGTGCGATATAAAAAAGAAGGTCATCAGTGTGGCAATCTGGGCTTGGGTAACTCATAGTCTGGGACCCTCCAAATACTCATCTACTTCCTCAGCTCTATTGACCACTCTCTCCACTTTACCTCATCCACTCGTAGAAGGCACTTCACCACCATCTGAAACTTGGTTGTTGTTTCAGTCACGTTCAACTCTTCATGACCCCCATTTTGGTTTTCATGGTGAAGATACTAGAGTGGTTTGCCATTTCCTTCTTCAGCTCATTTTACAAATGAGGAGCCAAGGCAAATGGATAGGTGACTTGCCCAAGATCACAATCTAACAAGTGCCTGGTACTAAATTTTAATTCAAGAAGATAAGTCTTCCTGACTCAAGGTCCAGCACTCTATCCACTGCACTACCTTGTTGCCTGAAGATCATGAGCTCTGAAGTTATAATTTCCAACCATACCTATGGGTGCTTTTATTTCTTACTCTGCTGTAATGGCAAGCAAAGTGGGACTTTTTGCTTTCTTTTCTTTCGGGTTGCTTCTCAGCACTAAGGCAATCAAGTGCCTTTGATTCTTGCATTTGTTTCAATCAAGAGTCTTTGATTGAGGGGCAGCTAGGTGCTGCAGTGAGTAGAGCACCTGCCCTGGAGTCATGAGGACCTGAGTTCAAATCTGGCTTCAGACACTGGACACACTTACTAGCTGTGTGACCTTGGGCAACTCACTTAACCCCGATTGCCCTTCTTTCCCCACTGCAGAAAAAATAAAGTCTGTGATTGAATCAAGAGTCTTTGATGACCTGCTTAAGTCACAAGAAAGCCTAAGTCACGTAATTCCAAGTCACATGGTTGTGACATGCTCTGACCCTGAAGGAGTATATATATACTATGAGGTTAGCATTTTGCTTTGGGGTTCACTCATTGGAATAGTGTTCATGTGATTTGGCCAGAGAAGATTCCGGAACCATTAATGAGCCCTGCAGCTTTTAAAACCCAGATGTTGGTATTTCTCTCTCTGGTAACTATGTATGTATTGCTATGGACAGACAGAAGCCCTGTCTGCTGATTTGTGTTATTGGCTCTGTTTATAAGATTTCTGCTTGTAATTTGTGATTTTGTTTTCTCTGAAGTTCAGGGTACTGACTTTTTTCCCTGAACTAAGTGAATGATTGTTTCAACAATCTAGCTAGCAGCTTCTGTGGGAGTGTAAGATCCACCAACAACCAGCACCCAGAAAGCTGCCACCACACTGCAAAAGCACAGGTTCTTTTTATCTGCTTTAGTAAGGAAAGCAACATTAAGGGGTTGACAAGCTTACTATAATTCAGCATACAAATATCATTCACTTAGTTCAGGGGAGAAGACCAGCACCCTGAACTTCAGAGCAAAATATAAACAAAGTACAAACATCGACAGACAGACCAAATACAAATTCATAGTTACCAACATCTAGGTTCAGCCCAGGAGGGCTGGCCCAGAGTCACTCGAGCCACCACCGCTGTGGGTAAGAGCTCCAAAGAAGAGAAAGCCAGTTGGCTTTCTGGTTTTATGTCTTTTTCAGGGTCAAAGGTGAGTCACACATGCGACTCACCCACATGACCTAGAATCATCACAAAGAGGCTACTTGAACCCATGTGGTCTAAAAGCCTCTGATGTCCCAAACATGTCACTCAAACTCATGTGTAAACTAGGCCCTCCCCTGAGGCAAGGAGGCACCAAGGACACCCAAATCTAATTAAGGAAACAAAGGCCAAACTCTTCAAGGGGATTTGGTCGAACTAAGTGCTAAGAGCCCATTTTGCTTACCAACACAATGATATATGTATGTATAATTAAAATGAGATGCCCTGCCCATCCTCCTTCCTCCTCTCTCTCTCCTCTCTCCCTCTCGGCGGCGGCGTCCTCCTCCAGCGAGGCCAGGAGGTTCCCGTGCGCCTCGGTGCCCCCAGCGCCCCGGGAGGAAGGAGGGAGGAGGCGGCCAGGCGGGCGCACAGGTGGGCAGGCGGAGGGACAGGCAGGCGCGCTCGGGCTCCCGGCACACAGGCGGCGGCGGCTCCCCCCAACTCATTCACCCACCTACCCACTCCCAGTCCCGGCCCGGCCATGTCCTCGGCCAAGCAGCGAGGCTCCAAGGGCGGCCCCGGCTCGTCTGCCCCCTCCAAGAAGGGCGCCCACCCGGCGGGCGGCCCCGATGACGTGGCAAAGAGGCAGCAGCAGCAGCCGCAGTCCCAGCAACAGCCCAGGCAGCAGCAGCAGCAGCAGCCCAGGCAGTCCCCCCAGCCAGCCAAGCAGTCAGCCCAACAGCAGAACCAACAACCCAAGCAGCAGCAGCAGAACCAACAGCCCAAACAGCAGCAGAACCAACAACCCAAACAGCAGCAGCAGCAGAACCAACAACCCAAGCAGCAGCAGCAGAACCAACAGCCCAAGCAGCAGCAGAATCAGCAGCCCAAGCAGCAGCAGAATCAGCAGCCCAAACAGCAGCAGCAGAACCAACAACCCAAGCAGCAGCAGAACCAACAGCCCAAACAGCAGCAGAACCAACAGCCCAAACAGCAGCAACAGCAAAACCAACAACCCAAACAGCAGCAGCAGAACCAACAGCCCAAACAGCAGCAGCAGCAGAACCAACAACCCAAACAGCAGCAACAGCAGAACCAACAGCCCAAACAGCAGCAGCAGCAGCAGCAGAATCAGCAGCCCAAACAGCAACAGCAGCAGAATCAGCAGCAGAACCAACAGCCCAAGCAGCAGCAGCAGCAGCAGAATCAGCCGAAGCAGCAACAGCAATCCAAGCAGCAGCAAAACCAGCTGTCCCACCCCAAAGGCAACACTAGGGGAGGGGGAGGGGGAGGCGGTGGGAAATCCTCCACAGCCTTCTCCTCTTCCTCCTTCTTTGGCAAGCTAGCAAAGGTTTTCTACTTTCTCTTCTACCTCACCCTCATCGCTGGGGCCAGCTTCTCTGGCTGGTGTGTCCATAACCTTTTGGAGGAAGTCCATCAGATCCGGCTCCGGAATGAGGGCTTCACCAGGCAGAGAGAGGAGCTGGGCCAGGGCTTACAAGGCGTCATGCACAAGGTGCAATCTCTACAGTCTACGTTTGTGAGTTTTGAGTCCATCTTGAAAAACTCCCAACATAAGCAAGAACTGACGGAGAAAGCAATCAAGCAGGGGGAAAATGAGATTAATCGTATCAGCGAAGTGCTACAAAAATTGCAGAACAAGATCCTGAAGGACCTTTCTGATGGCATCCATGTGGTCAAGGATGCCAGGGAAAAAGATTTCAACTCCCTGGAGCACACTGTGGAAGAGAGACTCACAGAGCTGACCAAGTCCATCAATGAGAACATCGCCATATTCACCGATGTCCAGAAGAGGAGCCAGAAGGAAATCAACGAGGTGAAAGCCAAGATCTCTTCGTTGGAGGAGACAGATTGGTACAAAGATGATTTGAAGGCACTGAGGGATGTGGTGGATGGACTTCAGTCCTCAGTGAAATCCAGAGAAAAGGATATTGAGTCCTTGAAAACTTCCTTGGAGACCATGGAGTCTGATGTCTACACTGAAGTCAAAGAGTTGGTGAACCTGAAACAGGAGCAAGAGAAGTTCAGGGAAGCTGCTGACAATGAACATCTCACCTTGCAATCCCTGACGGAGAAGATTCTTCAGGCTGAGGCTTCCTTGTCCCATCTCCCCAATGAGATAAAGAGATTGGAAGAAGATGTGCGCCAGGTCAAAGCAAACTCCATCCAACAAGATGAGAATGACATTTTCAAGAACACAGATGCCTTAGACTCTCTACAGAGGAGGAGTGATGATTTCAATTCTAGGTTAGAGGACCTGGAAGGCAGTCTCCAGGCCATCCAGACGGCATCTTCTCAGCAGATGCAAACTCTAGAATCCCTTCTTTCCAAGAACTCAGAGCATGAACATCAGCTGGCTACCCTCCAGGAGCACCTTGAAGGTATCACGGCTTCCCATGGGTTGCGGGATGAGGATAAAGATGGCCTCAAGAGTACCATGAGAAGCCTGGGGGAATCTCAGCTCTCACTATACAATGACGTGGAGGAACTGAAGAGAAGCGTGAGCGAGCTTCCTAGTGCCGTGGACTCCCTCGAGAAGGTGCAGAAACAGGTCCGCACTCTGCTTGAAAATGCCCAGGGGGACACTTCTCTTCCTCCTAACTATCTAGAAAAACTGGCGTCCGTGGATGACTTAAAATCCTCCTTAAGCCAACTGGAATCAGACCTAAAAATGGTTAGGACTGCTGTGGACAGTCTGGTCGCCTACTCAGTGAAAATTGAAACCAATGAGAATAATTTAGAGTCCACAAAAAATTTATTGGACGACCTGAGGAGCGATCTGGATCGACTATTTGTGAAAGTTGAGCAAATTCATGAAAAAGTCTAAACGAGTTATCGATGCTGGTGTGGAATTTCAAAGTCCCACCCCCCCTCCCCATTTTTCATAGCCAAAAAAAAATTCATCCCTCTTTATAACAAGCAATAGACACTCATGGAAGCGCCCAGGCATTCTCCAATGCCCTCTTGCCTACCCAATTAATTTATTTACTATTGTTAGGCTAAACCTGTGAAAACAGGGCTATGGTTGCTTCATTATTTTGTATTGACTTTTAGCTTTCTCCCTGAAGGGCCCCGATCTTCAGGAATCCGAGGTTCCTTCTAAAAAGATGTTTCGAACATCACGGAAAGCAGGAATGATTTCAGGTGACAATAAACAGGAACAGATTAGCTTTATTAGCCTCAAAGGGCCACCTTGGCCACCATTTTTTACTCAAGTAATAAAAAAGAAAGCTAATTAAAATTGTCCTTAAGGAAAAAAAAATAAAATGAGATTGTAAATGCCTTAAATTTGCTTTCCTTAGAAAAGCAGATCAAAGAACATGTGCTAGCAGCACACTTCCACAGCAGCTGCAAGCAGCATTGTTGCTATATTTGCCTAATTCCTCTTAAGTGCTCATCCTGAGCTCTAGTACATTGTTTTCTTAGTATCTCACCCCTGTTCTTGCTTTCTTTCCCTTGCTTCAAAGAAATATTTCAGCTATTTGAACAACAAACTTTTCACTTCCCTTTAATCCTTTGCCACCCTTCACCTCAATAGTACTCTCTTTCACAATGCACTACCATCTGTCTTCTTTCTTCCTAATCGTAAAGCACTCACCATCTCTATAAGAACTTTGGAAACTGCTCTGACTCAGCCCACTACAAATGTGTGTTTGGCTGAGCCTTCCCCTGACACAATAAGTCTTTTGTTCCTCTCAAATTGACCCCCTAATACACTCACTACATTTTTTTTCCAAACATTTTCCTCTTTTCCCAGGGCCCTAGCTCCAGAACTGTCTGATTTCTCTCAATAGATGATTGAAAATATCCATAATGAGATCTCTAATACTCCTCTCTAAAACCAAAAATCTCTTTATTTCTATATCTATCCTCTTTCAATGTATTTTGTTCTAGGAGAATAAAATGATTCTCTTTCTTGCCAAGTTTAACACTTTTTTTTCTTTGATCCCATTTCCTCTTTGGTTTCTTTAGTACTTTGCACTCACCCTTCTCTCTTTCATCTACTATTCTCCTTCTTTATTAAATCCTCCCCCTTTGCCCATGCTGAGGTTTTCTCTATTCTTAAAACAAAATGCAGTAAATTTAAAAAATCTTCACTTGACTATCTTCTTAAAGCTATTATCTCACATTTCTGCTATTTTCCTTCGCTAGTAAACTTTTAGAAAATATTGTCTATGATTATGGCCCTAATTCCTACCCTGTAGTCTGACTTCTGCTACCATTACTGCTGAAACTACTTTCTCCAAGGTCACCAAGGGTTTCCTAATTGTCAAATCCAGTAACCTCTTCTGTCATTTTCATCCATTAACTTTTTTACAGAAATTGAGACTTTTTACTGCAATGTCTGGAATACACTAAATACTCTATAAATGTACTATCCATCTACCTATCATCTATTTATCTATCACCTATCTATCTATCTGTCTATCTATCTAGTGTCATTTGAATCAGTGGACTGCCTCTTCTTTCAACATACTCTTTTACCCTTTGCCTTCCATGACACTACTGTCCTGATTATTCTCTTATCTGTCTGATCACTACTCTGTCATTTTTGTGTATTAACATTCTTTTATCATTCACCTAAACTTTCCATTGTACTTTCTCCTTTGATTGCTAGTAAACCACACTTACATAAAATGTTAAGGCTGATAAGGACTTTTTTTATTATCTAACCTTTCCAACCCCAATTTAATTACAAGAAGTGATTTTAATTCCCCTTAAAAGGAAACCTCAAAATGTAAATCATTTTAAAAGTAGATTTTGAAAACTGGTTTTGTTTTCACCCACTAACCAGTTGGTTAAAAGGGTTGCATTTATTATGCTGCCACATTCCAAATAGAGCTTTCCTTTCATTTTAATAATGTAGACATTTTCCCACATACTGGTGACCTTCTTGTTCATCTCTATTTTGTTTCTCTTTTGACTACTTAAAACAGTTCTCCCTTTACATCATGACTGAAGAATGCATGAAGAGCTGTAAAAAATGAAGAATTTTATGAAGATTTTTGAAAAGACTTTCTTCTTCCTCACCACAAATTATGGTTGTTTTCTTTCCAAAGACCTCCACAAGCTAAAAGTATATAGTTAAAAATAATGTATTTTCTGTTAAGACTCAGCAGAGAGCCTACTCCCTTAGGCAGTGGCTCTCACTAGGGTACAATCCAGCTTCCACCTGTTGCATACATGCCTAGTAGAGGGACAGATGAATGAGAACAGGAAACTGTCCAAATGATAGAAATAAGTTGTGATGTTGATGGAGAGAGAAATAAACAAATTGTTAGGATAAGGCAAAGGAAGCTTTTTGTCCTTCCAGGAAAGGATAAGTGAGACTGTGAAATGCCAAAAAAGAGGAGTCACGTTGCATAGTAATTTTTTTTTAATATGGAGTTAGGAAGAGGCAGATTTAATTGTAGTGACTTCTAGATCAATCACACAACTTTAAAACAGAGAGAAACCATGGAGTACACTGAGGCCAACTAATGAATTTTTATATGTGAGGAAACTTAGCACAGTTTAGAAAGAAAAAAATGACATTTTTCAAGTCATAGTTAAAGAATCAAGTCTAAATTGTGTTCCTTCTGATTCCAAGCCAGTGCATTTCCCACATCACTATAGAATGAAAATATTTTAGCTGGTTCAGAACGGCTTCATTTGAGGCGGACAAGTGAGACAAAAGAAGACCAAACAGGACAAGTTAGGTTAGTTTGACTTCATCCCCTATTCAATATCTTCATCAAAACAGTGGCTTTTTTCGTCCATTTGATTGGTTTTTTTTTACTAATTACTTCATGAAAGTTCATATATCTTTATACATGCATAGAACAATGAAAGTGGCTGAACACAGTACACTGAAAAATTAATAAATGACATAGTTCTGTAGTCCTGGAATGCTTACAAAGTGTGCTTCCCTCACAGTAACACTGGCAGGTAGATACTGTAAGTATTGTTTTCCAGAAAAAAACAAAAACAAAAACAATAAAACCTTCTTTTCTGTGCATTTCCCCAATGGAATATTCCTTTTCTCAGCTCTGTGCCTCTTTTCAGGATTTCCCTCAGGCATGGCCCTCTGTATAGCCATCTCTTAGAATTTATAATTTATTTCAAGGCTCAGCTCAGGTGACACCTCCTACATTTAATCCCCATCCCTCATTTCTCTGGCTTAATCCCCTCTTCCTCCTTAAATTAAGTTATTTATTTTCTCTGTAATATTATATGCTCAACTCCAAAATAGAAGATAAGTTACTTGAGGGCAGGAACAATTTCATTTTTGTCTTTGTCTATAGAGCATCTAGCCCAATGCCTTGCACAACTCACTTAATCATTGAGTTAAGCTATTAACCACATTTTAAACATAAAACATTGAGGGGTAGATGATTGCCCCATGGACAGAGCAGAGCAGAAAGAGTGTTGGAGTTGAAGACCAGGGTACTCAGATTTGAATCCCATTTGTGATACTCCTGTGAGTGCAACAATATATTGACTATCCCTTAATATACCTTTCTTCCAAGCACAGGACAACAACTGATACCAGTATATTATTACCTAAGTCTCTTCCCTCCATTGGCTCTGATACTGAGATTTGTAAATAGCTTATGAATCAATCCTCAAAGTATGAACTGTTTATACTAATCATAGTTCCTAGGAGGTCAATTATTCTGCCTGTAACCCAAGCCATCTATAAAGCCAGATAGAATTTGCCATTCATTTTTCCAGGTGGTGTAATGAGAGTATATGCTACTTTCCACTGTATGCTTTCTTCCAGATACCAATGTTCCATGAGCAATAAACTACTGATGTCCGGTCAAGAGCCTGAAGATGTTTATCTCAGCTGGTCTGGGTTTAAAGGAAAGGTAGGAACATCCCTGCAATGAGAAATATAGTGGGGTCACCTAAAAATGGGTTAACTCAAAATATGCTACTGTGGAATCTGACCTCTGAAAATAAGAGGTCTCGGATCATTTCAAATGAAAAATGAAATAGATTTAACTCAATGTCTAGGTGGAATTGTACTTGGCCTACGAGAGAATCAATAGTGCAGAACTAAAATCAGAGTATCATGAAGGTCAAAAGGCAAATGACTGGGATTGTAGTAAATCAGGGCTGGGGCACACTGGAACAGGCAAAGGTACTAAGGGGCAAAGACAATGATGTGGCCAGTACTGAAAGGGTAAGGTAAGGAGCTGATAACTGTCATTTTACGATGACTTTTCAAAATGAGAATAATATTCTTCATCTTTTCATTCTGTCTTCCTCATAGCCCCCACTAGACACAGCCTTCTTTACTGCTTCAGAAGCACAACTGACGCACAACAGAATAATTTAACAGAAGAGTATTTAATTTCTTTTTTCCGCACAAATCACCTGTAATGATGATATTTTGGAGTAGGTTTGTATATTTTTGTCAGTCTTTCACAGGGAAAACTAATTCCGTTTCCTTTCATTTTCTCTCAAATTAAAAAAAATAATCCCTGAAGTATTTTTAAAAGGAATAGGAATCAAAGGCTTTCTCCCTCTTCTTGACCCTCCAACATTTCTCTTATTGCAGATCTCTGCCACTTTGCATGCTGATAAGCGTGACTTCCACTGATGCCTTATGGGAAGTTTGGGAAAATTGATCATGGGATCTTACAATTTAGAAAAGGAAGAGTACTCACAGATCAGGTCCTTCAACCTCTTTACCTTACAGAGAAAGGAACTAATAACGAGAGAGGTTAAATGACTAAGGTCTCACAAGTAGGGTCACTTCAGTTGTTTTTTAGTTTTCAAACTCTTTCTGACCCCAGTAGGTGTTTTCTTGGCAAAGGTACTGGAGTGGTTTCCCATTTCCTTCTCTAGATCACTTTACAGGTGAGGAAACTGAGTTAAACTGGGATAAGTGATGTCTAAGGCCAGATTTGAACTCAGGAAGATGAGTCTTCCTGACTCCCAGCCAGGTGCTCTACCCACTGTACCACTTAGCTGCCCAAATAGGGTGTAGGATAGATTTAGAGGTCGATGGAATCTCAAAGATCTTATACTTCAACCTTTTTTTTAAATTTAATTTAATTTTATATCTATAGGAATTGAGTCACAGAGATAGGAAATAATCTACACTGTACCACAGATGGAATCATAGAATAAGATATAGCGATAGAAGGAATCTCAAAGTAGACCAATACTATTCATTTTATAGAGAAGGAAACAACCCATGGGGTGAAACAACTTACTCCCAGACCAGAGAGATAGCAGAAAGTCAGAATTTGAATCTAGGGCTTTTGGTGCTAAATCTGACAGAGTTGGGATTTAATGACTTTATTAGAAAGATTGGCCCCGTGAGCTGGTATAGTGGAGGGAGCATTGGCCCTGGAGTCTGGAGGATTTGAGTTAAAATCTGGCCTCAGACACTTAACTAGCTGTGTGACCCTGAGCAAGTCACTTAACCCCAATTCCCCTCCCCCCCACACACATGAAAAGAGTTGGACATGACCAAAACAACTGACCAATAACAACAGTGAAAAGATTAAATTACTATGAGAATTCCAACCTGTATATATCAGCCTCCTTACAGTTTTTCTTTATATCAAGCTTTCAGGTTAGGAATTATGTTTATCCCGAAGCTTAAAGTGGAACTGTTGATATGTCTCTAGTGTCTCTTTTAATGTTTTTTTGTTTTTTTCCTCTTTTTTACACATTGCTATAGCTTCTCACTCATCCTGCTAGCCTTCCCCCGCACAGAACAACTTACTTGCAATAAATAAATACATTTAAGCAAACCAAATTGGCACAACAGATATGTCTGAAAATATTTATCTCAGTACATGCCTACAGTCTTCCTCTTTTCCACCAAATTAAAACAGACTTGTTAGTATGTCAGAGTCACTCTCTATCTTACCAAATTTAATTTTTTCTCAGTGGTTTCCATTTCCCTCTCTCAACGTTGAAAGTCTACTGAGACATCCTACTTTTTGTGCTCCTGTCCCACACCTAACACCTAATTCTAATTTTCTGAATCCCAAGCTAGTGTGTCCTTAGGCAAATTTCCATCATTTTATTTACATTTCCAGTGGATGAAGCAAATGGCCTCTTGATATGACACCTTCTAGCCATGTTCTCAAAGTATTGCTCATTCCAGTCATGTCAGAGGACTTAGAATTCAAAAACCATCTCTGTCACTGCTTGCATGACTTTGGACAAGTCACAACCCAGAGGTGTTAAACACATGTATCGTGGCCTCATAACCCACCTTCTCTTGAAAGCTTTGCTTAGATAGGCAGAAAGGATTCTTATGCTTATTAACACATTGAATTCAAAACCTGAAATCCTCTCCACCCTCATCCGATCATGGACGTCAAGGTCCCATAAAGTAACAGATTAAGCCACTGTTGTCTCTGCTTTTGTTATCAATGAAGTATTTTGTTGATATAATTGGTCCCTTTAAGAATTATAAATACATCAGAGAAGCATTTTTAAAAATTGACATTAATAATAAAAGACAAAATACAAGCATGACTTATCTCTTGGCTGTCTTGATAAATAATAAATTGATAGGTTAAGATTGTGTGAGAAATACTAGCAAGGTAGAAGTAGATAGAATGAAGGGCTTAGAATTAGGAAGATCTAGCTTCAAATCCTACTTCTGACATTTATTAGCTGTGTGACCTGGTAGAAGTCGCTTAATACCCATATAGCTTGGATAGATCACTAAGATTTTCTGTTAAATTATAGACAGGTTGCTCCTTCTTGGTGGAAAGGGTCCCCAAAATGAGTGTTTTCCCTATATTGTTGGAATCATTGATACTTTGGTATGCTGAGAGACTATTAAAACATTAGTCATTAGTCAAATATGCCTTTGTGATTGTGTACATATTTGCTTGTGAGGTAGTTTGGCATAGGGCATGGAGATTTGGGCCCCAGTGTCGGGAAGACATAGATTCAAGTGACACTTCTGACATTTACTAGCTATGTGACTGTGGGAAAGTCAATTAAACACTCAGTGCCTAAGTTTCCATAGCTGTAAAATGAAGGGGTTAAACTTACGCCAGGCCATTCCAGCACTAAATCTATGACCTCATCATCTTACAAGAAGTCAGTTAGGTGGCACAGTGGATAGATTGTCTTACCTGGAGTTAGGACCAGGCAGACTCTTCCTGAGTTCAAATCTGTCCTCAGACACTTCGTAGAGGTGTGATTCTGGGCTTCAGGTTCCTCATCTGTAAAATAAACTGGTGATGTTCTGCTGGGTATGTATGAAATGTGCATTTGACCTCACTGTACAAACTATATAGGTTTTATGGAGAGAATGTATCAATATCAGTTCAGGAAAATGTATTTTTATTGTTGCTTGGGGATCCTTGGGCATCAGACTATTGCCCTTCCTATTTTATTGATCAGCAGTGGAATCCCAGTATAACAGACAAGAAGATTCAAAATGGATGATATTTTCAAATAGTTGGAATGCTCTGTGCCATGACAAGGAGCCCCAATTATCCACGGGGCCCATTATCCAATGGGATTCACTGTGCTACAACAACCAATCAAGATTGAGAATAGGTTGAAGTAATAGCTGCATGGAATCATGAAGTCAAGGAATCATTCAAGCAAGGAAGAGAGGGAGAAAAGAAGGAAAGAAAGGAAGGAAGAAGGAAAGGAGGAAGGGAGGAAGGAAGAAAGGAAAGAAAGGAGGAAGGAAGGGAGTGAGGAAGGGAGGAAGGAAATTTACAAGGTAGACTGTGAAGAAGATATCCAGACAAATGACTTTAAAATTTTTGAGGGAAAATAAATCTATTTTAAATTGTTAACACCAAGGAAGATTCGTAAGGTCATATATTTAAAGCTAAAAGGGACCTTAGATGGCATCTCATTTAACCCCCACCATTTTAAAGGTGAAGGAAAGGGTAAGTCAGTGGTGTTAAACTCAAGGGGAAATGAGGACCACTAAAGGGCATATAAGAATCCCTCAAGGTAGAATATTGAATTAAAAATCACATATGAATATGTTTGGTTCTATTTTACTTACTTTGTTAAATATTTCACAATTATATTTCATTCTGGTTTGGACTACTCTCAGGAGTGTTGCAGGCCACAATACATGTGTTTAACACCTCTAGGTTGTGACTTGTCCAAAGTAACCCAAGCAGTGACAGAGATGGTTTTTGAATTCCAAGTCCTCTGACATGATCAGAATGAGCTAGGCCTTGAACAAAGAACATTCTGAATGGCTAAGGTAAGGACAGAGTATATTCTTGGGATGTAGGATAATGTATTCCAAGGCAGGGTGTTTAGAGATGGCATATGGGGATGTGTGTGGGCAGGTGAAGTTATTAATACAGTTTGACGAGAACATGGTGTTTGGAAAAAGGAGTAATGGAAAGGCAAATAGGAATAAGATTCACAGGGCTTTAACTACCATGCTTGGGAGTATGTATTTTATTCTCTAGGCAATATAGATCTACTGAGTATGTTTATGGGGAGGGGTGGGTGAAATGATCCTACCTATGCACTACAGAAATGATGTTGACAACTTTATGAAGGACAGGTTGGACAGGGAGAAGCATAAAGGCAGGGGCCATTGATGAAGAGCTATTATGATCATCTAGGAAATAGATCATGAAAGTCAGAAGTAGGGTGTTGGCAGCCTGAGAAAAGAGAAAGGATTGGATGAAAAAAAATGCCGTGAAAGTAGAGATCATAGGCCTTAGCAGCTAAGTGGATGAAAAAGTGAAGAAAAAAGTGTGACACTAATATTTTGAGACTGTTTGATAAGATGATGAAGCCCTCAACAAATAGAGAGAATTTGGGAGGAAGGGCAAGTTTAGGCAGAAGATAGTAAATTCTTTACCTTCTTATTGAGATTAGGCTAACCCTAACCGAACTCAATTATTTTATATTAGAATGGAAAGATCACTAGCTTAGCAAGTCAAAATATCAGGTTCTAGCTTTAGTTTGACACTAAATGACCTTGTGTAAATTACATTACTTCCCTGGGTCTTAGTTTCCTCAAATAGTAAATGAGAGTTTTTAGACTAAATGATATCTAGGATCTCTTTTACCTCTAGGGTATGCGAATACGTGAACATAGACATAGATACACACATATACATATATAGACATATATTTGCATAATCTGTTTTCAAAACATATTAATTTGCATTGCCTATTATGAAATAATATTTTAGCTTTTTTGCCTATAGCCTCAAATGCTTGGCATCAGAGATTAAAGCCACAAACAACAGTTGGTGTTTTTGGATGACTCCCTAAACTGTGAAAGGAAATCTTATTAGCAAAAAGGCATTCATATTATAACTGCCGATCTCCAGATCAAAAGTTCCTTATACTTCTGTCCCTGTTTGTGTAAATGAGACTAATTGAATCTGCGAAGCCATTATGCTCTTGTGGTTTATTGGGATAAAATTTAGGAATTTTATTATGATGGTGGTCCTGTAAAATAGGCTTCTGCACACTGATATTTCCCCTTAGTCTTCAGTTTATATTTTCAGAAAGTGTTTTTTTTTTTCTTTTACCCAAGTTTTGGTCTTAAGTGTTACCAGCACTGACGTGAAAGACAGGAAAAGGCAGTGACTTGGTCCAAATTATCACCACATACTCTGCAGGCTTAACATTTTGTTTCCTCTGATATGCTGACCACATTGAAACTTCTGGACTTTATTCTCAGTCCAACAACTGATTTGTGTGTCAGGCTTCAATTTGTCCAGACTAGATTAAGTAAAAACACTTACCAACTACCTTCTTCATGGGAGCATGGAGAGCATTGTGGAGAAAAAGCCAGGACCTTTAAGTATTGGACAAATGATTATCCCCTTCCCTTGTTTTTCCTAATGAAGCAAAACATGAGCTATATGAAATAGTTTCATACGTTTGATTTCACATGACAGTTACTATTTACCAAGCCTTGTTTATTGAATAGTTATTGTGTGCCTACCACTATGCTAGGTGCTATAATTCAAAACAAGCCGCCTGGCCCTCAAGCAGCTTATTATCTCAACAGAGACTCAAAAATACACACATGCCACAAAAGAAAGATTGGCAGATAGGTCATGAGAACTGAAGTGAGAAAAAAATCTGTTTGAATTCTACCTCCCATACTTGTTAACTGTGTGACCCAGACAAGTCACTTAAGATCTCAAATTTGTTTCCTTATCTGTAAATTGTGGATAAGAATAGAACCTGATTCAGTGTTCTCATGAGGGTCAAGTGAATAACACAAAGTGCTTGGCAGATCTTAACCCACTATTTGAAGGTAGTTTGTTACCATTATTATTACTAGTATTGGTATTAGATAATAATTGGTGTGTTCGTCCTTCGTTCTCGAAGAGGACCATGACATCAGGGAAATGATGCCATGACTTGCAGTTGACTTTGATTTGAGTGAGGGAGGGCTGTGCAAGGTCACCAGCCTCACTTTCTCCTCCAGAGCCATCTGGGGCCAGTGGCCTGATATTCACCAAGAGGACTGTAGGTGGCACAGGATGCATTGGGAGACCCTGGGCATTCCAGGCTAAGGTGTTTTCAGGTTCTCACTTTCAGTGAGGTTACGCTCATACAGTGAATAGGTCTCTTAAAGAAATGAGCCAAGGGATGGCTCCTTTAATTAAAAAAAATAAACTTGGAGGGGAAGTCCCTCAGGGTTACTGGTCAAAACAGAAACAGTTATTATTGACATTCATGGTGAGCCAAGAAGGCCCAAAATATAGCGATTAAGTGGTTCTTGGACAGGGACCTACTGTGATCCAATCTGAGTTCCAGAGGGAAATGAATTTAAGGTTTGGTCTTTGAGAAGGAAGGAAGGAAGGAAGTGTGTGGGATGAAAGACCCTCACCAGTTAAATTTATAATTAGGAGGCATCTCAGGGTGGGAACAGAAATAAGTTTTATTGAATTCTTGAGAATAGGGCATCCTCTGCTAGAACAGATCTAGCAAGGGAGGAGCTTTACAAGAGGCAAAGCACCAATAATTATACCTATCACAAGAGAATTCCCACCCACTTCTGACCCTTCCCACCATTGGCTGGGAGGTGGGCTTACAATCTGAGCACAAAAGCTAGACAAAGAACTGGGAAATTGAGGCACAGAAACTCCAATTCCCATTCCCTTAGTTAATGATTACAACTGAGATGACATCTATAAATCTAAAGAAGGAGACTAGGATAAGGGGAGGGGGAGACCCTCTCCATTCTCTTACAATACTTTTATATAATGCTGAGTGAGCAGAGCAGAGCCAGGAGAACATTATATACAACCACAGATATATGTATTCCGTGAGGACCAACCCTGACAGACTTCGCTCTTCTCAGCAACACAAGGTGCAAGGACAACTCCAAAGGACTCATGATGGAGAATGCTATCTACATCCAGAGAAAGAACTATGAAGTTTGAATGCAGATTGAGGCACACTTCATACTCGCCTTTTTCTCTTCTCTTTTGTTTTTGGGTTTTTTTTTTTGGTTCTGTTTCTTCTTTCTCACGATTCATTCCATTGGTCATAATTCTTATCCACAACTTGAGTAATGTATAAATTAATTCAATACAAAGTTATACGTGGTGGTTATATGAGATTCCATGCCATCTTGGGGAGGGAGGGGGGAAGGAGGGGAGAAAATCTGGAACTCAAAATTATGTAGAACCGTCTGTTGTAAACTAAAAATAAAAATAAAAAAAAAATAAATAAAAAAAGGAAAGCAGGTCACAGTGACCCTATTCTTACTGAGAAATCTTTAAACCAGAACCAGAAGAAAGAACAAAAAGTTTCAGAGTAAACTTTCCCAGAGGCTGAGCTATCAGATGACTCTTGGCCTCAGAATTTTTTTCACTTCCCTATTTCCCTATTTCTTGATTTTTAAACATTTCATATGTCTTCTCTGTGAAGTCTTTACATTTTATTTACCTCACACAGAAGGAAGGAAGGAAGAAAGGAAGGAATGAAGGAAGGAAGGAAGGAAGGAAGGAAGGAAGGAATCTAGCTAGTAAACCCCAGGTTAATTGGGCAGCTTCAGGTCATCAAAATTTACCTTCCTTTAGAACAGGGCCGTCCAACCTTAGGTTTTTATTGAAACAATAAACAATATATTTTGATGTGTCATTTTAGTGAGAGCTCTGCAGTAACTCAGCTTCGTTTACTAAAGCATTTGTGTGAATTTCTATGCTTGTAGGTAGGCCGCATAAATTGCATTGCCTGTGTGCCTCCACATTTTGGACAGCCCTGCTTTAGAATAATAGTAAATAGAAAAGAGAATGGGCCTCTCCTCTGAGTCAGAAGACCTGGGTTGGAGGCCTGGCCCTGACACTTTTTATCTATGTATGTGACCTTGGGTCATATTACACCTTTGAATCTCAAATTTGTATTCTATTAAATGACAGAACTAACTTAATCTTTAAAGTTCCTCTAGAGCCAACAGTTTATGCTTATATTTTAAGTGTTCAAAATATTGGTTTCAATTGTTAGTACTATAAGACCTTTTAAGAAGGGAAAAATTTCAATGAGTAATAGCATACAGGATATGTGACTTTAACTGAGTCTTAAAAATGGCCAATAACAAGACTAACAATGATCTTTGTTTTTCTTTTCTTTTTTAGTGTTTGGAAGCTGGAATTACTAAACATTTTTTTCTCTTTTCTTATATTCCTCTTACTACCCCCACCCTCGAGTTCTTTTTTTGTTTGTTTTGTTTTTTTTTTTCCAAAATGTGTTTTATTTATCTCTTCTATGGAGACCTTGGTTTGCTTTCTGTTGGTGGTAAGGAAACTTTTTTTTTCTTTTCCCTTGGGTTTTCCCTTATTTATTTTTGTCTGAATCCTAGAAATGCTTGTCTTCCAAGTAGTTTTAGTCCAAGCTTCCTCCCAAACCCCTGGGATAGTGACCATCACCTCTTGGATGAGGCTTCTCCTAGGATGGACTAATCAGTGGTTCATCTGTGCTTTTGCTCTGATATTTATCAATATCCTTGTGAGTTTCTGAGCTTTGCACATACCTCCACCCATTGCAGCAGGGTTCTTTGCTTGGCTGATTTATAATACCCCTGGGCTCCCAGAATGAAATCCATTGATAACTATTACTTCCTCTTGTTCCCAGCCTACTAAGCTGTCAGGCAGCTGCAACCTTTATGAGAAAAAATGTGTAAGGAAAAAGCATATGGACACACAGTGCAATTTTAGCTGTGATTTTAAAAGAAAACAGATATCTGACTCCTAATTGTATGTAGTCATATTTGGGGAATGGAGAAAGAGAGACATTTTTCAGGTATTGGCTGACTGAACGTTGTTTGAATCAGAAAATCTATTTAGAAGACACTACTGAATCTGATTTACATTCACATAGGTCTGAATTTGTAGCTTTCTTGTCCTGGTAAACACAAAGTCTTTTAAGTTAGATAATGAATTCAATTCAGTAGACATTTAGTAAGTGCCAAATGTGTGCAATGCACTGTCTGAATTTCTACTAGATTTTTTGAGCTAGAAGGAACCTTAGAAATCATTTTATTCAAGCTCCTCACTTTAAAAATGAGGCAACTCGAACACAGGTAAGTCAGTTTTGTTGCCCAAGCTTATATAATCAGCTAATGGCAGAGCCAGAAGTAGAACCTAGGTGTTTTGACTCTTTCTATATAACCAAGCAATCTTTTATGCATCAGGTAGCCTCTCCAATTGCCCTCTTTTGATTAAGGGGGAAGATAAAACCCAGAAAAGTTAGATTTTATAGCTAAGGAAATTTGAGGCCAAATGAATGAAATGTTTGCCCAAAGTCAGGCAGTTAACACCAGAGACAGGACAAGAATGATGATAACTTAATTCTTTCTACATACACCATGTTGCTATTCATATACCAAATGACATCACCCATCCCTTCTTTTAATAGATGAGGAAAACACAATTAAATTATGAAACCTAGGCCTACTGACTCCCAGACTTCAACTATGGTACTGTCATAGAATTGCAAATGAGTTTCCGTGGACTGGCAAGTGAGAATGCTCTAATCACATCTTTATTATCCTCACTTGTTTTTTTTTTGAGAGGCAAGACTGAATATCAGTTCTCGTATTAAAACAAAGGGTTTTGTTGCATTATAGAGCCACAGAACAACATCAGTATTTACTAAAGCCTCAGATTTATTCTCTTGATGTATGATAAGTTGTTGGCTTTTAAAAGCTATTTGTGTTCTTACCAGTAAGAAATATTATTATCAATTGTTAGTGAAAACAGATGCTTTGTTGAAATGTTTGTTGAACCTCAGAATATTTTCCTCCATTATGTCATGCTTCACTGACAGAAAGAAATCGCATCTTTCACCTTGATTTTGAGAGTCTAGATAGAATGGAATGATAAAACATTCATTAATAAGAGAAAATCCTACTTTACGATAATGTTAACTGTAATGGCAAAATCTCCAAGCTATTGAAGAATGACGAGCTAACTGCTTAAGCCTTATGTCAACAGCACCTTTTGATGTCTGTAGAAAATATATGGAACAAAAATTAAAAAAGGAATCTAGATAAAGCCAAGGTCCTTATGATAGGAAACAATATCTTAACTATTTCCTCTATGAAAGTTCGGCTTATTTTTCCCTGAAAGGCAATAAAGTTGTCCTTTGATCTTTGTTGGCTCAGAGGGCTTAGGCTCGAACTGCGTCTCCTTTGATTCACCTTCCTAGTAGCCTGTGGCTTTACATTAATGTGTCTTCCTTGCCACTTGGTAGGTGATCTAAGCTACCCTGTCTTATGTGGCTATATACCCTGCCCTGTTAATTCAAAGGCCTGGGTAGGTAAGGGGGAAGAGTGTCAAATGTTGGAACTTCCTTGTCGTCCTTGTTGAATATTTTTCCCAGGCTATGTTTTATTAAACCTTCTTTTGTTAAATATTAAATGACCTATGAGTGCCTCATTTCATTCCAACTTCAAACCTGATCTAATAGGTTATAGGTCTGGGTCAAGCCTAAATATTACAACATTGAATGCCTTAGGACAATTGTGACTTTAGGAATAGATTTTTTTTTCTTCAATGCAATTATAATTTTTATTTTAGAAATATAAGGAGACATACAAGTGGATATTTCAATACATTAGCAATTTTTTTACATTTTCTATATCTTTTGTAAAAATTTATTTTATTTTCAATTCACAGAACAAAACAATCATATTTATATCATAGTAAAATAAATAAGAGGATTGCATGTGAAACTACCAGTCTACCATGTACAACTTGCTATGCCCTCCAAATATACATTATCATGTAAATTTCTTTTTTCCTTTTTTTTCTTCCTATCTCCTTGCCCTAGAGATGCTTACCATTAGACACAAATAGGTGTGTGTGTGTGTGTGTGTGTGTTTGCGTGTGTGTAAAATTATTCTACACCTACTTCTATTTATCAGTTCTTTATTTCTGGATTGAGTCTTTCTTCATATGTCTTTTTGGTTTTTTTTGGTTTTTGGCAGGGAAATTGGGGTTAAGTGACTTGCCCAAGGTCATACAGCTAGTACATGTGTCAAGTGTCTGAGGCCAGATTTGAACTCAGGTCCTCCTGACTCCAGGGCCAGTGCTCTACTCACTGCACCACCTAACTGCCCCATGTCTTTTATTTTTAACATGTATATTTATAATAGTCAAAATGACTTATTTGCTCAGCCATTTTTAAGCCAATTTTGCTGCCACTGTATACAATTTTCTCTTGGTTCTGCTTACTTCATTCTTCATCGTTTGATAGGCAGAGACTTATAAAACTTCTTAGCACTCCAGAAGGGGTCCCTGAAACCTGATCATTTTGAGGTTCACACAACATATCATCCAAAAGGCTTGAGAAAGATGGTGGTTGTGGGGGAGAGTTTGGTCTAGGGGAGAAAACTGTGGAAGAGGAAGAACATAAAATTTTGGTGATGTTTACAGCTACAGTATTTAAATCTCTGTAGAAGAGAGAATGAAGAACCAGTTGAAGAAGTGAATAAAATAGACTCCTACAAAAGTCACCTTAGAGTTCACACTCAGCCAGACTTGAATTCTCTCCTCACCCCTTCATAATTAGTTCCAGGAATCAGAGAAGGTAGGTCTCACAGAATAGATTTGAGCCCAGATGAAGAAATTAGGAAAGGTAGAAATTAGGTCCAACTAGAGTGACCATTCAGATTCTCCTCGTGGTAGTATCCAAACTGCTAACCTTTACTCTTTGAGTGCCAAGGAGTTAATCAAATTGCAATAACAGAAGAGTGAACAGGTAACAATGGCTTAGAAGAACCAATTAATTCTGGGCCCATTGAAGAGACAGGATTGATGGGATAAAGCATATTTACATAAGGATGCCTTAGGGAAAAAAAGAAATATGGGGGGAGACAGCTAGATGGCACAGTGAGTAGAGCACCTACCCTGGAGTCAGGAGGACCTGAGTTCAAATCCTGCACACTTACTAGCTGTGTGATCTTGGGCAAGTCACTAGACCCCAATTGCCCTGCTTTCTCCCTTCCAAAAAAAAAAGAAGTGAGTCAAGGGATGGCCCCTTTAATTAGAAAAAAAGAAAAAAAAATCAAGCTGGGAAGAGAAGACCCACAGGATGGCTGTTCCAAAGAGAAACAGTTACCATTAGCATTCACTCTAAGCCAGGAGGGCCCGAAATGCAGCCATTAAATTATGGGGCAGCTAGGTGGTACAGTAAATAGAGCACCAGCTCTGGAGTCAGGAGGACCTGAGTTCAAATCTGGCTTTAGATACTTGACACACTTACCAGTTATGTGACCTTGGGCAAGACACTTAACTCTAATTACCCTGCCTTTCCTCCTGCAAAAAAAAAAAAAAAAAAAAAAAAAAAAAAAACGTCAAAGTGATAGACAAATAAAGAGTAAAACTGAAAATGGAGGAAAAATTAAAAAATGAACAAAGGTGTCAAAGCAATGAATAAGCAATTCACAGCAAGAAAAATAAGACAAATTTTCTGAATAAAATTGGAGGTACTAAAATAAATTCTTCAAGGCATTCTAAAATGAAAATAGAGGAAATTTTTCCAGAATAGTTTAGAAGAAATCTGAAAGAATTACATTTAATTTGCAAAGAACTTGAGAAAGAAGTTAGAGCCTTTACATAAAAATAAACAAGTAAATAAATCAGAAATTTAACAAGAGAGTATGGAATTTAGATTTTTTAAAAAGAGAGATGTTTTCCAAAGTAGAAATTTCTCTGAAAAAGACCAACAGAATTCAAATAAGGTGAAGAAAAAATAAACAAAATCAATAGTCAACTAGATTGGAAGAATATAGAAGAGATGTATAAAATAAGAACACTTACCTTGATATAGAATAAAGAGATTTAATCTAAAATTAGTAAATTTTCTCGTAGGCATGATGAAAAAGTAAAATTGTAAGTAGAGGGAACCCTGACAGAATCTGCTGAGTACCAATAAAAAGAAAAACAAAGCTCATGTCACCATGAAAGGCAGACAAACCAAAATTACAACAGCAAACAATGAATTTTCAGCCAGGAAGGGATAATAGGAAACTTCCACATTCTGAGAGCAAAGAGAATATAATATTTCCTTATTTGCAAGAAATTAAAATGAAAATTGGAATATAATTTTCTAAAAAACAAAGACTGCTTGGCACCCCAAAATTGCATATTCTGAATGGCTGTGCCTAAGCCTAAAAGGAAATTAGGAAAAGAATTTGAGTTATTCTTTAAAACAACCCAGAGCTAAGCAAGTTATTCAACTTTCAAACTGATCAACAAGAAGAAAGTTAAACATTTTCAAATGGCAATTGAAGAGTAAGAAATGAAATGTTAGTTTTAATTTGCATAGTGCTAGACATGTTCGTAAATTTTGGGTGACTAAGTTCTTTTGTTGTTTAATATTTTCTTAACATACATGCACAATATCTGAAAGATATTGAGAAGCCAAAGTGGGAGGCAGAGTAAGGAAAGTATTTATAATAAATATGACTGACAAATATCTCATATCCATGACATATAAGGAATTGACACAAATGACATGAAGAAAATCACTTGCATGCCAAAATGTTTCTAATAGCATTTTATAGTGCTTAAGAAATAAAAAGAAGTAGGCATAATTTTATTTGATTGTAGAATTCTATGTTACTCTCTTCTACAAAAGATTTCAGTGGCTTCCTATTGCCTCTAGAAATTGAGTCCTACTAATCCTTTTTTTGCATTTAAAAATATTTGGAGAATTTTGTATTCTTTTCCTCTATGATTAAACATGGCAGTGTGAGGCGGTGGAAAAAAAAAAGAGTACCCCTGAAGTAAGACGATCTACATTTAAGTAGCTCTGCTACTTAATTATTAACTTGTGGCTTTTAGACAATCTCTGAGAACCTCAGTTTATTCATTTGTGCAATGAGAGCATGGAATATTAGGATTTATAAGGATTGTTTCATCTCAAAATCTTATAACATTATTCAAGTGTTTCAATCCAATGGGTATTCTAGAACTTCCAGGTTGAAAAGTTCTGATCATGTTTATGGATATAATATGTACAACATCTTGTTGCCACAACATCTTGTTACCTTCAAAAAGAACACAACCTGATGTCCAAATCCTTGGAATTTTATCTGAATTAATCTTTTTTTTTTTAAATCATAATTTGCTTGTGAAACCTTTTGGAAATTTCCTGTGTGATGTTGCCCATCTTGAAATGTCATCCAATTATTCTTGCCCTGTTGTGATAGAACAAAATGTCGCTAATTGACTGAATAATAATATGTAACCTCATTATTATCAAATGATCTACAAATCAGTATGCAATTTTAAAAAAATTCAAATATTTTAAAAATATAATACAGTCATAAGGAAGTCTAGATATTTCATAAGAGAAAGCTAGACTTTGCACCTACGATGTCATCATACACTAATTGAACTATGTCGCATCTAGGTCATTTGAAAGGTTTCCTTACCATACTACCCACAAGTCCACTTTCACTTAGAAGAAATCAACTCACAAATGATTTTTTTGTTATCCAGTGCTTAAGTTAAGTGCATTATTCGTCTCCAACTCATAGCCTCCTTCCATGGCACTTTAAAATAAACACTTCCCAAAGTTTTCAAACCACTAAACTCACCTAAGGTAAGGAGAGAGGTATTGGGCATGTTAGGAAAATAGTCTAGTTATTCTAAAAGTCAAGCAACAGATAAGCACAACTACCATAACAAAACTCTACATTCCTTGGATGTGAAAATTAAGAGGAAAAAACTGTGTCAATGTAAGAAATTTGTTCTGTTCGATAAACTGGGGTGTTTCTAAAATGTCACTTAGAGTGCTGTCTTTCATCTGACAGATAAATGTGGACCAGCAGACTGCAAACTGCAAGAAAGATTCTCTAGAAGACACTGAATTAGTCCTTGGCATGGAACAGTACTTTGTTGATATAATCCTTGACCTCTCCTGCCTAGAATCAAGCTTGAGTGATCATCCCAGTTTTTACCACTTGCCACCTGCCCTGTTATTTGCTCCAGGGAAAGGGATTTCGATCAGTCAGAATTTCTATTAGCTGGTGAGAGGTTTGGGGTCAGGTATAGGAGGGGGAAAGCAAAGAGGAAGGATTGCATAGGAACCTCATAGCTAACGGTATCCTGCCTGCACACTCCTTGAAGCTGCTTTTTTTAAATGTAACTGTGTTCTTCCTTGTTAGGCATCACTAAGTATATCTCTGAGAGTTTCAAATAAAAAAAAACAAATCAGAAACTGACTTTTTATGGTTCTGTGCATGTTATATTTCCATCCTGCTGTGCTCTTAGTAGGTCCTCTGCCAATCATTTAAAGGCTTCCTTTCTATTTGATTTAAGGACAGATAAAAGGGTGAAGAATAATAATAAAAAAATATCCTTATAATGTATACTGTAGAGCTTATTTTTCCTCATCCTAATTGAAATAAGCTTACTATTTAATAGATTCTGGTACATATTTTTAAAAAGTGATCTTTTTTTCTAAAACAAACCAAAAAAACTGTACTTCCTTAAATTCCTTAGTATTTTAATCACCTTTTAGCAATTATGATTTCTGATCTTGTTTTTGTGTCTATGTCTTATCTCTGACTAAATAGTAAATTCCCCAAGGCTGTATCATCATTTCATGCTTTTCTTTTGCACTGTATGTAGCATCCAACAAGATGCCTTGCAAAATTATCCAGGAAATACATCTTTGATGATCTAGTGATTGCTCAGTGCTCTTCTACAGAAATAAGACATTGCTTAAATATAGGTTGATCTTCCCCATCTATTTAGAGGACCTACTAAGAGCACAGCAGGATGGAAATATAACATGCACAGAACCATAAAAAGTCAGTTTCTGATTTGTTTTTTTCAGTGCTGTGGTATTAAGAGAAGACTCTGTAAAGAATAGTGGAAATGACTTTTTGTGGACGAATGGCATTTGCATAAATGGAGAGGAGGGTAGATGATATTCCAAATATATGTGGTGGTATAGGTTATGCTGCAGTCTGGAAAACAAGCACTAGCCAAATTTGGTAGATTATAAGTAAAGCCGCTTGGTTAAGTGCCAGTTTCTTGCCAATAGAATCTAGAAAGGTAAATAAATGCCAGAATGTGGTGAAGTTTAAATGGTAAACTAAAGAATTTGGACTTTATCCTGCAGGCTGTACATGTCAGATTCCAGAGCAAGAGAATAACAAGATGAAAACAATGACTTAAAATAATTATCAATAAATATAGAAAGGTATAGGAGGTGTTGTAAATTTTGCTCAATGGGGGAAGCTCATACTTAGGGGCCCAATTAGGATGTTGTTATAGTAAATCTAAAAAGAACTAAATAAAGGATCTAAAATTATTTTATCCACATTTGCCATTACATTTCTCTAGCATTTTAAGGTTAGGTTGGGTTAAAGATATTTTAGAAATATAGTAGGATTTTAATTTTAAAAGAGTTATGGTCATGTGTCTAAGGTTGAGAGAGAGGATAAATTTTTGTTTTATTTTTTTTTGTTTTATTTCTTGCTTATTTCTTGAGTCAAAGTTTAGAGCAAAGTAAGCATCCTATATTGTTTATTTTCTCTCTCTCACTCCTTTACTAGACATTTTATGTTAAAAATAATATCATACATATAGTCAAGGATCTCTCCCAACCCTCAATCAAACTAGGAGGTTGTAGCAACAATGCTACTTGCTGCCACTGTGGCTGTGTGAGACCAATAACACCAGCACAGAGGAGGGCTGCTAGTAGAGGTTCTTTGATTTCCTTTTCTAAGGAAAGAAACTTTACTGGGTTTACAATTTCACTTTAATTAAACATACATATATCATTCACTTAGTTCAGGGTGAAAAGTCAGCACCCTGAACTTCAGAAAAAATACCAACAAGAATCACAGCATAAATTATATAAGCAGGGCAAAATAACACAAATCAGCAGACAGGCTTCTAGCATCTATCCAAGACATTACATCCATAGTTACCAGAGAGAAAAGTACCAACATCTGGGTTTTCAAAGCCAGGGGATTTCTTGACAGCTACCCAGAGTCTCCATGCCAACACTCTTCCAATGAGTGTGCACCCAAAAGCAAAATGCCAACCTCAGAGCATATATAGCCTGTTTATGGCCCTGAGGCTTAGCACCTACTTAGCAAAAAGGTTTGGGAAAGATCTTTAATCACTAGCACCACATCATATATATTGTTTCCAATCAATGATTCTTGAATCAAACAAAGGCAAGACTCAAAAGCACTTTATTGCCTTTAGCGCTGAGAAGCACACCAAAATAAACGACAGAAAAAGGTCTCATCCTGCTTGTCATTATAGAGTCTGGGGAACCAAAGTTTGGCTGACACATTTGCCTTCAGAGGTCTAAGTATAACCCTAAGGAATCAAGGTCATCTTTCTAATGTAGAACTCACAAGAATCCAATGGTATGTTTCCCTCCACTGACTATCATTTGATACTAATTAATCAGTCGGACTTAACTAGCTTTTGTTAAAGAACATTTACTATCATTGTATAGTAAGAATAATTTTTACAAAACATCCCCCTAAAAGTCTGTGATGCACTCTATGGCACATATACAATGAGGGAAAAATTGTGTTCATAGAGTATGTGTGGCAAAAGAGTTAACTCAGCCTTCGGAAGTCCTGCTGGAGTCCACAAAATTATCTCCATGAGTATGTTGTAGCTTTTTCCTGGGCTCTTTATAGAGCTTTGAACTTGCATTTCTTCATCACATCCAGTTTCTTCTCAGCTTTCTCTGTTAACTATGCCAAGGATCCTGCTAAGACACTGATGAGGAAAGTTCAAATCTTCTGCTCCTCTGGGTAAGGAACATCAAATCTCAGGCCATGGCTTTTATCCTCCCTACAAGTCACACCTTCTTAGGAACTTGTCTGGAAGGCTTCCACTCTAAAGTAGTAGATGCTTACGTTCTTGGATTCTGAAGTGGTTTGCTATTTCACACAAACCCCAAAAGGTCTGATGAAGTTTCTTCAATCAAGCTAAACGTACTTCTGAATGTTCAGTATGACTCTCACTCCTCCAATGACTTCTAAGGATATTTAATTTAACTGAACTTTTCCCACTTTTAATTAAATTTAGCCTCAGACACTTGTTATCTGTATGACTCTGGGCAAGTCATTTTATGTCAATTTGCCTCATTTTTTCCCATCTGTAAAATGGAGCTAATAATAGCACCTACCTCCCAGGGTTGTGGTGAGAATCAAATGAGATAAGAATTGTAAAACCCTTAGCTCAGTTCCTGCTGGCACATATTAAGTACTATATAAAGGCTATCTATCATCCTTATCATCATCATTATCATCATCATCACTATTATTATAGCTTATGAAAGACTGATTCAATCAAGCATTATAGTCACCTGATTAAGATATCAAGTAATAGCTTCTTGTCACTTACTGTAACTAAGATCCTATAATTGACTAGAAGACTCAATGATTCCCTACTCTTACATTAGTATTTCTCATTGTTAAGCTAGAACCTCAATTCATTTTTGTAAAACAATTAGATCATATGAAAAACCATATTTTAGTCAAGGGTAAACTGAAATAAAAGAAATTTAGGGTTTGGGGATAGGTTAATAGTTGTGGACTTTCTCTGTTACCTTTCATCTATTAGTACTACTTGTATATGCTTTGGGTTGGTATTTCATGTTATATAATCCCTGAATAATTTTTTTAAAATATTGAGTTGCATTTGAGGACCCACATTGACCATATCCCTCAGTCTCCTATTCCGAATTTCATCACTTTAGGTAACTCCTGGAAATGCAAATTCCTTTCACAAATACAGAGCAGGAGTTCACCTATAACTTATAGTTTTAGGGAACTGCCTAGTGCAACTTTAAAGATTAAGCAATATTTTTGTGGTCATATAGTATTAGAGGAGAAGAGAATCTGTTTTCCTGACTCCTGCTGATCTATTGTTCACTCCATCACATTGTCTCTCATTGTACCATATTGTCTCTTTAGTGTAGTTACATGAAAAATAATAAAGAGATGAGTGTGCCTAATCAGATCTAACGGTGATGGCGGTAACTGAAAAGGAAAAATTTTGTTTGTAGATTTGTTTTTTCCTTCTTTCCTTCCTTCCTTCCTTCTTTCATTCCTTCTTTCCTTTCTCTCTCTCTCTCTCTCTCTCTCTCTCTCTCTCTCTCTCTCTCTCTCTCTCTCTCCCTCTCTCTCTCTCTTTCTATAGTCAATCAAAGTAGATTCTAAATTCTACTTGATTTGAGAACAGTGTCCTTTGAGGCTTTTAAAAGTCACAAAAGACATCATCATTGGAAATGTTCATATGGAAGATGGCCTTCTTGTTTAAGCCAAGGAATAAATAAATGTGAATAAATTAATAGATAAATTAATAGATAAATAAATAGATAAATTAATAAATCTAGAACTAACTCATAATGAAGAAATAGAACCAACTTCTTCTACAACATTTCAATTCACCCTGGAGACACTCCAGCTAAATGTTGACTTGCCCTGATGCAGCCAGTAAATGAAATGCTACTTATTCAATAGCCTGAAGTAGCATAGTTTATAGTGTGTTATATTTGTCATTTTTAAAGACAGATTTTGCTTTTGCCAATTGCTATTATGAGCAACAGAACTTCAAGTTCCAATAATGGAGGGGGCAAAAAACCAAAACACTTATTTTTTTTTAATTAAAGAAAGGGGCAAACTGCCTGAAAAGGGACAAATATGTTTTTGTTTGCTTGTTTATTGTAAGTAGACAATAACTTACAGGGAGGAGTTGATTTTTGTTACTTATCATAGAGATCAAGAATGAATGGGAATTCACCTACCTTGGCAACATGTTTAGTAACTCTCTATTTTGGCTAATCCTTACCTGATGCTTTTCCGTTCTTCAATGGCTTATCCATAAGAACAGTCTTGGTAGAATAATGACACAACAGAATAATGCCTCAATCAGATAGATGAATTTCTATGAATTGCATACATATTTTCTGTCTCTAAAACAGCTTTCCTTAAAGCATATAACCATTATATAGAATACCAGTGAATCACAAGTTTGCCCTGAGATATGGTACAGTAGACAGAATACTGGTTTTGAAGTCAGAGAAATTAGGTTAAAAGATTGGTTTTGTTTCACTGATTATAGGTTGCTTAACCACTCAGGACCTCAGTTTTCCCATCTATAAAATGTCACATTGAGATACCTGATGGTACAGTAACTAGAGCATTGGAGTCGGAATAAGTAAGACCCAAGATCAAATCCAGCTTTAGACACTTACTAGCTGTGTGACCTTGAGCAAGTCACTTATCTTCAGTTTCCTCAACTGTAAAACGGGGCTTATAATAGTACCAATATTGCAGGGTTGTTGTGAGGATCAAATGGGATGCTATTTCTTTAAAACCTCTTAGCATTGGGCAAGGCACTACACAGTATGTGCTATATAAATTGTTATTCCTTTCTCCTCCACTTTAAAGCCTAAATATAAGACCCTTATGTTGAGCTGAATAGTAACCACTGTCCACAGAGAAAAAAGTCTTAAGAGTAAAGGTCATAGGTATCTTGTGATCATCTATCCTGTATTACCTTCATGAGATAGTAGTGATGTAACTTTTCATAAGATTAGGTTAGGGTGTTTTTGTTTGTTTGTTTTTAACTTTCCCCCAGGAAACTTCACAATCACAACTTGGTATTCACATTTCATATGTATCCTCAGTAACCTCTACCTTTCTGATTGGAGAGCTGCAGGGTAAAGCAGGGTAAAGCAAAGAACTTCGTTAAAACCTCTAGGCTAGGCATCTCTTCATTTCTCACCTGGCTGCACTCCTCTGGACAGGTCCCCATCATGTCTCTAGTTCAGATACTTTCCTTTCCCCCTACCTCTATTTTTCAGTTTCCTTTTATATATTATCTCACCTTATGATTTTGTAAACTTCTTGAAGGCAGGGACTATCTTTTTTTTTCTTCTCCTAATATTCTTATTTCCAGAGACCATGGCACATAGGAGTCACTTGATAAATGTTTGTTGACTGACTAATTGAATGATCAGATTTCGGAGGCAAGAATTACAAAAGGGAAGAAAGAATTCTGTCTCTTTATAATCTTTTAAGCACAGAGACCTTGACTTATAGGATGAGGCTTTGCAGTCTCAAAGTCATCAGTTTTATTTGTTGTTTCATAAAATTAATATCTATCCACAAGGTTCAAGAAAAGCTGTATCATCTAAGTTCTAGGATCAGAGTCAGAGTAACAGAGCAGGATAGATTCTCTAACGTCATTTATTCCAACCATCAGTTTTCAGATGGAAAAACAGAGGTTCTAAAAGGCAAGTAACTTTTCTAAAGTTGCACAACAGCTTAGTTTTTGAAGTGAGACTTGAAACCGTACTTCCTGACTCAAGTTAATGCAAGCTTAGATTTTCAGGAAAATAGAATTAGTGCTAATTTCCCCCAAATAATCAGTAAAAGTTATTTGAGTAAAATGACATTAATTTCTCAAGGTAGTCAATGTGCATTTTGGGTTGATCTATTTTTGATAAAGGCATTATCGATTACACAGAGATGTGTATAGAAACTGCTTTTGTGCAATTACAAATAAACAAATATTAATACCCGAAATCAGATAACATAGTGGCAACAGTAGTTAAAATTCCTTATATAATAGGTGATGGGCAAAGTTCAAAAATAAAAAGAGAAGGAACTTCATTTAACACAAAGTAAACATTTTATCCAAGGCTTTCAAAAACACAGTGCATGGCACGTGCGCGCGCGCGCGCACACACACACACACATGCACACACACGCACACACACACATGCACACACACGCACACACACACACACATGCACACACACGCACACACACACACACACACACATGCACACACACACATACACACACCAGTCCATCTTTCGCTTCTCAGACCATGATTTTTGTCTAGCAGTTTACTTCTCATAACCAAAAGTGGTAAGCATCTGTGCAACAAACCCATACAAACTAATGTCTGTCAATAGTCTAGTCATATATCTGAAGTGCTTGAACTTGGAATAAAGACTTATACAGGCCTGTGGGATAAGATGCTTGTGTGGGTGGATACACAACATTAAGATTAATGAAATAATAATAACTACTACTGTTGTTTGAAATAATAATGTCTATGACTTAGCAAATCGGGAGATATAGCTTATACATATCACTTGAGCTTTCCCATAATTTTGGACTTGGCTTCCTTGAATTCTCAGATTCTTTTTTCTTCTGTTTTTCTGGGTTTAGTGAACAAGGTATGATTATTGACCTGGGTTCCAAACCTGCCTTAGATATTTATTAGCTGCTTTACCATGCATAAATCACTTAATTTCTAGCAGCCACACGTTTCTCATCCGTAAACTTTGGGTAACATTTATTCTACCTGCCTCATAAGGTTGTTAGGTTTCTTTCTTTAAAAAAAATCTTTATTTTTTCCCAATTATATGTAAAAACAATTTTAACATTTTTTTTTAATTTTGAGTCCCAAATTATCTTCCTTTTCCACTCTCTTCCCATCCCCTCATTGAGATAGCATTTTCTTAAGTTCTTTTTTAAAAAATATTTAATATTTTATTTTTTACCTCATAGGATTGTTTCAAGGAAAACACTTCTTAATTCTTTAAAACACTATAAAACTATGAATAAATGTTTCTTTTCAACAGAGGATAATAAATTTAAAGTTGGAGAGGCCTTCTTTTTTTAGTGTTTTTTTTTCTGTATTTTTCTTTTTTTTCTATATTTTTCAATTTTTTTCCTATTAATTTACTTTTAGTTTTCAACATTCACTTCCACCAGATTTTGAGTTCCAAATTTTCTCCCCATCTCTCCCCTACCCCCAAGCCAAGACAGCATGCATTCTTATTACCCCTTCCCCAATCTGCCTCTCTTCTATCACAGCCTTCCTCTCCTCACACACATACCTTTCTTATCCCCTTTCCTTCTATTTCCTGTAGGGCAAGATAGATTTCTACACCTCATTACCTATATATCTTATTTCCCAGTTGCATGTAAAAACAATTTTTTAACATTTGTTATTAAAATTTCATGTTCCACATTCTCTCCCTTCCTCCCTCCCCAGTCACCCTCATTGAGAAGGCAAGCAATTCACAATTTGCATGTGTAGTCATGCAAAACACTTCCATACCACCACCCTATTTATTCTATTCTTTCCTTTGACCCTGTCTTTCCTCAAAAGTATTTGTTTCTGATTCCCTCTCCTCCTATTGGCCCTTCCTTCTATCATCCTCCCCATCCCCTTCCCCTTATATTTTCCTGTAGGGTAAGATAGATTTTCATACCAAACTGAGTGTATATGTTATTCTCTCCTTCAGCCAAATCTGATGAGAGTAAGGTTCATTCATTCTCTCTCACCTCCCCACCTTCCCCTCCTTTGTAAAAGCTTTTTCTTGCCTTTTTTACGTGAGATAATATACCCCATTCTACCTCTCCCTTTCTCCTTCTCATACACACACACACACACACATATATACACATATATACACATGAATATATGTGTGTATATATGTAAAAGTGTATGTATATAGATATGCATGTTTATGTGTATGTGTTTGTGTGTGTGTGAACATGCACATGCATATGTATATATGTATATATGTGTGTATATACATTTACATATACATATACACATATATACATATATACATATATATACATATACATATATGTATATATTCCCTCCAACTACTCTAACACTGAGAAAGGTCTCATGAGTTACACACATCATCTTTCCATGTAGGAATGTAAACACTTCAACTTTAATAAGTCCCTTATGATTTCTCTTTCCTGTTTACCTTTTCATGCTTCTTTTGATTCTTGTATTTGAAATTCAAATTTTCTATTCGGCTCTTGTTTTTTCATAAAGAATTCTTGAAAGGCCTCTATTTGTTTGAATATCCATTTTTCCCCTGAAGGATTATACTCAATTTTGCCGGGTAGGTAGTTGATTCTTGGTTTTAATCCTAGCTCCTTTTGACCTCCAGAATATCATATTCCAATCCCTCCAGTCCCTTAATGTAGAAGCTGCTAAATCTTGTGTTATCCATAAGATATTATTGTGTTATTATTGTGTTTCCACAATACTTGAATTGTTTCTTTCTGGCTACTTGCAATATTTTCTCCTTGACCCAGGAACTCTGAAATTTGGCTACAATATTCCTAGGAGATTTCCTTTTTGGATCTCTTTCAGGAGATGATTGCTGGATTCTTTCTATTTCTATTTTACCCTCTTGTTCTAGAATATCAGTGCAATTGTCCTTAATAATTTCTTGAAAGGTGGTGTCTAGGCTCCTTTTATTTTTGATTTTGGCTTTCAGGTAGTCCAATAGTTTAATAATTTTTAAATTCTCTCTTCTGGATCTATTTTCCAGGTCAATTTTTTTCCAATGAGATATTTCACATTGTCTTCTTTTTTTCATTCTTTTGGTTCTGTTTTATAATTTTTTGGCTTCTCATAATGTCATCAGCTTCCATTTGCTAGATTCTAATTTTAAGGAATTATTTTCTTCTATGAGGTTTTGGATCACCTTTTCCATTTTTCCAGTTCTGCTTTTTAAGGCATTCTTCTTCTCATTGGCTTTTTGGACTTCTTTTGCTGTTTGGGTTAGTCCATTATTAAAAATTAACACATTAAAATTGTTATTTTTTTCGGCATTTTATTGGGTCTACTTTAGCAAATGTTGACTGGTTTTTCATGCTTTTCTTGCACCACTGTTATTTCTCTTCCCAATTTTCCTCTACTTCTCTTAATTGATTTTCAAAATCCTTTTGAGATCTTCCATGATCTGAGACCAATTCTTATTTTCCGTGGAGGCTTTGGATGCAGGAGCTTTGACTTTGCTGTCTTTTTCTGGTTGTATGTTTTGATCTTCCCTTTTCCCACTGTTTGCTCATTTTCCCAGCCAATTACTTGACCTTTTATCTCTTTGTCAAGGTAGGACTCTGCTTCCAGTGTAGGGGCTGTACTGTCCCAAGTTCCAGGGGCTTTGTGCAGCTGTTTCCAGAGATACTTCCAGGGACCTGTAAATTTTCAGCTCTTCCAGGGTGGTATGATCAAAAGAGAGATGTTTACTCTTCTTTTGGCCTGTGCCCTTGTCTGTGAGTGACCACAAGCACTCTTTTCTGCCTTGGAACTGTCAGGAGGATTCCCTCTCCAGTGGCACAAGCTCCACCACACCAGTGCTCCTCCTTGTCCCTGGACTGCCACCTAAGACTGCAACCCAGATCGAAGCACAGGAAAAGGAAGAGAGTCCTGCCTCAACACCATTAAAGAGATCCCTGCAATTCCCCTCTAATCAGCCACTCCATCCTCCCACTGTCTGTGGGCCAGGAGCTTCAGAAGCAGTATCTGCCACTGCTGCCACTGCCACCACCACTGCTCCCAGCATTACTTCTGTTGCCGCTGCTCTGTGCCCAGGGCCACACCATGCTCCTCTCACTCAGGTCCCACAGATGTGTCCTACTGACCTTCTAAGTTGTCTTTGGCTTTTGTTGGTTGAGAACTTTGGAAACTACCACAGTTGCCGGTGATTCAATGGTCTGAGGCCTGCTCTGGCCCTGTCTGTCCTGGTGTGGCCCACCTTGTTCTCTCAGACTGGTTCAAAAGACCTTTCCTGTCGATCTTCCAGGTTGTCTTGGACTGGAAATTTATTTCACTCTGTCATTTTGTGGGTTCTACTGCTCTAGAATTTGTTTAGAGTCATTTTTACGGGTATTTGGAGGGGTTTGGGGGAGAGCTCAAGCAAGTCACTGCTTTTCCTCTGCCCCCTGGGATCTTCATTTTTAAAATGAGTGGCCTCTTATCTCTTTGGGTCCCTTTAAGTTCTATAATATACAGATTACACTAGACTGATTGTATATAAAGCTTTTATATCAAGCAGCACTTCAAAGGAGTTGCAATGCAGTAAGAATATTTGGGCCTCTACGCTGCTTCTAAGTTTGTTGCCAGAAGCAAATTAACCCCTTATCTCCAACAACCCTATAGCCAGCCTCTGACATCCATCAATGTAGTAGGCAAAACATATCCTAATGCATGCCCAATTCAGAATCGAAACCCATGGTGTGTGAAATTTGATCCCTGTTAACTCTTCCAGCAGGGAGCTTTAAACCAAGGTAATTATTGACCCTGAATTGTCCTGCCTAGGCTTTCAAAGTCAGGGTTAAGGTGTTTTGGGGGAAGTCATATCACTTTTGCACCTGCTAGAGGCTAAAAATATCAGTCTCCAAGACCTTGTAACCTTTCACCCATTAGTGGCCCTTCATTTGCCAAAAAATTGGAAAGCAATTACTCTGTGCATGTGCCTGATTAGAAAACATCAGGATCAACGTATGTTTCCAAGAAAGATGCAATAAAAATTAAAAAAAAAAAACACCTTGGCAACCTGTGAGCACATATGAAACCTTTCAGTAGCACCCTTCCTTTTTTTAAACAAGCATGCTTTAACTCCTACTATTCAAGGATGGGGTGTTCTCAAAGCCATTTATTCACACATCAGAGGATTATTGTACTTTCACCTTTTCTGCCTTTAATGTGCTATTGTAGAGATTGCGGCTACTTGTTTATAATGAGTTTTAGAAAACATTGACATTTTCTCATTGGACTAGAACGGCCCCAGAAAATTGGCCATGAGATCTATTAAGTAAGGCAACTGGTTTCCATTCTCTACCCCAGCTGCAATCACCACCAACTAATAATAAATTTGATACATTTAAATTGCTTTCTGTCAACTGAAAGAGGCCAAGGAATAGAGAAAGATGTTATATAGGCTGAGTTAGTTTTTTTCTCCATCAGGTCACCTAAATCTAATGCAGTCTGAATCCTCTGAAAGTATTTTGAGAAAAGCTTGGCAGATCCTTAGGTCTCAGAGATTGTCAACATTTTCCTTTCTTCCCTCAAATGATGGGAGTGCCTGTTTTCAGATAAGAATTAACTAGAAAGAGATATGAACTACTTCAAAACTTATATGATTTCTGCTCTTGAATATGACAGAAGCATGAGTTCCAAATTAGGGACACCTGAGGGAGAGAAATTTAGGGTAATCATTCAAGATCCCACTTTTGAGGAGGACATGGTGTAATATGCCTTGACTCTACATCAAGTGACAACTGACCCCAAGGACTCCAGGCTAATAGGATGAATAGATCCAAAACTTGGGGATATTTTCTTATTATTTAACATAGGCCAACACTCTTCTCACTACCCATAGTATCTCTAGATCAGTATAACAGTAAGGCAATAATAACAATGTAGGTGATAATTGTGAAAATGCCTATGTAGTTCTGTATCGCAAAGTATAAGAAACTCTCCACATAGAAGATAGAAGAAGTAAACCATTTATTCAGACACCAGCGAACCATATCCCACAAGCCATTTATCCAGTCAGTCCACCTCATCATAACAGCAAGGAACCCAAAACACTCAATACACAATATAACAACCCGGAACCTCACCATCCCAAAATCTCTCCGACTCCCTGCTGGGGTCTTCCCCCAAAACAAACTCACAGTATGGCTAAGGCAGCCTGTTCAGTTCTAACCATCATGAGGGCAGCCATTAGCAGCCATAACTGCTTTGTCTCTCAGAATTTTTTTTTGTGACATGACTTCCTTTTCCTATCAGGAAGCTTCTCCTACCACATATGCCTTAGTCTTCCTGCGACGTAAGCAGGTCACATGGCCTATTAATTGGTGGGAAAGATCTTCAAATCTAATTGCTACTACAATGAGGGGTGTGGAACCTGAGGCCTAGAGACCACCTGTGGCCCTCTAGGTCCTCAAGTCTGGCCTTTTGAATGAATCTAAACTGGAAGAGGATTCAATCAAAGAGGGCCACATGGTCTGTAGGCCTCAGGTTCCCCAAACTGGTGTAGAGATACTATGGGTAGTGAAGAGAGTGCTGGGCTGAGAGTATGCACTAGGGCTCCTGTAGACCACTTACTAATTATTTTATGATAGGGAATCCATTTTATCTTCCCTATCTCATCATGTTTCCTTATCTGTAAAATGGATGTAAATAACCTTCACAAACTCACTTAACCCATTTTTATTTAGCCTGCCACAATCTATGCTTCATATATCATCTAGTCATTCACCAGGAAATCAAGGCCTACTTGGGCATAATAATTTATTTGTATACATTTATGTTGGTCATGTTTTCTCTGATAAAAATTATGCCCCTTCCGGTCAGAGACTGTTATTTTATACCCAGTCCCTACATAACATGGTATCTGGCACATAATAGGGATTGAATAAAAACGTATTGAATGATGACTTAATCATCCCTCCCAAGTCCATCTTCTTTGCTTTTGGTAACAACACCATTTACCCTGTCAACCAGGTTCACAACTTGGCAGAAATCTCTGACGCTAATGTCTTCAATTCAATCAATTGCTATGTACTGTCACTTCTCCCACCACAATGATCTCACATGCATCCCCTCCTTTCTACTGCTATTGTTCAAGCCTGTATTAATGTGGTAGCTTTAAAACTGCTGTCTATGTCACCAATAGTTACCTACTCTAATCCATCCTTTGTATCACAACAAAAGTAATCCTTCTGGGGATTGACTACTCTATGCTTTTTCCTAAAAAAATTGTGTGATGTTCATTGTCTTCAGTGCTTCAGTCACCAACCCATTTGGGGTCACAAAAAAATTGGCAACAGTAAATGTTTCTGAAAGCAAAACAACCAAAAATTAATTAAAATTAAATGTGTTTTGAATCCGAGATGTTTCTGACAGTACTTGCCTGTGTTGCACAACACAACTTCATCGCAGCCTTGGTTCTGAACACACAGAATGGGCATTTTGCACAGTGCATGCTTTCAGGCCACACAATGGCAACCAACGTTGCTGAAAGGTAAAAATGGTTCATGAGTGGAAAAAGGTAAAGAAGCCCCGATTAGGATATAACACAAGATTTTTAAACGGCATGTTAACTTGAATATCATCTAGTTAAACTCTTCGTTTTAGAAATGAGAAACTAACATAAAAAGTAGTTCCAGGATTTGTCCAAAGGCACAGGGCAAATTAATGGTCATAGAACTAGGACTAGAACTCTGCTCTGCAGATTCAAAATCCGGTGTTTTGTTGTTGTTGTTTTCTCCTCATAATATCATTCTTCAAAGAGCTAAGTTTTATAATCCATACCATCTAACTACAGATCTACTGCTTTTCCTTTTTCACTAAGTTGTCTTTAACCTGGTCTTTAGAGATCAACACAATCTGGATTCCGCCTACCTTTCTGGTCTTATTCCTCTCTGTCTCTCTTTTTCTGTCTGTCTCTCTCTCTCAAATACACATAAGGACACACACACACACACACACACACACACACACACACACACACATCCCTGGGATCTTCCCAGATTGGTTCATTGAGAAGGCAATTCCCTCTCCCCCTTATTATCATTTGCAAAAAAAGGAAAAAAACAAAAAAAAACCAAGCAAACAAAAACCTTGCCTATACACCTTCTATCTTTTGCTTGGTACAGAATTGTTCACCTAGCCATTTTTCATTCTTAATTTCTATTTCCAGACTTATTTTCCACCTCTCTTACCAACTTGACAACCTGAAAAAAACAGAGCCTTGACTTTCCTTGTTTATGACTATCTACACAGAATATTATTTCAAGAAGGGTACCAGAAATATTTCATTGCACTGCTGACTTCATATTCTAGCATATATATATATATATATATATATATATATATATATATATATATATATATACACACACACACACACACACACATATATGTGTGTGTATGTATAATACACACAGATGTGGATGTGGATGCATATATACACATGTTATATATACATACACATACATGTGTATATATACATACATATATATCATTAAATATTTCACAATTACGTGTAAAATTTTTAACAAATCTTTTTTTCTTTTAAATTTTGAGTTCCAATTCCTCTCCTTCCCTCTTGGCCCTTCCTTACCCCTTGAGTAGGCAAGCAATATGATATACATGTGAAGTCATATAAAACATATTTCCATAATAGCCTTGTTGCAAAAGAAAAAATATACACACACAAATAAAGAAAATCTGCATTCAGAATTAATCAGATCTCTCTCTGGAAGTAGATAGCATTTTTCATCACAAGTCCTTCGGAATTGTCTTGGAATATTGTTTTTATCAGAGCACTTTATTCTTTCACAGTTGATCATCCTTACAATAATGCTGTTACTATATACAACATTCTCTGGGTTTTATTCACTTCACTTTGCAACACTTTATTTATGTAAGTCATTCCATGTTTTTGTTTTTGTTTTTCTGAATGTATCCTGCTCATCATTTCTTATAGCATAATAGTATTTCATCGAAATCATATACTGGAACTTGTTTGGCTATTTCGCAATTGATGGACATGCCTCAGTTTTTGATTCTTTGAAACCAAAAAAGAGCTACTAAATGTATTTTTGTACAAATAAGTATTTTTAACCCTTTTCTTTGATCTTTTTGGGCATATAAGAAGATTATATATATGTATATCTATACACATACACATACATATATGTATATATGTTTGTATATATATACATGTGTGTGTCTATATCTGTCCACATATATATATATATGATATAAGAAGATATATAAGATATAAGAAATGAGATTGCTATATAAAATGGTTTGCACATTTTTATAATCATAGTTTAGTCAGAGTTTTAAATGGTTTTCCAGAATGATTGGACTAGTTCATGACTCCATCAAAAGTGCGTTGGGTGTCTCAACTTTCCACATCCCCTCCAGCATTTATTTTTCTCTTGTTAGCCAACCTGAGAGGTGAAAGAGGGTATCTTAGAGCTATTTTTATTTGCATTTATCTAATCAATAAGGATTTATACTATTTTTTTCTGTGTGACTATTGACAGCTTTGATTTCTTCTTCTGAAACCTGTCAGTTCATATCCTTTGACCGTTTCTAAATTCGGGAATGAATTGTACTTTTATAAATTTGTCTCATTTACATATATGCTTGAGAAATGAGGCCTATTATCAGAAAAACTTAATGTATTTCCACCCCCCCCCCAAGTTTCCTACTTTCCTTCTAGTCTTGGTTGCATTGGTTTTGTTTTCAGAAAAACAAACAAACAACTTTTTAAAATTTCACACAACAAAAATTATCTGTTTTACTTCTCATGATCCTCTCTTTTTCCTTATTCGTTGATCTGACGGGTACATTTTTTCCATGTTTCCTTAATTTACTTATGCTATTACACTTCATATCCAAATCATTTATCTATTTTGTCCTTATCTTGGTATTCACCAAGATAACTCAGCACCCCCCCCTTGCTTCCCCCACTACCAATGAGGCTACACTAGCCATAAGACAGGCTTACCTGAAAATGCATTCCTGTGCCCCCTTCTGCCCTCCCTATTTTCAGTGACATTGAGAGACTGACTCCAGGATCCTCAGAGCCTCAACTACCAGCTTGTTCACTGACTTTAAAGAGCAAATGTCTGATGGCGATATAATCTTGGTGCATCAGCACCACAAAGCCCTGAATTGCTGGTACCAGGGAAATCAGGCTTTGAAATACTGGTGCCAGTGGGCTCTGAACTGTCAGTGCTGGGCTAAAGAACAAACAAACAGAGGGAGTGGGACAGAGAAGCAGGACAGCACATCCTGCATTTGGGGGACTATACAGCACTCCACTAAGTCTTAGGGAAAAGCACAACATCCAGCCAGGACCATTTCTAACTACTAAAAAATCATTTTGGTCAGAGACGTAGGTGGGAGAACTATGAATTACCCAGTATAGGAGGAGGCTGAAATGCTTTGAGATCCAGCTCCACTGGAAACCACTATTGGAGAGGAGGGAATCTGGAACTGAGTGGTAAGGAAAATTAGAGGGGGCAGGGGTGGGAAGAGAGACTAAAGTTAACAAAAATTTCAGGAAGAATGAATCTCAGAAACAGACAGATCAACAGGAAAAACTGAGAGAAGGAAATATGGACTCTGGATCTAGTAAACAAGTTTAAACATCTATGAATAAATACAGAAAATTAGTGGGAAATAATCCAAAACTTGATGATACAGAGGACCCTGTGAAATTTGAGGAGAACATGGAACCACAACATTATGTTCCTAAGTAGTTTCAGAGAGAAATGAGAATTATGAGAGCAGATTTATGTCCTGAACAGAAAAAATAATGAGCAGAATTGAAAAAAAATAAAAAGAGTCTACAATGGCAATTCTCACCAAAGAAACAGAAGAGAAAAAAATAATAGATGGAGACTGCAAAATTACTTCTAGGTCCTAGAAGAAGAGAAGCAAAAGCAGAAACATTAAAAGAAAATATTCTCACTATGTAAGGGAAACATATGGTTCTTAAAGACAGGATATATAGAAATAACCTAAGGATCATAGGTCTCCCAGAAAAAAACATGACAGAACAAAAAACCTTAATACCATAATGAAAGAAATAATTGAAGAGAAAACCAACATAGTGGAACAAAGCCACATCAAGGTCTTGTGTTTTTCTTGTTTATTCCCTTCTATTTACCTTAGACATTAGTATTCTGAAGGGATACTTGTCTGTTCTCCTCCTATTAGAAAATAAGCACGTCAATATTGTTTAGCCCTACTCCAATTACTGTAATGAATTTATATTTCTAGGTTTCTCTTTTCCATTTGTGTTGGCATATCAATGTTTCCTCTTCATGCACTGTTATTTTTACCACCAAAAGTCCTTCATTTTACCAAGTGTTCAGTTCCTACATTATTAGTTTTAACTTTCATTTTTTCTAGGTAAGTTGTTCTTGGTTGCATGCTGTATTGGCTATCAAGATGGGCTCTTAGCAGTTATTCAACCATGTGCCCTTGAAGAATTTGGCCTTTATTTCCTTGATTAAATTAGATAACTAAGGTGGGTCTCCAGATGGGGCCCATGAAGGGAGGTCTGATTATATCTTCACTCCCAAGTTGGCCCAAAACCCCTAGCTTTTAGGTGCTAGGCCTATGTGGGCATGAAGCCCTCAGGGTCCTAAAGGGAGGTGCTAAGACCAGAGCCAATAGTAACAACTTAAGTTCTGGTGGCTCAGATGATGTTTGATGAGGGCTAAAGAGTACATAAAAAGAGAAGACAGAGCTATTTTCTTAGGGCTCTCACTCTTGGCAGTGTGCTGGTTGGAGACTCCGGGTAGCTGTAGTTAAGAGCTCTACAGCTTGTAAACCCAGATGTTCAGACTTCAACTCTGGTAACTATGCATTGAGATTTGAATCACACAAGGTCTGTCTGTTGATGTTTGTAATTTGTTTCTATTTGCTCTGAAGTCCAGGGTGCTGGCTTTCCCCCCTGAACTAAGCGAATGATATTTGTATGTTGGATTAAAGTGAGATTGTTAACCCCTTAACATTGCTTTCCTTAGTAAAGCAGATCAAAAGAACCTGGGCTTGTAGTGTTCTGTGAACTAGTTGTTGGTTTTACACAGCCACAGTAGCTGCTAGCCAAATTGTTGAAACATATGCCTTTTGGAATATTGCATAGAAACTTTTTTTTTTTTTTCCTTTTGGTTGCTGTCTTCTGCCTCTGAATGTGATTCCTTGTTATTTGTTTTCTTTCTTTGGCCCAGAACCTCTAAATTTTGGCTGTAAGATTTCTGGATGTTTTCAGTTTGGGATTTCTTTCAGCAAGCAATACACACACACACACACACACACACACACACACACACAGACACAGATATGTATGTATATATATATATGTATATATATATACATACACACACACATATATATATATGTGTGTGTGTGTGTGTGTGTGTGTGTGTGTATATATATATATATATATATATATATATATATATATATATATTCCATAATATTAATTGTGCTATCTGGTTTTAATACATCTGGAAGTTTTCTTTCATGAATTCTTAGAACATCATGTACATGTATTTTGTTTGTCAGGGAGTCCACTGATTATATCTTCAGCTGTAAGAATCTTAAATTTTCCTCTATTTTTCAAACATTTTATTTGTTCTAATAATGATCTCCTCTCACAGAGTCATTAAGATTGATTTTTCTTTAACATTTTGTTTTTCAAAGATTCTACTATGTAAATTTTCATAGCTTCTGTTCTGAGATATTTGATCTCTTTTTAATTTTTTATTCCCAAAGTCTCATTTTAATTATAGTTCCATTTTTGTTTCTTATTATATTTCTTCTAGTCAATCTTTTTGTCCTCATGGTCAATCCCCATGTCTCTGCTTATAATTGTGACATTATCCTGTCCTTCCACATTTACCTTTTTAACTTCCCTTTACTCAGTATTTCTTCAATATATTCAGCTTTCTTTAGTTTACTCACATTTTTAGCCTTAGTTCTTGTTTTTAATTCTGTCCTTGGTCCAATCCTTCATACTCTTGTTGGTCTCTGGTACTTCTGTTGGTTAGAACTTATTTGTTCTTAACCTTTCTACTATATGGAGGTTATTACTGCTGCAGATCTGAATGGGGTGGCTGGTACCAAATCCCACTCTCTTCCTCAGTTCCTGACTGTTGTCTTGGTCTCCTATAACCCACTGCATGTTCTGGCCACAGTTATAAACTTTGTCCTGACATGATCCTGTTTAAGAGTAGGGTCTATCCCTTGTATTATCCTTGAGATTGCTTTGTGATATAGTAGAGATTATACTGCTCTTTGATATCCTTCCTATACAATCCCTGACTCACCAACTACACTGGAGCCCAACTATCGCATTAACCCTTTCTCCTCCTGTGGCTCCAAGTGCTCTAAAGGGTGCCAGGTTAGGTCCTGTTTTTTCTGTTCAATGACCTATGTAAGCTGATGCTATAGCCTGCTTTTTTGCCACCAGGCTAGGACCAGAATCTGCCTTCAAGTTCCTGGTTGCTCAGACTCCAGCAGGTTTGTGGCAATACTAACTCCCTCAGAATGTTGGCTGCCTTCACATCCATTCACAGTAGCTTGCTGCTTTTTTTTCTGGGATTTTTCTCCCTAATTCCACAGGATCCTGCCCTGTTAACTTAAACTCTCACTGGATTTCTTGGTGCGACCCCTCTACTGGACTCTGCTGACTTATGGCTGTCATTTTGTACAGTTCTGGAGTAACTACAGGAGTTTATCAATGCTCTTCATCAGTTTTCTTTCATTGGTCTTTCTGGGACTCCTTTCAGATATTTTCTGTGGTTTATATGGAAGATGTGGACTTTTATATGATGCTTCATTTCACCATATTAATCAAAATTTGATTCCAGGATTTCAGGTGACTTGCCTAAAACCAAATAACTAGAATTAGAGAAGAGAGGCCTGAAAGCTAGGTCTCATTACTACTTGTGTAATGCTCTATCTCTTATATTCTTGTCTTTCAGCTTGATTTGCATAACAATTTAGCTACTTCAAACTATAGTTCCCACTTCCTCCTGAAGTGTAGTGAAGTGACTTCTGAGAAATCTATAAAATGAAAATGGGACATGGTTAATGGGATTCCTGTTACTATGGTTGGCACTGCCAGTATCTAACTTACTAACTGGGAAGTAATTTTCAAAGATGAAACGTTGAACAAAGCCAAATTCCTTTCTTAACTTGCAGAAGCCTTTGAAAAATGTCCAAAATTATTTCTCAAAGCTAGCTACACCCCACTGTATTTCCTATTCACTTCAGTTTGGAGCTTTCATTAAGCATATGCTTTTCTCTTCGGATTTAAATAATCATTTTTATAATAATTGAAAAAAAGTCCAGAAGATACCCTGAGAGAGGGAAAGCCACTATGCTTCAAGCCATTTCTTTTTTTTTTTTGGGGGGGGGGGGAGTCAGGGCAATTGGGGTTAAGTGACTTGCCCAAGTTCACACAGCTAGTACATGTGTCAAGTGTCTGAGGCTCCTGACTCCAGAGCCGGTGCTCTACTCACTGTGCCACCTAGCTGCCCCTGCTTCAAGCCATTTCTGTAGTACACAGCCTTGAAAATTTGGTATGAGGGGTAGGGGGAGGGCAGTAGAAAACAATTCCCACTTTCCACCTCAAACAAAAACACTAGTCATTTTGTTGTTCAGCTGCATTAAACTTCCATGATGGTATGAATATGAAAGCCTTAGTGGCTCATCTCTAAAGTGATCCTCAAGTGCGTAATGGAAACATTGTCACCTAAGGTTTGCTAGGAGTATCTTCTGCTATCATATGCTGTAGTTATGCATATATACCAACATATGCAGTATATAATCTACATAACATATAATTGGTATGCATGAATGTATATACACATGCATAATATGCATATTTTACATGCAATATGATCTACATATTGTGTGTGATTATCTTGAGTCTCTGGTTGTTTTGACTGATACTTCATTGGGATTTTCTTCTTCTCTCATTGAGGGTCTGTTTTCATAGCAAAATTATTCAACCAGAACTATGGAATTATATTGTACTCCTTCAATGTTTTTCCTTTCTGTCATTATACATGCAAATTTATTTTAAATTCTCTCTCCCTCCCTCTCTCTCTCTCTCTCTCTCTCTCTCTCTCTTTCTCTCTCCCTTATTCTCTCTCCCTCCTTCTCCATCCCTCCTTCCATCCTCAGAATGATCTGTTTATTCTGGAAACTGTCAGAACAGCATTTTTTTCCAAAGTGAGATCATTGGAACAACTTTTCACTGATGCCTTCCACATGTTGGCTGACTCTTTGAATTCTTCTGCTTTACCAATGCATGTGACTTCTCATGCCTGACATCAACTGGGTAAGTCTGTATAATTTGGGGGCCAGGGAGGGGTTTTGCTAAGCTCCCCATTACTCTTTGGAATTTTTTTTTTTCTCAGACTGCATCCTGAGTTCAAAAGACTGATGGTACATAAACAAAAAGGAGTCACAAATTTGTTAAGCATAACTTAGAGGGATCCCAAATTAAATTTTAACCAATTTAGATGTTCTGCATTAAGATCATTGTCTGAGACATAAAAAGGACACTAGAAAAACTTACTATGTACCAAATGGCAACATTTTATTTGAAAGACTGGGCTGGATGGAACAGTTATACCTCAAGTGAACTTTTCCTCACAACTAATCCATCAGAAGTGCCTTTGCTTCATTCAAGGACTAACTTAAGTACTCACGTTACCAAGAAGACTTTCTCAATATCGCCTATTTTTCCTAGGTCAAAATGATATTTCTCTCTTCTTATAGTACTTTTCTTTGAAGTCTTCTTTGTACTCACCATACTCTCCCTTTTATCACAGTTATTTATGTGTAAATTGTTCCCTATATTAATACTGCAGTCTCTTTGGTAGTGAAATATATATATATTTTTGTATCCCCAGCACTTGGCATAATGCCATACCCAAAGTAGGTACTTATTAAGTATTTGTTGAATTATTATTATCAATTATTTATTATAATTAATAGCTACCATATTAATAATGCTTTAAGATTTAAAAAAATTACATGTTATCTTATTTAATCTTCTCAACAACCCTACGAGACAGGTGTTATTATTATATTGTATTTATCATATATACATTATGCTATTATCTTCATTTTATAAATGAGAAACCTGAATTTCATAAGAAAAAAAATCAAAGCTATCAAGAGTAACATAAAAAAAATCTAAATTATGCTGAGTGAAAGGAGCAGAACCAGGAGAACATTGTACACAGCAACAGCCGCATTGTGTGATTTCTAATTTTTAATAGACTTAGCTCTTCTTAGCAATACAACTGCAATGGACTTATGATGGAAAATGCCATCCACATCCAGAGAAAGAACTATGGAGTCTGAATGAAAATTGAAGCATACTATTTGCTGTCTCTTTTTTGTTTTGTTTTGCTTTGTTTCTTCTTTCTCATGATTCCTCACATTGTTTCTGATTCCTCTTTACAACATGACTAATGTGAAAATATGTTTGATGTCAATGTATATACAGAGCCTATATCAGATTGCATACTGTCTTGGGGAGGGGCGAGGAGAGGGAGGCAGAGAAAATTTAAAACTCAACATATTATGAAAATGAATGTTGAAAACTAAAAATAAATAAATATTTTTTTTTACAAAATCTAAATCACTATTGATTAGAGAAATGAAAATCAAAACTACTCTGAGATACTCCCTTACACCTATTAAATTGACTAGCATAGCAAAAAGGAAAATGACAAATCCTGGAAAGGATATGCAAAATTTGGGACACTAATACACTGTTTATAGAGTTGTAACCTATTACAACCATTCTGGAGAACTATTCCGAACTATTACCAAAGGACTACAAAACTGTGCATACCCTTTGTTGCTATTCTTCAGTGGGTTTTTAGTCATATCTGACTCTTCATGACCTCATTTGGAGTTTTCTTGGCAATGATACTGGAATAGTTTACCGTTTCTTTCTATCGTTCATTTTATAGATGAGGAACAGATGTAAACAGGTTAAGTGACTTGCCCAGGCTGGCACAGGTAGTAAGTATCTGAGGCTAGATTTGAACTCACAACATTGAGTCTTCCTAACTTCAGGCCCTCTATCCAAAGCACCACTTAGCTGTTTTGTAATACTGGGTCTGTATTCCAAAGAGATCAAAGAAAAGGGAAAAGGACCTATTTGTGCAAAAAAACCCGCTTCTCATAGCTCTTTTTGTGGCAGCAAAGAATTGGAAATCAAGGGATGCCTATCATTTGGAGAATGACTGAACACATTGTGGAATATGATTGTGATCTTAGAGGACTATTGTGCTATAAGAAATGATGAGCAGGATAGTTTCACACAAACCTGGGAAAACTTATTTAAACTCATGCAAAGTGAAGAGAGCAGAACCAGGAGAACATTATGCACAGTAACAATTATATTGTAAGGATTATCTCTATGAAAAATTTAGCTACTCAGATCAAGACTATGATCCAAGACAATCCCAAAAGACTCATAATGAGAAATGCTATCCATCTCTAGGGAGAGAATTGATGAACTCTAAATGTAGATTGAAACATTTTTTTGCTGTATTTTCCTTGGCTTTTATTTTGTCTGTATACTTTTGCAACATGGCTAATATGGAAATGTGTTTTGCATGACTTCCCACGTAGAGTTGATATCAAATTGCTAGCTTTCGCAAAGGGTGGAACGGGGCCAGAAGAAGGGAGAGAATTTAGAACTGAAAATTTTAATAAATGATTGTTGTAGTTTTAATTACCTGAAATTGGGAAATATTTAATGAAATAAAATATATTTTATAAAAGAAAAGAAATGTTGAGTTTTACAGTGACTAATTCAGCAAATAAATATCTGATGAAGGATATGAATTTAGTTTTTCTGAGTCCCAGTCAGTAACAATGCTACTTGCCACTATTGTGGCTGTGTAAAACCAATAACACCAGCACACAAGAGGGCCACTAGCACAGGTTCTTTGATCTGCTTTTCTAAGGAAATCAACTTTCAGGGGTTTACGATTTCACTTTAATCAAACATGCATATATCATTTACTTAGTTCAGGGGACAAAGCCAGCACACTGAACTTCAGAGAAAACACAAACGGAAATCACAAGCAGAAATTATGTAAGCAGAACAAATAAACACAAATTAACAGACAGGGCTTCTAGGTGTCTGACCAAGACATTACATACATAGTTACCAGAGAGAGAGAAGCACCAACATCTGGGTTTTCAAAGCTATCCAGAATCTCCACACCAACACTCTTCCAATGAGTGAGCTCCAAGCAAAATGCTGACCTCAGGGTATATATTCCATTTTTCAAGGCCTGAGACCGTCACACATCTCCAGGACTTCACACCTCTCCAGAACTTCATGCTTCTCAAGGGGCTTCACACCTCTCATGATGTAAATAACAAAAGGGTGTGGGACTTCCTACAAACAATGGCAAAACTCAATCAAAGGTACTTGGTTGCCTTAGCATTCCGAAAGAAAAGACAACAGAAAAAGTCCCACCTTAATTACCATAATACAATCTAGCACTCTAACTATTATAAGTGGAATTGAAATAATGGACATAAATAATTAGAATTGCCATTTTTGGGCATGATCTGATCTTTATTTAGTTATTTGGAGAACTTAGGTAGTTTCAGCTAGCAAAAATAAGACATCATGTTCTGATGAATTTTAATTTATTCCTTTTGTTTTGTACAAAATGCAATTTATGGTTCAATTTTAACTACTATTTTCTTCATAACATGTGAAATTATTTAATCCATTGTTTCCTAGCTATTTGGGGCAGCTATATGGTATATTGGATAGAGTGACAGGCCTGGAGTCAGGAAGAGTCATCTTCATGAATTCCAGTCTGACCTCAGATACTTACTAGCTGTGTGACTCTGGATAAGTCACTTAATCCAGACGGTTTCATCTGTAAAATGATATGGAGAGGGAAATGATAAATCGCTCCAATATCTTTGCCAAGAAAACCCCAAATGGGATCAAAAAAGGTTGGACACAACTTAAAAATGACTGAACAACAACACCTTAGATACACCAGCAACAAACATTAGTTTCAAGAGAAATTTTCTGTACACAGGCCATTCACAACCTATAGCTGTACTCCCAAAATTCAATTATATACCAGCTGGATAATAGCAATGAAAATCACAGCAATAGATGCAGCAACTTCCATTTTAATAAAAAAAACACTCATGGTTTAGCACAAGGCAAAGAATCCCAAACTTTTGCAGTTCATAACAACTTTAGGTTATCAGTAATTTTCCATGGTGACCCTATGTAAAAAAAAAATTAATAAGGAAAGAAAAGCCTAACAGTTCCTTTTATTAGGAAGTCAGTCCAAACAACTTCATAAATATTTTTTTCATAATAACTTATTAACCATTTAAAAAGTAATGTACATTAGCTATAAAAATATTTTATTTCATTCTTAAATAACTACAATTCTTTACTAATGGGAGGTATACACTTCTGGGAACTGCACAACTTTTAAAATCCTGGAATCACATTGGATATGAAATCCCCTCCTTTCCTGATTCATAGTGATTTTTTGTAGTACTTTTTTTTGTTTTTGTCTTGTTTTATTATGGTAAATGTCAAAAACCCATCTTCACAAAGATATGACATCATAAATGATAAACTTTAAGAAGTTATTGCTGTACCTGAAAAATACAAGTAAATAAAAACATGTCACAAACATTCAAGTTTGTCTTTAAAATAATGTGGCACAATCTAATGTGAAAACTTTGAATCACATGGAGCTAGAAGCTCTGATGGTATCTCTTAACTATTTAAAATTTGCCATAGTTATGGGACAGTATAAGTGTAGTTATATTTAATTCCTCTCTGCCAGACAACATCTCTTCATAACTCAGCTCTTGACACTATGTATCTTAGCATTGACAAACATTTTTGTTAGATTTGGTTGACCTTTATCTGTTAATGTTAGGTCCAGCTCCATCTGAATAACTGTTTTGTGTTGAGCTTAGGTTGTATTTGTGATGAGATGATCACAGCCAAATTTTGGTACCATGTGTAGTTACATGGTATGCAATAAAATTTCTATTACACAGGTTGCTTCTCAAGATCCAAAGAGAATACAGAGTTTCATTTAGGTAGTAGCATTGATACGTGTTTTAAGACTAAACATATCTGGCTGCTATCCAGTATGAGAAACAGTTAGATAAAAGGAATTCCACTTGACCAGGACAGAAGTTCTACTGGAGGATATTTAAAAGCAAGTAAGAATATTTGAAACTGGAAGGCATCAAGGAAAACCCCTAAAATGGAATAACTAGTTACTTGTAGAATGAAGAGATCTTCCTAGTCCCCCTGGGCTACTTAAAGTTAGACTGTATGAAGCACCTACAACCACAGTACATGAAAACAAGTAACATGGAGTAAATACTTCCCAACAATATTTTTGTCCATGTCAGGTTTCTGGTGGTTTCTTCAAGAATATCGGTAACAGGATAATATGTATGCATTTTGGTTTTATAGGACTTTACATGTGTAGCATGGATATTTTAGTATGTGGCCTAATCACAACTTGAGTTTAACTTTGAAGTAACTCATTCATCCTCCAAACGTTTACACTAGGCAATATTTACATGAATCACTGGAAATGGTGTTGTTGCTGTTTGGTCATTTCAGTTCTGTCTGACTCTCCCTGACCCCATTTGGGATTTTCTCCACAAAGATACGGGAGCTGTTTGCCATTTCATTCTACAGTTCTTTTGTATGTTTGTTTGCTTGCTTGTTTCTTTTTCTTTCTCTCTTTGTTTCTTTGATCCTTCCTTCCTTCCTTCCTTCCTTCCTTTCTTGCTTGCTTGTTTTCTTGCTTTCTTTCTTTTTAACAGATAAGGAACTGAGGCAAACAGAGTTAAGTGACTTGCCTAGGCTAACACAGCTGGTAAGTGTCTGAGGCTGGATTTGAATTCATGAAGATGAGTATTCCTGTCTCCAGGCCCTGCACTCCATCCACTGTACCACCTAGCTGCCCAGGTACTAGGGATAAAAAGACAAAAACAAAATAGCCCACCTCTTGAAAGAGCATATACATATATATATATATATATATATATATGTATGTATGTATATATACATATATAGTTTCTGGTGGGAAATAACATGTGAATAAATACAAAATACTTACAAAGTAAATAAAAATAATGAGGGGCTAGACACAGAATACCTCACAATATTAACTACTATTTCTCAGCATTCTTACATTTGCAGTGTTTCCTATGCATTATGTAATTCGACACTCAAAATAACACTGTGGGAGAAAGTACAACAGGTATTGTGATTTCAGTTTTAAAGATGAGAAACCTAAAGATTACAATGGCTAAATGTTCTGTTAGAGATACAACTGGAATCCAGATATTTGTGGCTCCATGTCTAGTCCTCTCTCCAGTGCACTGTGAAGGAAGCATAATACAATGAAAAGAGTACAGCCTCTGGAGTCAGATGACCTCGGTTCAAAACTTGTTTCCGGCTTGATTACTGTTGTGATGTTGGACAAGTCACCTCACCTCCCTGTCCATCTATGAAATAAAGCCCTTGGATTAGATGTCCCCTGAGATCCCATTTAGCTTACAGTCTATGCTCTTACGACTTGGTTGCATCGTTAATTCATTCCTCAACACAGCAAACCCACATGATCTGTCATCCTATTTATATACATGAATGTTATGAGCTCCAATAAATCATTCAATCAATTATCCAGTGTCTGTTGCGAGAGACACACCACATATATAAATAGGAGATACTATTTGACCTTTACCATAATTAAAGCTGGTATAACTAGGCAATTTATGTCAGTGTTTCATTATAATAAAACCATCATCTTCATTATAACTCACATTTGTGTAGCAGTTTATGGATACAAAGAGTCTTAAAATGTATTATCTCATTATAGAATAGGCTCCTTGAGCAAAATTATTTTACAAGCAGATAACAGCTCCTGCCTATCTCTTCCTCAAAAAGAAATTTGGCCAAACTAGGCAGGCAATGTATGACAGTGGAAAAGGCATTGGATTTGAACTCAGAGAATCCTGCATGGAATATTGTGTTGGTAATCAAAACGGGCTCCTTAGCACTTAGTTCAACAAGTGCCATTGAAGAATTTGGCCTTTGTTTCCTTTGATTAATTCAGTGTCTTTGATTGAGTCTTGCTGGGTGCTAAGCCCCAGGCCCAAATCCCTATTAGGTGTAAAAACTTAGTGGGTGTGGATTGGCAACTAAGGTGGGGCCCAAGGTGGGGATAACTCCAGGGAGGGCCTAGTTTACATGTCTGGGAGAGCAGAGGCTTTTAGACCATGTGGGTTTAAGTCCGCCTCTCTGTGACAATTCTAGGTCTCGTGGGTGAGTCGCATGTGTGACTCATCCTTGACACTGAAAAAGATATAAAAACCAGGGGTTGGCTGTCTGTTCCTTGGAACTCTTTGCTGCAGCAGTGGTGGTGTGTGACTCTGGGCCAGCCCTTGTTCTGAGCTCCCAGGCTGAACCTAGATGTTGGTAACTATGAATCTCTATTGGGTCCGTCTGTTGATGTTTGTAATTTGTTTGTATTTTGTTCTGAAGTTCCGGGTGTTGGCTTTTTCCCCTGAACTAAGTGAATGCTTTCTGTATGCTGGATTAAAGTAAACTTGTCAACCGCTTTAACCTTGCTTACCTTATTAAAGCAGATCAAAGAACCTGTGCTGTTGGTAGCTTTCCGGGTACTGGCTGTGGGTGCATCTTGCACCCCCATGGAAGCTGCTAGCCAGATTGTTGAAATAAATATAAGTCCTGATATTCCTTCCTAACTGTGAGACCATATAAAATGGTGAACTTAATCGATAAATGTCATGTGTTCTGACTGCTCCACTGACTGGCCATTCCCCTGTCTCTCTCCCTTTCCTCAGGCCTCCTTACTCCCTGGTTATGATAATGAAGAATATTGTATAAACTTAGTTGATAAAGTGTCAGCAGGGTTTGAGAGGATTGATTCCAATTTTGAAAGAAGTTCTACTGTGAGTGAAATGCTATGAAACATCACATGCTACGGAGAAAAGAAGAATCAACGAATACAGCAATCGTCACTGTTGTCTTATTTTGAGACATCGCCATAGTCACCTCAGCCTTCAGCAACTATCACTCTGTTCAGTCAGCAGCCATCAACATCGAGGAAGACTTTCCAAAAACAAAAACAAAACGATGACTTATTGAAGGATGAGATTCTAGTTAGCATTTTTTTCAGCAATAAAATATTTTTAATCAAGGTATATACATTTTTAGACATAATACTATTGGACACTTATTAGATTAGAGTACAGTGTAAACATAAATTTTTTATGCACTGGGAAGCCAAAAATTTCATATGACTCTGTTTATTGTGATATTCACTTCATTGTGGTGATTTGGAATCAAATCCATAATATCTCTGAGTTATGACTATATATGGCCTCTATAGAATCTTTCCGCTCTAAGACAGTTTAAATGAGATCAAGCAATCTCTTCTAAATCAAATTGCAGATAGAAAAATCAAAACCAAACAATAATTTAATCATAAAATATTTGTTGTATGTTTATGCCAGGCTGTGAGCTAAGAACTGAAAATATAGCAAAAATGAAACAGTCTCTGTCCTCAAAGGGCTTGCATTCTATGGGGGATGCAACTTGTACATGTCAAATTATATAAAAGATATATACAGAATGTGGGATACACAGAAGCAACAAAGTGGGAGGTATCAGGAAAGGACTGTTTTAGGAAGTGTCACTAGAGTTGAACTTTAAAAGAAAGTAATTCTTTTAAGCAGCGAATGTGAGCCCAGATTCTATATATCTTTTGCAACATTCTAATTCCTATCATATACTCCTTTTCATCACACTTATAGAATCTCGAGAGGCAGTGTGGCACAGTGGATAGAGGGCAGGTCTTGGAGTCAGGTAAACTTTGATTCAGTTCCAATCTCTGACACATAAACACATGGCCAAGTCCCTTAAAGCCTCAGGGTTCCAGGGAAATCTCTGAAAATTTAAGTTACACAAGAGTCGCAGTGGCAGTAAAATATATTTGAAATTCTCTACTCTCATGAAATCACAAATCTAGACAAAACAAATACCAATCACTCCCCGAAAAAAGTACAATATACACAGAATATACTGAATTTTAAACAATAAAAGGGAAAGTTATGGCCACATAATACATTCATCTATGTTCTGATGTACTGTGGTGTATTAAGGGAAGAGGAAGGAAAGCAACTAAGTGATTTAATTTTTAATAGAAATATTATTTCATATTTAGCCTGAATGACTTGACCAAGGTCACACACACATACACACACACACACACACACACACACACACACACACACACACCCTTAGCTCTCCTGTCAGCTTGCTTTAGTTCCCTTAAAAACAAAAGTTATATTGACACCCTTTTTTTGACATTAAAGTCCTTTCCTGATATGCCTACTCCTCCCTCTCTATTGACTCTTCCCTTGCAGAAACAACAACATAGTTATGCAAAAACAATTAACACAGGAAGTATGCCTGATTATACATTACATATAAATTTTTTTAAATGTATCTGTACACTTTCAATTCTCTGCTGATAAGAGGGAAGTTTCTTTCATTGTTGATTCTCCTGATTTAAGAATGTTCATTCCAATTATACAGCCCCTGCCCTCAAGGAGTTTATATTCAACTACATTTTGGTATCACTCTCACTACATTTTCATAATTACTGTGTATGTTGTTTTTGATTCTTCTAATTTCACAATGATTCAGTTCATACAAGTCGATTAACTGACCAAGTGGTATTTATGAAGCACCTTCTTGATGGTGGTCACCTAGTATTGTGCAGACAAAGGCAAAGTTGCCCCTGCCCTTCTGTGAACTGTTCATGTACATCTTGTATCACAACATAATAATACAACATTACATTCACAAACCACATTGTATTTAACCATCTCCAATCAATAGATGTCCATTTTTAATTTTTCTTTTCTTTATTTCTTTTTGGCCAGAGTAAGGAGTGTTTCTAACTCCATTATTACTAATGCCTACCTTCTTCTACATGTATGGTGATATTCAGGTCATGTGAGCTATCTAATATGTTATAGTTATTATTGGCCCCAGTAAATGGAATGCACTTTACCCTTTAAATATCCTTAAACCTATGCATACAAATGTATGTGTATATATATATATATATATACGTGTGTGTGTGTGTATCCACATACATATGCATGCACACACACATATATATGCAAAATTATTTTAAAAAGATGTTGCAATTTACTTTCAATGTCTGATCAGCAAAGATACAGGGAGTGTTGTAATGGTGAAGTACAAATTTTAGCAGGAACTCAATTTTTGTGGCACATAAAAGTGTCTTAGTGTATTTATGTAAATGTTTGGTTGATAATATCTGAGAGGAGGGAACCCGCCAAATATGAGTGTTCATGTAGGCTTTCCATTTCAGATTAGGAATTTTAAAGGACTCTATTGAGGGCTTGCCATGGGAAGATCATATTCTTTCCCTAAAAATAAGTTATCTGCCATTAGGAGGGATAGCTTTTATTATTATAATTGTAATTATTGTAATATTAGTACTATCTTAAACATATTGAAAACAGTAAAAAAACACTTTACATTTCTATAACTCATAACACTTTATCTGGGCATATTCACATACATTTTTCTTACTTGATCCTCACAGAAATGACCTAATACAGAAAAAGGAGGCATTATTATTCCAACTTTCCCCACAGATAGACTGAGGTTCCGCAAAGTGATTCAAAGTCACATGTAGAGTACATTGCCGACCTAAGACTAGCCACATCTAACTTCTGGCCTGGTATTCTTTCTAGTCTAAGAAATAAAGTATCTTGAGACTTCAGCTTCCATGAAACATTGCTTTTAATTCTAGGAACTGACCTGACCAAAAAGGTCTGTTATAAATTTTGATTTTTGAAATTTGCTTGTGATTGGCTGCAATTCTTTCCAATTTGTGAGCAGTGTGGTATACTTGTGGAGAACAGGTTGTCATACATCAAGACTGACAGATTAGGGTATCTATTGAGCTTATAAGAGATATGATTAGATCTATTTCTGGGATTCCTACTAGCTTCAACTAGCCCTCGGAAAACAAATAATTTCTTTGATGAGTGAGCTCGTAGACAGAGAAAGGAAAGCCACTCAGTGGTACCATTGTCTTAATGGAGCCCAGAGACCTGAGGCTCAGGAAAGGAGGCTAGTTCATCTGACACACTCAAATAAATGGCTAGTAATGGATGCCAATGACCTTCCCATAAGGCAAATATTATTCTTGTATTTAAAAAGAAAGAGATATTTCTGTTTCCTATCAAAGGCAACTCACAAAGAAATAATGGTTAGGACCAAGACAAAAGATTAAAATCCCCTTATCCACATATAAATCTAGTCAGTCAGACAATGAGGCAAAAAGCATTTAAGTGTTTGCCTTTTGCCAGGCACTAAGCTAAGTACTGAGTATACAAAAAAAGGCAAAAACATGTCCCAGGTCTTCAGCAATGTGGAGAAAATATGCAAACAACTCTGTATATAAAAGATATGCATTCTCTTACGCCTTGGTTAGTAATCTTACTCACCAAAAATAAATAAATTGACAATAAAATAGTCTTGAATAATGAAGGAAGAAGGATACATAATCTAATGTAGTTTTCCTTTCAGCAAGCACTTATTGATTACCCACTATGTGCAAAACATTATATGACATGCAAAGGCAAAAAATAAAAAAAAAGTAACAGGAGCTTATCTCAACTCTACACAGGTACCTACCCATAAAGTAAGTACACAAAGAAAACAATACTAAATATATACAAATTAATTAAAAGTTAGAGAGAAACTGACAACGGGAAGACATTCTCCTAAGTAGGGATATCTGGAAAAATCTGGAGGGGTTGTGAAACATTTATTGTTCTAACATGATAATGAAACCAAGACTTTGATCAAAATCATAAGTCCCTTTCCTGTTCAATCCAAAAGCTCCTATACTCATTTTAATATATGAGTGATTTTCTATACCCTATGATATACTATACTGTTTTGAGAGAAAATGCAGTTTAAGAGCAAACTATCTTTTTCTTTTTATCTTTTGCATTTACCAATACTCCTAGACTCTTCTGATTGCTCTTCCTGCTTGGGATATCCTAGAATTTGAAGTATGCCACCAAACTGGGAAATGCTAGTTTTGAGTAATGATCTCTCTTATTTTCTCTTTAATTGTAAGTTCTTGAGATTATTCCATTGTCTATCATGCCTTTAAACATATAAAATTTTTTAACATAATATACCTTATCCTAAGCCCTTCAAAATAATTTTATTCTCTCTCTCTCTCTCTCTCTCTCTCTCTCTCTCTCTCTCTCTCTCTCCCCTTTTTCTCTCTCCTCTGTTGCATTATTTTCCCACTTGCACTTTCTTTAGTGCCATAAGCCTCTCAGAACATGAGTCTATCAGTCCCTCAAGTAGAATATGCTCTGAAAAAAAAACACATCTCTTCACTAAGAAAGTGAATGCCCTAAATTGCCCCACTCATCTCTTATAGGCTTTATTTTAAATGATTTGAGGCTCCTGAAGTATTCTATCGGCTTAGGGAAACTGGTTGAAAGGGATTTTTTTTTTCTACAGCCCCATCCTTATCCCATCTTCTAACTGTAGGCCCTGTCTTGGGCATATGATAAACATTAAAGCAATACGAAGGACATCTAGAATCTTGACTCACATCTGCCTCTTGGAATACATGGTTTCCTAACCTGGAAAGACTTATTTGAACCGATGCTGAGTGCAGTGGAGAGACCCAGAACATTGTACACAGTAACAGCCACAGTGTGAGAGGACTGATTTTGATAGCCTTAGCCCTTCCCAGCAATGCAAGGATCTAAAAATTTTCCAAAGGACTCATGACAGAAAATGCCATCCACATCCAGAGAAAGAACTATGGAGTTGGAATGCAGAGTGAAGCAGACTCTTTTCTCTTTTGTTTTTTTTTTTTCTCATGGTTTCTCCCATTTCTTATAATTCTTCTATGCAACATGACAAATGTGAAAATGTGTTTAATAGGAATGTATGTGTAGAACCCATATCAGATTGCATGCCATCTCAGTGGGGGGAGGGGGAGAAAATTTAAAACTTATGGAAGTGAATGCTGAAAACTGAAAATAAATAAATTAAATATTATAAAAATACATGGTTTCCTTCAAATCTCAGTTCAAATGCCATCTCTCAAATGATTCTCTTTCTGCTTTCCCTCTCCATTCTCACTGCTAATGTGTGCTCCAAATTCTACATATATTTTTATATATGCATATTACCTTCCCTGAATACAATGTAAACTCTTTGAAGAGATTATTTCATTTTGGGGGTAAGGTTTAATACTACATTCTTTGCCATTCTTTCTTTTCTAGCTGCTGTTACCTTTAACATTTAATTTTGTATGTCATGTTTAATTTTTTCTACATACATTTTAGCTCTTTGTGACCAGCTCATTTTTTGTTCTAAGTCTCTATTTGGACATTTTGTGGAGCTGCTTTCTTGTTATAGGTTTATTTCTTTCATTTTTCTCAATACAAGGTATTTATCATTGATTTTTGACATTTTCTCCTGTTTGCTCATATCTCCAGATTCAATTTTGGTTCTAACTTTGTGTTTGGCTAAAACAGTTCCTTTTCACATTCTTGAGGGGTGTGGGTACTCTGTGCTTGGTACTGGATGTAGTGGCTTCTATAGAAATCATTGAGTTTGGGCATTATTTATTCATGGAAGACCTTGGGTTTTAATCTTGGCTCCTTCTTCCTGTATGGTCCCAAAGACATATTTTTCACTTTCCCTTGCCATGAGCCTGATAGAGACTAACCCAATTTTCTTGATTCTTCTGGGAAACAGGCCTCCCAGAAACCCTACATATATTGCTTTCCACTTTCTGCTTTAGCAGTTTTCTTTTCTGTGGCTCAGAAAGGGGCTACCTGGGTAATTAGTCTGACTTTGTTCTCTGAAGTGCCTTTGGTGGGACAACCTGGTTATATGCTCCAGGTTGGATCATTCTTGTGGCTTCTCTCCCTTGTGTTCCATGGTTCCCATTGATCTGTATTTTTTCATTTCCAAAACTGTTAACAATTTGATCAATAGTACATTAGTGTTTCAATTTTTTGACATCCCTTTGAACATCTATCATTTTCCTTTCCTGTCATATTAGTCAATCTAAGAGGTAAGAGGTGGTATATCCAAGTTGTTTTAGTTTGCATTTCTCTGATCAGTAGCGATTTAGAGCATTTTTTTGTATATGACTATAAATAGCTTTGATTTTTTTCTTCCGAAAACAGCTTTTTTATATCCTTGGACCATGTATCAGTTGGGATATGATGCATATTTTTCATAATTTTAACAGTTTCTTCCCTCCTCTCTGTGTAGACACATATGTATCTGTATGTATGTACACACACATATGTACACACATACTTGAGAGATATGTTTATCAGAGATACTTAATACAAAATAAATGAACAAATAACAAATAAATATATTTCTTTAGTTTCCTACTTTCTAATTTTGCCTGCAACAATTTTGTTTGTGCAAAACATTTCTATTTTGATGTAATCAAAATTATCCATGTTACATCTGGTAATGTCTTCTATCTACCATTTTGTCAAAACATCCTCCCTTATGCAAAGATCTCCTGAGTCTTGTATTTAAAAGTCATATTTTCAATTTAGCTTCAATCTTTTCATCAGGAATGCTTGATGAGTCTTCATTAAATATGCATTTTCTTCCCTGAAGGATTAAACTCAATTTTGCTGTTTTTGGTTGTAATCCAAGCTCCTTTGCCTTCCAGAATATTATATTCTAAGCCCTTTGACATTTTGAAGTGGAATCTGATAAATCTTGTGGATCCTGAGTGTGGCTCCATTATATTTGAATTGTTTCTTTTTGCGTGCTTACATTTATTTGCTCCTTGACCTGGGAGCCAAAAATTTTGGCTATAATATTCCTGGAAGTTTTCATTTTGCAATTCCTTTCAGGAGATAATCAATGGAGTCTTTCAATTTCTATTTTACCCTCTGATTCTAGGATATAAAGGAAGTTTTCTTGTTAATTTATTAAAATATCTAGGAAGACAACTAGACTTTGACAAGGTAACTCAACTGTAACTTTAAGCAAGCTACTTCATATTAATGAGTCTCAGCTTCCTCATCGGTGAAATGAAACTATCCCTAGATCCCTTACAGATCTAAGGGTCTATATCTTATCTCTCATAAAATGAATTTCATATGCCAAGAATTGTGCAGAAGTAATATTACTATTTAGCTAAGTCATATTGAAAGATGAAAAATCTTTATATATGATACATATGCCTGCCTCACTGATCTCCTATAAAACTAAGCTAGAATTTTCAGTAGTATATATTTAATTGTTTTAGGAAATTATTTGAGCATTGCTTCCTTGTCTGGTGAATTGGAGTTAGTTTCTTTTCTTTTCTTTTCTTTTCTTTTCTTTTCTTTTCCTTTCTTTTCTTTTTTTCCTTTTCCTTTCCTTTCTTTTCCTTTCCTTTCCTTTCTTTTCCTTTCCTTTCCTTTCCTTTCCTTTCCTTTCCTTTCCTTTCCTTTCCTTTCCTTTCCTTTCCTTTCCTTTCCTTTCCTTTCCTTTCCTTTCCTTTCCTTTCCTTTCCTTTCCTTTCCTTTCCTTTCCTTTCCTTTCCTTTCCTTTCCTTTCGTTTTCTTTCCACTTCTCTTCTCTTCTCTTCTCTTCTCTTCTCTTCTCTTCTCTTCTCTTCTCTTCTCTTCTCTTCTCTTCTCTTTTATTCTCTTCTCTTCTTTTCTTTATGGAATCCATAGAATATCACACAGATTCTCTCTCTCTCTCTCTTTCTCTCTCTCTCTCTCTCTCTCTTACAGTTAAATTAATGTGGTCTATAATCTCATAATCTCTTTAAATTGTCATGAGTCACACCTGGTAATTGGAAAACTTACATGGGAAGTAATGGGAAGCTTATGGGAAATAGGAAAGCATGGGAAACTTACAATGAACCAGGATGCTGATGAGCGTGTTAATGAGCAGCACTTGCCTCGTTTAAAACTCTAGGTCCTATCTTTCACATAAGAAAGAAAAAAATTGTAGTTCCGACAATATAAGTTTAAATCCTTGTCTTCAGAAAACTCTCCTTTATGTTTTGTCAGATAGGGCAGAAAGAGATTTTCAACCTCAAGAGTTGCTCCCCAACACACACACACACACACACACACACACCCCATCACCACCACCCCACATATACTTATCTGATGGAATTTTCCTCTAATAGGAATTGCTATTGAATGAAACAAATGTTTATTCATGTGGATATAATACTGGACCTAGAGACAAGAAAAATTGGTTACAAAACCTACTTAAATGCACACTAACTGTATGACCTTGGTTAAATCACTCAGTTTCTCTCAGAATCAGCTTTCTCATGTATGAAATGATGTTGTATGTAGTATGTAATGTCTAAAGCTCTGGATTTGAACTCAGATCTTCCTGATTTCAAGTATAGGACTCTATCCACTGTACAACCTAGCTCCTTCTTATATCAACCAAATATGGCTATGATTCAATAAACAGAAAAATGACTAAAGTATTAAATAATAAATTCCTATTAATGAAGATTAAAAGCTGTAGGCTTTTTCTCTCACTTCTCCATAAAAAGAAATTGTTAATAATATGCATTTAAAAAGTGTAATAAATTGGGGGGGGGCTAGAATGTGATTTCTTCATTATAAGTCCAATATGGAAACTCTATCCAGGATTCCTTATATAAAATATAGGTCTAATTTGGAGATTTCTTTCAATCTATGAGAATTTAAGTGCCTTTTCTGTGGTCACACGATATCAGAAACAGGACATGATCCCTTCCTGATCAATAGCCTGTCATTTCTATCCATATAAAGGAGATATTATGGGAATAAAGCTATTAAACTACATTCTGCCTGTAGCAAGACCCCAGCTACATCATATATATATATATATATATATACATATATATATATATATATATATATGTATATATATATATAGGTATACACATATATTGTATGTATATAACATATACGCATAAAATATACATACATGCATGCATATATGGATGTGTACACACACACATATATATACATACATATACACACACACACACACACACACACACACACATATATATATATATATATATATATATATATATACACATATATATCAAAATGAGTTTAAATTTCCCCAGAGGAGATTTAACCCAGACAACTTAATTCCAACTATAAAGGTTATTAGGCAGAACAATGTGTTACTCAGGAATGATCATCATCACTAATATCAATATTTGTTGAGTTCCCATAGAATTTTGGCTTTGTCCTTGGAAATATGGCATATTTATCTCTTGAGAGTTATATACACTTTACAAATAGGGTAGGAATGCATTTCACCAGTCTGGGATGGTCTAGGTAGACCTCTCCCTGGGGTTCAGATAAGTAACCAGAGGAGTTTTTGTGCTTTCTTTCAGTTCTAAGTTCACAAATCCTTTTTTTTCCAAAAGTGCTGGTGTTAGATTCTGATGTACTGGTTTCTTTCCAAAGGAGTAATTGCATTCCAGCAAACTTTCCAGTCACCTGCAATATGATTTTTCTTTCAGCCCTCTGCTGAGCCATTGAATGGTGTGAATGAATTTTTGAAATCTACCCATCTTCTCTTTTGTTGCTGATGGATAGGATCCCCATAGTTCTGCAATTTAAGTTCTTTTAGGGACTTTAGAAAAGGGGCCATGGAAAGAATATATATATATGTATATGTATATATATATATATATATATATGTATATATATATACATATACCCTAATGAAAACAATTGTCATATAAGACTACTGCACTAAACACATGTAGAGTTTCTCCTGCTCCCTTCTTGCATTCCACTGAGAGTTTCTCATGTCATCACCATTTTCATTTCTGGCTGTTGGTCCATTAAATGCATACCTCCTGATGTAACTATCACATTACATTAAAACACATTACCACTTGTTACTTGTTGTTTTAGGCCTGGTGGTGAGAGAGGGGAACATGGGTTTTATTTCCAAGAGACATATTTGGAGACCAAAGTTCATATGCTGTGTGATCCCAGAAAATAAGAAAATAAAAGAACTTTAACTCTACTGCTCTCCCAACAGCCTTGGAATATTGATCTTTTTTCTTTACTCAGTAGTCTGTGGGACAGAGTCCTGAGGGCATGAGAAATCCATAGCTCACTGCAGTAAATGTTTCATTTTGTCAGTCAGCTAGACAATTAGCATTTATTAAATGTGTACTATGTGCCAGGCACTGTTCTAAGTGCTAGAAATACAAAGAAATGCAGAAGGTAGTCTCTGCTCTCAAGAAGCCTACAGTCTAATGGAAGAGACAATATGCAGACCACTATGTACAAACAAAACACATGCAGCATTAGGTTGCATAGTATGCACTATGTTGAACACAATGCAATGCCCACCATGAAAATTTACTGTCTTAGAATATAAACCTCTATATGCGGAAAGACAAACTAAGACAGACTAGTTCACCTCCACTGTCAAATATCACTTTAAGAAATCAGACAGTTCATCATTTCAGTACTTGTATGGTTTTCATTGGCATGGCTCCCACCTCTACAAATACAGATTACAACAATTCTTATCCCTCTTATCCTGTGTCAATGTCCTTGTTTATTTTTTTTTCTTTATAGGACATCTACTCAATCTGTTTGGAGCTTTGCTCTGGTTCCAATAATAGCAAATAACTAACATTAATATAGCATTTACTATGTGCCAGCACATAACTGCTTTTCAAAGATCTCATTTGATTCTCCCAACAACCCAGAGAGATGGGTGCTATTATTATCCCTACTTTATAGATAATGAAACTGAAGAAAACAGAGCTTGAGTGACTTGCCCAGGGTCAGCCAGCTAGTAAGTTTTGGAGGCTGAATTTGATATCAGTTCTTCCTGATTTCAGGTGTAATCCTCTAATCATTGTGCCACCTGATATCAAAAATTAGATATTTATCAGGTGTTAGAGTATCTAGTATTTGAAACTAAATACCTTTTTTAGAGTAGGGCTTACAAAGATAAAAGAGCATTAGGCACAAGTAACAATTGTCAAAACAATTAATAAAGTAAGCAGGTAAGGTAGGGTAGGAATTCCCAATGAAGATGTGGAGTTCCTTGCAGAACCAGCAGATGGCAGATACAATGTCGGAGCTCTCCATATATATATAATAAAATGTAGGGATATCATAACCTCTAGGAGAGTGAAGTGACCTTAATATCTAGTCCAAACTTTTCATTTCACAGATAAGAAAATGGAGGACCATAGAGGTGAAGTTATGTACTTCTGGAGGAACAGAATTATCTGAAATTCCTCTGAAAGCTTTAGAAGCAGATCACTGTAGATAAAATTGAAATTCTGCTTCTTATTACCTATGAGACTTTTGTCAAGGCACCATGACACTGTGGGCCTCAGTTTCTTCATATAAAAAGGGTATTAGACTAAGTGATGGCTAAGATCCATTAAAGAATTAAATTTCATGTTCCAAATAGACAGAATTAACTTTTCATTTAAGAACTTCTCTACAATACATATTTTAGAACAAGGTAAATAACCATTAAATAAAATAGATAATAGCATTCTTGAGGAATGACAGTCTGAGAGTTCGAAGAGAATGAAGACATAGCGCTTTGGACCTTCCAATGACCATGACCATTTTAAATCATTGGGAATGTAAATTTCTGGACTAAAATCAGAAAAAAATGCATTGTTCTCAGTAAGCAGTATCATGTAATATGTCTTTAAGAAGTGCAAAGATTTTCCTTTAAAAAAGTACTACATTTAGAGAGTAGTAATAACAAGTAGACTGGCTGTCTTATACTGGCTTTAAATTGAGCAGAAGCCAATGCCTATATTTTTATTCCTCAAGTACTAACCTTTTAATGCATTTCTCAAAATAGCACTTTGTTACTCAACTTGTTTTCTTCTCAGAACCTCTACACATTTTAAAAACCTCTAGAAGCATGTCAGTAAAGAATGTGGTTTTCTTTTTCTGTTCATCATAGTTTAACCCCATATATTAAAGATGATCTAAAATATTTTATTTATTTTTTTTGATGATCTAAAATCTTAAAGGGTTAATAGACCCATTCCTCCCTGCACCTTTCGCTCAAATTTCATTTTTCTCTCCATGAAATCCAATAAATTTATCCATCTCTATCATATCCCACTATGTCAGGAACAATTATCGAATAGTATTCATATTATAACTATATGGTGAAACTAACAATAACAATAAAAAGCATATTCTTTGATTCATGATCTTCTTGGAAGATTATCCAGAACTTCTGATTTCAGGGATCAAATTCGAGCTTTTAAATCCTACTGGTCAAAAAGAACTGACTTTACTCTGATGGACTAGTTTACCGGGGTAAAAAAATCCAATGAAGAATTCAACTCATATCATACTCATGGCTGCCTTCTCTGTAATATTTCTTTTCTTTGATCAATAACCACAAATTACATGATAGGAGATGACAATAACAAGTCAAGAATGCTGTAGATTTCCATAATAATTATGTGGCAATGAGGCCCATTTATTTAAGGTCCAGAAGCCACTGGAAGACTATATACTGCAGACCAACTCTTGATCTTATGGCCTTTCATCAATGCTTACCCTTCTTGATCTCTATGTAGCCTTTGACACTGTCAATCAACACCTCAACAGGGATATTCACTGCTCTCTAGATTTTCATGACACTTTCTTTTGTTTTTATTTTTTAAAACAAATATTTATTAATTTATTTTAACATTTTTTTAAAAAGTTGAGTTCCAAATTATTTCCCTTTCTGACAATACTCCCCTATTCACTGAGGAGGAGAGCAATATAATATGAATTATACATGTGAAATAATGTAAAACCTATACCTATATTTAGCCATATCATGAAAAAAGTAAGAAAACTATACTTCAATTTGTACTTGGAGTTCATCAGTTCCTTTTCTGAGATGAATAACATTTTTCATCATGAGTCTTTTGGAATTTTCTTGGACCATTTTATTGATCAGAGTAGCTAAGTCATTCACAGTCAATCATCATTACTATATTGCTCTGTGTACATTGATCTTCTCTTTCTGCTACTTGCATCAATTGACACAGGTCTACACATGTTTTCTGAAACATTCCCCTTGTCATTTCTTACAGCATATAAGCGCTCCATCAAATTATGTGCCCTAACCTGCTCAGGAATTCCCCCAATCAATGGCATTCAGTTAATTTCACATTCCTTGCCACCAGAAAAAGATTTGCTGAAAAATATGTTCATACAAATATGATCTTTTCATCTTTCTATGCTCTTTTTGCAGTATAGACATAGTAGTAGTATTGATGAGTCAACGTATGCATCGTTTTATAGCTTTTTGAGCATTATTCCAAATTATTCCCCAGAATTGTTGGACCAGTTCACAACTCCACCAACAGCTCATTGGTTTACCTACTTTTCCTCATCCCTTGCAGAATTTGTGATTTCTGATAGGTGTAAGGTGGTACTTCATAGTTGTTTTAATTTTTTAATTTGCATTTCTCCAATCTGTTTTGATTAAGAGCATTTTTATATGACTAGAGATAACTTTGATTTCTTCTTTTGAAAACCTCATCTTCATATGCCTTGACAATTCAACAATTAGGGAATGGCATTTATTTTTATAAAATTGACCCAATTCCCTATATATCTGAGAAAAGAGGCCTTCATGAGAAAAAGTTGCTGTAAAACTTTTTGATATAAGTTCATTGTCTATGGTACAATTTAGCAAAATATAGTTTTTTGATTATCTCTTTTAATGAGTTTTTTATTTTGTTTTTGCTTAGTATGAAATCATAATTGCTATCCCTGCTATTCCAAAATTCAACTTGAGGCACTATTTTAAAGTTATTTGGAGTGGAATGTTGGGAGACTTTGGCTGGGTTGCTACTTCTAATCTTGACCCCCCACACAAATACTTCATTTTTTCTTGATTCTCTACCTACCTGTCAGACCTTCTTTAGTTTTTTTTTTTTTTTTTTTTTTTGGTGTTGTTGTTCATTTGTTTTCTTTAATTTTGTTTGTTTGTTTTTATCAGAGTTCTGTCCAAGTCTGGACAATTAACTTCAAGGATCTGTCCTGGTCCTCCCCTTCCCCTTTTTCCCCCCTCTACACTATCTCACCTGGTGATCTCATCTGCTTTCTTGAATTCAGTCAAAATTTCTAGATCTATATATCCAGTCCTAATCTCTCCAGAGCTATAGTTTTACCTTCCTACCTTTCCAGTCTTCTTAAACTTTAGCCCCTTCCACACTCTAATGTCAAATTACAGTGGTTACTTGCTGAACCTTACACCTGATTTATCTTACTCCATACATTTGCATTGACCACTCCCCATAATTGGTTTTCTCTACCCTCTCACGTCTGCCTCTTAGCTTCCCTGACTTCCTTCAATAGTTCAAATGCCAGTTTTTATAGGAGGCCTTTTCCAGTTGTGTTGGTAGGCAAAATGGGCTCCTTAGCACTTACTTCAACAAGTGCCCTTGAATAGTTTGGCTTTTGTTCCATTTGAGTAATTGAGTGTATTTCATTGAGCCTTACTAAGTGCTAAGCCCCAGGCCCAAACCCCTATTAGGTGTAAAACCTTAGTGGGTGTGGATTGGCAACTAAGGTGGGGCCCAAGGTGGGGCTAACTCCAGGGAGGGCCTAGTTTACCTGTCTGGGAGAGCAGAGGCTTTTAGACCACGTGGGTTTAAGTCTGCCTCTCTGTGATGATTCTAGGTCACGTGGATGAGTCGCATGTGTGACTCACCCCTGACGCTGAAAAAGATATAAAAATCAGGGGTTGGCTGTTTGTTCTTTGGAACCCTCTGTCACAGCAGTGGTGGTGTGCGTGACTCTGGGCCAGCCCTTGTTCTGAGCTCCCGGGCTGAACCTAGATGTTGGTAACTATGAATCTGTATTGGGTCTGTCTGTTGATGTTTGTACTTTGTTTGTAATTTGCTCTGAAGTTCAGGGTGCTGACTTTTTTTCCCCTGAACTAAGTGAATGATATTTGTATGCCGAATTAAAGTAAGCTTGTCAACCCCTTCACCTTGCTTTCCTTAGTTAAGCAGATCAAAAGAACCTGTGCTGTTGGCAGCTTTATGGGTGCTGGCTGTGGGTGGATCTTACACCCCGACAGAAGCCGCTAGCCGAATTGTTGAAACTCCATTTCATCCCCTCTGCCCCCTGTACCTTTGCACTAGGATTACTTTCCATTTATATCATATATTCCTTAGTTTCATATTGTCTTCCCCATCAAAATGTGACTACATTGATAACAATGACTGTTTTTATCTCTCCCCCCCCCCCCCCAAGGATTACCAAGGGCCCTGGCATATAGTAAGTGCTTAAAAATTGTTGACTAGTCTAATCAATACTGGTAGAGGATAATACCTCACCTGGATTTCCTTACACCAATGAAAATTCTCTAATATGAACCTTTCTACTTATTAATAATTTGGAACATTTTTATATTGTTGTTCAAAGCTTGAATTTCTTTCTCTGAGGAATACCTAGTCATATCACAAGGACATCTTTTGCTGTCAATTTAGGCTTGGAGTATACAGAAGGTGCTCAGTTTTGTGCTTCAGAAGAGTAAAATGGCAGTAATTCTGGAGTTCAGGGGCACAGGTAAGGAAGACCTTCCTAGATACCACAGAAAAAAAAATTCTGAGTGTTGTAATGTGCTGTAAACTTAAAAGAAGGCAATAAGTACACACAAAAGTATTATAAAAGTGTAATGAACATAACAAAAATTATCATTTCATAGAAACTATGATCATCTTTTATTGTAGTTTATATGATAAGAATTTACTAAAGTGGCCACCACAAATATGAATGCAACTAATATTCAACTTCTGCTGTAGGGGATGAGCTGACAGAGAAATTCCATGATCACTTTAAGAATACCTTCTAAATAGAATGCAAACACCTTGTATGCATAAACTATTTTGTTTTTGTCATTGTATCTTCGGTGCCTGTCACAAGGTATTTCATATAGTAAGTTCTTAGTAATTGGTTGGTGAATTTTATTGGAACAACAACAAACTAAACTAAAGCAAAACTTGCCTTTATTAGTAGAAGGATACTGTATAAAACAAGAAGGATGAAAGTGCTACCATAGTCTGCCCTCCTCGGAGCACATCTGGAGTATCATGTTTAATTCTGGGTGTCACATGGATAAGCCGTAGCCAGTAAAAAATAATCAGATAGGTTAGAAAACTGGGGAAAAAAAGTTCCATGTGAGGATGGTTTGAAAGAAGTAGGAATTTTTTTTAAAAAATTTTAATTGGATGAGAGTTAGGTGTCAGAAGGGACAATAATAACTACCTTCAAGCATGTAACAAACTGTCTTATAGAAATAGAAACAAATTTTAATTTGTTGGGCAAAAAAGTAGAACTGGGAGGAAGGGAAAGATGTTTGAGAAGCAAGGCAGATTTCAGCTTTATGTAAGTCCTACTCTGACATCTCATCATAGTGAATAGGTAACCCTAGATTCCTGAAGGCTGTAGAGAGAATTTTACCATTCTGAATAAAACTTTGCGAACAGATTGTCTCGTCTTTCTGAGGTTGAGCCTTAAGTTCTAAGAAGCCAGTTAGCCACAACAGCCCATGATGCAAAGAAAAATATGAAATGCCCTCAGTCCTATGAAATTCTCTTTAACTCATGCAAACACTTGATTGGTTTTATAAATTGATAGATAGAAAATCCACAGGAAATATCATATTATTTAAAAAAAACTTGTTTGTAAAATATTACATAGTATGATGTAGCAAAGGTATGAAGGTAATACAAGATTATCAACAGTATTGCTGCATAAAATAATGAGAAACAAATAAAAACAAGACTACAGAAAAAATTGGGAAGTCAGATTAAACCGTGCCATTCTGCAAATATTAAAAAATGAAACTGAAATGACAAGACACAAGAAAAACAAAAAGATCTCTTAAAATTTATAAAAGTTCTTTTTTTCCTGTCATAAGTAGAGTGAAACAGCTATACCTGAACTGTGACATCCCAATGCCTGATATGCTGAATAAGCAAGTAGAAATAAAAAATAACCAAAACAAAGAGGGATAAAGCAGCTACATTAAATCAACTAGGTTCTGTGGTATAATAACTAGCCTACTCTGTTTATTTATCTAGCACCGGAAACATGGATTCAAACATCAATGGCGTTTTAGTTTATGCTTTAATGTAAATTCCCCTTCCCATACATTGGGTAATGTATTTGTGAATTTGTGTGTCTACATACACACACAAACACACAAACATGTCTTTATAGACATATATGTATATATATGCTCCTACATACATATGTACATACATATATATGTATGCGTGTATATGTATATATGTCTGTATGTATGTGTGTATGTGTGTGTGCATATATATATATATATTTTTAATATATGGCAGATCTGTAGTATATTGGCAGACATCCCCTCCCCCAATGTGTGTTTTGTCAGAGGATATGGACAAAATAAGAAGAGGTTTCTGGGGCACGATGGAGAACTCTGGGATAAGCTTGGTTTGATTAGAGTTGTAGTCAAGGACAAAAGCAATCCTACTAGGTATACATCAGGGAAACTAGCAGATATGGGTTTCTTGGACTTTTCAGAAACAAAAGCAGAGCAATTCAGTTTGATTCAATGTATGTTAAACATTTACTATATGCAGGACATTGTGTTGATCCAAGGAACATGATTAGGATCCTAAAAATACTGAGGGAACTGAAATGTTGTGTCATTATTGAGTTAGATTAAGAGCTCACATACCTATTGAAACTTTGAAGATCTAGGTTTTGAGGACTCAGGTTATATGATAAAAATCTTCCCAGGACACAAAAGATACAGACAGACAGGATTCTAAAGTTTGGATGGTCTAGATACGGTTTCTTAAACACAGGATGAGAGATTCCCTGTAGCTCTAGTCCATTTACTCAGCCAGAATCAGAGTATAATAATGGGTTTCCAGAAAATAAAAAGAGGTTTAGGATTCTACTCAGTCAAAGAATACTTTCCAATCTAAGCTTTCACATTTGGGTGTTCATAAGCTTTCAATATTGTAGAAGTACAGTTACATACTTTAAATCTTGTATGCTTTTTGTATTTTAAAACAGAAGATGAAAGGCTAGTCAAATAATAAAATTTAAGTGAATATTACTGAAAGCAATTCATGTAAAATGTTCTCATTTAAATTGGTACATTCTTGAAGTTGGAACAATCCCCCATTATACCCTAGGTACCCAGATAGATAGTGAGATGATAGGATCATAGTTATAGATAGGGATTTGTTGTTTAGTTGTTTCAGTCCTTTCTGATCCTTTGTGACCTCATTTGGGGTTTTCTTGGAAGAGATACTGGAGTGATTTGTCATTTCCTTCTCCAGCTCATTTTACATATAAGGAAACTGAGGCAAACAAGGTTAAGTGACTTGCCCAGGGTCACATAGCTAGTAAATGTCTGAGGCCAGATTTGAACTCAGACCCGGTACTCTATCCACTGTGCCACTTAGTTGCCCCTGTAAATGTGGAAGGGACCTCAAATATCTAGTTCAACCTCTTGACTTTAAATATGAGCATCCTGAGAAGCAAAGCATCTTTCCCCTGATCACACAGGTAGAAAGTAAGTAGCAGAAATGGAATTTTCACTCAAGTACTTTGACTTATAATTTAGCCCACTTTGTCTTATATTCCATAGCTATCTGTATATGCAACACAAGATGAGAGAAAGAAAACTCCAATTGAATTCCAGAAACCTGGGTGCCAGTTTTTACTTTTCCATTTACAATGACAAATATTTCATTAACTCCATACAAAAATATTTTGGAAATGTATGTCATATCCCACTATATTTAACACTAGGTGTTAAATTCATAATGGTGAATCATGACATAGCTTCTGCCCTTAAGACTTTTGTGTCTACTCCTTTTTTTCTTCTTCTTTTAAGTCTCAAGGAATCATTAGCTTCCACTTGCCCAATTATAATTTTAAGAATTTTTTTTCCTTTGATGAGCTTTTGTACATCTTTTTCCATATGGCCTGTTCTCCTTTTAAAGTTCTTTTCTTCAGTGAATTTTTATCAAGCTGTTAATTATCTTTGCATAGTTTTCTTATGTCACACTCATTTATTTTCCCATTTTCCCTCTACCATTCTTATTACTTTCTTTAATGCTTTCAGAAATTCTTGTTGACTTTGGGCCCACTTGGCATTTTTCTTTGTTGCCTAGCTTGTAGCTGTTTTCACCTTGTTGTCTTATTCTAAGTTTATGTCTTGGTCTTTCCTACCACCATAGTAGCTTTTCGTGGTCAAGTTATTTTTGTGTTGATGTTTCTTGCTCATTTTCTCAGCCTGTTTCTTCACTTTGAAATTTATGTTAACATTAGTGTATGCTCCCCTGGGGGTAAGGTGGCCTTATCCCTAACTTCAACTTTTTTTTCATACTACTGTTTTCAGAGCTAGTTCTTGGGGTTTACAAACTTCCAAGCTTCCAACGTGGTGTTATCCTAAGAGAGATGGGCTCGCTGCTCTCCTCTTTTATGCTCTGGTCTTTTGTCCAGGAAGGGTCCTTGCTCCCCTGCAGTTGCAAGTAGTAGTGCTTCTCTTAACCCTGACACTGTGACCAGGGCCCATGTTCCCTTTTGACTTAACATAAACAGTCCTCTCGACACTTGAACTGCAATCCAGAAGTGTTTATAGGCAATAAAATTGCAAATCAGTGCCAACTGCGACCAGTGTCAGCAAAGGGGCCACTTTAATCTTTGATCAGTTTTTGACCCTTTTACTGTCTCTGAGTTGAGAACTCCTCAAGCTGCTGCTACTGCTACTGCTAATGCTGCTGTGACAACCTCCAAGGTTCATTGCTGGTGGTCCTTCTATTCCCTGGGCCTTTGCCCACCCAATATCTCCTTCAGACCCCCCAACTTGTTTTAAGCTAAAAAGAAAAATGTCTCTTTCTGACCTGACCCTGACTCTACAAAATTTGATCTGAGGTGTTACCTTAAAGTTGTTTGGAGGGGAATGTTGGGAGCGTTCAACTGGGTCTCAGCCTGTACTCTCTCATCTTGGCTACACCCCTCCAGTCCAGTTCCTTCTGTCTAGCCAGTTTCCTTGAGAACCAGGGGTTGCATGGCTGAAATGCATATAGCTCCATCAGAGTCCCCAGCAGAGTGTTGTTGTGCATAGCCAATATAATGATGTTGCTGATGATAATAATATCATTTATAAAATGCTTTAATAATTACAAAGCATTTTTTAAAATATCTCATTCTATCCTCACCACAATCATGAGAGGTAGATGTTCTTCTCCATTTTACAGATGAGGAAAATGAGGCAAGCAGAATTGAAGTAACTTGCCTAGAATCTCATAGCTAGCAAGCATCTGATGCTGGATTGAATTCAGAGTTTCATGACTCCAGGCCCAATACTGTGCTGCCTAACTATTTACTATATTTCCTTTATGCTCTTCTGAATTTGTGAACCTGAGCTACTTTGCTGGGTTTAACTTCATCTTTTGTTTGTCTGGTTCTGTGTGTCTTACTGACCCTTTTCCTAGTTATCTTGTCATTCCACTGTCAAGTTGCTAATAATGAGAAGGACAATTTTTAGATAGAAAAAAAAACCTTATTGTTAATTATACAAGAAAAAAATGACTATGCTAATCATGACCTTATACCCAGAAATTCTACTGTTAGGCATAAACTCCAAGGATATCCGAAGATAAAAGAAGAATGTTATTATATAAAAATATTCATCAGAAGACTATTTGTGATAAAAACAGTAAGAACAACAGGAAAAATAACTGCAAAGGGAGCTCCTATAGACTAGAGAATGGATAAAAATCATAATCATAAATTGAAATATTAATATGTCTTTAAAAGGAAAAAAAACACATTGAATATGAGGAATTCCGAGAAACATAGGAGGACATGTATGAATGGGAATAAGCTAAAAATGGAAAGCAATATGCCTAACTCTAAAATGTAAACAGAGAGAATTAATTAAATTCCCATGTGTGATTGCAATGGCTAATCTTGGCCACAGAATTGAAAAAAATATATACTTCCCTACACTCCTCCATTATAATGTAATGTCCTTGACTGTGGGGGTATTTTATGCTTCTTATTTGTATCCCTGCCACCTAGCATAGTGCCTCACACATAATAGGTACTTAATAAGTGTTTATTGATTGACTTTCTCAAAAAATAGGAGTTGATGGACATGTATATTAAATTATTTTTAGCAATCAGACTGTGATTATTTTATCTTTTGGTCTAACAGGATTTTGCTTTTTTTGTCACAAGGAAAGGCTGACTGGTGGAAGGAGGGACAGGACAGCATATATCCAGAAATGACTGTGATATAATAAATAAATAAAAGTCACCATTATCATCAGCAGCAGCAGCAAAGACAATCACATTATATAGCACTTTAATGTTTGCAAAGCATTTTACATATACTATCTCATTTTATCCTCAATACAACTGTGGGATTTGTTTATACTGTTTTCTTCATTTTTACAGGAGATGAATAAATAAATAAAATAAAAATAGGAACCAGAAAAATAATCATAAAGATCTGAAATATCAGAAAAATTTAGATATCATTTGGTCCAACAATTATATTATACAATTGGAGAAAATGAAGCCTGCAGAAGGGACTTGACTCAAAAGATCCTTCAGCTGTTCTTTGGTATAGTTGGGATGAAAACCTAATTCTATACACTAAGACAAGGTTCTTTCCCAATTCAACACACTCACTTTGTGAGTTATGTTCTCAAGAGCTAACATTCAAATGTAAAATGACTATTTTCAGCTCTGGAATAGCTAAGAAAGCACAAGAAAAGTGTGTGTGTGTGTGTGTGTGTGTGTGTGTGTGTGTGTGTGTGTGTGTGTGTACTGCATTAGGAAGGGAGAAAAAGTTCTAATGACCAGTTTCCATCAACCATCTAGTTTACTGGCTTTTTGGCAGGTCATAGCTATTTAGTCTAAGAGAAAATGTTTTCATCACAGGCACTCAATTTATCCTCTTTTTGATGTATTTATTTGAGGGTTAGATTTTTACCTATTCCAAGTTTTTCATTTCTTTATTATTTTCCTGTTGAGTTTATTCATCTCTTCCTAGACTTCTTATGAGTTTGACTAACTTAAGACCATGAAAAAAAATTTGCTCACTGGCACATTTTCCCCCACTAAGCCTACACAGATCTAATAATGAAACCTCTTCTTTGTTGGATAAACATTTAGTTTGGGAACTAATTTATCTTCCTTTGACAGTATTCATATTCCAGAGAAGGCACGTTGTACACTAATCACAAAGAATGATGCTATCATTATGTTGTTCCAGTGGCTACAAGATAATTAATGTCTAGTGATAGACACATTCAAAATTCCATTAATTATATTATTAATGATTTTAATTAAGTTCAAATGCTCCTACATCCTCTAATATATTTCCCATATTTAGGAACCAAATGAACAGATTTCTTAGCTCGCTGTCTCTTGTTCATATTTATTTCCCAAGTATGTTTATCAGGAGCCATGAAAGTACTGCATTGGAATTAACATCAGTTCTGTTTTAATAGCCACTTTTCCTCCCCCTTTCCCCACTCAGACAATAAAATCTTAATAACAAAATAATTGGATGCATTTATTTCTGGATACCTCTCCTACTGCTTTTGGTCTGTTTATGCTGATGCCATGCTATGTTCCCCCAGCCAAAAGAGGATGAAGTTAAATTCTGTATGATACTTAAACATCAGTGCCCTCCTTACTCAGGAGGGCTTTCTTCTTTTCAGTTGCAGTAATTGGCACCAAGGTACTACAGTATTAGCACTGTGGAGAGGTGATAGAAACCTTTCTGTCTCTTGGTTCATATATATCTATTTAATAAGAATAAAGCAGTTCTCGGGTAAAGAGAGAATTAGTATAACGGGTTATAACAGAAGCCCAGAGGATTAAATAGACCACCTTGTTTTCACAGAGAAGGTACAGCAAGAGGACAGTTGAAGCATATCATTACTTAGTGAACTTTGAGCCTATATCTGTACTAAATAAATTCAACCAGTTGAATCGTGGAAAATTCAATGAATCTTCAAGTTATTTTGGCCACAGGAGAGAGATTAATGAATAACAGAAAGAACACTGAATTGGGTATAGGAGACATGAGTTTTAGTAACACATTAGTCATTGCAACTTTAGGAAAAAGATAATTAGCCAATATGTTCCTCAGTTTCCCTGTCTATAAATAGAGAAATTGGACTTTCTCAAATGTCTCCTTCACCTCTAAATTGAGAACATTCTATGATTTTGAAAAAATGATCTTGCTGAAATTCATGGATTCAGTTAACTGAACGAATCACTTTGGCACCATGTGAATATCACCTGAGGCTGTTTTGAAGTGTTCCCCTCAAAGAAAAAAAAGGTTCTTCAGTTCGTAGGATTTATTTAATCTTTCATGATCTTGCTCACCCTTTACATACAATTATAAGGTAAACAATCACATAAGTGAAATGATATATTCTGGAAATCTTGACTGTCTTACTATCCATTTATTTGCTTATTACAAAAATGAAAGGCCTTAGAGAAAGGATTCTTAATTGGCACGTGTGTATGTGTGTGTGTAAGAGGGGGGAGGGAGGGTAGAGAGAAACAGACAGAAAGCAGAGACAGACAGAGACAAAGATACAGAGAGAGAGATGAACTGCTTTGACAATCTTGTGAAACCTAGGGACCACTGCTCAGAGAAATGTTTTTAAATTAATAAAATGTGCAAGATTACAAGGGAAAAAAATAAAATTCTTAAACCCAGGTTAAACACCCTTGCCCAGTTATATTTCCATATTTTTTTTTCCCACAGCTTGTGAATTATGTCTTAAAGAAACTCAGAGAAGCCATTGGCCCTTATCTTAAGTTCTTGTTTCTGTGAGAGTTCTGTGACAGCCTTAGCCTTTAAATCATTTCCCCCTTCATTTACGTAGCCACTTCATCAGGATTAAGAAGTAGGAGAAGGAGCTCCTTCCAGGACACATTGTGACCCATCTATGACTTAAGTGATAGATTTGAAGTAGATAACTACCTGAGGTACATAGGGTTTAATTGACAACCAGGATCACACAAATAGTAAGTGTCATGGATAGTGTCTAACACGGTTTTCTTGATTCTGAGATCAGCCATCACTCTATCCACTATACCTGCCATCATATACTGACTCACATAATTAGTTGTTGTTGCTGTTTTAACTATATCCTGTTTCCTCAACCAGATTATTGGTAGCTTGAATATAAAAATTGTTTCTTAGCTAACTTTAATTTCACCTCACTTAATGCCACATATGAATATGCCCCATATTAGCCAAGAAAATTAATGGTAATGATATATATAATTGACTTGACCAGTATAATCCTCTTAATTTCTACTTCACAAATTCTCTCTTCTCAGCCTCTCACCCAGAAGGTACCACTCATTTTCTGCATAGGTGTTGGAGCTGATTGTTAGATGAGACAATGGAAGAACAATTCCTCCTAAACAACTCTACAAGGCAAAACATTGGTTTCCATTAGAGTAAGTGATGTTATGAGCTTAAATTTATTAAGCTCCAGGATTCAGTGATGATGGAGCGTCAAGTGAAAAGATTACTGAATTGGAGCCAGAGTTTTAAATCTAATTTCAGTGATATGACCAGGCAAATCACTTAATTTCTATGAACCTCAGTTTCTTCATGTAGAATAAGGGGGTCAGAGGTCCTTTTAAGCTTGGAAATAAGTCATCCTATGGGCAGGACCAGTCATTCAGTGTCTCTATTGTGCAGAAAACATCATCCACTCACCCTCCCCCAGACACATACATATGTACATCAAGTTTGGTTGTCCTTGAATGTTTGCTATTTGCCATCAAGGACACTGAAAAAATAAAGTTAATAGGTTAATTTCACCATAGGGCTTTTTAAAGACCTATTTCACAAAACCTGTGTGTGTGTGTGTGTGTGTGTGTGTGTGTGTGTGTGTGTGTGTGTGTGTGTGTGTAAATAGACAAAATACAAAGGGGATGGAAATAACTTCTGGTTAATCAGTTTGAAAATGTCCATGTATTATGAGATTTTTAAAAATCAGCCTTCCTATCCAATGGTGTATCTCCTAGTCATTGCCCAGGATGGTTTTATACTTTTCATCCTTCTCTATAACTTTGCTATTTTATAACCAGTCCATACAATCCATAAGCCATTCTCTGATTTTACAATGCAGGGTAACAGAGTTAAATAAAAATGTTGGAAATGGGAAGGCAGCTGGAAAAAATACTCAGAAAAGGGTTTAAGTGTCAATTAGGCCCATTAAGGGGATCTCTAAAAAGGAATAGCTCAGCCTCTTATAAGCTCTTCAAGGACTTGAATCAGTAGAAGAGCTGAAAAGTGAGGAGGGGAAAAAGAGGAAAGTATTTAAGGTAAAGTTTCCTCCCCGTTACTGTCTCTATGGCTTCTACCTTTCCAATCACAGAGAACAAACAACACTAACAAAAAAAAAACTCCAATGATAAAAAGACCCCCAAAGCCTGTTTCTTCAGTATAATAAGCAAGAGCTATTTCCCCTTATGAAACAAGCTTGTCATGACAGTGATTGACAAGTCAGCAATTTATTCAATAAGAAGATAGTTTCCAAGGTATTCTGGAGGCTTATCAACTTGTTTTGGTTTTTTGCAAATTTCTTTGTTGTTTTTCTAGTTATTTACCCTCACTGGTCATCATCAGAGAGGTTGGTGTGACAACAGAAAACTTCATTTAGGCATTATTGTGCCTTTTTCTTCATCAGGAAAAAATTTACACCCAGGTAGTACAGAAATTTAACAGGCTAATAAAAGGTACAAATACGTGGTGGTGGGAAATCAAGAGTTGGCCCTAGGTTCACAGAACAGATAGAATTTGTGGCAATGTTTGTGAAGAAAATCAACTTCTGACTCATAAACTGAGCATATATATGTATGTATATATATATATATATATATATATATATATATATATATATATATATATATATATGGTTTCAATGTCATTGAGAAAGGATATTCATGAACCCCATGAAGTCTATTTTAAAGTCACTTTTAAAATGTCTTGTTTTGACAAGTTGTAAATTAAGTTGCCTCTGCTCACACCAAGGGGTCTATTGTCGCTTTGATGATCACTTAACTCCCATTAACATTAATGGCAACCCTACACACATCACAGGAAAACAAGCCTCTTAGAGTATATTAGTTCCCTATTAAATGTAAGCCATTGGAAATGCAAGGCCATATTGTTAACCTATTGGCACAATATCAGTTTTAAACAAAGGGGAATAGATAACAAGATGTTTGCCCCTAGGACACTTAAAGAACACACAAAAATAAAAACAAAACCAAAAACTTAATCCAAGAAAAGGGTTCCATAGGCGAAGTATTTCTTGGTAAACTGAAGGGAGCTAAGAAAGAGACCTTGATATTCTATGGAACAGATGGCAGCCCCCTCATCTTTCATAAAGATACTGCCTGCCGAGATGACAGGAAACAGCCCTATAGGCAGGAAAGATAGAATAGATCTCTGAGGGAATTAAAAAGTTCTGAATAAACTAAGGACAGACCCCTCATATGTTCATCTTCTTCAAGGAAAATGGACTTTCAACTGCCCCTGGACTGTGGCCTTTCTCTGTGGCTTCCTCTTCTGTTGATACATGAAGGGCATGGTGCTGGTTATTCACAATAGGTGTTCTGCACAGAATCTATATTATTCTGCATCTACTGTCAGTTAATATAATGGATTAAAGAAAGAACAGAAGAATATACACAGAGACACACATCCATATTCATGTATATTTCTTTCAAAAATTGCTTTAAGGCTAGGAGATTGTTTGGGATTGAAATTTAAAAAATAAAAGAATTACAAGAGGAGTGGAGTGGGGAGGGGAGGTAAGGATTTAACCTAACATTGGACACAAATGATTCATTATTGTAGGCTAATGTGGAACTGAGTTAAATGAAGATTAGGGGAGAAAAAATAAGACTGGAAGGGAGAGAGAGGTACAGTTTTAGATTTTACAAGGACTAACTCTGAGTGTGTATAAATGAAATCTGAGTTCATGGGTCTCTGCCTCTCCCTCAGAAAAAATTGTCACTTTGCCTGAAAGGGATATTCTTTAGATTAAAAGCCTATCTCTACAAAAAGAAAGCATTTTACCTGATTATGCAATGCCAAAGGAGCTGATATGGGGCAGCCTATATCAGCTAAACTCAAGTATTATAATATGTATTTCTTTATTTTTCACATCATTATTGAATTAGGGAGTCAAATAACATGTATTTCACTTTTAATTGTGGAAAGGCCTTTTCATTCGAAAAATTAAAATAAATATTTAAAAATCTACTTCGTTGTCTACTTTTTAGGTTTTCTCCTCATAGTGCTGTGTTTTGTGACTTTTAACCCTTCCAGGAAACTATTATATCTCTCCTTCTCCTCATTCCATTTCTTGTTCCCTGTGAAAGAGAGTGGAAATATTTTAATTCATGGTCATAGAATACTCTTTGATTAATAAAGAGAACCCCATAGTTGTCTTACAATGTACCCTATAATATTTGTACAGATGATACAAATGATGATTGCCTTGGTACCAACTGCAACCAGTGGTACCAAGATGGTTGTACCAGTTGATTAATGAACTGCAAGGAGATAGGAACCCAACACAATACAGAACTAGACAAGCCTACCATAATTATGTTGCCTTTTCTGAATATAGCATTTGGAAGCAGAAAATGCTGATAAGGACATGGATGATTTGGTGGAATAAAAATCTCCTCAGTCCCCAATCCTGAATTCTAAAATGTTTAGCACAAGGTCTGGCACATAACAAGCAATGCATAATGTTAGGAATGAAAAAAGCATGAAAGAGAAAAGAAGAAAAAAGGAGAGGAAGGGAAGAGGAGAGGATTGGAAATTTCTGGAGAGTAAAAGAAAATCTGCAGCATGCTTCATAGACCAAAGGAAGGGGAAGTTGATTCTCAGATGCATAATCATCACAACTTAAGCCCATTTTCTGAATTTTAATCAGTAATGTTACCAATAAGCATGCTTAAATTTTGTGAGAAAATGCCTTACAGTTGAATCAAAATAATGGCTGAGCCCAATAAGCATCATGTTGATTGAGGAACTCAAAATTGGTCAGTGACTTGGATTAAATTACTTCAATCAATTGATTAACAAGTATTTATTAAATACTTTAAAATATATTCCAGTAATTGTGTCAGGTTTGGGCAATTGTAGCAACAATGTGGCTAGCAGCTGTTGTAGGGGTATAAAACCAATAACACCAGCCTACAGAAGGGCTGCTAACACAAGTTTTTTAATCTGCTTTTCTAAGGAAGAAACTTTAAGGGGTTAGCAATCTCAGTTTAATCAAACATACGTATCATTCACTTAGTTCAGGGAAAAAGATCAGCCCCCTGAACTTCAAGGAAAATACAAACATCAACAGACAGACCTTGTCTGATTCAAATCACAATTCATAGTTACCAGAGAAGCACCAATATCTGCCTGGGTTATCAAAACTGGAGGGCAGTTACCGCTTGCCCAGAGTCTCAACCCTCCTTCCATGAGTGAGCTCCAAAAGTCAAACACCAAGCTCCCCTCAATTATATCCTGTTCAGAGCCCTGAGGGCTCTGACCTCGCCAGGCTGGGTGTGTGAAGTTCCCCATTCCCAGTATCACATCATATCCAAGTTAATGACTGCCGGATTCCCTCAGTGCTGAGAAGTAGCTGAGAAATATTCCAAAACAAACGGGCAAAGGTCTCCCACCCTTCAAACAAAGGTGAGACTTAATAGTCTTAGCATCCCAAATAGGAAGAACGGGAAACAGTTTGCTTGTCTTAACCGCAATCAAATACAATAACAAATAAAAATAAAATAAAACAATTCCTACTTTCAAGGGACTTACATCCTAATGGGGATTTAAGGAAGGAAACAAGCATTTATTAAAAACTTACGTTTGCCAGGCACCTGTGCTAAGCTCTTTACAAATATTATTTCATTTGATCCTTACAGCAACCCTAGGAAGTGGTGTTACTCTTATCCCCATTTTATAGTTGAGGGGAGAAAGGGAAGTAGACATTGAATGATTGTCCAGGGTCACATAGCTATTAAATGTCTGAGAATGGATTTTCAGGAAGATCTTCTGACTCCAGACCCAGTACCCCATCTGTCACACCACCTTGCTGCCTCATTTGGTAAACCAATATACTCAAAGTATTTCAGAGTAAATAGACAATAACACAAACTAAATAAAAGGTAGTTAAAAAATCATTGGGAGAGAGGAAAGTTAAAGTGTAGAAGATCAGGAAAAGCTTTCTGTAGAAAATGTAGCTTGAGCTGATGGATCCTAATGAGAATAGAGTACATCCTAAGTATGGGATGATAGCCATATCAAGGTCAACAGAAAGAAGGTAGAATATTTATGCCCACAAATTTGATATCTCAGGGAAGTGGATGAATGTTTATAAAAAAAAAAAAAAAAAAACATAAATTGCCCAGTTTAACAGAAGAGGAAGCAAAATAGCTAAATGACCCCATCTCAGAAAAAGAAAATTGAGCAAGCCATCAATGGACTCCCTAGGAAAAAAAAAAAAAAAACTCCAGGGCCAGATGGATTTACACATGAATTTTATCAAATAGTTACAGAAAAAATTAATTCCCACACTTGATAGACTATTTGGGAGAATAGGCAAAGAAGGAGTCCTACCAAATTCTTCTTATAACACATATATGATACTAATACCTAAACCAGGAAGAATCAAAACAGAGAAAGAAAATTATAAACCATTTCCTTAATGAATATAGATGCAAAAATTTTAAGTAAAATATTAGCAAAAGATTATAGCAACTTATCATGAGAATAATACACTATGACCAGGTAGGATTTATTCCAGGAATGTGCAATGCTGGTTAAACATTAGGAAAACTATTAGTATAATTGATCACATCAACAACAAAACTAGCAGAAAACCAATGTGATTATCTCAATAGATGTGAGAAAAGCTTTTGATAAGGTATAATACCGGTTCCTATTAAAACACTAGAAAGCATAGGAATAAATGGGGAATTCCTTAACATGATAAGTAGCTTCTACCTAAACCCATCAGCAAGCATTATAAGTAATGGGGGTAATCTAGATGCATTTCCAACAAGATCAGGGTGAAACAAGGATGTTCGTTACCACCCCATTATTCATTTATTACTAGAAATGTTAGCTTTAGCAATAAGAAAGAAAAAGAAATTGAAGGAATTAGAATAGGCAAAGAAACTAAGTTATCACTCTTTACAGATGATATGATGATTTACTTAGAGAGACCTAGAGAATCAAATAAAAAATACCTGAAATAATAAATAACTTTTAGCAAAGTTTCAGGATATAAATGTACCCACATAAATCCTCTGCATTCCTATATATTACTAACAAAGCTCAAAGCAAGAGATAGAAAGATAATTTCCATTAAAGTTACTGTAGATATTATAAAATATTTGGAGTCTAACCTGACAAGACAACCCAGGACCCATACGAACACAATTACAAAACACTTTTTACACAAATAAAGTCAGATCTAAGTAAATGAAAAAACATCAGTTGCTCATGGTTAGGCAAGCTAATATATAAAATTGACAATTTTATCCAAATTAATTACTTATTCAATGCCATACCATCAAACTGCCAAAAATGATTTATAGAGTTGGATAAAATAATAACAAATTTCATCTGGAAGAACAAAAGGTTAAGAATATCTAGGGAATTAATGAAAAGAAATGCTAGGGAAGGGGCTTAGCCATACCAGATATTAAGCTGTATTATAAAGCAGCAGTCATCAAAAACTACTTGGTACTGACTAAGAAATAGAGTGATGGATCAGTGGAATAGGATAGGTACACAGGTGCAGTAATCAATGACTATAGCAATCTACTCTTGATAAACTCAAAGAGTCATCTTCTGGTAAGAATTCGCTATTTCCTGAGATGAAATCTTGGGTGAAACTAATCCGATGGAAAACTCAGATCTGATCAGAAGGTAAAGAAATTTTAGTATAGGTAAATGATGGACTCCAGTTTTATTGTGTTTTACTCAGACAGGTCTGGGTAAGACAAGATTCACCCTTTTGTTTAGATTTGCTTAGATTGTTTAGACGGGACCATATGAGTATAGATAAGTCTCTTTGACCAAGATTGAGTAAGTCTCTTTGACAAAGATCAGCCATATCCCGCAGACCCCTCATTTGATAAGTCTACCTCTAATTGTAATATTCATTCTCTCTTACTTCGTTAACCAAGCAGAGTTGATTTCCACCCTCCAGAACACCTACTCTTTAGACTATATAAGCATTCAGTGTATTCCATGAGGAGTCTTTGGCATTCAAGAGTGCCGACTGACCCCTTTCACCAGTTATCTGCTAGCATGCTTAATTAGCCCCCCAAAAAGATTTCACTGTTTCACAAAAACTGCTGGGAAAACTGGAAGCAGTAATGGCAGAAACTGGTCATGGACCAATATCTTATGCTGTATAACAAAATAAAGTCAAAATGGGTTCACAATGTAAATATAAAGGTGGCTACTATAAGCAGTTGGGGAGAGCAAAGAGTAGTTTACTTGTCAGATTTATGGAGAAGGGAATAATTTATGACCAAACAAGAGACAGAGAGAGAGTTATGAAATACAAAATGGATAATTTTATTACGTTAAATGGAAAAAAATGTTTTGTACAATAAAGCCAATGCAACAAAGGACTAGGAGGGAAGCAGAAAATTGGGAAAGAATTTTTATAACCAATGTCTCTGACAAAGGCCTCATCTCTAAAATACACAGGGAACTGAGCCAAATTTATAGAAATGTAAGTCATTCCCCAATTGAGAAATGGTCAAAAGGATATGAACAGCAGTTTTCAGAGGAAGAAATTAATAATATCTATAGTCATATTAAAAATGCTCTGAATCACTATTGATTAGAGAAATGAAAATCAAACAAATTCTCAGGTACCTCATCTCTCCTGTCAGACTGGCTAACATGATAAAACAGGAAAATGATAAGTGCTGGAGACGATATAGGAAAATAGGAACACTGTTACTTTGTTGGTGGAGTTGTGAACTGATCCAGCCATTCTGAAGAGCAATTTGAACTATCCTAAAGGGCTATAAAAATATGCACACACTTGACCTAGCAGTACCACTTCTAGGGCTATATCCCAAAGAGATCACATAAGTGGGAAAGGGAACCTGTATATATACAAAAATATTCACAGCAACTCTTTTTGTGGTGGCAAAGAATTGGAAATCAAGGGAATGGCCATCAATTGGGAATGCTAAACAGTTGTGGTACATGAATATAATGGAATACTATTGTGCTATAGGAAATGAGGAGCAGATGGGCTTCATAATAACCTAGAAAGACTTATGTGATCTGATGCTGAGTAAAGGGCAACAGAACCTATGGAACGTTATACACGTTACAGACAGATGGTCTCTGTGATGACTAACTCTGATATATGTGGCTCTTCTCAGCAATGCAGGGTTCAAAGACAGTTCCAAAAGACTCATGATGGAAAAAGCTACCCACATCCAGAGAAAGAATTACAGAGTCTGAAAGCAGATTGAGGCAAATTATTTGCTTTTTCCCCCTTCTTTTTTTTTTTGATTTCTTCTTCTGTCTCATGATTCATTCCATTGGTTACAATTCTTCTTTATACTTGACTATTGTGCAAATAAGTTTAATGTGCAGGTATATGTAGAAACTATATCAGGTTACATGTCATCTGGTGGGGAAAGGGGGGGAGAGGGAAGGGTAAAAAATTTTGGAACTGAAAAACTTGTGCACTGACATTGTAAATTAAAAATAAAAAGTAAATTTAAAAAAAGGAAAAAAAAAGAAAGAATGTAGATAAGTTTGCCTGGTCTTAGTTTATGGGAAAATGGGTAATGTATAAGGAGGTAGGAAAGATAATCATAAGCAAGCATTTATTAAATGCCTACTATGTGCCGGGCACAAAGCAAAGCACTGAGGACACAAACAAAAATGCAACATCTCTAGCCCTACTCTCATAGAGCTCAAAATCCATGGCAGAAACAGCATGCAAACAACTATGTACAAAACAAGATGTATACAGGATAGAACTGAGGTTATCTCAGAACGGAAGGCACTAGGATTAAGAAGAGGACTGGGAAAGGCTTCTTACAGAAAGTGGGATTTTGGCTGAGACATAGAGTAAGCCAGGGAAAGCAGAAGACAGGGATGAAGTGGGACAGAATTCAGGTATGAGGAATAGCCAGTGAAAATTCATGAAACCAACCCACTATCTTTTCTTTGTCCCTACTCTACTGAAGGTTCCATTTTTCCTTGTTCATAGGCTTTTTATTATTCTCTTTTATGTTCATTTTAGGTCCTTCATTTGGAAGGGATTCCTCTTCTAAGATTTCCTACTTCCAAGAGTAGCCATAATCACTTCAGGGAAAACTAGTCCCAGGAACACATTTGCAGAGGATCCGAACTGGCTTATACAAAAATATTTCTCTAAAGACATAATCCCTAATTTGGGGGCATATTTTTTTAAAAACTGCACATTCACTGCACATTCCCTAAAGCCTAGAGCTTACAAACAGTCACATCTCTGGGGAGCCCCAAAACTGACAGGGTTGAAGCAGAGATAATAAAAATTTAATTATTATCAGCAATGATGGTATTTAATAATTGTGATCTCACTGGGAACAATTCTGAGAGAAATCATTTGCTTCATTACAATATTGAATGATGAGCCTAATAAAATCTCACATGGAAAACTTCAGAACTATAGGCCTAAGTGTTCCCTAACAACATTTATTACAGTGATGTAAGGTTCTGAAGCCTGAAACTCAGGTCAGGGAGAGCAGAGCAGCCTTGGGTTGTCTTTGGCATCATTAACTAAAAGGTTAACAAAATGCAGCTCCAAATGCCTGGTGAATCTATGAAGGGATCTATTTTCCTAGGGAGTTGGCATGGAGGAAGGAGGTATTTTGGAAGGAGAACTAATTTGGAAACAAAACCAGGGAGAATTTGTAAGGCAAATGCATCAGTTTCATTGTGGTATACCTTAAAGATCACTCACTAGAGTCAGAGGACCTGGTTCAAATTCCTCCCTGACACCTATGTGCTGTAGTGAAAGACACATAACCTCCCTGGGCCTCACTTTCTCTTAATCATAAGAGAAAAGAGGGTTCTGAGGTCATTTCAACTTTAAGTAAATAATCCATCTTCAAAGTATAACTTTGGACTACCTTTACATGTGACATTCCTGTCATAATTAGCAAAAGGGAAACTAAAACTTGTTTTATGTCATAAGGCTGGGAATGTGTCAACTAGGGGAGAATACTGCAGCGGTCAAGTACCAGAACAAAAATGGATACTTATTTCAGTTGCATTTGAGGCTAATTTATCTTTCTGGAAAGAAGAAAACAATACTCATTCCATAGCCCTCTATGAACATACAGCTTCTGGTTACCATGACAAAATTGACTGTAATTGTCCACTTCCAGTTTACCTCCAACTTCCTGTGAGTGTTTGATTTTAGTTATGTGTGTATGTTGTTTCTTCCTTTTTCTTTTTTAACAGAAGTTTAGAGGACCATGATTTTATTATTGTCTTAATTGTATTAATTAAGAAATATTGACTTTTCATTATTTGGCTTTAGAACAATATAGCCAAATAATAGGGTATATACAGTGCTTTAAGGGTTTAAAAAGCACTTTAACAACAACAACAATAATAATAATAATATAGCTCATTTGATCTTCATAATAACTGTGTGAGTTAGGTGATAGTATTCCTCAATTTGCAGATGAGAAAACTGAGGCCAAAAGAGGTTAAGTGACTTGCCCAAGGTCACATAGCTAATAAGTATTGGAGACTTTATCTGAACTCAGTTCCTTCTAACTCCAAATACAAAAATTTTATCTTCTGAGTCACCTAGTTGCCCTAGTAGCATAATGGAACATGGTGATATAGAGAATATCTCTGACCCACTACCCACATGCCTAAAGGAAGAATGTGAACAGTGTTTACAAATGGCCTTTAAAAAACAAAAACCAAACTTTGGAAAATCTGTCAGAAGGATAACTAACAAGATGGCAGTGAATACACTTCAGACTCACTTGCTTTGAGAAAATCAAGAACCTCACTTCAGAACAGTGATTGGGGACCATATTAATTCATCCATAGCAAGAAAACATCATGTTGAAATCAGTCAACTCAAATTCCTCTGGAAATGATGACCTTTCTCCCCAAGAAGGTCTTTTTGTGGTTCTGTTTCCAATACTTTTTTTTTCAGAAGGCCTTCAAAATTCCTGAATTTAACCCAAACTGATTATGATGTAAGTAATGTTTCTTTAAAAAATATTAAAATTCAATACAAAACAAAAGATTTTAATTTGTGGTTTTTCTAAGTTAATATGCAGCCTCAGGAATTAATTTCTATTTGGATTTAATACCATTGCTTTAAGTGACACTGAGAGAGAAGCTGTTATTGGTCCTCACCACTGGGGTTTGATAGGAGTAGCTTATAGAGCAGATGCTGAAGACTAACATGGAAGGGATAAGACAGATAACACTAACACTGAGGATGGCTGCTATCACAGGTTCACTTTTGATCTGTTCAGACAAGAAAGACAGCTTCAAAGGGATCAATAATCTTAATTTATTCTGGTCTAGCCTCTCACAAGGGTTGCTGATAATGGGAGCACAGCTCCTACATTCTCTAATCACCCTTCTCACAGGGGTTGGAGAGAAAGGGGGGCATTTACCCCTACCTTGATGGGGTCAATAGAGACAAGCGCAACTTGTGCATGCCCCTAAATCCTCTCAGACCTCAATGGGGGCCAGTTGAGGCAAAACAAATTCCCCCCAAGCCTTGATGGGGGCCAATCAAGGCACACACAGCATTCCAGCTTCTTCATTCAACCTTAAAGGTTCCCCACTCCTTGACAAGTGCACGCCTGACTTATAGGGCATCAGACAAAGAAGGCATATTGCCAGCAATAGCCTCACAAGTTTACGTCACCTCATTCCTATATCTCACTGTGCAGTCGCAGTGGATGTTTACAATTTAGACACAAATTTTATTATTTATCATTATATAATGCTGTACAAGTGTGGTGGAGGTGTTTTGAACCATGATCATGAGAACTTATATCTAATACCTGGGAACAAGAGATTGTTATGGCTATGGATTCTGGGAAACTGAACTCTAAGAAAGAATAGCAAAAATCCACTTTACACACACTAAAATTCACTTTACTTACACTAAATCCACCTTACTTACAGAAGGGAAGGTTTCCTTCAAAGGCTTGCCCTCTTCAGGTATGAAGAGTAAAATGACACTGGGGCAAACTGAGGCATGGTTTCTCTAGGACAAGATTACAGCTTATTAACAGTAATATGTAAAACTCTTAATAGAATGAAAGAATAATACTGGGATGTTTTTTCTCAGTTACACACACAGGAAAATTTTCTTGTAGCTAGATTAGGTGAAAAAAGGAAATAGACAACTTTGCTCCCCACCCCCAATTACTCCTTGACCTCCAATGAAGCCAATGGTTTATTTATCAGGCATTGCCATAACCAATGTTTGTGTCAGTTTGCAGAACTCTGAAGGTTTTAGAGATATCCTTGAAGTTCAAATTCCGGGGTGAAGAGAACACAGTGGAAGGCCCAGATGATGGACAACAGCAAGATAGCCTTTCTCATATTTGGATGCCATCTACACAATTGGTCCTACTTTTAGACATCATCTCTCCATCCCTCCTCAGAACTGTCTCATTTTGCATGGATTGTGTTGTTGTCTAGTCTGAAAAAACATAGAATTTGCTTGCTCTGAATGATACTTCCAGGGAGAAATATATGATGTGGGACCGACTTTGCCCACGGCTGTGACTTGGGAGTATTTGAGAAACTGTGAGTTTGGTTCTACAAGATTCCCCAAGCCACAGACTTGAAACTGTTCATCTACCCCAAACCTTAGCAACTTCTCCAAAGATTTGCCTGAGCTATATGAGAAGCCCGTTTGGATTGAATGCTAACTTTCAATTTCTTTCCCACTTTCTTATATGAAGTTCCATACACAAAATTTTTGCTATGTGTGAAAATTCTCTGTATCCCATAAATGTAAAAGATGTTTTCTGCCTTTTGAATTAAATATTTAAGGGATCTATACTCTCCTCAGTTTTTAGATAAATATGTTGATAAATAATTACAGTTAATCTAGTCAATGGATTTTTAAATTTCGATTCAAAAGGATTGCTTAAATACCTACTCTGTGCGCAGTGATTTGTGAAGCACTGGGCTCCATGCTGAGCACTGGAAATTATTGAACATGCTTTTTAAAAATGTTGTTCCTGGGGAGTAGAGACCTTATTCTTTTTTCTCCCATTATAGGAGCTCAGTATATTTATGAGAAACAGGCTGAAAAGGTACAGCATGGATAAATGTGTAGTGTTGCCATTGGATGACCTAGTTTCAGATTCCATTTTCTTCATTCTGCAGGCCCATGAGTGAGTACTTAATCCCTCTAAGCCTCAGGTTCCTCATCAGTTAAATAGTTTACAATACTGCTATAGAATCTATCTCATTTAAGATTATATAAATATACATATATATATATATACACACACATATAATACATGTATATGAAATAATTTGCAAATATCCTCCACTATCACAAGTGTTAGAGTCCCACCGAATCATTTTAGAAAGAAGCTACTCAATAGTTAAATAGGTTAAGGAAAAGGCATTTATTAAGCCCTTACTGTGTGCGAAGTACTTTTGCTAAGCTCTAGGGATACAAATAAAAGTAAAGGCAGTACCCTCCTTAAAGGAGCTTACTTTCTAAGAGAGAGACAGACCACACATATGGGGATTGATTTATGGGAAGGAACATTTCTGTTTGAAAAGTACTACTATTCTACCTTGACTTTAACTAAATACAAATTACTATTACTAATATTATTCAATTTAAATTAATTAAACTGCAAGGTTGAAAAATGGGAGCTATCAGTCTCACAGTATTTTGCTCTGGTTAGACCATAAGTGTGTCTCCTAATTTCAATTTCCTCACCAAATTTCTTTCTTTCCAGTAATGCTTCATATTACTGCCTTTTCTGCCTCTGACTTATTTGAAGTAAAGATCATGCCAGTCAATTGACTTCCTCAACAACTCTTTCTTCTGTTGCCAACTTGTTACATAGTTCCTTTATTGCCGGTGAAACCCTTTCACTGTGAGATTTTGTCATATTGTATAGGTAGGGATTTCCGAAAACGGGAAACAAAATGACATTTTTATTTGATTTTCACAGCCTCCACTCTAACACTCTCATCTTTGGGAAACATGTTGCTATATATATATATTTATTTCACCTTGAGAGTTAAAGGTTATGAGAAGAAGAGAAATAAAACATTGGCCAGAGTAGACCAGTAGTCTATTAAATTAAGTATCCTGCCTCTAGCAAGAACAAATTTATCATGTTTCAAAGGCAGGTAAAATGATGTGGTTTCTCTCCTTCCATGTCCTGATCTCCAAACATCTTGCTCTTCCCTCAGGGAAGACTGGGGTCGAGAGGTTAGGTGGCTATGTGAAAGTCATATAGCAAGTTAGAAATAGACTTAAATCCCTGATACAAGTGTTCCATTCTCTATCTACTGAAGAAAGTCTTTCTCTTAGGGATAATAATATAAATGAGATATGGATACAAATTCAGGAGAAAGTGGGTTTAAATTGTATTTCATTGGATTCTCACAATAACCATCTGACCAAAGAAAGGCATTTTTTTTTAAATCACAGATCCTCAGATTGGCAAGGAATCTAAGAATTCATCAAATTTAAATTGCAACTCGAACAAGAATCTTGCCAGCCTCCATTTGGAACATATCTTGCACTGTCTCCATCATTACTATCTCCTGATGCATTTAACAAACGAGGAACCTGTCACTAAGAGAGGTCAAGCAGCTTGCCCAAAGTCAACAAGCTAATAAGTAGCCAAATTATTACTGAAACCAGTTCTTCTCATCCCAGTCCTGCGGCTTTTGGCACCATATAGCCTAAATGGTAAGAGGCTTTTTGTTGTTGTCATTTTGTTCCCAGAGCAACAAGAAAAGATCAAAGATGGATATGGTATCATAATAAAATCTACATATGCTTGTTTTGATACCTAAATCTTACTCCATGCTTCTACGTGTTAGAAACACTTTTTACTTTCTCCCCTAGAAGGTGGTATTAGTGCAATTGCAAATGGAAGTGAAAACTGATTTCCTACAAGTCATTTTTTTTTACTGCCTTGTAGGTCTTACCCCATGGATTCATCTTTCCATTGTGCCTCACTGGTAGACCAATGCAAGTTTTTGCAGGTGTCAAAGAGAACATTGAACTATGGTAGGGTCCTTATCCCCCAACTATACCCTCTTTTGTTGACCTTTATATTTTCTGGGTTGTCTTGAGAGCTTCCCCTGGGTCCCAGCTCTCCCACTCCTCTATGAGCCAGTGAGCCCCAGAAGTTCCAATTTCCCTCCCTCAGGACAAGTAGACTTTACAGGTACAAAATCCCCCACTCATTTGGTAAAAGGTCGTCATCTCCCATCACACATAGGAGCATTCATCCATGGAACCCACTCCCACCTCCAAAGTGAAACCTCTTTCCTTCCCCCCTTTTTCAATCTTTCTAGCCCCTCTTCCTCACCCATTGCCATATAGGTTTTTCTCTTTTTGAGAGAACATAGGTGAACTTCCCCTAAATATTACCCTTTGAGCTGACTCTGATGCCTTACTCGCTGCTCTCTGTTTTCCCTTCTCCCCTACCACATTTCATGTTATTTCTATGGCGTAATGGAGTCCCAGATAAAAAAGCTGTAGGCATACTGCTGCCAGGTTCTGTCCATAATGCCACTTGTCTGCTTCATCACTGTTGTAGTTGTTCAGGGTCATTTTCAGTCTTGTTCAACTCTTTGTGAACACATTTGGGGTTTTCTTGGCAAAGATACTGCAGTGGCTTGCCATTTCCTTCTCCAAACTCATTTATAGATGAAGAAACTGAGGCAAACACGGTCACGTGAATTGCTCAGCGTCACACAGCTAATAAGTGTCTGAGTCCGATTTGAACTCACAAAGAGAAGTCTTACTGAATTCTGGCCCAGTGCTCTATACACTTTACTACCTACTGCACTGTTAACTTTACCATATTACCACCTTCACCTCTGTCTCCTTGTGTACATTAACAAAGTTTCTCTCATACTGGTCTATATGATATCACTCTGTTGCTGTTGGTTACTGCATTTATTCACTCTTCTTCCATTTCTGTTATTTGGGGTATTGAGAAGCAAATAATCTCTCCTGTCTGGTTTTCTTTCTAAAAATGTTATTAATTCTTATTATAGAATGTCCATCTTTTGTCCTCTGTGCTTAAGCTCAGATTTCCAGGACAGGTCACCTTGGGCTGCATGCTGAGCTCCAGTGCTTTATTCTATTTTTCTCCTCTTTTTTCTAATGTCTGTAGAATCATCTTTGTTATTTCAATGTCCTTTCTTTCGTATTTGAAGGTTTTTTCTGATGGCTTTCAGATCCTGTTGTTTCTAAATAGAATTACTAAATTTAACCACTGTGTGTCTTGATTTGTGGCCTAGGTTGTTGCTGTTGTTTCCTTTTCTTCCTTCCTTCCTTCCTTCCTTCCTTCCTTCTTTCTTTCTTTCTTTCTCTCTTTCTCCCTTTTTTTTCTGGAGACAATACACAAATTCTTTCAGTTAGAAATTCATTTTTATGTTCAGTAATTCTAAGAGGTTCTCTTCTATTATTTCCTTCATTATGGTGTTAAGGTTTTTAGTCCTATTATGTTCTTCTGGGAGACCTATGATCCTCCTATCCCATCGTCCAGATCTAGGATATTTGGCTTGCATAGTAAGCATATTTTCTTTAATGTATGTATCTTTTGCTTCTCTTTCTATGTTTTCCTTCCCTTCTGCGATTTGTATTCTGAAGCTACTTGTTTAGAACCCTTGTTTCGTTGGTGAGCCTTGGCATTGCAGATTCAAGTTTCCGTACTCTTCTCATTATTTTTTTTTTCTGTGTGGGACATAAATTCTGCCCTCATAATATTTTCTTCTCTTTGAATCATTCAAGAAGAGTGTGTTGTAGTTCCATATTTTCCTCAAATTCCACAGGGCCCTCTGTCTCATCAAGTGGTAGATCATTTCCCCTCATTTTGCAGCATTTATCCATAGATTCCTGAACTCATTTACTAGATCTGGAGGAGGGTTTTCTCTTTGGTGTTGATTTTCCTGTTGATGTATCTATTTATGTTCAAGATCTCTGAGATTTCTTCTTCCTGAAGTCTTTGGTACTTTCAGTATTTTTCTTCCTTATTTTTCTTTATCATCATTCCTGACTTCTCCCTCTGATGATCATTTTCTTGGGGCTGGGTGCAAAGCATCTAATCTCCTTCAACATTGGGAATTCCAGTTCACCAGGCCAGGTCTTTGCCATCACTGACTTTGGGGTGCTCACAATTAGACTCAGCTAGACGCTGTGACCTTTCCCTCAGGTTTGGGTGTGTGCTGTACAACTCTCCATTTGCATGTATCCTGTCCTGATGACCTGTCCCTATTCACTCTCTGTTCCTTCCTTCTCTCCCAGTTCCCTAAAGTTTCAAGCCTGCTTTTCCCAGCAATGGCAATTTAGAATGTTGCATGCTGTTGCTCTTGGGTTGCCACACCCAGCAGACTTTTTTTTCCTAGTTGTTGTTCCAAGCTGATTGTTAAAGTCTGAGCAAACCTGACACAGCCTTACTGAGAGTACAATGATGAGGTGCTTGTGCTGGACCCTAAATTCTAACAGCCTCTGCTTGGGTGCCTGTGCCTGAACCCCAATTCCAAAACACATCTAGTTCTCATAAAACATCTAGTTCTCAAAACATATTATCTCTCAGGCTGTCTCTCTCTAGCTAAAGGGCAGCCTGCCCCAACTTTTCTCTGCTTCTTCCTTAGTACACTGAGTCATAACCATATTTACTATTTACTGACTTTTCTAACATGTATCTGAGACCTAGTATTTTGTCTAACGAGACCCTAGATAAGAAACTATATAGAGATTCCCCTTTAGCCCTGACCGAGAGGCTTAGTGACTTAGAACTTAGTGACATTTCACAGTAGAAACAACACCCCACCATAACCTTCCGTGGGCTATTTCCTAGAGAACTCTGAGTAATATGCCTGTGCAATAGTTACTAAATGTGCATGTTCCTTTAAGAACTAACCACTCCCTAATCCCACCCCCAAACACTAACTGACATGTCCTCCCACCCCTTAATCGCCTATTAGCTTCTACAAGATTCCCCTGCACCTCTTGATGGTTGCAGGTTCCCTAAGAACTCTTGCCCATTGAAAAAACGTAATAAATCTTTGCCTCCTTGACTTAAAGAATGCTTGCATCCCTGAATTCATTCCAGGCAGCCTCACCCTGGGAACTTGGTTTGGGATCCCTACATCCATGGGTTTCTTCTCCACCTCTACAACAACACTAAAAAGAGGGAGAAGGAAATGGGATGCAAGAGTAGATTTTATGTCAGCCTAGTTGTTTCCATGGGTCTGCTAGTGTAAGTTCTCTACTGGTAGAATGGGAGGTGATATGGGGGCTGAGTAAGGTCAGGAGCAGTGAGCATCATTTCTTGTTCTTGTTGTTTTTGTTTTGAATTACCTTCTTTTGGATTTTTGGTGAAAGTGGAAATAGAAGGTTTTTTTGTTGTTTTTTGTTTTTTGTTTTTTGTCTTTGGTGCATTATTTCTGTTTTGGGAGGCCTGACAGGTCATGAGGATCAGGAAAAACGTCTAGTCCTAGAACTGCAAATCACCTATTTCATTACCACATCCATCTATTTGTTTCTTTTTTCCCCAATGCCTGAGTGATATACATAGGAACAACATTTTCTCAAGCAGAAATAGACATTAAACAGTGCTTCATTAATCTTAAGGAGGAATAAGTGGCTCAAAAACTTACACACACACACATACACACACACTCCTAATCCTGATCCTTTCTTTGATTCACCAACACAATGTGTCTCCTCTATGCTTCTCACTAGTAATTCCTTTCAGCAGTGAGCAGGCGAAAAATAGCAATGAATTCAAGTTCAGAAATGTAATGATGAAAATAAAGATTATTTTTTGCATTGTATACTTTGCATTACATACTGAAATATTATAGGCTATTAAACACTGTAGTTTATGTCATCATCCTCAAATTCTCATTTTTTTTTTCAAAATAATTTCCTGTTCTTTTAAAATTCTTTCATTAAAATCTTGGCAGAATTATTGGGGGGGGGGAAGAAAAATACCACTTTGGAATATTAATATATTTTAGGTAATTTTTAAAGATGACATCTTTCTGCAAAAATCACAAATTGTTATTTTCAGTTTGCAGTCTGGTGAAAGTATCCAGCTACATTTCTGCTGGCCCATTAATGGACTGATTTCTAGGTGTGGTTAGGTGATAAATATATAATGATAATAGTAAATATTTATTATCAGTCAAATAAAAGTTTTGTTCTATGGTTTACCTAATTATTGCACCCTGCATTGTATCTTATAGAACCATGATAACTGTTGGGCTTTATCTATGATTAGATTTAGCCTCGTTAGCTAATTAATATAATTATAGGGATAGAAGAGACCTGAAGTTCAACCACTACTGTTCCCTGCCATTAGCACTACACTTAAACTGTCTGATAGATGGTTATGATCCCTCAAATCCCTCCTTAAATTCATCTTTTAAACATTAGTCACTACATTTTGCACCTTTTCCCCAATAGTGCTAGCATAAGATAGCATGACTCTGGACATTCAATACCTTCAAAATGGGAGTTTTTAGATTACATGTTCTCATAATTGCTAGGAAGCCATGGGAGCTTAAATGAGAATATGCTTGGAATGATGAAATTCCATGGGATTCACTACGACGGTGCTGCCAGATTCAAGACATTATATACCTAAGGAATGCTCTATAGTACAAATGAATAGTCCATCTAATTGGGAATCCTGTCTCCCCATGGTGATCTATGCCATCTGTTTCGTAGAAAGGTGGAGCAGAAAACTGCCTGCTCAATGTACTCACTAATGTTAACTCTCTCCCACCCCCAGCCCCCTGCTGTGTAAGTGTTTTGTCTTTGGGACTTTATAGTAGTGGTCTGGAATCAATAATTTAGTGGACATGACCAACTGCTCAAAAGTTAATGGCTTGGCCTAATACTATTGTTCATTCAACCCAGAGACTCTTTACTTTTAATAGAAGAAAGGAACAAGAGAGATAAAAATTAGATGAGAAGGCACACTGGTGTCTCTTCATATAACATCTTAATAACTGTTATTTATATAGGCAATGGAATAAGGAGCCTTGATTTTAAGAGAATGAAGGTTCACAGATTCCCTTTGCCTGTTCAAAGAATGTATATCTAGTGGAAGAGAGGAGAAGAAGGGCCAAAGGGTCCAGAGTATTTGTAGGAACATATTATCCTTTTCTGTTGAACACCAGTGCTTGGGATCATACTTTCATAGATCTAGGGCTGGAAGGCACCTTCATTTGTGGATAAATAAATAAGTACACAACAAAGAGGAAATGAGAGGGGAAAGTGAATTATCTAATGTCACACTCACAATGAGCATCAGTTAAAAAATGTTACTGGGTGTATTGATCAAGAAGTTTACAAGTCTACATCTCCATGGAACAGCTGATATGTTTACTATGAGGAAAGACAGGACACCTGATAGATGGCTTACTCAATTTTTACTACAGAAACAGGATTCAAAGCCAGTTCTTTGACTCCAGAACTAAAGGTCTTCCTTTACAGCAATATCTTATCTCATACTTCTCCTGCAAACCCCATGACCCCAACAATATGCCAAAGTCGTTGCTAGTGCCTAATAAGTGAGTTGATTGATTGGGTGAGTTCTTGAAAATAATATAGGTCACTTAAAACTTGGCTCCAATGTTCTTCATTTCTCACAGAAATAAATAGCCATATGTTTGGAAGTATATAAAAAAGACACAAAACATAGTCAAATGTAGACTAAATATTTAAGGCAATCATTCATCTAGCTGATACTAGGAATACGCATAATTTTAAAATCAAAAATTTAAAATAAATAAAAAGCATTTCAAATAAGCAACTAACAGGAGGATTTTGAATTCTATCTGGATCAGTTTCACATTTAGAAATGCAACACATGGATAAGTTTGTATCCTTGTCCCTTCAAAAAGCTATCTATAAAAACGCGATACATAGTGAATTTCATATGATAATTCTACAAAGTGAAAACCAGTAGCAAATTTTGCTAAAATCTTGCCCTTGTCAGAAATAGAGAGAGGGGGAGAGAGAGAGAGAGAGAGAGAGAGAGAGAGAGAGAGAGAGAACGAGAGAGAGAGAGGAGAGAGGAGAGAGAGAGGAGAGAGAGACGAGGAGGAGAGGAGGGAGACCGCGAGGAGGGAGGAGGAGAGAGGGGAGAGAGAGAGGGAGGAGAGGAGAGGAGAGAGGAGAGGAGAGAAGAGAAGAGAAGAAGAGAGAAGAGAAGAGAGGAAGAGAAGAAGAGAAAGAGAGAGAAGAGAGAGAGAAGAAGAGAGAGAAGAGAGGAGAGAAAGAGAGAGAGAGGAAGGAAAGAAGAAGAAGAAAAAGAAAGAAAGAGACAGAGAAAGAAAGAAAGAAAGAAAAGAAGAAAGAAAGGAAGGAAGGAAGAAAGACAGATTGGATTAGGAATAGGATAGAAGATCTAGGCTTGAGTTCTAGGTCAACCATTTATTTGCTGTGTAGTTTTGGGCATATCACTTAATCTGACACTGAGTCTCCTCAACTCTTAAATGGTGATGATGTTACTTGAGCTTTCTACTTTATAGGCTTAAACTCCAATAATCTAATTAAAGTGGGATTTGAGCTATATGAATATCTTTTTTTAATACAAGTCATAGTTCAACCAAACCGACCCATCCTGTATTACTTTTATCTGCTCAATAATTTGCCCCATGTAATCTATTCGACATTCCGGTCACCATCTTTGAAATCTCTTGCTATTACAAGGATTCATGATGGACTCATCATTTGTTTTTTACTCGTCCCTTCCAGGTAATTTGGCATGTGAATGTGTATGTGTGTATGTATGTCTGTGTGTTGTTTGTGTGTGTTGACAGTCAACATGCTGCTTTAAACCTGAATTCTAGTTTCATTTCCAACACTAACTAGCTTCAGGACCTGAGAAGTCACCTAATTGTAACAACAATGTTGCTTGCAGCTGCTCTAGAGGTGTAAGGTCAATAACACAAGCACACAGGAGGGGTGCTAGTGCAGGTCCTTTGATCAGCTTTTCTAAAGAAAGCAACTTTGAGGGGTTTACAATCTCACTTTAATTACACATACATATAATATTCACTTAGTTCAGGAGAAAAAGTCAGCACCCTGAACTTCAGAGAAAACACAAACCAAAATTACAAGCAGAAATTGTAAGCAGAGCAAATAAACACAAACAAACAGACAGGGCTTCTAGCCATCTGATTAAGACAATACATATACAATTACCAGAGAGAAGCACCAACATCGGATTTTCAAAGCCAGGGGGCTCTTTAACGGCTACCCAGAGTCTCATCTGGCCAAATCACATGAACACTCTCCAATTAGTGAACGCCAAAGCAAAATCTATGCTATCACAGTTCTGAGAGTTCTCGATTCTCAATTCTTGATTCTCATTTCTGAGTTCAGTTGCTATCCTTTGGGTATATGTACCATTTTTTCAGGGTCTGAGTGCTTCACACCTCTCCAGGGATTCACCCCACTCCAGGGCTTCACAACTCTGTGGCCTAATTATCCAAAGGGGTGTGGCCTTCCTACAAACAAAGGCAAGACCCACTCAAGGGCACTTGATTACCCTAGTGCTGAGAAGCACACCAAAAGGAAAAAAAAAACAGTAAAAGTCCCACTTTGCTTTGCCCTTACACTAACCCTCTGGATTTCATTTTTTTTTTCACTTATAAAATTGAGTACCCCAGTCATCTATCAATCAGGTTTATTTCTTACTCTCTTAATGTGATCAGGTTATCTTTTTAATTTATTCACCCTTTTCTCTGTTGTTGATGGTAACGATGAAGATCACAACAATGACAATGATGATGTATTACTTCCTGAATGTGCATAGCATTCTTTTTATTTCCCTTTTCATGATTTTTTTTGTTTGAAATTGATGGTTGGGAGAATACAGTATGTCCTAGAATGTGACAGAGTTTATTGTGTTCATTATGTACAAAACAATGAGTTAACTGCTGGGGATACAAATAAGAAATTGTGATAGTCCTGGCTTTTAAGAGCTTACATTCTGTTTGAAATAGCAGATGGAAAGGCCAGATAGTTTTAGGCAGACTGCAAGAACCTGAGAACCTTGGACAGTATGTGTAGGACGATCATCTCCTACCAAGAGGATAGTGGCTTCAAGGCTTCGAGTAGAATCGAGTGTTGAGATAGATTTAGTGATATGGAGTCAGTATCCATCTGACAGTGGGAATCCAGGGTCTGGTGGAAACTGGACAGTGGGGCACTGAGGGTTGGTAGGGTAGGAGAAAAGTCTGTGGCTCCCTTCAGTGGCAGCAATTAAGGCTGACTACATAGCAAATAAATGGCTAACCTGGGGCTGAAACCCAAACCTTCTAATCCTAGTCTAATCTTTCCTGTTTCTTTGTTTCTTCCATTTTTCTTCCTTTCTTCCTCCTTCCCTCCCTCTTCCTTTCCTTCCTTCCTTCCTTCCTTCCTTCTTTCCTTTCTTCTCCACTCACTCCTAACTCCTCAACATATATATACATGTATATATGCATATGTGTATATATATGTGTGTGGTGGTGTGTGTGTGTGTGTATATGTATATATATGTATGTATGTATTTATGTATTAAACACTTACTGTAACTGAAATGAGCAGCTAGGTGATATGGCAGATACAGTGCCACACCCAGAGTCAGGAAGACTCATCCTCTTAAGTTCAAATCTGGCTTCATAAACTTATTGCACTGAGCTGTGTGATTCTGGGCAAGTCACTTAACCCTGTTTGCCTCAGTTGTTTCATCTGTAAAATGAGGTGGAGAAGAAAATGGCAAGTCATTCCAGTATCTTTCCAAAAAAACCCCAAAGGGGGTCATGAAGAGTCTGTCTTGATTGAAAAATGACTGAACAATAAATGAAGCAGAATGTTATGGACTTGGGGGATGCAAAAAGTATGAGCTAAGGTCAGAATCATACAGCATCATAAGAAGAATATTGGTATTTTTAAAAGCGAGTCAATATCATGTGAACATACATCAGAAACTGTCAAACGTCAAAGAAATGTGATGTTATTTTTATTTCAGATAGCACCTAACATAGTGCCATCCATACGCTGTTTCCTCAGTAACAATGTGTTTATTTGATTTATACTATTATATATAATTGCTCACACATCGAGCCCACTTCTGTGAAAAAGAAAATGAGGGAAATCTTTAAAAATACAGAAAAAAATAGGCATATTGCTTCTGAACCTACTTTTATTATGATGGAATTCTTATTCCAAAATAAAACTTAAATGTAATTTTGTTGTTGAACAAAAGATATTTTATTCAATACTAGTGAAAATTAATGTTCTCCTGACAACAGAAGGTTCAACTTTTTTTTCATTCAATCCTTGTCTATTCATCTGAATGTGAAGACTGCAGAGGCCCACAGGCTTTTGTGGAGTATAATTATGTTATCTTATGTAATGACCTTGAAACAAGTTGTAGTGATATATCCTTTCTTTTCTGGAGACATTAGAAACAAACAAGGAAAGCATGACTGGGGACAATGAAAAAAATTGATTAGGAGTCAAGACCACTAGAGTTCTAGTCGCAGCTCTCCCACAAACTACTTATATGAATTTGGACAATTTAATTAAATTGTTTAGACCCTAGTTTTCCTCCTCTGCATGTGGCAAGTCTTAGGGATCTCAGATCAGCTATGTTCACTTGTATCCTTTACTCCTCAAACTGCTAGTTGACATACTCCTCCGGTGAATTTTGTTATCCTGAGCTCTAGAGTAATCCCAAAGGTCTATTTGTAAATTCAATCATTAAAAAATAAAATTTCAATATATCATTCAATTAATCAACTGAACTAAGAAACCGCACCTCTAGTCATCAAGATCATTATTTAATAACCTAGAAAAAAACCTCCTTTCCCAATAGTAATTGCTCTCTCTATATTAAATCCCTTAATCTCCCAAGATTAAGTATTGAAGTTGCTGAATATATAGTTTATTAACAAGAAATAAAACAATATGTAATTATCATGGAGATAGTTTTTGTTGTGAGAAAGATGGCAGATCACCTTAAACCCATCATATAAGGGAATATGAAAACAAAATCATACATTATTTATTTTATTTGGATTTTTTAAAAAGTCTCTTTTCCCAGAACCCTTTGTCCTTTTTTAAAGATAAAGTTAAATAATTTCATAAATAAGAAAATACCTGCATCTTTTATCCCTCTCAATTCCCCTTAGTCTCTCTCCAGATATGACACAAAAATATCTTCACCTTAATAGTCTCTCTTTTGACTCATTCCTCATCAGTTCCCTTTATAATGTTTCATCATAAAATAAGTTAAAATAGTTTGAACAAGAAAGACTTTTCTCCCCATTTTCTCCCTGTCTTGTCTATAGTTTGTTATAGTATCTCAGAAATCAGAATAATTCTCACACATTCTCCCTGACTCCATAGGGAGAAGGCCCACATAGAATAAGAATTGCAAATGTATTTCTTGTAGCTTCTCCCCTTCTTAAAGTGATTCCAACAGTTTGTAAAGCCTCTCTACCAGAGGTTTATATAGGAGTGGTTACATAAGAAAGTGGTGACACGTGGAAGGACTAGGTATAATAACTTCACTTCAGGAACTAATTGCTCTTCAGTCTCATAAATGAAAAGCTTACCCCTTTTAATGAAGGCCTTATGTCTTTCACTATTAAGAATATTCAATATGAAGAATATGAAGAAATATCATTTAAGATCATTTAAATTTGTACTATTAAATTTAGGTTGAACACATGGAAAAAAGTTAACCTTCTCCATTGAAAACTAGTTGACCTAACTTTCTGTGTCTTTCAGACACATAAGTTATTATTATTAAAGTTTTAGTGTCTCCATGTTATGCAATAGGCTTCACATCTAGTAACTTTAACTCAAAATAATTTAACATTTGATTTATTAATAGTCTTTTGTTTGTTGATGCTTAGCTGAGTGGATAGGCTGCTATGGGACACCTTGATTTTGTTCTCCATTAGACTACCAAATAGCTTGTGACCTTAGTTTGAACAAACTGGATGTCAGTTTCCTCATTAATAAATCGAGGGGAGTTAGACTCATTGTAGACAGAGTACGGAAACTTGGGAGTCAAGAAGTTCTGTGTTCAAATCTCCAGCTTCTGATGTTAAGAAACTTTGTGATTTAACCTAAAGTCCAGGGGTAGGGTGGGAGGAGTAAAAGGTATATATACCTCACAGTTTTATTTTGAGGCTCATTAGATAATTTTATTCAGATAATTTAGATGTTTTTATTTACATAATTTTATTTTGAGGCTCAAATAATATAGTGCATGTAAAATCTTTTATAACCTGTTAAAGGGGTAAATAAATGTCTGATATTAATAAAAATACAAATATATTTATAAGTGATTGAGTAAAGTTTTGGACTGAAGACAGACCCACATGATCAGAGGAAGAGATCTTTCCATCAAATAGGGGATTTTAGCAACATGGAACTTAGTAGATCATTATAGAAGGTTTCCAAATTTAAAAAAAAATGTGTTGTGCCCAAAAGTTTGGAATTGTCAGATATTTTTAAATTCAAAATGAATTTATTTCATATTACCAATATGATAACCATTAATTTTCAGGAGAGCCCCTCCATCCCCCCAAAATATTCTGATTGTAGCTTAAGTACGATATTGAATTTTTTCTATTTTCTTTATAAACTTAAAATATTTTTTTTTTAAATGCAATTTATTTATTTAACATATTTGGTTTTCAGCATTGATTTTCACAACAGTTTGAATTACAAATTTTCTCCCCATTTCTGCCCTCCCCCCCCACTCCAAGATGGCGTATATTCTGGTTGCCCTGTTCCCCAGTCAGCCCTCCCCACTATCACCCCCCCACCCCTCTCATCCCCTTTTCCCTTCCTTTCTTGTAGGGCAAGATAAATTTCTACGCCCCATTGCCTGTGTATCTTATTTTTTAGTTGCATACAAAAAGTTTTTTTGTTTTTGAACATCTGATTTTAAAACTTTGAGTTCCAAATTCCCTTCCCTCTTCCCTTCCCACCCACCCTCCCTAAGAAGTTGAGCAATTCAACCTAGGCCACACATGTATTATTATGTATAACCCTTCCACAATACTTCATGTTGTGAAAGGCTAACTACATTTTGCTCCTTCCCAACCCATCCCGCTTTATTGAATTTTCTCCCTTGACCCTGTCCCCTTCCAAAGTGTTTGTTTTGATTACCTCCACCCCCATCTGCCCTCCACTCCATCATCCCCCTGCCTTTTATTTTTTTTTTTATCTTCCTCCCTCTTCTTTCCTGTGGGGTAAGATACCCAACTGAGTATGTATGGTATTCCCCCTCAGGCCAAATCTGATGAGAGCAAGGTTCACTCATTCCCCCCTCACCTGCCCATCTCCCCTCCTCTCCTAGAACTGCTTCCTCTTGCCACCTTTATGCGAGATAATCCACCCCATTCTATCTCTCCCTATCTCCCTCTCTCAGTATGTTACTCTCTCATCCCTTAATTTCATTTTATTTCTTTTAGCTATCTTCCCTTCATCCTCAACTCACCCTGTGTCTGCTCTCTCTCTTTTACATATATATATATATACACATACATACACATACATACATATACACATAGATACATACATACATACACATTCACTTATATATATACATAAACATATATATGCATATATATATATGCATATTCCCTTCAACTACCCTAATACTGAGGTCTCATGAATCATACTCATCATCTTTCCATGTAGGAATGTAAACAAACAGTTCAACTTTAGTAAGTCCCTTGCAATTTCCGTTCTTGATTACCTTTTCATGCTTCTCTTGATTCTTGTGTTTGAAAGTCAAATTTTCTATTCAGTTCTGGTCTTTTCACTGAGAAAGCTTGAAAGTCCTCTATTTTATTGAAAATCCATATTTTGCCTTGGAACATGATACTCAGTTTTGCTGGGTAGGTGATTCTAGGTTTTAATCCTAGCTCCATTGACCTCCGGAATATCGCATTCCAAGCCCTTCGATCTCTTAATGTAGAAGCTGCCAGATCTTGGGTTATTCTGATTGGGTTTCCACAATACTCAAATTGTTTCTTTCTGGCTGCTTGCAGTATTTTCTCCTTGATCTGGGAGCTCTGGAATTTGGCAACAATATTCCTAGGAGATTCTTTTTGGGATCTATTTGAGGAGGCGATCGATGGATTCTTTCAATTTCTATTTTGCCCTGTGGCTCTAGAATATCAGGGCAGTTCTCCTTGATAATTTCCTGAAAGATGGTATCTAGGCTCTTTTTTTGATCATGGCTTTCAGGTAGTCCAATAATTTTTAAATTATCTCTCCTGGATCTATTTTCCAGGTCAGTGGTTTTTCCAAGGAGATATTTCACATTGTCTTCCATTTTTTCATTCCTCTGGTTCTGTTTTATAATATCCTGATTTCTCATAAAGTCACTAGCTTCCACTTGCTCCAATCTAATTTTTAAAGTAGTATTTTCTTCAGTGGTCTTTTGGACCTCCTTTTCCATTTGGCTAATTCTGCCTTTCAAGGCATTCTTCTCCTCATTGGCTTTTTGGAGCTCTTTTGCCATTTGAGTTAGTCTATTTTGTAAGGTGTTGTTTTCTTCAGTGTATTTTTCAGTATTTTTTTGGGTCTCCTTTAGCAAGTCATTGACTTGTTTTTCATGGTTTTCTCGCATCCTTCTTATTTCTCTTCCCAATTTTTCCTCTACTTCTCTAACTTGCTTTTCCAAATCCTTTTTGAGTTCTTCTATGGTCTGGGGCCAGTTCATGTTTTTCTTGGAGGCTTTGGTTGTAGGCTCTATGACTTTGTTGTCTTCTTTAGGCTGTATGTTTTGGTCTTCTTTGTCACCAAAGAAAGAATCCAAAGTCTGAGACTGAATCTGGGCGCGTTTTCGCTGCCTGGCCATATTCCCAACCAACTAACTTGACCCTTGAGTTTTTCAGTGGGGTATGACTGCTTGTAGATTACAGAGTTCTATGTTCTACGTTTGGGGGGGAGGTGCCAGCTCTGTCAGACCCGCACTACTCCTTCCCCAAGGACCCCAAGTCCAGACTGGGCTCAGATCTTCGGCAGGCTGTGCACCCTGCTGTGATCCGCCACTTAATTCCTCCCACCAGGTGGGCCTGGAGCCGGAAGTAACAACAGCTGTAGCTGCCCCACCTCCGCTGCCCCTGGGGCTGGAAGCCGAACCGCGAACTCCTTCCACTCCCGCAGCTTTTCCCACTAACCTTCTCCGCAGTCTGTGGTGTTTGTGGGTCGAGGGGTCTGGTAACTGCCGCAGCTCACATAATCAGGGCGCTAGGGCCCCCTCCGCCCGGCTTCTGGTCTGGATCGTCCACCCTGCTCAGGCTGGGCTCTGCTCCACTCCGTTCCCTGCTCCCAGCTCCCAGCTCCCAGCTCCGTGTGGAATAGAGCTCACTCAGAGACCATCCGGGCTGTCCTGGACTGGAGCCCTGCTTCCCTCTGCTGTTCTGTGGGTTCTGCCGTTCTAGAATTGGTTCAGAGCCATTTTTATAGGTTTTTGGAGGGACTCGGGTACGGAGCTCACTCTAGTCCGTGCTTACCAGCCGCCATCTTGTAAACTTAAAATATTTAAATTTTCACTATTTAAAACATTGTTGCTATTAGAAATATGTTCCATAACACGTAGGGAATAGGGGCCTAGTTAAAAGGGTCTACTTGTTCCTCCCACAAGATACTCTGTCCTTCATGTCTGGAATCCTCACTCTAAGTGCCACTTCTTCTTGTGACATCCCAATCTCCTTTCAGGACTTAGGTTAAGGACTCCTTTCTACAGAACACCTTCCTGCTCCTTTCATTTTCTTGAGCTTTCTAAGCTAATGATGCCTTCTTTTCACTCTGTAGTTATCATCTATGTTATTTATATGTTTTCTTAGTATATAAGCTTCTTGAAAGCAGGAATTTTTGTATTATTTGTTTTTGCCTTTATTTGCATCCCCACTGTTCATTATACTACCTGGTAATCACTTAATAAATGCTGACTGAAAAGGACAATAGAAATCAAGCTTATCTCGCCATTTAAAATTCCATGAATCTATAGGCTACAATCTAGGGTGAAGTAATCAGGGCAGCTCTGAGAACACATCTTGATATCTATAGTACAGAAGGAGTTACCATCTATCCCTCCTGTAGCATTAAATGTTCATTTGCTTTTTTTTCATTTAGAAACATTTATGAAATTTAAAATGGTTTATTATGGAAGGGTATTTATTTTGACAACTGAGGATGCAATGAAAAGATCAACAAAAGGCCTGTTTGTGTGTTTTAACCTTTTTTTCATTTTAATAGATTTCGATTATTATCATTTATGTGTGTTTACATATATATGTACATATATATGAACTTAGATATGCTTTGTCTACCTGTTTCCTGTTCCTTCCAGAAAGCCATCACTTTTCAATTCACTCTAATCAATATATCACAACATATCTGACATTTTAAAGCAATATTCCACAATCACAAATATCCCACTGTCAGAAGAAGTGAGCCAATTTTTGTTCTTACATCTTTCTTTGGGGTCAGTTGGTCAACCTTGACCTTAATGATTTTGCCACACTAATTTTCTATTGTTTGTGTTTTCCTAAGCAAGATATTCACCTTTGTGATGGTTTAGAGATTCGGATGCTTCATGTCAGGAGATGGATTAGATGGTAACTTAAGTCTCCTTAAGAATGATGACCTTCGGGGGTGGAGCCAAGATGGCCACCTGAAGGCAGCATCTTACCGGAGCTCTCTCACAAGGTCGGTCAGATCCTATAAAAAAAGTGAATTGAGCAGATTTGAGAGAGTCAGAAACCGCGAGCAGTCTGCGTGGGGCAAATTTCTGAGCCGGGAAAGTCTGAAGGCCAGAGGCACGAACCTGTAGGCTCGGAGAGGCTCAGTGCGGAGCTGCTCCAGACCAAGGTGGAAGCGGCTGGCTGGGAAATCCACGTGGGAGACGGGCTGGGAGAAAGCTGGGCGCCCAAAACCGGTGGAGATCCCCAGGCCTCCCAACACAGGATGGCAGTCTGTGGAAGCGACGAGAGGCAGCGGAACGCCACCCAGGAAACATCGTCTCTGAAAGTTTGCAGCCCAAACATATGAACCGCAGCCTCTTGAACTTCCGGGAGTTCTTAATGTCCAGGTAAACAGCTCTAATCCCTCCCCTCCCCACCCAGAGAATCCCTCGGGGGAAAAAAAAAGAACGCTGGAACTGAGCAGAAAGTAGTGGGGCTTCAGTGGTCAAACAGCAGAAGTTCATTAGTCCCAGAGGGGCAGAGTCAGCAGGGGTCAACGCCAGGAGCCCAGACGTAACCTTGCTCCCCCAGTGGAAGTGCCAGACATCAGCGCAAACAACAAACAGCTGAGACCATTGCTGAAAAGCAAGTGCTGGAGAGCATCCACAGGGAGTGAGATGCCAGGGAGCCAGACCCCTCCCCCATACCTCAGGAAACTGAAGGTTATAATTCTAGACTCACAACCCCCAGAATAAGAAAGATGGGACAGAAAGCCCTGAGACCCACAGATAGAAATTCGTTTTAAAGCCAGCAAAAGGCAAACCAACATGAAGAAGAAAACAAAAAAACCAAGGACAATAGATTCTTTTTATGGAGACAGACAGGATCAAAATATCAACATAGAAGTGGATAGCAATGACATTGTAGATACATCGGATACCTCAAAAGCTAATATGAACTGGTCTCCAGCCCAAAAAGCACTGCTGGAAGAGCTAAAGGAGGATTTTAAAAACCAAATTAGGGAGCTAAAAGAAAATATGGAAAAAATGGAAAAAAATTCACTGATGAAATCAAGTCCCTAAAGAATAAGATTGGCAAAAAGGATATGGAGATTCAGAATCTAGAGAGAGAAAAGGACACCCTGAGAGGTAAATTCAACCAATTGGAAAAGGAGATTCCAAAGCAAAATGTAAACAATAACTCATTCAAAATTAGACTCGAGCAAGTGGAAGCTAATGAATCTATGAGGCACCAAGAAGTAATAAAACAAAATGTAAAGAATGAAAAAATAGAAAAAAATGTGAAATATCTGATTGGCAAAACAACTGACCTGGAAAATAGATCCAGGAGAGACAATTTGAGAGTTATTGGTCTACTGGAAATCCACGATGAAAAAAAGAGCCTTGACAGTATCTTCGAAGAAATTATCAAAGACAACTGCCCAGAGGTCCTAGAACCAGAGGGCAAAATAGTTATTGAAAGAATTCACCGATCACCCCCTGAAAGAGATCCAAACTGAAACACCAAGAAATATTATAGCCAAATTTCAGAGCTATAAACTGAAGGAGAAAATACTGCAAGCAGCCAAAAAGAAGCAATTCAAATATCATGGAACTACAGTCAGAATCACGCAGGATCTCTCAGCTTCCACATTAAAAGACAGGAGAAATTGGAATAGGATATTCCGAAGGGTAAAGAAGCTGGGACTACAACCAAGGATCAACTACCCAGCAAAACTAAGCATAATTTTCCAGGCAAGGTGATGGACATTCAATGAAATAAGAGAAATCAAGACCTTCCTGATGAAAAGGCCAGAACTCAATGGAAAATTTGATCTCCAAATACAAAACTCAAGAGAGACATAAAAAGGTAACCAGGGGGAAAAACCCCACAAACCTTATTAACCAATAAGGGCAGGTTGTTTACATCTTTATGTGGGATTATATCATCTTATGTATGTTTTTTATGTGTATATATATATATATATATATATATATATATGTATATATACATATATATATATATATATATACACATATATAAGTCATTCTTGTGAATGGTACAGCTATTATGACAAATGAAAGGGATATACATAGGTTGTGAATGTCTGTATAAATTAACTGATGTAAAGATATAAAATATAAATAAGAGATATAAAGGCAGGGCTATGAGGGAAGTGGTAAGGAGGTAGTAGAAAACGGTAAATTACACCAAATGAACTGGCACAAAAACATATTATAGTAGAGGGAAAGAAGGGAGGGAGAAGAGCAGTATTTGAGCTTTACTGTCATCTGATCTAGTTCAAGAAGGGAATAACATACTCTGATAAGTTTAGAAATCTAACTTGTCCTATGGGAAGTGGGAGGGAAAGGGGGGAAAAAGGGAGGGGGGAGGGCAGAAGGAAGAGGAGAAGTAGCAAGTGGGTAACGGTAAGATAAGGGAGGGGAATAAAGAGGGAGGGTTAACTGAGGAAAGCAGCGGTCAAAAGCAAAACTTTGTTGCGGAGGAGAAGGGGAAAGGGAGAAATAAAAGCATAAACAGGGAGAATTAGGATGGAGAAAAAGACACAGATAGAAATCATAACCCTGAACGTGCAGGGGATGAACATTCTCACAAAATAGAAGCAGATAGCAGAATGGATTAAAAACCATAATCCTACAATATGCTGTTTACAAGAACGCATCTGAAACAGGGGGATACACATAGGGTTAAGGTAAAAGGCTGGAGTAAAATATATTGTGCCTCAGCTAAAGTAAAAAAAGCAGGTGTAGCAATCCTAATCTCAGACAAAGCAAAAGTAAAGATAGATCTAATTAAAAGAGATAAGGAAGGACATTATATCTGCTAAAAGGCACCATAAACAATGAAGCAATATCATTGCTTAACATATATGCACCAAGTGGTAAGGCATACAATTTCTTAGAGGAGAGGTTAAGGGAGTTACAGGAAGAAATAGACAGCAAAACTATAATATTGGGAGACCTCAACCTCCCCCTTTCTGAACTTGATAAATCTAACCTCAAAATAAATAAGAAAAAAGTTAAGGAGGTAAACAGAATTTTAGAAAAGGCACATATGATAGACCTCTGGAGAAAACTGAATGGGGATAAAAGGAATATACTTTCTTCTCAAAAGTACATGGCACATACTCAAAAATTGACCATGTACTAGGGCATAAAAACCTCACATTCCAGTGCAGAAAAGCAGAAGTAGTCAATGCATCCTTTTCAGATCATGATGCAATAAGAATCATTTTAATAAGTACCATGGAAAAGTAAGCTAAAAACTAATTGGAAACTAAATAATTTAATTCTAAAGAATGAGTGGGCCAAAGAACAAATCAGAGAAACAATTAATAATTTCATTCAAGAGAATGACAATAATGAAACAACATACCAAAACTTATGGGATGCATCAAAAGCAGTTCTTAGGGGAAGTTTTATATCTCTAAATGCCTAGATGAATAAACTAGGGAAAGAGGAGATCAATGATCTGGGCATACAGCTGAAAAAGCTAGAAAAAGAGCAAATTGAAAACCCCCAATTAAATACCGAATTAGAAATTCTAAAAATCAAAGGAGAGATTAATAAAATTGAAACCAAGAAAACTATTGAATTAATAAATAAAACAAAGAGCTGATTTTATGAAAAAACCAATAAAATTGACAAACCTTTGGCCAATTTGATTAAAAAAAGAAAGAAGAAAATCAAATTACCAGTATCAAAAATGAAAAGGGTGAGGTCACCTCTAATGAAGAGGAAATCAAAACAATAATTAGGAATTATTTTGCCCAACTGTATGCCCATAAATTTGACAACCTTAGAGATATGGATGAATATCTACAAAAATGTAAACTGCCCAGGCTAATAGAGAAGGAAGTGAAATTCTTAATGACCCCATATCAGAAAAAGAAATTGAGCATGCCATCAACAAACTCCCTAGGAAAAAATCTCCAGGGCCAGATGGTTTTACATGTGAATTCTATCAAACATTTAAAGAACAACTAATTCCAATTCTTTGTAGACTATTTGGGAAAATAGGTGAAGAAGGAGTCCTACCAAATTGTTTTTATGACACAAATATGGTACTAATACCCAAACCAGGTAGAGTTAAAACAGAGAAAGAAAATTATAGACCAATTTTTCTAATGAATATTGATGCGAAAATTTTAAATAAAATATTAGCAAAAAGATTGCAGCAACTCATTACGAGAATAATACACTATGACCAGGTAGGATTTATTCCAGGAATGCAAGGCTGGTTTAATATTAGGAAAACTATTAGCATAATTGACCATATCAACAGCAAAACTAGCAGAAACCATATGATCATCTCAATAGATGCAGGAAAAGCCTTTGACAAAGTACAACACCCATTCCTATTGAAAACACTACAAAGCATAGGAATAAGTGGAACCTTCCTCAAAATTATAAATAGCATCTACCTAAAACCATCGACAAGCATTATTTGTAATGCGGATAAACTAGATGCATTCCCAATAAGATCAGGGGTGAAACAAGGATGTCCATTATCACCCCTATTATTCAATTTGGTACTAGAAACATTAGCTGTAGCAATAAGAGAAGAAAAAGAAATTGAAGGAATTAGAATAGGAAAAGAAGAAACTAAATTATCACTTTTTGCAGATGATATGATGATTTTTCTAGAGAATCCTAGAGAATCAAGTAAAAAACTACTTGAAATAATAAACAACTTTAGCAAAGTTGCAGGATATAAAATAAACCCACATAAATCCTCAGCATTCCTATACATTACTGACAAAGCCCAACAGCAAGAGATAGAAAGAGAAATTCCATTCAAAGTTACTGAAGGCACTATAAATATTTGGGAGTCTATTTGCCAAGACAAATCCAGGGCCTATATGAACATAACTATGAAACACTTTTCATGCGAATAAAATCAGATCTAAATAAATGGAAAAATATCAGTTGCTCATGGTTAGGTCGAGCTAATATAATACAAATGACAATTTTACCTAAATTAATCTATCTATTCAGTGCCATACCAATTGAATTACCAAATTTTTTTTTTTTTACTGAGCTGGACAAAATAATAACAAAATTCATTTGGAAAAACAAAAGGTCTAGAGTATCTAAGATATTAATGAAAAGACATGCTAGAGAAGGTGGCTTAGCCACACCAGATATTAAACTGTACTACACAGCAGCAGTCATCAAAACTGCCTGGTACTGGTTAAGAAACAGGGGTGTGGATCAGTGGAATAGGATAGGTACACAAGTAGGTAAAATCAACAAGTTTAGCAATCTACTTTTTAATAAACCCAAAGAGGCCAGATTCTGGGCTAATAATTCACTATTTCCCAAAAACTGTTGGGAAAATTGGAAAATGGTAAGGCAAAAACTGGGCATAGACCAATATCTTACACCATATACCAAAATAAAGTCAAAATGGGTTCATGATTTAAGAGTAAAAGCTGATACTATAAGTAATTTGGGAAAGCAAGGAATAGTTTACTTATCAGATTTGTGGAAAAGTAAAGAATTCATGACCCAACAAGAGATAGAGAGCATTACAAAATGCAAAATGGATAATTTTGATTATGTCAAATTGAAATGTTTTTGTACAAAAAAAGCCAATGCACAAAGAGTTAGGAGGGAAGCAGAAAATTGGGAGAAAATCTTTGCAACTAGTATCTCTGATAAAGGCCTTATTTCTCAAATATACAGGGAACTGAGCCAAATATATAGGAATACAAGCCATTCCCCAGTTGAGAAATGGTCAAAGGATATGAACAGGCAGTTTTCAGAGGAAGAAATTAAAGCTATCTATAGGCATATGAAAAAATGCTCTGGATCACTACTGATTAGAGAAATGCAAATCAAAACAACTCTTAGATACCACATCTCTCCTGTCAGATTGGCTAAAATAACAAAACAGGAAAATGATAAATGCTGGAAAGGATGTGGGGAAATTGGAACATTGTTGCATTGCTGGTGGAGTTGTGAGCTGATCCAGCCATTTTGGAGAGCAGTTTGGAACTATGCCCAAAGGGCTATAGAAATGTTCATACCCTTTGACCCAGCAATACCACTTCTAGGGTTGTATCCCAAAGAAATCACACAAGCGGGAAAAGGACCCATATGTACAAAAATATTTATAGCAGCTCTTTTTGTGGTAGCCAAGAATTGGAAATCAAAGGGATGCCCATCAATTGGGGAATGGCTGAACAAGCTGTGGTATATGAAGGTGATGGAATACTATTGTGCCATAAGAAATGGGGATGATGCAGACTTCGTAACAACCTGGCAAAACCTACATGGCATAATGCTGAGTGAGTGGAGCAGAGCCAGGAGAACGTTGTGCACAGGCACAGATATATGGATCCCGTGAGGACCAACCCTGACATACTGCACTCTTCTCAGCAACCTAAGGGGCAAGGAAAACTCCAGGGGACTCACGATGGAGAATGCTATCTTCATCCAGAGAAAGAACTGTGAAGTTTGAATACAGATCGAGGCGCACTACATGCTCGCCTTTTTTTTGCTTCTCTTTTGTTTTTTGGGTTTTTTTTTTGGTTCTGTTTCTTCTTTCTCATGATTCATTCCATTGGTCAAAATTCTTCTCCACAACTTGACTAGTGCATAAATTAATTCAATGCGAAGTTATACATGACAGTTATATGAGATTCCATGCCGTCTTGGGGAGGTAGTGGGGAGGGAGGGGAGAAAATCTGGAACTCAAAACTATGTAGAAGCATGTGTGGTAAACTGAAAATAAATAAATAAATTTAAAAAAACCAAAAAAACAAACAAAAAAGAATGATGACCTTCTTTAAAAATTGTCACCTTCTTTTTAGTAATATTTAGTCATGGGATGAGAAAATAAAGGTTCTCAGAGAACTATGAATAGCCTGTAATATCTTAAGTTAGGGAAGTTTTCATGAAGAAAATGTGGGAAAAAATGTGTTCTAGTTCCAGAATACAGCAGAACTTTTGATTAAAGGAATTGTGAAGGTGGGTGTGTGGGTGAGGATTTAAGCAGAAACATTAAGTATGCAGTTTCATAACTTTTGATAGAAAAAAAAAAAAAACCTTTTTCAGAAGGATCTTCATTGGTATTATTCCTTTGTCTCTTGTGTCTTTAAACACAAGCAAACATAAACTTTTGGATATGTAGGATACTTTTCAACTAAAAAAAAAAACAATAATCCTAATAACTTGAAGTCTGAGCTACCCAATGTCTCTATCTGCATTTAAGCATCGTGGTCTATATGTACTCCTTTCATTTTCCCTGGCCTGTGGATTCAGAAGTTAACCTGGATTCTCTGAATAAACGTATACTCATGTATGTACACATATATAATATGGGTACACATGCATACATATATAAATGTGTATACTCAGATCATGAACAGATGGTAGATAAATGGATTGATAAATTTATTTCACTATAATTGGCTTCCTTTATAATCATGTGAATTTTATTTCACACATTTAAAAACATTAATCTGAGACATGGTCCATAGGCTTCATCAGGCTATCAAAAAAGTCCAACACACAAAAAGATTCAGAAATCAATCCAATTTTATATTGAAAGAGAAGATTTTCAAATATCTTTTCTTGGGAATGGCAATGGAAAAAGCCCCATATGAACTTAAAGAAAAAAAAAAAACAGAAACACATTTTTACAGTACCACAGATCGAGAAACAAAGAAGATGTCTATCCTCTAAATATAGGGGAAAAGCCAAACAATTTTGTAGTAATAGTCTGTAAGAAATCATGTAGTGATTACAGAGAATCGTGTGAAGATATGACCTGATGCAGAACCCAGAATCAACATATACATTGTCTATGACAATGTGAAGTGCAAAAACATATATTAATCACTGACTATGTTGCAGATACTGTGCTAAGTGTAAGGGCTAAAAATAAAAGCAAAAGCAGTCCCCATTCTCAAGGAATTCACATCCTAATGGGGGAGACAGTATACAGACAAGTATGTATTATATATATATATATATATATATATATATATATATATATATATGCATGTATATATATACATATATATGTCTATATATACATACATATACACATTTATGTATATATATACATATATATATATATATATATATATATATATATATTATGGAAGGTAATTTCAGAGGGAAGACACTAGCACTCAGGAAAATTGAAAAGACTTCTTGCAGAAGATGGAATTTTAACTGAAATTTGATAGAAGCCAAGGAATGGAGGTAAGAAGGAAGAACATTCTTGGCATGCAGGGCAGCAAGTGAAAATGCATGGGTGTGAGGAAATGGAAGGTCTTATGTGAGGAAAAGCAGGGAGGCTATTATCTCAGGCACATGGAGGGGAATAAGTTGTAAGAAGACTGGAAAGGTAGAAGAAGACAGATCATAAAAGGCTTCAAAAGCTAAACCGGTTTATATATGATCATCAATGTAACAGGGAAACACTGAAGTTTATCCAATGCATGTATTGGGGGTAGGGTGGATGGAAAGCAGTCAGAACTGCATATTAGTAGTAACTCTTTGGCAGCTTGGTAGGAGTGAATTAAGGCAGGGAGAACAAAAAAAAAAACCTATGGTTACAGTGAGGTGAAAAGAACCTCCACCAGGGGAGTAATAGTGTTACAAGAGAAAATGGGTCATATAAAAGAATTGCTGTGGAGGTAGATTCCACAGGGCTTCCTACAGATTGTATATTGAGGATGGGAGAGCATGAAATGAAGGATGACACCTAGATTGAGAGCCTGGGTGACTGGGTGGATGGTGGTGCCTTCCACAATAATAAGGAAGTTAGGAGGAGGACAGGAAGAAAAAGTTAATCTAAAATTTGTATGTCTTTACTTTAATATGTCTAAAGGAGATGCATTTGAGACATGTAATAGGCATTTGGAAATAAGAAGTTGAGAAATGAGGCTAGGAGAGAGGTTAATTTAGATTAATAAATCTGAGAATTATCTGTAAGTAGAAACAAAAACAAAAAAAAATCCACTGAAATTGAATGCTGTGAAATTGTAATGACCAAGCATGGCTCCAAGGAAGAGCTATAAGAAGGCACCTCCCCCTTCTTCCTTGCTGAGATGGGGGACTAATGGTGTGGAACACTGCATATAATGTAAGTCTTTTTTGATATATCACTTATTTTCACAGAATGTTTTTTTTTATCTTTCTTTTCCTTTTCTTTCTTTTTTTTGTTATAAAGGATAGCTCTCTGGAAAGGGAAAAGAAGGATGCATTGGAAATATAGGTAATGAGATGATATACATAATAAAATATATCAACAAAAATTTATTTTAAATGGGAAATTTAAAGAAGTTGTTATTTCATATTCGTTAATGAGAAGATGAAAAATTAAAACCCTTCCTAAACATATTAAATGCAGTATTCTATAAGGATTACCAGATAGGTATAAATCTTTAGTGGGCAGCTAGGTGGCACAGTGGCTACAGTGCTAAATCTGGGGTCAGGAAGACCTGAACTCAAATCCCATCTCAGACACTTACTAGCTATGCGACCCCAGGCAAGTCACTTAACCCTGTTTATCTCTAGTTCCTTTCATCTGTAAAATAAGCCAGAGAAAGAAACAGTGAACACCTCCAGTATCTTCACCAAGAAAACTCCCCCCAAAGGAGGCCCCAAATGGGGTCATAAAGAGTTGAAGATGACTGAACAACAAATTAAATCTTTAGCAGAGAGAAAGAAGGAACTTCCTATAGAGTGACAATCAGAACCAAATTTAGACAAAGTAATATTAGTTCATTTTAAAGCATTTCTTCCTAGGCATATGAAACTTTTCTTTATCAATAGTTTTATTGACAATCACTTAATCGCTTCTGCATTACTAACACTGATTCAGTCTACTTTTTGTGCCAAAGATCAATTTTTGTTCCAAGTTCAGTGGGTTGGCCATTTAGGAATCTACTACCGATAAATTGAACATTGTGCTTGAGAGATTCTCCTTTTATTCTGATCATGTCTTCCAAAAAATGTATATCTCTTCACTAGTTTTAGTTATAACTCATAAGATCTAGTCCTTGACCTCTGTAATTTAGAAGAGGAGGATCATAGGTTTCAAGTTAGAAGACACATTTGGTGCCATCCTTACCCCCTTTGTTTTAACAGATGAGGAAACTGAGATTAATCACATTTTACTAACTTGCTTAAGGTCATACAAATAGTAAATGGCAAAGACCAGATTCTACACCACAGCTTCCTTTTCTAAATTCAGGGCTAGCTCTAGTGTCATGCTGCCTCTTTACAAAACATGAAAAAAACATACATAACTTAGAATATATAAATGATAAAGGGAGCATAAAGTGCTATGAGATAAAAAAAATTAAACCCAGTTTTGGCAACAAATTCATCTTAAAAAATCTATTTTCCAGGAAGAAGAAAGTTTTTTTAAAGGAAAAGAATAGTTTTAGGTGTTTCGTTATAAAGTTTACATGTGCAGGACTTTAATCACTAAAGGGGCCAGCTTAGATGCTGCAGATACTTCTTCCTAGAGTGTCTGGTGCACATGATATTGCTCCCCATTTTATCTTTTACAGATGTTATCCAGATGTCTTTCATGCATATAGACTATTTGTACAGGGAAGAAAGAATGTCTAATGAAATTTAGCAGTCAGGGCTTCTGGATTCTCTGTCTGATATTTAATCTGTTTTCTTTTGCCCTGTAGCCTTACATTACAAGGACTTGCCTCATCCATCTGTTTGTTCCAAATCAAATATGTTCACTTTACAAGTCAAAAGGTTTTCCCATTTGCCGGTGCCACAAAAATCCACTTAGGATATGAAAAATCAGGTTGATCTCATTCTGTCATGTGTTTAGCAAGTTTCAGCTAGTTTAATACTAAGCACTGGGTAGTTCTTTCTGCCAATAACAAAGAAACTGCTGTTGAAACTTTTCTGACACTGTTTTGATGATCTGCATGTCAGAAGAGAGCCAGTTCAACCGCCCATAGCTATTCAGCTCCATAGGAATACCTGGTAGAAGAAACCTGTCCCTCTCAGTAGAGCAAGCAGAGAGACCACATAGGGAGCAAAGGTGTTGCATCAGTGAGTATCATTTTCCTCCTTAGAAGTTCCAAGAAAAGCTTCCTCTAACATCCAAAATCAACAGGTTGCTAGGGCTTTAATAGTAGTTTCTATGCATGTGGTAGCAAAGGACTTGCAGCTTCTTTGTGGGGACCTGGCATCTTGACTACTTAGTTAAGCTCTGGGGATTTCACCTAGCTATCTCTCAAGTAGTAAAACCCTTAAGAAAGATGAGAGGCAAATGCCAACCTGTCATCCTCCCTGAAGAAGACTGATGAAACTATCAATAAGCCAATAAAGCAAAAGGCAGAATGATGCAAAGCACTAGTGCCTGTGACAAGAAAGCAGCGGCTGGAGTGACAAGGTACAAGTCAATAAGGCACCTTAGTACAAGTGAAACTGATAAGTGATATCATCATCAATAAGTTGAGACCAAACCATCTGGGAAAATCAAAGTCCTCTCAGTCATGAAAATGGTAGATACAGCCTTTCCCCACCACTCAAAATCTGCTTCTATGCCATTTTTTGTGGTAACTTAGACACATGCCCTTCTCCAAAGATAATTTTATTTGGGGAGCAATTAGGAGATCTGACATGTGAGGAATGCTGAGTTTGGAGTAAGAACTTTTATTCAGATTCTGCATCTTCCAACTTTTCTACCTGCGTGATTATAAACAAGTCGCTTAACCTCTTTAATCCATCCTTTCTTCAACTATAAAATAAAGTGTTTCAACTGGATGACCTTGAAGGTAGCTTCTAAATTTATGATGCTGTTATCTAATGACAAAGAGTGTGTTCTTTCCTCCCCAATCTCCTCAATTAAGGGCATGTTTCATGTCTACAGTGTAATTTGTGGTGCTTGACATGGGGTGTGGGGAATTCCTAGTTACAGTACAACTGTCCCCATATTCTACCCTGTTGCTTCCACAACATGCTGAGTCATCTACTTTTCCTGGTTTACTCTTTCTGTATGTGTCTTCAGCATAACACTTTTTAAATCACCAATTCCCATCTCGCCTGATCCACAGCAGATAGACACTTTCAGCAACTCCAATTGCCTCCTTTAGTCCTTCTTCTCTTCTAGATTTAATTTAAGCCTCAGGCTGCGTTGCAGCATTTGTACAGTCATTCACTTTCCCGTACATAATTCATTCTTTGGCACATCGTTCTGTAGATTTCCAGGTACAGCCATATCCGAATATAACCCAGGATTGGGTCATGTATCCTCAGAGCTAGCTATTTCCTACTTTCCTTCCCTTGTGATTCCCCCTGCCATATGCACAATCTACTGCAATGTAAACACAATTTTAAAATTCCCTAGTGTCATGTGATATCAGTCTAGCTATAATAATAATATTTTAAGGAATCTATCTACTAATCAATCCTGTTACAATAATAGGATGAGATCATCCAAAGCATAACTTTTAATGGGATGTTTCAGCACACCACGGTTCACACAAAAGCTATTCTCGTTCTGCTAGAACCTAATGATACCTGGTGCTTGGAGCTCAGCTTTACCTCAAACTCATTTCCCCTCTTTTCCATGACCTTAGGAATACTACAGAGCTAGCAGCCAAAGCATTCTTCCCCCACAACTGTTGAAAATCTAAATTATGTGATGATAGAGGAATGAAGGCGAAAGCATACCCCATGAATGCTATGTTGGATGACTGGGTTAGTCATAATTTTCCCTCCTTAGGAGAGACTCTATCATCCATTTCTTCTGACCCATGAGGCAGTCTAAAATTGTCTTTTCTATGAGGGATTTCTTATGCTTCTGTCAAGACGGGAAACAGTGTGAACGAGCTTACTTGTCCAGTTGGAATGCAAGCATGGAAATAATAAATGTGGGGATATTTTCTTACCAAGAAAGTTCTAATTCAAGCTCAGACCCTCACAGACTCTTTGAACTCTTGACCTTGGGAAAGTTAAATGGTATTTCCATTCTTCAGTTCCATTTTATGGTATTTCTTGTCTCATACCTACACATTCAGGAGTATTCTAAGTGTTAACACAAAGATTATTAGGAAAAGAATAATGATATTGCACAGAATAATTATAAACATACCATTAATCAATCAGCTGAGAAGGAGGGTTGATGTAGTAGGAAGACTGATGAATTTAGAATCAAAGGACCTGGATTAAAATCCTGGCTCTGCCATTTACCACCTGTGTGACTTTGTGCAAATCACTTAACTGCTCTGGAATTCAGCTTTCTAAAGTGTGGAAATATTAACTAGATAGCTTCTGAGGTCCTTTCAAGATCTAGATCTATGTTCCTATAATCCATATAAAGGGAAATAGTGTTCTATAATGGAAAGCATACTTTCTCTATAGTCCACTGACCTGAATTCAAACCTCATCTTTGATGTTTACTTTGTTTGTGACTTTCAGGATGTCACTTAAATTCTCTAGGCCTCATCTGAACAATGTCTAGGTTCGACAAGATGGACTACGAGGTCCCTTCCAGTCGTAAATCTAATGATTTCATATAATTCTCCTTCTTGCACTACCCAATCGAAACTGGTTGTCTAGTTACCTTCTACCTACTCTGAATGTCTATTGTATTTACCTAATTATTTGCAAGCTGTCACCTTGCTAAAATATAAGCTCCTTATGAGGGTCTTTTCTCCTTTTCTTTGTATTCTCAGTGCTTAGCATAGTGCCTGGCACATAATAAGTCCTTAATGGATATATGTTGATTTCCCACATGTGACATTTCATCTCCCACCTCAGTGACATGGCACATGTTCCCCCACATCGCCATCCTTTCCCCTGCCTGAGAAGCTCCCTAGCTTTCCCTTCCTCTAGACAAAACCTTTGCCTATCTCCCCGAACACTTGAAACACACATTTATTAGGACTCTGTTCCTCTTAAAAATAATTATTTATTAATATCTGCATCTATATATGTATACATATATATATATATATATATATAATTTTTTTCTTTATATACATGTAGTGTATCAACCACTCCACTCCACCCCCAGGAAAAATGTAAACTTACTATGGACAGGAGCTGTTGCATTTTTTGTTTTTGTATTCCAGTGACTACAAAAATGCCTGCATATTCTTTTTGAGTTGTTATTGCCAGTTGACAGACTCTTTGTGACCTGATTTGGAATCTTCTTGGCAAAGAAAATGGAGTGGTATGTCATTTGCTTCTCCAGCACATTTTACAGGTGAGGAAGTGAGACAAACAGGATTAAATGACTTGCTCAGGGTCACGCAGCTAGTAAAGTCTCTGAGACCAGATTTGAACTCACAAAGATGAGTCTTCCTGACTCCAGACCTAGTACCCTATTGATTGTGCCATAAGCAAATCTTAATAAAAGTTTGTAGGATTACACTGATTGAAAATTAACCAAGCTTCAATTACCATCCTAGATGCCTAAATCATCACTTATGGGGGAACTTGGACAGTGAAGAGAATAGGTCTCTTTATTCTTATTTCCCTTCCACGTGTTTTGATTGACAGCATTCAGGAGTTAAAGAATAACAGTAAGACATTACTAAAGTCAAATATTTCAGGTAAGTAAAGTAGGGTAGAAGTTAGTTCATTCAAAGAATGTTTAGCTATTGCTTTCATAAGCACTTAGTCAGTTGAATAAAAGTAATTTGAGTGAACTGCAGCAGCAAGAATCTCTAACTGCTGATTGCCCATTTTAGGAGGGACCTACTGGAGCCCCTCCAAATGGAGGGAAACAGGATCATAAGGAAACATGAACACTTATCATATGAGGAATGGTGGAATGAGATAGGTATTTTTACCCTAAAGAAGAGATTTGGGAGGGAGATGATCACTGTCTCTTAATATATGAAGGGCTGTCACATAGAAGATTAAATTAGCCTTACTCTAATTCTTCCGAGAAGACAAACCTGGGACCAGTGAGTAGCAAGTAAAGGGAGGCATATTTGGGCTACTGTAATTATAAGCCAAAAAATTCCTAAGAATAAAGCTCTCAAAAGTCAAATCAATTGTCATGAAAGAATGAATAAATGAGTAACTGAGTGAAAATGCATTTATTAAGCATTTACTGTATGTCAAACACTGCAGTGTGGACATAACGTGAATATTTGAGATTGTCCTTGCTCCCAAAAATTTACATCTCCACCTACTATGTTCCTTGTCTTCCTTCAAGTCCCAGCTAAAATGCTGCCTTCTTCAGGAAGCCATTCCCAGTACCTCATGACTATAGTGCTTTTTTGCTGTTTATGATTTTGTACTTATTTTCTATATAGTTTGTACATAATTGTATATATATTCTCTTCCCTTGTTAGATAGAGAGTTCCTCAAGGGTATGGTCTTTTGTCTTGCTTTGTATGTATGTCCAATATTTAGCACAGTGCCTGGCACATAGTGGGCACTTAGTGAATACATATTGATTGACAGATACTCTAATTGGGGGACATAATCTGTGTAGGAGAGTTCAGTTACAGGACAGATGAAAAGACACAAAAATTCGAAGAATGCTAAACTGGGGAAGATGGCAAGGTCCAGTAATCTTGAAGGTTTGGGCCATAGGGAAGGGTCCAGTGGCCTGTTGAGTGTGGTGGCAAGATAGATGCTAGGTCTGCAGTACCTGTATTTTACCATAAAAACTGTATTTCATAATGCCTTGTTCAGTCAAATAGTGTTAGCAGCCATATATACTGGCAGAATGGAGTGGATGTAGAGAGTACCCCTATACCACCACCACCACCTTCGGGAAATGGGCTAAAAATACTAAGTGGAGCAGGGATTCTGGATTCCCTCCTGTAAAGATATGACTGAACAAATTGTGGTATATGATTGTGATGTAATACTACTGTGCTATAAGAAACGATGAACTCAATGATCTTAGAAAAACATGGAAAGTCTTGTATGAAATAATGAAGAATTAAATGAACAGAACCAAGAAAACATTGTATACAGTAACAATAATATTGTTTTAAGAATGACTTTGAGCAAATAAGTAATTTTGACTATTATAAATACCCAAATAAAATATAAAGGACATGAAGATACTATCGGCACTCAGAGAAAGAACTGATAAATACAATTATGTATAGAATAATTTTACATCTGTGTCTAATTAGCCATCTCTAGAATGGGGGTGGAGGTGGGGAGGGAAGAAAAAAGGGGAAAAATTGCATGATGATTTTATTATATATTTAAAAGGAATAGAAAATTGTACATAATAGATTTGCATTTTTCATATCCAATTATCTTTTATATTATATTATGTTATGGAAATACTTGTTTTATTCCATAAGTTAAAAAAAAGAAAGAGGGTTAAGGGTCTACCAAGGAGGGAAGAGGAAAGGACATTGGTAGGAAGACTGGGGGAGTAGAGATCCTCTGATCCTAGCTCCTTCAGAAATGCATGGGTTCTGAAAGGAAGGAATTCTATTGGTGGGGCACACACACTCAGTGTCCCAGGGGGTGGGAAAGGGTGAAGGAGGAGTAAAGAGCATCCTTCCACTGACATGGTTGCTAACATAAGGATATATTGCTTTATATGAGTTAACCAATAATGGAAATACTTAAACTCTGATTAGAGATATTATAGAAAGGATGCCTGCATTAGGCAAGAACTGGATTAAATGATTTTTCCTGTCCTTTCCAACTCTGAGAATTTATAATATGCAAGGGGAAAATATGGTTTGATGGTACATAAAATCATTGCTGTGGATCTGACGGAGGGACCAGGAATATCCCTTGTCTAAAAATCTCTCTTGTTTGACTACTAGAGTCAGAAATCCTACCATTTCAAAGTCATTTCTGTAGGTTAAACTTAGTTTTTACCTAGGTGCCCTCTTTAAAATGAAAAGACTCCTGTGAAAGGGAGAGTGATGCTTTTCTGTATCAGGACAGAGGGTGGAGTAAAGGTGGAAAAAGGACAATAAGGGGCACTGAAGAAAATTCTTTTCTGCATGAACTTACCAAGGGTTGGCACTGAGATTTAAAAAAATGAATTACAATCTCTGTGTGTATTCTAAAGGAACTTTGGTGACATCGTGAGGTCAGACATTACAAGATGAAGCAGGTCATAGGAAATGACTAATTCTCTATTCTGACCCTTAAGCAGTCAGAGAGAAAAAGAAAGAGATTAAACAGAACAGGAAAAGTGTTTTCATTCTGTTGAATCCTGCATGAAGGGCTAGAGCCTAAGCTTAAGTCAGGTGGGAAGGTGAAATCTTAAAATGGGATTTCTTTTGTTAGTTTGCTTTTTTATCTGTCACTTAAAAAAGCATTATATCATTTGGGAAATGAACCTCTAATATGGCAAAGATATAACAACTTGTCTAGCCTAGGCTTTGATACTGCTAAGTAAAAAATAGGGAAAATCTGAAAAATATATTTTATATACAGTGATAACAATATGGTTAATTAACTTTACATTTCTATGTTTAGAATATAGGGTATCTCAGATACTGTGAAATACCTTGTAGAAGAAAATATATAGATATTAGGGACTCAAGATTGGGCACTTATTTTTAATAGAAAATAAAATATATGGCAGAAGGTGTCAATTGAATGACATAGATGAAAGAGATTTCAGAGATTTATTGCTCCATTCCCTTCATTTTACAGGCAAAGAAACTGAGGCCCAGATTTGATAATGGCTTTACCAAGGTAAGTTAGAGACATATATGGGAAGACACCTAATTATCTTAGACCTAAACTCATCCTTCCATTAGGAAAAAAGGAAGAAAAATAATTCAGGAAGGAGCAAACTTTTTCTGTTGAGAAACAGAAGTGAACTCATAACATCAGAATGGAGAACAAAATAGAACTCCAATGGGAAAAATAAAAATCTAGAAAATAAAAATGACCAAAATTTTAAAAATTAAAAAAATAACATTAACTCTAATTGTCATGTTTTATGCTCAACTGTTTAAATATAGAGTGGCAAATGTGGCATGGTGGATAGAAAGCTGGCAGGACAGTTTGGCTTCAAATCTAGTCTCTGGCATACACTGGCTGCATGACCATGAATAAGTTAGCACATGAGCAATTTACTATTTGCACTCACAGTCAACTGTCTTTGACCTCTGAGATATACATTGATATATATTGGTATCTATCCATCTATCTATCTATCTATCATCCATAAGGTGGGTTTGTATATATATATGTGTGTGTGTGTGTGTGTGTGTGCGTATACATATATACAGCTATTCATATGCATACTATGTGTGTGTATGAATGTGTATGCAAGAACACACACACACACACACACACACACACATGTACAGCCCCACACTTCAGACTCCTTTCAGGCAACCTGAAAACTTGGACCTTACCACCCACCCTTCCACTACCTCCTTTTTCCCTACCTGAAATAGTACACTCTAAACCAGATTTCCAGAAACCATACTCTCCTGGGAGTGGTTGATTCAATAAGTTTTTTGGAGCTTTGCATAAATCATAGGACCACAGTTTTAATAATGAAAGAGAAATGAAAATTCATTTAGTCTAACCTCCTCATTTTACGATGAGAAAACTGAGACCTAGAGAGGTTAAATAACTTATCCAAAGTCACAAAGATAGCAAATTTCAAAGTCAGGATATAAACCTACATTCTTTGCTCTAACCCAGCACTCTCTCTATTTTACCACCTTACCTCTTTGAGACTAAGCTATCTGGTTTGATGAGTTGGTGAACTAAAATTCAATTATCCTACTATATGTAGTGGGATTCAGACCATCCTTCGTAACTCATCTGGTCATCTAGTAGGAAACGTGGGCTTATCTAAGCATCTTCTCATTTGTCATCTCCAACTGATCCCCACCATACTTTCTAAGTCTGGGTTTCAGGAACAGTAACCAAATCCATGCTACTATTGTTAGTGTAGAGAATGGACCACCCCATGGCTGCACTTAAATCCTTGAGACTCTCCAGTTCAACACTCCCTTTTCTGGCTGCCACTCTCCACTATGTGTTCTTTACACATTTTACAATCTATGCTCATTGAGGACAGGAACTCTTTCCCTTTTGTGTCAATATCCTCAGCACTTAGCATAGGGCTTAGAACATAGTAGGTACTTAACAAATACTACTGAATGTTTTTTTTTTCCTCATGACATGTTAGAGAATAAAGGCAGAAGTCTTTGAAACCTCAGCTGCCCCCAATATCCTACCCACAAGGACATTCGTACAATAAATAATGGATAAATAGAAAAAGTGCTTATTGGTTTGGGAAAGAAAAAAGAATTACTCCTCAATACAAGCACCTGCTTGATTCTTTCCCAATTCTGTCATATCTGCAAAACTTTAGACTGGAGAAGTTGTGGAAGCAGGTTTTTACATTATCATATTTTGGCACTTTAAGCCTTAATCTGCCTTGCTAGAAGTAAAAAATTCAGAGGTGCATATTTTTTTTAAAAAAGACTCTTCTTAAAAGCATAAAATAAAAGTATTTTACATGTTTTTTTTTAAATCTCACAAACAAATGCAAATCCAATATAGTTTGTTTTAGGGAAACGAAAGTTTAAAAAAATTTTAAAAAGGACTTCATTTTATGAAGGAGTTCAATCGACTCTGCCAAGGGAAATGTGATTTTCTTAGTAAAAATTGAAAAAAAAATAAACTTGGTTTAAGGAAGAGAGATTAGGGCAGAGAAATAAGATATGAAGGGAGGAAAAATAACTCATTTTGTACCAGAAAAGAAGAAATAAAACATAGCCTCATTCTACTGACTTAGTATCCAATTACAAATAAATTGAAGAATAGGTTAGATGAAAAATAAATATTTGGAAAATTAGAAAAACTTTTTATAATCTTTTCTTTTTATTATTAGTCACTTTACATGTGGTCAATCATGTTTTCCTGCTGATAAGGGCAACTTTAAATTGGTTCTTTGAATCTTAATTCTCTGTTTCATTCAATTTGTTGTGTAGTACCATCCCTGAAAAGATAGATTATTTTGAGAAATATTCTCCGCCTACATAGGTTGATATTGTTGTATTTAAATATGAGGTGTGAGGGGATGCAATTCTGGCATTCTGTAATCATACAGATCAGATTCCAAGCCTGAGTTAAAAAATGTGTAAATTAAAAAAAATCCCAAATAGTCTGTAACTCTTTTCCTTCTTTCAAGTAATATTGAATAAAATCATTTCAATAAAGTATCCTAAAATTCAGAAATTTAGAACTGAAAGGGAACTTAGAAAATGCCATTTTTCCAGTCCCTTCACTAAGGCACAGAGAGATTAAGTGATTTACCACAGGTCACACAGTGACACAGTAAATATCTGAAGTAGAATTGGAAACCAGATCTTCACTACAAGTACAGTGACCTATATCAATTGTACCACATTAACAATCATAGAGTGCAAAATGAATAATATGCCTGGATGACCTCTGTGAAGTCATGCTTCTGGTATTTAGTAACTGTGGAACTTCGAGTCATTGAAGATCTCTGTACCTCAGACAACTCCCTAGGATTTAATTAAGTCATACACCCAATGTATTCTTCCTTTTCTAATCTGTAGATTCTCCCCAAATGCAAACATAAATTCTATAACAATTATATCTTATATTAATGAAATTCCTAGCTTATACATGTGTCCTTCGAAGATAAGAATTCCATATCTTCAGTATTTCCAACAGTGCATCACAGTGCTGGGTACAGTATAACATAGTTGCTTATTAAATTAGTTAGTTGATGATTCCACAGGGATAGGAGAGAGAGACTGGACCTGTGACTATTTTGATGTAGAGAATTTCCAGGTGAGAAAATTCCCTCTATTAATGTTGTTCCATGTATGTATGTACATATGTATGTGTATGTGTATATATATATATATATATATATATGTATATATATATGTATGTGTGTATGTATATATCTATCTGTACATATCTATCTAAACATATAGACAGATATAGCTATATAGACATATAGACATATGGATGTTTATGTATGTGTGTTTATGTATTATGTACATGTGTATATATGTGCATATGTATATATATATGTATGCATATGTGTGTATATATATGGAATGTATAATGTTAGAGTTACCTACAGCACTGAGAGATTGAGAAGTGTCCAGAGTCATACAACCAGAATGTCTCAGAACACTGACCAGGATCTCCCAGTCTCAAAAGTAGAATTAATATCCTTTTCTCTCAAAATTTGGTTGAAAATAGCATCTAGGGAAACATTTGTAAACTATTTTATTAAAACTGAAGAATCTACATCCTGGTAGCACAATTGCTATTACACTGACTTGGACCTCAGCTATATGGAAAAAGAGATTGGACCTTATCTTTTTAAGAACCGTAAGCCACATCAACATAAATATGAGATGTTTTCAAATCAGAATTCCGCAGCTTATGATACCATATAGACAATAAAATACAAATGATTCATTCAGTTCTGTATCCATTTAGTACTGACATATGTAGGGAATGGAGTTTAAGAAGCCAGAAAAAAGCAACAGAAGTACACAGTAGTTTTGGAGGTAAGGAGGGTCAGAGTTTCAGTATCTAACAGTTTTAGAGGCAGATTCCAGCAGCAGTATCAACAGCGGCAGAATCAGCAGCAAATAAATACAGGAACATGTGATGGAACTTTTGGAGGTGAGACCAAAAGCCAGAGCATTGAGGCATGCATGGTTACTGGAAACAGGACCTTATGAAAACTCAAGAAATAGATATTTTCCCATCTTCCCTGAAACAGATAGCCCTGAAATTGAAATCTATCCTTTCCCTCCTGGAACATGAGTCTCTGATAGATTGAAATCATTTATGTTTGGGGTATGAAAATACTATCACTGCATGACTTCTTCCTAATCATCATTTTGCTCCTATACCAATCGAATACTTGCAATTTGATAAAGCAGCCAAAGTAGCTCCATGTGTTATGCCATATTGAACCTAGATATGATCCTCGAGTTAAGTTAGACAATTGTTGTCGTTTAATAGTTCACACAGTTCAAGAAGACAAGTTGAATGAAGAGTCTAGAGGGAAAATTTAGAAAGGCAGAAAGTAATTATGCTCCTTAGAATTTGAGTAGGGTCTTACTCCATGATAACATTCTACTTGAAATAGACCTGCCACCCCTCTCAATCTAGGTGACTGTCTTTAATGGCAGTCTATTTGTACTGGATTTAAAAGTTCATTTCAAAAGACACTAAATCAAATGACTTCCTCTCAACATACTTGGAGAAGCACTAGAGTAGAGGACACATCAATATAGAATTATTTCGCACATGAGGAAAACCTGAAATGGAAAAGAAAAGTAAAGAAATATGAGGCCAATCAAATCGACATACTGTAGCATTAGCCCCACCATAGGAATTTGTCTTTGGCCAAGGGGCTGTTCAGCTTTAGAGCATAATTCTGTTCTGATCACTAACCCTACAACACACACACACACACACACACACACACACACACACACACACACACGCCATCGGGTTATTTTTATGCTGGCTTCAATTTACATAGCAAATGCTTTTGAGTCCTAGATAGACAATGAAATTCCATATCAATTGTGACATGTAGCAGCTGAAATCTAAATTATATTTTAGTTAATCATTCTCAAAAATCTAAATAGAAGCAGACTTCTTCCACCTCTGAATACATCTCAAGAATTGTTTCTACTGCGAAGAGCAGCATGAAAATGTATCCACATTCAGCACAGGCAGAGACATTTGGGAATGTCTGCTTCTCTGGCAGAAATCATCAAATGAAAATCCACTGGACAATATTGCAACCGTTTCTCATCCTGAGGGGTCAGAGTTACAGGCAAACTATCAAAAGTTTAAAATCATCTCTAAGTTTCCTTTCCAAGAGCTGAAAGGCAGTGTAATAAGATCAACGTCACTGACAAGACAAAAATCTCAGACTCTTCCAACACATGCTCCCCGTCCTGGTTAACCCCTGATATTAAATGTAAGATTGGTCCTCTTTTTAGAAGTGCAACACAGCAACTCCTCATCAGAGTCTGAAAGCACAGCTCGGCTTTCAGTCAAGGTGGGTCACTCAGTTCATAAGAGACATTGACAGATGTGTCAGTCACTGAAATTGCAAAGATGTCTTTTTCTAATTCTTTTTTATACTCAGGGATCACTTTTGGAATTAAGGTAGTTTGTCAACTGCACCTTCACCTACTTACCACCTTGATTCATCCACTATATTCCCTATTCTCCTTTCCTCTCCACAAAAAAGCTTTGCTTTAAAAATATATGAAATGCATATTGTCTTTACCACTCAAGATCTACTCTGGAAATTGTTCTTGTCTCAATTAACCTAGAATATGACTACTACTACTAATAATAATAACTAATGTAAATATACTATTTTGTCAATTGCCTAAGGAAATTCAATACGACAACAAGTTGCAGATCAGTAGCCCATCCTTATTAAGAAAAGGGATTTGGTCATTGGAAGCTCTCTAATGAAATAAAATCACAGGTAGGTCCAGATTGAACCACCTCCGGAGAGATAACTGATAGACTGATAGACAGACATAAAAGAAGATAGGATGATAAATAATAGATGATAAAGTTGTTACACACACAAACACACACATTGCATAAGGCAATGCACACCATGTTAGATAACAGAAGTCCATGACAGGTAGCATAGAGGGAAAACTACCTGCTCAATTTAAGGGGAAAAAATGACTTGTAGAGATGCTGAGAAATAATGGCTACATATTCACTTTTTCTGTGGGCCTCTTTAAATCAAAAACGAAACAAAACAAAACAAAACACTTTCCTGGAAAAGTACTTAAACTGGTTGGTTACCTTCTTTTCTGGAAACTCTGCATAATCATAGGTGGCATGGTCTGCCTAAAGGAGTTCACTTTTTTAGAGGTCAGAATGGAGAGGATAGATGACCACCTTTGGGGAACTGTAAGGGGGGGTGTTCTTGTTTAGATATGGGTTGGGCTAGGCAACCCTTAGGGGCCCTTCCAACTTTTTTATTCTGTGATTCCAAAGCTCTTTACACTATGCCAAAGCTAGCTTTGGCTACAGTTATATAGAATTCATATGAAAAAAGATAACTAACCAGCTTAAGAATCTAGCGAGGGGATAGCAGTATTTATCCAGGGAGACAACAGAGAAACCAAAAGTCTCTTTGCAGTTCATCACTTCTTTCACATCATCAGCTTTCTCTCAAATTGGGCAGGTAATTTTCTCTCTATGCTACTCAGTCATGGACTTCTGTTATCAAAACAAAGTGTGTTGCACGTGTTTGTGGTTTGTGTGACTAATTGTGCTCTGAAGCATAGCTGTACTTGAAAAGAAAAAAAAACTGTTTAGAGAAAAGTCACACTTTAATTCTTCCCCAATATAACATATCCATTCCCTTGGTGTGAGGAGTCACACCTCGTTAGTTTGTTGACACTATATTTTTGTTCTCATTCCCCCAAACAGACATACGTATCTCTTTGTCCTAGTCTTATTGGAATATGTACCAGACTGTTTATATACACATGTGTTTGTGTATGTGCAAGCATATCTGTGTATGAACGTGTGTCAGATTCTGTTTCTTGAATTCTCTAAGAACTCACTTGTATACATTAGATTAGATTCTTGTGATATTCTCATTTCTCATATTAATCATCATTGTAATAATAAGGTAGGGACTTTCCTTCAACAATTCCTCTTAAGAAATCATATCCTCATGAACCAAAGGACTATGTAAAAAATTGTTAATTTGGGTTCAAAACTGTGATTTCATTAATATCGGATGTTGCAAGAGAAAGAAAGCTGTATCTAAATTCTGAGGAGCTGAATTCAAAACCCCATTTGAAAAAATATTAAATGCCTACCATGTGCAAGATAGCATGATAAACATTTTACAAATATTTTCTCATTTGATCTCACAGAATCCCTGGGAGGTAGGTGCTGTTACTATCCCATTACAGAATCAAAGAAACTAAGGCAGAGATTAAGTGGCTTGCCCAGAGTTGCATAGCTAATAAGTGTGGGAAGTCAGACTTGAATTCAAGGCTTCCTGAATCTAGGGACAACTCTCTATTCATTGTAATAGTTAACTGCCAAGGTGAAGAATCACGGACCACAGGTTAAGAACCCCCCACTTTAGAGAGTTACCTGGGGACATTGAGAAATTAAATGAATGATCAGATGGCCAGTTTGTCTCAGAAATAAGTCTTGGACTTCTTCCTAGATCCAAAGATGCCATTCTGTCCACAATTCTATGTTCTAAAGAAGCTTAAAAAGTTGTGTATTATGATTAGTCGTTGCTCTTCCACTGCATAGTTTGCTAATCTCTTGCAAGTCACTGAATCCTTAGGGCTTCAAGGTGCTCTTGTCTGTTAAAAAATGTTAGACTAGATGACCTTGAAGCTTCTTCTTTCTCTTATATTCTGTGTATTAGGTTATCAGCTAAGCCAGAAATGAAAAGTACTTTTACCATTTCTTCTTATCGTCTCTTAGAGGACAAGTATCCTAAGGAAAATCAGGAGTTTAATTACTCTTTTTATTATCTCTAAATACTGGTGTAACAGTGGTTATATGTAACAAGTCGTTAGTCCTACCCATTAAGTTGGGACCATATGAATAGGGCCAGAAATGAATGTGAGACATCAGGGCCTTGCAGGGAGATTTTAGAAAGAAAGGTAAAGGGAAGGGAATTTGGAATCGACATATGGAGGAGTAACTCCGGTCTGGCCTGGCCTGACCTTGCTTGTAAACCTAGTCTTCCCTTAACTCACATCCACCACTCAATTAGCAATAAATAGGCAGCAAGGATGGTTTAGAGTTCCCCACAACTCAGAAGCAATCTTAAAGCATAATTAGAGGTTTCTACCAGAAAATGAGCTGCAAACAAAAAAGATGTATTCAAACAGATCCTGGTTCCTGAGTTCCCCAACTGAATTAAATTTAATGCTCCAGAGGCAATGAGTGGGAAATCAAGTGGGGGATGCTTAGGCCACATATGGAGGAGCATTCGAGGCTTTTGTCATCTCTCGCACTAGAGAAGTTTGTTAATGCCAGTACTGGTAACATTTGTTAGGTCCTGATGACAGAACACCTAGATGGAGGTAGTTACTGAGTCTAGACACTGGATGTGCCTAAAAGTGGTTAAGTGGTTAGAAGAGCTGTGGGAACAAAAACACATACATAATTGTTATTATGTATATTCATATGTATATATATATATAATTTTTAATTACGTGGATATGAGTAAAAGAAATGCACATATTTAGTCATGCTTTTGTGATCAACTCCCTTTATGCAATGATTGGGTGCTAAGGTTCCTTTGAAATAAGTCATGAAGAAGGGAGAGTGGGGTTTTCTTAGTCCCTCATGAGAGAGTAATTGGACAAAATCACACGGATAACACTTCATAGACCAGGGTTCTTAACCTTTTTTTGGATCATGGATTCCTAGCAACATTCTAGTGAAACCTAAGGACTCCTATTGTGTGTGTATGTGTGTTTTAGACACATAAAATGAAATATACAGTAGTATTCCCTCATGATTATATACCACAACTCATGATGGAATAATGCTACTGCACAATAAGAAATGATGAGTTCAATGATCTTAGAAAAATACGGATAGACTTGCATGAAAAAAATGATTAATGAAATGAGCAGAACCAAGATAATCTTGTATACTATAATAGTAATATTGTTTTAAGAATAACTTTGAGCGACTAAGTCATTCTGATCGTAATAAATACCTAAATTAACTACAAAAAACATGTGAAGGAAGATACTATTTGTACCCAGGGGAAGAACTGATAAATAGAAATATGCATAGAATGGTTCTACATACACACAAACACACACATACATTTGTGTCTAATAGTAGCCATCTCTAGAGCAGGTGGGGGAGAAAATAAAAGGAAAAAAAAGAAAGTTGCATTATATTATATATTTATTACATTTACTATATATATTTATATATGTGTTTATTATGTATTTAAAGGAATAACAAGTTGTATATAATAGATTTGCCATTTCATGTACAATCATCTTTTTTGTATTCTGTGTTATGGAAATGCTTGTTTTATTTCTTAAGTTCAGAATAAAATAAATAAAATTTCAAAGAAATAATAAAATGAAATACAGAGGATTACAAAGGAATTGAATTATATTGAAATATAGTCATTGAAAAATTAAAAAAAAATCATAGGCCCCAAGTTAAAACCCCTACAATAGACTAACAGTGTGAACACTTCCACCTTTAAAAAGATTAGAACTATGAATTAGAGGGAGCAGCATTCTGAGAACTACAGTTCCTGACACATAGTAGGCACTTAATAAATGTTTACTGAATTGACTTGAGTAGTACAATGCTTCACCCAACATCGCTTGCTACTACATAGAGTACATAACGGATTGAATGAGCATGGGATTACCAGTACCCCTTTCGTCTTTTTACTTGCAAGACCTAGAACAATGTCTTACACAGATGCCGCCTGAGGAAAAGGACTATTTTTGCCTTCCTTTAAAGTCTCAGGGCTTAATATGGTGCCTGGAACATAGTAAGCACATAATAAATGCTTTGTAGCTGGTTGATCCTCATTACTGAAAGAATGACATAACTGAGCAGCAGCCTCACTAGTAATTAAGTTAATACTGTAGCCACGGCTCATTAGCATCCAACCAGAATCTTTAGCAAGAGTAAACCTGATTCTCTATGTATTTCTGCAATTGTGACCCTGCCTCTGGCTTGGTTAGTCTCAAAATCCCCTGCCATTATTGCGTGTTTATTCATTTCTTTGAATGTTTTCTCAAAACCCATCCTTTTAATAAAATCTTTCTAAACTAATTAATTCAGATTAATTCAGCCTTTCCTCTCTTCCCTTATTATTTAACACATAGATGCTTATTTGTATAGTTGTATTATATTGGCTTACATGCTTTTGTAATGTAGGAATTTAAAACATTAGAACTGGCATGGATATTAATGATTTTTAGTTCTCTCCCCTTTATAGAGTTGAAGACACTGAGGGCCAGAAGCAAATTGATCAACATAAGGAGGCTACTTAGTAGCAGAAAGGAACTAATGTCAATATTGTTAGATTATAAATTTCTTATGATCTTGGATTCTCTTTCACCTTAGTTAACTCTTTCTACCTTATCCTTCCCCAATTACAGATCTGGGTCGAAAAATTAATAAATAGAGCACTAGACCTGGCATCAGGAAGAGGAGAATTCAAACACAACCCTCAACACCAACCTGGGGCAATGGTTTGTCTGTTTGTTTTTAGGTACTTAGATAATATTTGCTGGATTAAATTAATGGCTCTCGTCAAACTGAACACTTTAAGATGGACAAAACTCTTCCTTAGGGGAAGACAGATGATACAGTGGATAGAATCAGGAGGATCTGAGTTCAAACCTGGCCTCAGACACATGACACCTATTAGCTGTGTGACCCTGGGAAAGTCACTTAACCCCAACTGCCTCGCCAAAACAAACAAACAAAAAACCTCTCACTTATGCCAACCTTGTGGAGATTAAAGGGTAAGTTTTACTTGCCTCTTTTTGCAGATGAGGAAATGGAGCTTCAGAGATGTTGCATGGTTTTTAGGTATCTGCTAATCTCAGTATTTGTTCAGCACCCTTTCCCCAAAATTTGCTGCCTCATATAGCAACATCATAGCATCCCTGTGTTGCATTTAAAGACGAAAATAAACACAATCACCTGTGTCTCTTAAAAAGAAAAGAAAAAAAAAACAGCAACAACCCAGTGCTAAATACTGACAGTTTTAGTAGTAATTTCTGTATTTAAAATGTGAAGTAAAGTGTGATTTCCTTTTATTAAAATGCATGACAAACTGCCTTCAAAGAACCCACTGACCACAGGTGGAGAAAAGCAGTAAGAAAAAGTCGACTTGCTGTTAGCTGCCAGATTGATCTAATTTAGAGTATCCCTTGCCACTAATTGCTGAAATAAATTGCATTTTTGCAGCAAAGACAGGAGCCATATTAGATTTTTGGAATTCTGATGTAACCTCATAATGGGTCTTGGAGCATTTCTCGCTATGCTCTTGTGTAGGCTGTGTTCTTAATAGTTCTAAATAGCTAATCGAGTTGTAGTAACAGACATAAAAACCTTCAGGAAAAAAGCTCACCTTTATTATTTTATTAGCACTTTAAGTTTGATATAACACTTCTAGTCATCCCTCCTCTGTAAAATGGAGATAACACTAGCGTCTACTTCCCCAAGATGTTATGGAGATAAAATAATATTCATGAAGTGCTTTGTAAAACTAACCATATTAGTATAAGCTATAATAATAATAATATTCATAAAATGACAGTTCTTGTTATTATTGTTGTTATGTAACATGAATTTAGCCATTTTCTGACACTGAAAAACTCAAATCACAAGGAAAACCATATTTTCACCATCCTTACTATTTTATTAACATTAATGATGTCATCTAATATTAATAGAATACATCTATCAATAAAACAGTTTACAAAACACTTTTCATATACATTTTCTTTTATTTTCTCAACAATCCTCTTATATAGAAAATGCCAGCATTCTTCCCTTTTTACAGATGACAAAGCTGAGATTCCACTGTCATTTTCTTTAGTCATTATTGAGTCATGTCCAACTCTTCATGACCTCATTTGGGGTTCTCTTGGAAAAGATGCTAGGGTGGTTTGCCATTTCCTTCTCTGGCTCATTTTGTGGATGAGGAAACTGAGACAAACAGGGTTAAGTGACTTGTCTAGGGTCACACAACTACTAAGTGTCTGAGGTCGGATTTGAACTCAGGAAGAGGAGTTTTCTTGACTCCAGTCCTGGCACTCTATCCACTGTACCACCTCTGCGTGTGTGTGTGTGTGTATGTGTCTGGTTTGTCCTTCATTCTGGAACAGGACCATGACATCTGGAAAGTTATGGCATGACCTTTGCCCAAAGTCACAAAGGCAGGAAGTTTTAGAGCTGGGATTCCAAACCAGTTTTCCTGACACCAATGCCCTTTCCTCTCTGTGGGGAGGCTGGCATAGGCTTAGATAAATTCTGTGCCATTTTGGGTGAGGACATGTAATCCCTATAGTCATTGCAAAGGAGATAAGCAAAATTGCATAAGAAAATTATGCTGCCTTACATTCTTTCTTTGCCTTCTGATGAAAGGTTCAAATTAGATAAAACTTTTATGCAGCTTTGACAATGAGATTCACAGTTTCTCTTCAATAGACATCCATGCCACCCATTTCCTGCAATCTCTTTATCTGAGAGGTTACAAGGTCACAGAGTAAGTGGCAGAGCTGGGAATTAAATTCTGGGATCTTGACTCTTGCTCTCCCGCATTAACATCAGACACAACTGTCTCTATTTCATATACCATTTGCAACAAGCCAGAAGCCCCACATACTGAGATCATTAACTTTTGTGATCTCTCTCTAATTATTTATACCAAGCCTCTCAGCTACCTATTTGTCTTTGTTTGGGGTTTAGAGGCTAGCACACTGCAGACTCTGAGTGTCCTAGATTTATACAATCCTACTAAGTGGTTTCTTAGTTCTATTCAATTTCATCTGGACCTCTTTTTCTATTAACTTCCCTTTGATAGGTAGTATGGATATTGAATAAGGCACTGGACTTGGAATCAGGAAATTCTGGGTTCATATTCCATCTTAGACACTTCCACAAGTCACTTAACCCCTTTGTATTCCTCTTTCCTCTGTAAATGGAGAGGGCTGGACTGATGGCCTGGAAATCTCTCCAGAGGGTAAAGCTATCATTCTCCAGTTCGTTGCCTCTAATTATAGGACATTAAATTCAACCAGCTGCTTTTTCATCAATTCTTGGTTCCTGTCACATCTAAAGGAACATACCCATCTTTTCCAATTTTTTTGCCTTTTCTTTTTCAACAAATCAATTCAAGCTTCATTGATCGAATGGCTACTATGTCAGTTAGTCAGTCAATAAGAATGGCTACTATGTCAGTTAGTCAGTCAATAAGCATTTATTATGTGCATATTATATGAATACAAATGAAGGCAAAACAGTCCCCACCCTCAAGAAGCATGTGTGCAAAGCTTTGTCCCCCGCCCTGGATATACAAAGACAATTGAAAACAAAAGCAAGACTCTGCCTTAAAGGAGCACGTATTCTGCTGGAGGAATACCACAGTTGAACAGATTAATGTAATGAAGGACACAAGTATTTTTTTAAGCTCCTATTATCTGCCAGGCACTGGTCTGCGAACTTTACAGATGTTATGTCCTTTGATAAATATTATGTCTTTTGAAGAAGGACAAACCTGAAATTGAACCTGAAAGAAATTAAGGCATGTGAGATGGAAATGAAGAGAATACAAGTCAGGCACTAAGGAGATAGAATATATTGTTTGGGGGCTAGTTTGAATGGGATGAAGAGTCCATGAAGAAGAATTTTGTTTGTTTATTTGGGACCAGAACTGTAATTTCCTTGGTATTAAGAGCTCTAAGCTGGGAAATATTGAGAGAGTAAGTACCCAGGGTTACACGGTCAGTGTGGGTCAAAGACAGAAATCAGATTTAAATGGCCTCCCTTGGAAAATGAAGCAAATTTTCTAAAGGACCTACTTGACAATGGACCTCTTTGCTCTGCAGGATTTCTGCGGGAGAAAAAGGATGTCCTTCTCTCTAGCAATTTCAACCATTGACCCTTGTTGAGCCACAGCAGGACCAATTAGTGTCAAACATGAGGTGTCCACAGACGCCTTGGAATTGAGCTTAGCTAGTCAATTTATCAAATACTAATCGCTGAACATCCATTGACCTTTAGACATTTACAGCTTTGGTTTGAGCTCCTTATCAAAAGGGGAAAAGTTTTTTTACCTCAATATTGTCTGATTTTCTTCACCCATCCAATGTCTCTCTCTCTCTTTCTGGCTCTCTGTTTCTCTCTGTGTCTCTGTCTCTCTCTGTGTTTCTGTCTCTATCTCTCTTTGTTTCTGTCTTTCTGCCTGTCTCTCTCACTCTATCTTTGTGTCTCTGTCTTGCTCTGTCTCTCCATTTCTCTCGCTCTGTTTCTCTGTTTCTGTCTCTCTCTCTCTCTCTCTCTCTCTCTCTCTCTCTCTCTCTCTCTCTCTCACACACACACACACACACACACACACATACACACCCACACAAACACATACACACACACAGTCTTCTACAAATAGTAGCCTTATAGTTCAAACATGACTAGCGATAGTCTTCTGCTTCAGCATTGGCAAAAGAAAGAAATGGAACATAGACTATTTAACAATTAATGAAAAAAAGTTACTAAGCCACAACAGGGAAGGAATATTCAGCATCAATGCAGAAATGTTTCATCTGGGTACAGATCCAATATCTCTGTTCTGGTCAAGGTAGCCAGCCAGTCAAAATCTGTGGTAGGGGTGGTTTCTTCCTTGTAGACAGGATTTTCTCCTTAGGTCACCAGTAAACTATAGCAGTGGTTCAAGCTTTTGATTCCTGGGCCAATTTAGTCTCAAGAATGGTTTCATTATCTTTGAGGGTCAAAAACTAGTCTAGTCTTTTAAGAGGAAAGATATTACCCCAGCCTACCCCTTACAGGTTCTGAAAACCTTTCATAAGACCTTCCAACATAAATTAAATGGCTTAAGAGACATTGCCAGACGACTCTTGTCATGGGTGACATTGAGAAATACTGGGGAACAAAAACAAACAAAAACCCCAGAGAGAAAGTAAAAGCAAAACAAACAAACAATGTAATGACTCCCTAAAGCAGAGAGCAAATATGGAGAAGAACAAAAACCAGAAATCCTAGGTTTTGCCTCCTTCTTTTAGAACGACCAAGTCTTAATAATCTGGTCCTTGTGATGTATACAGCCAAATTTTCTGAAATGGAGGAGATGATGGTGGAGTGGGTAGAAAAGAATACCAAATTTTTGCCCCTTTGAGGAATTCCATGTGAGATTTCATTCATTTCTTCTATGGGGAGATGTGAAAAGTTTTTCTTCACCCATCACAATTCTCCACAGTGCCTTTTCTTTCTCTTAGCCCTACGCCCTTGGTCCTCTAAGACCTCTATAACAAAGAGTCGCACAATGATTACTGGGTATTATGTTAGCAGCAATGTGAAGGTGTCTCATGTATTTCAGATGACAGTAACAAGAGGTTACCTTGGGTCTGCCTTTGTTGAGACCCATGCTAGTGTCCCCTTCAATGAGAGTGAATGACTGGCTACTCTGTTGCTTCTGGGGCCTTGTACATTTTGCCTATTTTGCTACTACTGAGATTTAATCACTGCCTAATTCAACCTGTATTGGTGCCTATTCCACAGTCCCTGGGCCCCGGTACACCTTTCTAATAGATTAACTGCTGCTGCTGGTGTCAGGACCACTACACACTCCATTGCATATTGCTCTCAGAATTGTGCCACTGTCTGATGTTGCTGGAGCCAACACTGCTGCCCATTGCTGCTAGGATCCTATGCTGTCCAGTGTGCCAAGAAGTTTCTCCTAATTCCAGAACCAAATACTATCCTACTCCTACCACTTTCCAGGCTAAACATTGTCTCAGGTTTACAGCTATCAAGCTATCAGAACCTGCTCTGTGACCCAATCCCTCATTGGAAGTTCCAGAGATAAAGTTACAGCTCAGGAAAAATACATATTTGTTTCTCTTTTTATTTTTTTTTCAATTTATGCAACAATTCTCCCCATTCACCCTAAAGCAACTGCATTTTTCCATATCTCTAATCCAGGAAGGTCTCTAGTTTCCTGAAGATAATTGAGCATTGTCATTTAAAGTGCCTTCTATAGTGTCTTACATCAAAGAACTCCAATAAGGCTGTGTGGCACAATACCCAATAACTTCCAAATTCCATACACAAATTTTCTGACCTTTCCTTCAGAAAGAAATTCTAGCTATTAGTGAGGGCACAGGCCTACCTCAACAGCTGGTCATTATGACCCTAAAATATTTTTAAAACTCTAATTCAAGGGGGCGGAGCCAAGATGGCCACGTGAAGGCAGCATCTTACCGGAGCTCTCTCACAAGGTCTGTCAGATTCCTATAAAAAAGGGAATTTGAGCAGATTTGAGAGAGTCAGAAACTGCGAGCAGTCTGCGTGGGGCAAATTTCCAAGCCGGGAGAGTCTGAAAGGCCGGAGGCAAGAACCTGTAGGCTCGGAGAGTGCTCCGTGGGGAGCTGCTCCAGATCAAGGTGGAAGCAGCTGGCTGGGAAATCCATGTGGGAGATGGGCTGGGAGAAAGCTGGGCGCCCGAAACCGGCTGAGACCCCCAGACCTCCCAACACAGGACGGCAGTCTGTGGAAGCGACGAGAGGCAGCGCAATGCCACCGGGATACACTGACTCTAGAGGTTTGCAGCCCAAACGTATGAACCGCGGCTTCTTGAACTCCCGGGAGTTTTTAATGTCCAGGTAAACAGCTCTAATCCCTCCCCTCCCCACCCAGAGAATCCTTCGGGAAAAACAAAAGAACTCTGGAACTGAGCACAAAGTAATGGGGCTTCAGTGGTCAAATAGCAGAAGTTCATTAGTCCCATAGGGGCAGAGTCGGCAGGGGTCAACGCCAGGAACCGAAACGAAACCTTGCTCCCCCAGGGGAAGTGCTAGACATCAGCGCAAACAACAAACAGCTGAGACCATTGCTGAAAAGCAAGTGCTGGAGAGCAACCACAGGGACTGAGACGCCAGGGAGCCAGACCCCTCCCCCATACCTCAGGAAACTGAAGGTTATAATTCTAGACTCACAACCCCCAGAATAAGAAAGCTGGGACAGAAAGCTCTCAGGCCCAAAGCTAGAAATTCATGGTAAAGCCAGCAAAAGGCAAACCAACATGAAGAAGAACACAAAAAAACCGAGGACAATAGATTCTTTTTATGGAGACAGGCAGGACCAAAATACCAATATAGAAGTGGATAGCAATGACAGTGTAGATACATCAGATACCTCAAAAGGTAATATGAACTGGTCTCCAGCCCAAAAAGCACTGCTGGAAGAGCTAAAGGAGGATTTTAAAAACCAAATTAGGGAGCTAAAAGAAAATATGGAAAAAATGGAAAAAAAAATTCACTGATGAAATCAAGTCCCTAAAGAATAAGATTGGCGAAAAGGATACGGAGATTCAGAATCTAGAGAGAGAAAAGGACACCCTGAGAGGCAAATTTAACCAATTGGAAAAGAAGACTCAAAAGCAAAATGTAAACACTAACTCATTCAAAATTAGACTTAAGCAAGTGGAAGCTAATGAATCTATGAGGCACCAAGAAGTAATAAAACAAAACATAAAGAATGAAAAAATAGAAAAAAAAAACATGAAATATCTGATTGGCAAAACAACTGACCTGGAAAATAGATCCAGGAGAGACAATTTGAGAGTTATTGGTCTACCAGAAATCCACGATGAAAAAAAGAGCCTTGACAGTATCTTCGAAGAAATTATCAAAGACAACTGCCCAGAGGTCCTAGAACCAGAGGGCAAAATAGTCATTGAAAGAATTCACCGATCACCCCCTGAAAGAGATCCCAAACTGAAAACACCAAGAAATATTATAGCCAAATTTCAGAGCTATAAACTGAAGGAGAAAATACTGCAAGCAGCCAAAATGAAGCAATTCAAATATCGTTGAACTACAGTCAGGATCACGCAGGATCTCTCAGCGTCCACATTAAAAGACAGGAGAAATTGGAATATGATATTTCGAAGGGCAAAGGAGTTGGGAGTACAACCAAGGATCAACTACCCAGCAAAACTAAGCATAATTTTCCAGGCAAGGCGATGGACATTCAATGAAATAAGGGAATTCCAGACCTTCCTGATGAAAAGGCCAGAACTCAATGGAAAATTTGATCTCCAAATACAAAACTCAAGAGAGACATAAAAAGGTAACCTGGGGGAAAAACCCCACAAACCTTATTAAACAATAAGGGCAGGTTGTTTACATCTTTATGTGGGATTATATCATATTATGTATGTTTTTTATGTATATATATATATATATATATATATATATATATATATATATATATATACACATATATAAGTCATTCTTGTGAATGGTACAGCTATTATGACAAATAAAAGGGATATACATAGGTTGTGAATGCCTGTATAAATTAACTGATGTAAAGATATAAAATATAAATAAGAGCTATAAAGGCAGGGCTATGAGGGAAGCGGTAAGGAGGTAGTAGAAAAGGGTAAATTACACCAAATGAAGTGGCAAAAAAACATATTATAGTAGAGGGAAAGAAGGGAGGGAGAAGAGCAGTATTTGAGCTTTACTGTCATCTCATCAAGTTCAAGAAGGGAATAACATACCCTGAGAAGTTTAGAAATCTAACTTGTCCTACAAGAAGTGGGAGGGTAAGGGGGGAAAAAGAGAGGGGGGTGGTCAGAAGGGAGAGCAGAAGTAGCAAGTGGGTAACGGTAAGATAAGGGAGGGGAATAAAGAGGGAGGGTTAACTGAGGAAAGCGGCGGTCAAAAGCAAAACTTTGTTGTGGAGGAGAAGGGGAAAGGGAGAAATAAAAGCATAAACAGGGAGAATTAGGATGGAGAAAAACACACAGATAGAAATCATAACCCTGAAAGTGCAGGGGATGAACATTCTCACAAAACAAAAGCAGATAGCAGAATGGATTAAAAACCATAATCCTACAATATACTGTTTACAAGAAACGCATTTGAAACAGGGGGATACACATACGGTTAGGGTAAAAGGCTGGAGTAAAATATATTGTGCCTCAGCTAAAGTAAAAAAAGCAGGTGTAGCAATCCTAATCTCAGACAAAGCAAAAGTAAAGATAGATCTAATTAAAAGAGATAAGGAAGGACATTATATCCTGCTAAAAGGCACCATAAACAATGAAGCAATATCATTGCTTAACATATGTGCACCAAGTGGTAAGGCATACAAATTCTTAGAGGAGAGGTTAAGGGAGTTACAGGAAGAAATAGACAGCAAAACTATAATATTGGGAGACCTCAACCTCCCCCTTTCTGAACTTCATAAATCTAACCTCAAAATAAATAAGAAAAAAGTTAAGGAGGTAAACAGAATTTTAGAAACGGCACATATGATAGACCTCTGGAGAAAACTGAATGGGGATAAAAAGGATTATACTTTCTTCTCAAAAGTACATGGCACGTACTCAAAAATTGACCATGTACTAGGGCATAAAAACCTCACAATCCAGTGTAGAAAAGCAGAAGTAGTCAATGCAACCTTTTCAGATCATGATGCAATAAGAATCATTTTTAATAAAGTACCATGGAAAAATAAGCTAAAAACTAATTGGAAACTAAATAATTTAATTCTAAAGAATGAGTGGGCCAAAGAACAAATCAGAGAAACAATTAATAATTTCATTCAAGAGAATGACAATAATGAAACAACATACCAAAACTTATGTGATGCAGCAAAAGCAGTTCTTAGGGGAAGTTTTATATCTCTAAATACCTACATGAATAAAATAGGGAAAGAGGAGATCAATGATCTGGGAATACAGCTGAAAAAGCTAGAAAAAGAGCAAATTGAAAACCCCCAATTAAATACCAAATTAGAAATACTGAAAATCAAAGGGCCAATTTGATTAAAAAAAAGAAAGAATAAAATCAAATTACCAGTATCAAAAATGAAAAGGGTGAGGTTACCTCTAATGAAGAGGAAATCAAAACAATAATTAGAAATTATTTTGCCCAACTGTATGCCCATAAATTTGACAACCGTAGAGATATGGATGAATATCTACAAAAACATAAACTGCCCATGCTAACAGAGAAGGAAGTGAAATTTCTTAATGACCTCATATCAGAAAAAGAAATTGAGCAGGCCATCAACGAACTCCCTAGGAAAAAATCTCCAGGGCCAGATGGTTTTACATGTGAATTCTATCAAACATTTAAAGAACAACTAATTCCAATACTTTGTAGACTATTTGGGAAAATAGGGGAAGAAGGAGTCCTACCAAATTCTTTTTATGACACAAATATGGTACTAATACCCAAACCAGGTAGAGTTAAAACAGAGAAATAAAATTATAGACCAATTTCTCTAATGAATATTGATGCAAAAATTTTAAATAAAATATTAGCAAAAAGATTGCAGCAACTCATTACAAGAATAATACACTATGACCAGGTAGGATTTATTCCAGGAATGCAAGGCTGGTTCAATATTAGGAAAACTATTAGAATAATTGACCATATCAACAACAAAACTAGCAGAAACCATATGATCATCTCAATAGATGCAGAAAAAGCCTTTGACAAAGTACAACACCCATTCCTATTGAAAACACTAGAAAGCATAGGAATAAGTGGAACCTTCCTCAAAATTATAAATAGCATCTACCTAAAACCATCGACAAGCATTATTTGTAATGGGGATAAACTAGATGCATTCCCAATAAGATCAGGGGTGAAACAAGGATGTCCATTATCACCCCTATTATTCAATTTGGTACTAGAAACATTAGCTGTAGCAATAAGAGAAGAAAAAGAAATTGAAGGAATTAGAATAGGAAAAGAAGAAACTAAATTATCACTTTTTGCAGATGATATGATTTTTCTAGAGAATCCTAGAGAATCAAGTAAAAAACTACTTGAAATAATAAACAACTTTAGCGAAATTGCAGGATATAAAATAAACCCACATGAATCCTCAGCATTCCTATACATTACTGACAAAGCCCAACAGCAAGACATAGAAAGAGAAATTCCATTCAAAGTTACTGAAGGCACTATAAAATATTTGGGAGTCTATTTGCCAAGACAAATCCAGGGCCTATATGAACATAACTATGAAACACTTTTCATGCGAATAAAATCAGATCTAAATAAATGGAAAAATATCAGTTGCTCATGGTTAGGTCGAGCTAATATAATACAAATGACAATTTTACCTAAATTAATCTATCTATTCAGTGCCATACCAATAGAACTACCAAAAAATTTTTTTACTGAGCTGGACAAAATAATAACAAACTTCATTTGGAAAAATAAGAGGTCTAGAGTATCTAGGATATTAATGAAAAGACATGCTAGAGAAGGTGGCTTAGCCACACCAGATATTATACTGTACTACACAGCAGCAGTCATCAAAACTGCCTAGTACTGGTTAAGAAACAGGGGTGTGGATCAGTGGAATAGGATAGGTACATAAGTAGGAGAAATCAACAAGTTTAGCAATCTACTCTTTGATAAACCCAAAGAGGCCAGCTTCTGGGCTAATAATTCACTATTTCACAAAAACTGTTGGGAAAATTGGAAAATGGTAAGGCAAAAACTGGGCATAGACCAATATCTTACACCATATACCAAAATAAAGTCAAAATGGGTTCATGATTTAGGAGTAAAAGCTGATACTCTAAGTAATTTGGGAAAGCAAGGAATAGTTTACTTATCAGATTTATGGAAAAGTAAAGAATTCATGACCCAACAAGAGATAGAGAGCATTACAAAATGCAAAATGGATAATTTTGATTATGTCAAATTGAAATGTTTTTGTACAAAAAAAGCCAATGCAAAAAGAATTAGGAGGGAAGCAGAAAATTGGGAGAAAATCTTTGCAACTTGTATCTCTGATAAAGGCCTCATTTCTCAAATATACAGGGAACTGAGCCAAATATATAGGAATACAAGCCATTCCCCAATTGAGAAATGGTCAAAGGTTATGAACAGGCAGTTTTCAGAGGAAGAAATTAAAGCTATCTATAGGCATATGAAAAAATGCTCTGGATCACTACTGATTAGAGAGATGCAAATCAAAACAACTCTTAGATACCACATCTCTCCTGTCAGATTGGCTAAAATAACAAAACAGGAAAATGATAAATGCTGGAAAGGATGTGGGGAAATTGGAACATTGTTGCATTGCTGGTGGAGTTGTGAGCTGATCCAGCCATTTTGGAGAGCAGTTTGGAACTATGCCCAAAGGGCTATAGAAATGTTCATACCCTTTGACCCAGCAATACCACTTCTAGGGTTGTATCCCAAAGAAATCACACAAGCGGGAAAAGGACCTATATGTACAAAAATATTTATAGCAGCTCTTTTTGTGGTAGCCAAGAATTGTAAATTAAAGGGATGCCCATCAATTGGGGAATGGCTGAACAAGCTGTGGTATATGAAGGTGATGGAATACTATTGTGCCATAAGAAACGGGGATGATACCGACTTCATAACAACCTGGAAAAACCTACACGACATAATGCTGAGTGAGCGGAGCAGAGCCAGGAGAACATTGTACACAACCACAGATATATGGATTCCGTGAGGACCAACCCTGACATACTTCGCTCTTCTCAGCAACCTAAGGTGCAAGGACAACTCCAGGGGACTCACGATGGAGAATGCTATCTTCATCCAGAGAAAAACTGTGAAGTTTGAATACAGATCGAGGGGTACTACATGCTCGCCTTTTTTTGCTTCTCTTTTGTTTTTGTTTTTGGGTTTTTTTTTTTGGTTCTGTTTCTTCTTTCTCATGATTCATTCCATTGGTCAAAATTCTTCTCCACAACTTGACTAGTGCATAAATTAATTCAATGCGAAGTTATACATGACAGTTATATGAGATGAGATTCCATGCCATCTTGGGGATGGTAGGGGGGAGGGAGGGGAGAAAATCTGGAACTCAAAACTATGTAGAACCGTGTGTGGTAAACTAAAAATAAATAAATTAAAAAAGAAAAAAAATGTTACAAAATTAAAAAAAACTCTAATTCAACAAAGAACAGTGTATAACATCTTTCATCTTCTTAAAGACACAAAGCACATGTAAATCTATTTCTATTTGCTGAATCCCCAAAGAGGCTTTATCCTCTTAATCCACCTGGGTAAGGAGGGATACGTTACAGCATACAGCTAGCACTTCCTGGAACACCAACAGAAGCAGAGAGGCCACCTGAGCCTCAACCTACTATGTGTTACCATTCCACCAATTCAACAAGAGCATTCAAATCCAAATCTACTGATTATCATTGATCGTTGTAAGATGGATCTAGTTCAGATTAGTCTGATTTCTCAGGTTCAGAGTTGGAACAAAAAGGAAATGCTCATAGGCTAACAGTTAACAAGAGGACATTTACTTAGCCATATCAGGGAAAAGGAAATTCATCAAGGACAGTAATATTGATTAAATTGAACACAGCTTTGCTTCCTCTGTATTGGCCCTGAGCAAAGAATCCGTGTGTGTGTGTGTGTGTGTGTGTGTGTGTGTGTGTGTGTGTGTGTGCTTGCCATGTTGTTCTGCTAATAAGGAGATTAAGGGACAAGCTTCTGATTCATTATGTGCTGCTTTTTGTGTTTAGACTATTAGTAAGTTTCTTCCATAGTTAGAGCCATAGTGTTCTGTTTCAGTTCTTTAAAACATAGTCTCTCCTATATGACTCCCTAGAGGAGAGAGCATAGAGGAGAGAGGGCCTCAGCATAATGCTCCTACTATGGTATGCATTAAATATTTATTTCTTGTTGAAATCAGGAACACAATAAATATATATAAACAATATGGAAAAATTACATATTATATATGCACATGTGGTGACTAGCAAATTATTTTTACACTCTGATATTCAACTAGCCAAACTAATATGCTCTCCTCACAAAAGGGTTTACACGTAACACTTAGGTGAATATTTTTGCTTAGGAATACAATTCATTGAATATTATACTTAGCTTTGATGTAGGAAGTCATGCAAAATAGCAAAACAAGTTGAAACTTCCCAGAGAATTTAGGCAGAAAAATTATAATTAAAGTGTTGGTATTTTGCCAGACCATCAAATATACATTGGAATCTTTCAAAACTGATCAGAGAGTCAGTAAAATCCTTTACTTACCTAAAATCATTGCATTCTGGTAGAGAAGTGAGTGGAGAAGAATAAGTCCATTGTTTTCAGAAGCCCATGATCATCTGAGAAGGTAAAGTGGAAACAGTCCATATATACCAAAATATCAACAACAGTGCTTTATGTGATAGCAAAGATCTCAGGAGGAAAAAAATCCATTGACTGAGGAATGAGTAAACAAATTTTGGCACATGAATACAACAGAATATATACTGATGTAAGAAATAAGGCATATACAGAATTCAGAGAAGTATGGGAAAATATATATGAACTGATCAGAAAAAGGAAAGCATAGACAACTACAAAAAGTAAATGGAGAGAACAGTAAAAACAAAACAAAGATACGATTGTATAATCATAATGAACAAGCTTGTTCACAGAGTAGGACAGAGAAATACATCATCAATCATTCTTTCTTTGCAGAAGCAGGGTATTATGGACATGGATATTATTTTACATTACCAGACACCATTGATTGTTGGTTGATTTTGCCGAACTTTTCTTTCTTTGTTTAATTCTTTGTTAGAAGAATTGAGGAGAGAAATAGGGGATACACTGAGAAAGGAAGGTGATATATAAACAAAAGCAAGAATATTTTTTTAAGTGTGTCATCTTCCAAATCTGAGTGTCAGGAAGATAACTCTTCTGAATAACTGTATATTTATTACCTACTTCACAATATTATTTTTAGGTTCAAATTACATATGATGTATAAATTGTGTTTGGAACTTTCAAGTTCAAAAGCTCTATATAAATAGGAGTTGTTAATATCTCTTTACCATGATGAACTGGACTCCTGTTATTGTCATATCGGAGGTAACAGCAGAGAAAAACTTGGGGGGGGGAGGTAGAGAAAGCATGTGTTCCCCTTCCAATTTTGAAGAATTTTAATTAAAATAATTTTCCAATATGGGCAGGAGAATCAAAGAATGAATCGCTAGATTGTGAATGTATGGAAATGAGAATCATACAGGAAGATTTGAGAGAATAGTTGATCTAAGAAAAAAATGCAGCTGTTCTCTCTTATAGCAGTTTTTTAATCTGCTGTTTATATATCGGGAATGCATACAATTTTCATGCATTGATCTTGTGGTGCTGTATGATAATATGGAAAAAGAGAATATATTCTTTTGCAAACAAAAAAGGATCTTTTGTTGACTATGAGTATCATAATACCCTAAAAAGAGGGGGGGGGTCTTAAAAGAATAAGAATAGACAAAAAATTCAAAATAATAGAAATTTGTCAATTGACTACAATATAAAGGGATCTTGGGACACAGACAGGAACTGGATTTGTAAGTTCTTTGGTAGAAGGAGGTTACTGGTGAGGAAACTCCTTCTAACAAAGTAGCTCAACACTTTTTCTGCAACTAAAAGTGTTAAATAGCTGCCTATAGAATTAAGAGGTTAAATGACTTTCTTAGTATCATATAAACAGTATGTTTCAGAAGAAGCACTTAAACACAGAACTTCTTGACTGTAAGGCTGGCTTTTTGCTTTACTGTCCTGAGTCTCAGAATTTTGATTCTGTTGACAAGAAATAGAATGATGCATGTAAATAAAACAGGGTCTTCCTAGTAGCAATTTAGCTTGAATACTGGACTCAAGAGGGCTCCAGAAATTCAAGAGAAGAGTCCATTTGACATGATGCTGTTCCAATTATTGCTGTATTTTCAACGAGAAGTAATTCAGAGATTCCTAGCCATTGATGAAAGACTCCTTTTGATTTTCTAGAGTATGTGGGTTAGTCGTAATCTCAATGCCATGATTATAAGATTTGGAGTTTACACTTTGAAAAGACCATAAGAGATCATGAAGTTCACTTTCTCTCTCTCTCTCTCTCTCTCTCTCTCTCTCTCTCTCTCTCTCTCTCCCTGCCCCCTCTTTCTCTCTCCCTCCCACTCCCTCTCCCTCTCTCTTTGCATGTCTCCATTATTTTTTCTTAGAAGACATATTTCTTAAATTATCTCTTTTATTTTATTTTCCAGTTTAGAGTTTTGTTTGCAGATCACTCTTTAAAATTAAGTTTCACAGAAGATGTTGAGCTGTATGGAGAGAGTTTCCTCACCTAGAAGTTCTCTATGCCATAGAATTCATAGGTTCGGTACCTATCCTTATATTCTGAATATATGTAATGTCTAACACTTTCTCAAAGCTAAGGTATTAGAGGGGATTTAAGAGAAGGAAAGTTATCAAATGATATATATTGCATTATAGTTGTATCCCTGTACACAAAGTGAAAAAGAATATGGAAGAGACTATATGGAAAATAGAGGGAAAAAACAAAACATTTTCACTAAAAATATACAGATAATTGTGACAAAAGTAGGTTTAGGTACAGAATAACCAGGAAACCCCTCAATAACTCATTGTATTGATAATTTGGGTAAGTACAGTTATACCACATTTGGTGTCCATCTGCCACCCAAATATCACCTGTGGCTACAACATCAACACCCCTAGTAAAACTGTTTCAGCAGGTAGGCTAAGGGCAAACAAAAGACTTCTGAGTTAGAGGGATGTCTAACCCAAGTGCATGAAAACTTCCCCCAGCAGAATGGGCAGACAAGAATAAGTTGTTTCAGTGGCTATAAAGGTACCTGAAGAAGGCATTGTAGAGGGCTTAGGGCTTGGATAGCCCTAAGACATCAAAGTCATTCACTTCATCCCAGGCCACTGGACTTTGATGTCTCTGAGAGAAAGAGTGAGACTTGAGACTGTACAACTCTATCTCACTTAAATACACTTCATGTGAAGTCAGGACATCGCCCCATAATGTTACCATTCCTCTTCCAAAACTAAGGCCAAACAACAGTTATTTGGACAGACAACTGATACTTTACTCAGGTTTCTTTCCACTACCAGGGCTGAAGAGCCTTCATCCTCAAGGCCACATGTGGCCTTCTAGGTCCTCAAATGCCACACTTTGATTGAATCCAAACTTCAAAGAACAAATAAAGGGATTTGTTCTGTGAAGTTTGGATTCAGTCAAAGGGCCACACTTGAGGACCTAGAGGGACACATATGGCCTCTAGGCCACACGTCCCCCAGCCCCACATGACTATACTAAACTGTCTCTGTGGTGTAAGTGATTTGCTGAGCTCTAAAAGACAGCAGATACTAAAATTTAGGTCTTCTGGATGGGGGGCGGAGCCAAGATGGCAGCTGGTAAGCAGGGACTGGAGTGAGCTCCGTACCCGAGTCCCTCCAAAAACCTATAAAAAATGGCTCTGAACCAATTCTAGAATGGCAGAACCCACAGAACAGCAGAGGGAAGCAGGGCTCCAGCCCAGGACAGCCTGGATGGTCTCTGGGTGAGGTCTATTCCACACGGACCTGGGAGCTGGGAGCTGGGAGCTGGGAACGGAGTGGAGCAGAGCCCAGCCTGAGCGGCGTGGACCATCCAGAACAGAAGCTGGGCGGAGTGGGCCCTAGCACCCTGAATACGTGAGCTGCAGCAGTTACCAGACCCCTCGACACACAAACACCAAAGACGGCGGAGAAGGTTGGTGGGAGAAGCTTGGGGAGTGGAAGGAGTTCGCGGTTCGGCTTCCAGCCCTGGGGGCAGCGGAGGTGGGGCAGCTACAGCTGTTGTTACTTCCAGCTCCAGGCCCACCTGGTGGGAGGAATTAAGTGGCAGATCAGAGCAGGAGTGCAACATTCTGCTGAAGATCTAAGCCCAGTCTGGACTGGGGGTTCTTGGGGAAGGAGTAGTGCGGCTCTGACAGAGCTGGCACCTCCCCCCCAAACGTGGAACATAGAACTCGTTAGTCGACAAGCAGTCATACCCCACTGAAAAACTCAAAGGTCAAGTTAGTTGGTTGGGAATATGGCCAGGCAGCGAAAACACGCCCAGATTCAGTCTCAGACTTTGGATTCTTTCTTTGGTGACAAAGAAGACCAAAACATACAGCCTAAAGAAGACAACAAAGTCATAGAGCCTACAACAAAAGCCTCCAAGAAAAACATGAACTGGCCCCAGGCCATAGAAGAACTCAAAAAGGATTTGGAAAAGCAAGTTAGAGAAGTAGAGGAAAAATTGGGAAAAGAAATGAGAAGGATGCGAGAAAACCATGAAAAACAGGTCAATGACTTGCTAAAGGAGACCCAAAAAAATACTGAAAAATACACTGAAGAAAACAACACCTTAAAAAACAGACTAACTCAAATGGCAAAAGAGCTCCAAAAAGCCAATGAGGAGAAGAATGCCTTGAAAGGCAGAATTAGCCAAATGGAAAAGGAGGTCCAAAAGACCACGGAAGAAAATACTACCTTAAAAATGAGATTGGAGCAAGTGGAAACTAGTGACTTTATGAGAAATCAGGATATTATAAAACAGAACCAAAGGAATGAAAAAATGGAAGACAATGTGAAATATCTCCTTGGAAAAACCACTGAACTGGAAAATAGATCCAGGAGAGATAATTTAAAAATTATTGGACTACCTGAAAGCCATGATCAAAAAACAGCCTAGATATCATCTTTTAAGAAATTGTCAAGGAGAACTTCCCTGATATTCTAGAGCCACAAGGCAAATAGAAATTGAAAGAATCCATCGATCGCCTCCTCAAATAGATCCCAAAAAGAAATCTCCTAGGAATATTGTTGCCAAATTCCAGAGCTCCCAGATCAAGGAGAAAATACTGCAAGCAGCCAGAAAGAAACAATTTGAGAATTGTGGAAACCCAATCAGAATAACCCAAGATCTGGCAGCTTCTACATTAAGAGATCGAAGGGCTTGGAATGCGATATTCCGGAGGTCAATGGAGATAGGATTAAAACCTAAAATCACCTACCCAGCAAAACTGAGTATCATGTACCAAGGCAAAATATGGATTGTCAATAAAATAGAGGACTTTCAAGCTTTCTCAGTGAAAAGACCAGAACTGAATAGAAAATTTGACTTTCAAACACAAGGATCAAGAGAAGCATGAAAAGGTAATCAAGAAACGGAAATTTCAAGGGACTTACTAAAGTTGAACTGTTTTGTTTACATTCCTACATGGAAAGATGATGTGTATGATTCATGAGACCTCAGTATTAGGGTAGTTGAAGGGAATATGCATATATGTATATATATGTTTATGTATATATATAAGTGAATGTGTATGTATGTATATATCTATGTGTATATGTATGTATGTGTATGTATGTGTATATGCATATATATATGTGTTTTATATATATATGTATATATATATATGTAAAAGAGAGAGAGGAGACACAGGGTGAGTTGAAGATGAAGGGAAGATATCTAAAAGAAATAAAATTAAATTAAGGGATGAGAGAGCAACATACTGAGAGAGGGAGATAGGGAGAGATAGAATGGGGTGGATTATCTTGCATAAAGGTGGCAAGAGGAAGCAGTTCTGTGGGAGGAGGGGAGAGGGCAGGTGAGGGGGGAATGAGTGAACCTTGCTCTCATCAGATTTGGCCTGAGAGGGAATACCATACATACTCAGTTGGGTATCTTACCCCACAGGAAAGAAGAGGGAGGAAGATAAAAAAAAATTAAAGGGGGGGGATGATGGAGGGGAAGGCAGATGGGGGTGGAGGTAATCAAAACAAACACTTTGGAAAGGGGACAGGGTCAAGGGAGAAAATTCAATAAAGCGGGATGGGTTGGGAAGGAGCAAAATGTAGTTAGCCTTTCACAACATGAGTATTGTGGAAGGGTTATACATAATGATACATATGTGGCCTAGGTTGAATTGCTCTACTTCTTAGGGAGGGTGGTTGGGAAGGGAAGAGGGGAGAGAATTTGGAACTCAAAGTTTTAAAATCAGATGTTCAAAAACAAATTTTTTTGCATGCAACTAAAAAATAAGATACACAGGCAATGTGGCGTAGAAATTTATCTTGCCCTACAAGAAAGGAAGGGAAAAGGGGATGAGAGGGGAGGGTGGTGATAGAGGGGAGGGCTGACTGGGGAACAGGGCAACCAGACTATAAGCCATCTTGGAGTGGGGGGGAGGGTAGAAATGGGGAGAAAATTTGTAATTCAAACTGTTGTGAAAATTAATGCTGAAAACCAAATATGTTAAATAAATAAATTTAGGCGGAGCCAAGATGGCGGCTGGTAAGCACGGACTAGAGTGAGCTCCGTACCCGAGTCCCTCCAAAAACCTATAAAAATGGCTCTGAACCAATTCTAGAACGGCAGAACCCACAGAACAGCAGAGGGAAGCAGGGCTCCAGCCCAGGACAGCCCGGATGGTCTCTGGGTGAGCTCTATTCCACACGGAGCTGGGAGCTGGGAGCTGGGAGATGGGAACGGAGTGGAGCAGAGCCCAGCCTGAGCGGCATGGACGATCCAGACCGGAAGCCGGGCGGAGGGGGCCCTAGCGCCCTGAATACGTGAGCAGTTACCAGACCCCCCGACCCACAAACACCAAAGACTGCAGAGAAGGTTAGTGGGAAAAGCTGCTGGAGTGGAAGGAGTTCGCGGTTCGGCTTCCAGCCCCGGGGGCAGCGGAGGTGGGGCAGCTACAGTTGTTGTTACTTCCGGCTCCAGGCCCACCTGGTGGGGGCAATTAAGTGGCGGATCACAGCAGGGGTGCACAGCCTGCCGAAGATCTGAGCCCAGTCTGGACTGGGGGTCCTTGGGGAAGGAGGGGTGCGGCTCTGACAAAGATGGCACCTCCCCCCCAAATGTAGAACATAGAACTCTATAATCTACAAGCAGTCATACCCCACTGAAAAGCTCAAGGGTCAAGTTAGTTGGTTGGGAATATGGCCAGGACGCGAAAACGCGCCCAGATTCAGTCTCAGACTTTGGATTCTTTCTTTGGTGACAAAGAAGACCAAAACATACAGCCTAAAGAGGACAGCAAAGTCATAGAGCCTACAACCAAAGCCTCCAAGAAAAACATGAACTGGCCCCAGACCATAGAAGAACTCAAAAAGGATTTGGAAAAGCAAGTTAGAGAAGTAGAGGAAAAATTGGGAAGAGAAATAAGAAGGATGCGAGAAAACCATGAAAAACAATCAATGACTTGCTAAAGGAGACCCAAAAAAATACTGAAAAATACACTGAAGAAAACAACACCTTACAAAATAGACTAACTCAAATGGCAAAAGAGCTCCAAAAAGCCAATGAGGAGAAGAATGCCTTGAAAGGCAGAATTAGACAAATGGAAAAGGAGGTCCAAAAGACCACTGAAGAAAATACTACTTTAAAAATTAGATTGCAGCAAGTGGAAGCTAGTGACTTTATGAGAAATCAGGATATTATAAAACAGAACCAGAGGAATGAAAAAATGGAAGACAATGTGAAATATCTCCTTGGAAAAACCACTGACCTGGAAAATAGATCCAGGAGAGATAATTTAAAAATTATTGGACTACCTGAAAGCCATGATCAAAAAAAGAACCTAGATACCATCTTTCAGGAAATTATCAAGGAGAACTGCCCTGAAATTCTAGAGCCACAGGGCAAAATAGAAATTGAAAGAATCCATCGATCGCCTCCGCAAATAGATCCCAAAAAGAAATCTCCTAGGAATATTGTTGCCAAATTCCAGAGCTCCCAGATCAAGGAGAAAATACTGCAAGCAGTCAGAAAGAAACAATTTGAATATTGTGGAAACCCAATCAGAATAACCCAAGACCTGGCAGCTTCTACATTAAGAGATCGAAGGGCATGGAATGCGATATTCCGGAGGTCAATGGAGCTAGGATTAAAACCTAGAATCACCTACCCATCAAAACTGAGTATCATGTTCCAAGGCAAAATATGGACTTTCAATAAAATGGAGGACTTTCAAGCTCTCACAGTGAAAAGACCAGAACTGAATAGAAAATTTGACTTTCAAACACAAGAATCAAGAGAAGCATGAAAAGGTAATCAAGAAATGGAAATTGCAAGGGACTTACTAAAGTTGAACTGTTTTGTTTACATTCCTACATGGAAAGATGATGAGTATGATTCATGAGACCTCAGTATTAGGGTAGTTGAAGGGAATATGCATATATATATATGCATATATATATATATATGTTTATGTATATATATAAGTGAATGTGTATGTATGCATGTATCTATGTGTATATGTATGTATGTGTATGTATGTGTATATATATATATATATATGTAAAAGAAAGAGAGCAGACACAGGGCGAGTTGAGGATGAAGGGAAGATAGCTAAAAGAAATAAAATGAAATTAAGGGATGAGAGAGTAACTTACTGAGAGAGGGAGATAGGGAGAGATAGAATGGGGTGGATTATCTCCCATAAAGGTGGCAAGAGGAAGCAGTTCTAGGAGAGGAGGGGAGTGGGCAGGTGAGGGGGGAATGAGTGAACCTTGCTCTCATCAGATTTGGCCTGAGGGGGAATACCATACATACTCAGTTGGGTATCTTACCCCACAGGAAAGAAGAGGGAGGAAGATAAAAAAAAAAATAAAAGGCAGGGGGATGATGGAGTGGAGGGCAGATGGGGGTGGAGGTAATCAAAACAAACACTTTGGAAAGGGGACAGGGTCAAGGAAGAAAATTCAATAAAGCGGGATGGGTTGGGAAGGAGCAAAATGTAGTTAGCCTTTCACAACATGAATATTGTGGAAGGGTTATACATAATAATACATGTGTCGCCTAGGTTGAATTGCTCAACTTCTTAGGGAGGGTGGGTGGGAAGGGAAGAGGGAAGGGAATTTGGAACTCAAAGTTTTAAAATCAGATGTTCAAAAACAAAAAAACTTTTTGTATGCAACTAAAAAATAAGATACACAGGCAATGGGGCGTAGAAATTTATCTTGCCCTACAAGAAAGGAAGGGAAAAGGGGATGAGAGGGGAGGGGGGTGATAGAGGGGAGGGCTGACTGGGGAACAGGGCAACCAGAATATAAGCCATCTTGGAGTGGGGGGGAGGGCAGAAATGGGGAGAAAATTTGTAATTCAAACTGTTGTGAAAATCAATGTTGAAAACCAAATATGTTAAATAAATAAATTGCATTAAAAAAAAATAAAATAAATAAATTTAAATTAAAAAAATAAAAATAAATAAAAATAAAACAATAAAAAAAATTTAGGTCTTCTGAAAACTAGCTAGGTGTCCTTTGAATTTTACCACACTGCCCCATCAACTTTGAATAGTCCGAAGATTCTTCTTCTCGATTTATTGTGCTAAAGTAGGTAGAGAGCTGTCCTTGGAATAAGTAAAACCTGGATTTAAGTCATGGCTTCGACACAAGCTAGCTGTGTGACCCCTCCCTGATCCTGATAAATCAAAGCTCTAGGCAAGTCTCTAATAATGTGAGTTGTAGAAAAGATGACACACTTATCAGGAGTCCACTGTATCTGTGAAATCAAAGGTCCAGTCAATATCCCTACGACTAATCCATATAATTTGTGAATTTACCTAATTTCCATGTCATTCTCTTACTGGTATAAAAATCCTATAAATACCAAAAGTGGAATGATGGTTCTAAAGCCCCATGCAGAGCAAATCCTAATTAGGTACTAATGAAGAGGGAGGATTCTAAAAGTGACAGAAGTAAGGAAGCATCCACAAGAGAAGATTTGGCATGAGGCTGCTAGTAAATGTGCACTGGTAGACAAGCTCCTGGGGTGGGCTTGCTGCTTTATCAAGAAAGCTCTTTTGATGGGAACATCTTTTAATCTCCCATCTGTATTTCTCCTCCTCCTCAAGTCCAACCTGCTGAGTTTATGCTCAACATACTTCTTGGCAAAGCCCCCTGACGGGATTCTATTGTTCTAGCTTCTCCTTAAACATTTCATGGGAAAGAAGAGAAACAAAATTTATGGAGTAATTGATTTCTTTTAAGGAAGCATAAATGCTTTCTCTCATTTGTTGCTTGGGCATGGAGCACAATGCTTAAAACCCAGTAATTCACTTCTGCCTTTTAATTTCTCATGGTATTTGTTATTCTTTTTAAAACAAATTCTAATTGTGGACCTAGAGGGTGTAAATACCAAAGGGGGAGAGCTGCTTTAAATAAGAGGGCACTCAGAAAACCATTTCCCCCTCCTCCATTTCCAGAATCCAGGCAAGACAGGATAAAAGTGAGATTTGATGATTAGAAAAATGGGATGGGTAGGGGTGGGAAAAAATATGCTAAAAGTTATTACAAAGTTAAATATTTCTTCTTTGTTTTCAAAAGAGAAAGCAACATAATGACCCTTCTAAATCCAAAATGGCAAAGAACACAATAATTCTAAAAGGGTATCAAACATTCTTAGGATTGTTTGGGAGGCTCATAGGATAATTCATGTAGAAGAATGATTAGACATATTTTAGTTAGCTTAAGGGAACAGAACATAAGGACCAGTGGGTGGAAAAGACAGGGGCGTGAGTTTTGCTTAACATAACTAAAATCTTCCTCACTAGACCTTTTGGAAAACAGTATGGTCAGCCTCAAGAAATATTTCTCCATAAACAGAGGATTAAGAAAAAAATTGGATCGTCATGTTTTGGAAATTTTGTAGAGAGGGTTCATGCTTGGTTCCCTCTGAAATGCCTTAAAAACTTAAGGTTCTATGATTATAGGAAAATCAAGATTTATACTAAATAATCAGAATCATAGAATTTGAGCATTGGAAGGGACATCAATGGTGACCTAGTCTAATCCATAAGCAAAAGAAATTCCAGCTATAACACAACCCAAGTTATCATTCAGTCTCTCCTTACATTAGTTTGTATGTGTGCATGCACATACACACGTGCACACACATGCATTCCATTTGATCATTTTAAAGTGTTTTCTTATCAAATATTCAAGAATCTAAGCATGAGTAAATAATTTACACAGTTATATTTATATATTCTATGAAAGTGTAACTATTTTAACTATATCATATTATAAATGTGACCTTAGTCTCATTTCTTAAAGGCTATTCTGGCAAACAAAATCTCTTCTGGATCTGAAAAAGCTAGAAAAGATTCAAATAGAGATCTAATGGAAGACTGTCATATAAGGACTAGGTCATGGATTGTGGAGAGCAGAACTAAAACCAGGATTGGGTAGCAAGAGATTCAGTTCAAGGCACCACCCGATTCTGAAGGAATCAGATGGAGAAATTTTGTGTGAAAAGCTAATGCCTCTTTACTACACCCAAAGTGGGTATAGGGAGGGGAGGGGCTATGTGTCTATACATAGAAAGATGACGTTAGGAAAACTAACCCCTCCCCTTAAACAACATTTACATATACATAATTATGTGAGCCCTCTTCCATCTTCTGCACCAGACATTTGCATCTGGGGAAGTCAAGGCCAGAAAGAGGTTCTTCCCATGGATTACCATGGCCTTAACACCCTGGCCACCTGTCACTAGGACAGGAAGGGTGCCAATAGTTCCTGACACCTGAAAAGTGTTAACAAAATTTATAGTGTTTACACTAGAGTTAAATACTATAACACTCAGCTACAGTAAATAAAAACAATAAAGAACTGATGGTTAGTCATTAAAAAAAAACAACTGACTTTTTTTTGGGGGGGAAGGACTCATAAATTCCATTGGCCATAAAGATGGCATTAAAGTGAGGTTGTATAAAAAAGAAAAATTATCAAAAATATTTGAAGTCAATTTGAAACCAAATCAAAAGAATGAAGCACTAGAAATGCTACATCTATTCCCAGAAACTGAGAGAGAAAATCTATGAAGTTATGCTTTCCATCAGAATCATCCACTGAAATATTGAGACCAAGAGACTCTCATTGGCACAGCAGGAAGTGAAAGATTCAATAATGGCGATGAGGATAGCCTTTCAATGAGAACTCCTGTTTAGCCTTTGAGTCTCACCCAGGGGAAATGATGGAAACCTGGTAGCTTAGATGTCCAATGCCTTCCAGCTGTTTTCATCTTTAGACTAATGATCATTTAAAAGACCAATCCTTCTCACCATGGGCACATCCAAATGATTTTCATGAATTTCCTCAGACTAAATAAAACCACTTCGATGACCAGATATTAGAGTGAATAAAATGTTTCTTCCACTCCTAACACACTGCTTCTTTCTTCTACCTTCCTTGGCCCTATGAATAAAAAGAAAAACAAAATAAGAAAAGAAAAGATTAAAGAGGTGGAAGGGAAATATTAGGAATATGTGTCTCCTTGGGTTCAGTCTGTAAACGTATGTTCCACTGTACTCACTACTTTCTCAGTCATACACAATAATCTTTCCTTCTCTCCCTTTCTTTCTTAATACTTCTCTCTTCTCTCCTCTTTTCTTCTGTTCTCATTATCACTCCTCTTTTTCTCCTTTCTCTCCTCTCCTCTTTCTTTTCTCCTTTCTCCCTACTCTCTTTTTTCCTCTTTCCTCACCTCTCCTTTCTCTGTTCTTTGTCCTCTTTCCTCTTTTCTTCACACATATTTTTTTCTCCTCTCTTTTCTCTTTTTCCCTTAATTCTTTTCCCTTTCACTCTCTTGTCTTTTTTTATTTTCTCTCTCATTCTTTTTTCTCACTACCACTCCCTTTGCATCTATCTTCCCATGTTTTCATGCTTAACATCCTGGATTTTTTTAAACTTTTTTTCAAAATAACTACTTTTTACTTAGTTATCCTTTGTTATCAAATAAGTAATTCAGGAGCAATTCCTCTGTTGTTCAAGAAAATGCCTTTTAAACTCTTTAAAGGGAGGGAATCTGTTCCTAAGATATCCCTGTGCATTGAAATAATGATTTATTAATGTGCAATATAGCTTCAGATAAGTATGGCCCATGGTGAAGTACTTCTTTCCTAGAAAACAGCTTCCTATAAAGACATGTTGCCTAGTTATAAGGAGTCACCTCAAGGGTATCTGTGTAAATTTGCCTACATTCTTTACAGCCAGGCCTCAGATACCCTATAAATGTCATTCTAGTTTTAATGATCATTTTCAAAATTCCTTTGGAAGCAAAAGTGCTCATTGGAAGTGAATGGCAGTTTTGTTTTGCCAGAAACCCCATGCATATGCTGAATTTCATCCCACTATTTCTGCTTAGCCTGCATGGCAAGGAATGGAATATAATTTTGCAAAATTGTCACCATATTACTGAATTTTCTCCAGTTTGGGGTGTTGTCAAATGAATCAGATGCAAAAAGCTTTCCTTATCCTCCCTCCTTCATTGCAGCCTTAAAGGGCAATAATACATAGGCACTGGGTAAAGTTTCCACAAAAACTGCAGCTTCCTAAAGCAAGAGTTAATTTTTGAGTTACAATGGATTGCAAAATACATTTTATAATTGGCCTAAAAAGCAAGCATATATAAACCTCCCCCCCCCAATTTCATAGGTCTTTCTGAAAGGGACCCTAGTGGACATCTAGTGCAACCCTTTCATTTTACAGATGAGGAAACTGAGGCCCCAGTTTGGATTATAAACTTTAGTGCTCTGACTACACAGATAGTTTTCATTCTCTTGTACCAGAATGCTTTCTACTCTAAATTTATTCAGCAAGCATATCTTAATCAATTACATGTGAAAAACATTGTGCTAAGTCCTGAGGAAGAGATCAAGTTTAGCCAGGTTTCTTTCTTCACAGAGCTTAAGTTTAGGGAGTGGTATCTTTGCCCATATGACACTAACAATGCATGATATACCCATTGAAGAGGTACAAATAAGAGCTGTATGAGGTTCAATGGATAGAACATTATCTACATATACATACATATATTTGTGTGTGTGTATATATATATATATATATATATATATATATATATATACACATATATATGTATATGTGTGGGGAAGGGAGGTTAGAGAAGACTTCTGAGAAATGGTGGCATTTGAATTTGGCTTTAAAGAATAAGTAAGAAATTAGTGAGGCAGCTAGGCAGCAATTCATGAAGCAGCTTCTTGGCTCAGTGGATAGTGCTAGGCCTAGAGTCAGGAAGACCTGAGTTCAAAACCAGCCTTATACACTCAGTAGTTGTGTGGCCCCAGACAACTCACATCCCTGTTTGCCTCAGTTCCTCATCTGTAAAATGAGCTGGAGATGAAAATGGCAAGCCATGCTAGTATCTTTGCCAAGAAAACCCCAAGGGGCAGTTATGTGGCACAGTGAGTAGAGCACTGGCCTTGGAGTCAGGAGGACCTGAGTTCAAATCTGGCTCGAGACACTTGACATACTTAATAGCTGTGTGACTTTGGGCAAGTTACTTAACTCCAATTGCCTTGCCTTACCCCCCTACAAAAAAACACAGAGCACCCCAAAAATAAGTCATGAAGAGTTGGATATGACTGAATGGCTGAACAATAGCAATAGGAAATTAATGGGTTTGGGGAAGGGGATAAGGCTTATCAGCCTTAAGGAATAAAGCAAGTGAGGTCCAGATGTGGGAAAGAAGCCATGCTAGTCTAGGTGCTCATCTCCTGTTGCATGTGCTATCATAATTATGTACTAATTTGTTTCCCTTCCTCCAGTCTCTTCCTACTCCAACACATCTTCTACCTAGCTGCTGAAATAGCCCAGCTAAAGCACAATTCTGACATTTCAATCACCTCTTCAAGGATCTTCAGTTGTAATCTATTGTTTCCAAAATATAATACAAATTCCTCAGCTTGTTTTTTGAAGGCCTTTACAGTAGGCCTCCAATCTACCTTTTCAGACTCATCACATATTCTTTTTCTTCATGTTCTAGGCTCTCTTCAAACTAACCTATATGGCTATTCCTCAAATTTAAGATGCCCTCCGTGGTCTCCATGCATTCCCATGAGCTGTGGTGAATTCCTAGAATATGTTCATTCCTCACTTCCATCTCAAAATCCTTGCTATTAACAATAACTAATGGTACTTCAAGTGCTACCTTGTACAGGAAACCTTTCCTGATCCGCTTAACTGCTAGGGTTTTTTTAATATTATGAACATAACAAACATGGGTATTTCAATATAAAAATACCATAAATATTGGATATTATATTGTTTCAACAATCCGGCTAGCAGCTTCTGTGGGGGTGTAAGATCCACCCACAACCAGCACCCAGAAAGCTGCCGGCACACCGGGAAAGCACAGGTTCTTTTGATCTGCCTTAATAAGGAAAGCAAGGTGAAGGGATTGACAAGTTTACTTTAATCCAGCATACAGACAGCATTCACTTAGTTCAGGGGAAAAAGCCAGCACCCTGAACTTCAGAGCAAAATACAAACAAATTACAAATATCAACAGACAGACCCAATACAATTCATAGTTACCAACATCTAGGTTCAGCCTGGGAGCTCAGAACAAGGGCTGGCCCAGTCACACGTCACTACTGCTGCCGCAAAGAGCTCCAACAGAAAAGGGATCTTCAAGCTGTCTTCTCTCCTCTTATAGAGCTTTTGACATCATCAAGCGTCGTCTGACTGACCAGAGCCTGGGCTCGGGTGATTGGTTCTTGAGTTGACCCCTCCCCCCAGGATGCTGGGAGGTTCACATCCACATAGATTAGGTCAACACCCAATAGGGCATGGCTCTGGGGTCAACACCTCCTCCTAGCCAGCCCCATCCTGGGCCCACCCCAGTCACCAATCCGACCACCCATATAGGTTCCACATCTAATAGGGCTCTGGGCCTGGGGCCCAGCACCCAGCAAGGCTCAACGAAATATGCCAAGTCACTCAAAGAAAACAAAGGTCATTTTGCTTGCCAACACATATATGAAACTATGAGTTTCTAGTGTATATGGTTTGCTTTTTCAAAGAAGGCGTATATTCATTTTGACTTGATAGGTCCAACACTACTCTATTTGTTTATGTCTCTTTCTGAATTCCTGTTTGTTCTTGTCCATGTTTTTATTTTAATTTTCAGTGATGTTCTTTTCTTCATTTTCCATTTTTAACATTACTAACAATAGGTTAAGTGGCATTGTCTTTAATTGGTAGATGATATAAGTCTACTGAAGAGTTTTAAATAATGAACCTAAGGACCTATAAAATCCTGAAAAGCAGTTTGTCCTGGCTTCCTTTTCACTTCCTTTTATGAACCCTTTCTAAACAAAAAATACCTTTTCCCTTCCCCCTTCACCACCCCCAGCAACCCAGCCCTCTCATGATCACTTCACACTGTCAAAATTACTGCCCATGCTGGCCTGCCTTACCTCAAGTTATTTTAAGAAAAAAGAGAATAAATGATAGGAAGTGGGACTGTGATTTCTTTGGTACAGGGAACTCTCAGATCAGGAAACTCTATCTGCTAATGTAGGTCAGAAGATTCTCTGATACTTATAAATTTTTTAAATTAATTTATTTTTAGTTTTCAATGTTCAATTTCACAAGCATTTGAGTTTTAAATTTCTTCTGCCTCCCCTCCCCCCTCCAGAAGACAGCATGCAGTCTGATATAGGCTATACATATACAGTCATATTAAATATATTTTCACATTAGTCATGTTGTAAAGAAGAATTACAACCAATGAGATGAATCATGAGAAAGGAGAAACGAGAGAGAGACAGACAGAGAGAGAGAGAGAGAGAGAGAGAGAGAGAGAGAGAGAGAGAGAGAGAGAGAGGGAGAGAGAGAGAGAGAGAGGAGAGACTGCAAATGGTATCCTTTAATCTACATTCAGACTCCATTGTTCTTTCCCTGGATGTGTATAGCATTTTCCATCATGAGACTTTTGGAGTTGTCTTACAACCTTGCATTGCTGAGAAGTGCTAAGTGTGTCAAGGATGGTCATCATACAATGTGGCTGTAACTGTATACAATGTTCTCCTGGTTCTGCTCCCGTCTCTTAGCATCAGTTCACATAAGTCTTTTCAGGTTATTCTGAAGTCTGCCTACTCATTATTTCTTATAACACAATAGTATTCCATTACATTTGTATATCACAGCTTGTTTAGCCATTCTCCAAATAAAACTTATAGATTTATAAAATTGCATAGAGCACTGATAGGATAAATGACTTGCTTAGGGTCACACAGCCAGCATATGTCAGAGTCAAGACGTGAGCCGAGGTCTTCATGGTTTTGATGCCAAGTCTGTATTCACTGTATCATGTTACCTCTCAGATACAAAAAAAAATGCCCTTTTCTCCTTGCCCAAATCAAAATTCCAATTACCTGGCTAATATAGGTTTCAATTTCTCCTTAACTCCCACAATGTGCCTCTTCCATTCCTCTTATTCAGTAACAAGGATGGTCACTACATGATCTTGAATTTTGGAATTCCTTCCTCTTATCATAACTTTCTATCCTTTCATTTCTCACTCTGCCTTATACGCTACAAGCTTTATTTCTTTTCTTCCCATTACCACTCTCCCCTGTTCTTTGGGGCCTTCTTCATTATTCTACTCTTACTTTCATCCTTTCCTAATCTTTGCCAAGTCATAGATCAGTTCAACTATACACCCTCATTTGACTTTGAGACCCTTTCTCTCTCATTCTATCATTGCTTACTACTTGCCAAACCACAACTCTAGGCTGTTACTACCATATATGTCTCTGCTCCTGTTCAGATGATGTTGGAGCACATCACTAGAAGAAGTCACATCACAATGCCAACCAGATTCACTAAAAGTTTATATTATCTAATATTAAATAGTCCCCATTGTTTTACAGCAATATTATTATTTAAATACTATAAGTATCCATATTAGTTCTTCCAAGTGTTCTTTCTCTTTGCAAACTTCCACACTACTCCTCCCTCAGTAGACAAACTTAATTCTTGGTCAGTTATTTCTTCTCCCCTAGTCCACACCAAAGAATCCCTTTATATCATCCTTCATTTTGTTCTGTCTTGCTTCAATCTATGCAGAATACATCACTCTATTCTTATCAAGACCAATCCTTCTCAGTCCATTATGCCAGTCTTCTATCCCAATATCTTCTGGCAAATAACCCTCTCAATTATCCTATCTTTTTTTTCTCAACTTCAACCATTTCAATCTTTTGTTCCCCTTTTTATCCACAGGCTTTTTCTCTTTTCCTGTTGCCTTAAGGCACGGCAAGGTCCTACATCCTTAAAAACAAATAAAAAACCAAATAAACAAAAAAGGAAAACCTTCATTGAAATTTGTCATCCCTTCATTGCATTGTATCATTCATTCTTTCAATACATTTCTCTTCTCTTTGACAACTGACATTCTACGTAGGAGGAAACCTACTCTTGCTGCCTTTCCTGCATCTCTTCCCACTCAATTTCTATCCTCTTGCATTCTGCCTTCTGACCCACCATTTTCTCCAAATTTATCAGCAGTCTCTCCATTGCTAAATTCAATGGAATTCTCTGAAGTTTTTTTCCCCTCTTGGCTACTATATAGCTTTTGATAATGTTGACCATCTCCACTTCCTGAATATCCTCTCCTCCCTTAATTTCTGTGATGTTGGACTGGATAGCTCATCTTCTTAATTGCCTGACTGGTCCTTCTCAATATGTTGACTCATTCAGTCAGCAAGGATTCATTAAATACTTACTCTATGCCAGCCACTTTGTTAAACGCTCATCTACATGCCGGTTACTAAGTATATCTCTTAGGTAGAGAGTGGGTTGAGCCCTCCAAGAATATTTGAAATTACCAACCCCAGATTGACAAATATGGTGCATATGCTTCCTGAGAAGAAAATTGATATACATTTATTCACCAACCTTTTTCTTATTTCATCTTGTTTTCACTATACTGTATGCCTGTAGTCCTTTTTATATAGATGACTCTTAAAATCCTCCAAGTTTGAGACCATGCTCTGAACACTTATATATTACCTCATAGTGTCTAGAACACCATTAAACATATAGCAGAACAGCATTAAATATATAGAATCATATATTCTTGTGGCTTAAAAGGAGTATAGAAAGTATAATAACTTTATTTTGCAGATAAGTAAGGTGAGGTGCAGTGAGATTAAATGACTTGGGCAAGATTACAGAACTATTAGGTGATATGGAATGTGCAGTATAAAATAGATATTTGTGTGTACATATACAGACACATGAGTGTATATATACACACATACATATACACATATACACACATATATATGTATATGCACATATAAATGTATGTATGTATGCATAACAGATTTCTGTTTAAGCATCTAAAACTAGGCAATTAGATTAGCTTTTAATTCCTGAAGACTTTCTGATTAATTGAGACTTTATTGTTCATTTTTTTCCTTTATTATCTTTGCCCAAGTTTGTTACCTTTGCCCTAGATATTAGAATGCAACTGTCTTTATAGACAGAAAAATAGATGTTCTGACATTGATTTCTTCCTCTTGGGTTGGTAAAAGTGGCTAAAATGAAACCCATTTTTCTCTTACATTACGTGAGAAAGTATATTTCCTAGCTGATCTACTCTCATATTTCAAGATACTTTGCCATTTTGATGAGATAATTGCCTTACCTTTAGAACATTTCTTCCAATTCTGTTGTTTAAAAGGAAAGAAAAAAATCACTTTGGGGATTTAATACTCATGGCATTCTCTGTATCTTCTCAAGAATGTTTTCTTGTGCCTGTAAGAAAGAACAAGAGCTAAGAAAAGTAAGCTTTTTCATGTCCATATATTTCTTAATTTTGAATTGTTATGACTCATTTAATGAAGGAAAACAATAGTACTGGATGTATAAATTTCATCACTGTGGACATAAGCCTATTAAATCAGAGGTTCAAATTGATGGAGTCCTAATAAAGCTGCCCCCAGCCCTAATATCCTAACTTAATCAACCACTGTACCTAGCCACTCAGCCCGTGGGCATACCCCAACCCCACCCCTGCCAATGTCCTAGGCCTCACCACTCACTAGAACAACAGGTGTATTCTTGAATTCTTAGTTCCCACAGAAACAAAAACTCATCACTGCCCCACAGAAACCTTTCCCATGAAACAGTCACAATCATACTATCCATCTTAACCAGAAAGAACCACAATAGCTATCCGATTGGAGGGCAGCATGAGCAGAATGCTTGACCACCAGACCGTAGAAGGGGCCCATCCTACAATGGTGCCTGAGCAGTTCCAATGAGTCTAGGACCCCTCCTCCATTACCTATCCCTTAACACATTCCTCCTGCCTTTTTAATATTAATTGTATTCTTGTATTCTGTATGAATTCTTATATAATCGCATCATTACCCTATAAAAATTCATCTTGCTTCCTCTGAAACTGCTGGTTCCTCTTGGAATTTAGCCAGGTCCATGAGAAGTGTCAATCTCAATAAATGCCTATACTTGGATTAGAGGTAGTCTGACTCTGAGTTCTTTGAAATGGTTCCACCACAACACATATGAAACCACAGCAGGCTTTGGCCATAGGTGGGCAGAGACTGAACCTGAACAAAATCACGTGTTATTTTAACCTATTTGCCTATACTTGTCTATTGATTCCTGCACATTCTTCTAAAACTAATACCCTTCTGTGATGATATATATATATATATATATACATATACATATATATATATACATATATATGTGTGTGTGTGTATGTATATATGTGTATATATGTATCTGCTTATATATGCATGTGTATGTGTGTATGTGTATGTATGTCTGTATATATACATACATATCACATATGCATACATATAAATTCATGGCTGTGTATTTCTATCAGCAAGTTATGAGACATAGCTCAACAGAAGCCCCTTTTGAATTTTTACCACCAAGGACTCTCCTGTTTATCTGGGGTATTCATTAACCTCTAATTAACTTTGTTGATTGGAAAGGAAGTATAATTTGCATACATCCCCCTCTTCTCTTATTCTGTTTTTCAATAACCACTTCATTCTCCTTCCTGGCTATTCCAATGTCTCCTACCACTTGGAGCTCTGAATCCAATCATTAACTCTTTCCCCCTATCTTGGTTGGTTTGCCTGTATTAAATTCATTAATCAGGTATCATACCTGGCTTTTTGCTCTATAAGCTAAATTTGGCTTTGCAACATATTAGCCTGAAATGGCACGTGAGTCCTATCCCCTCCGGTGGCCATGGGTATCAAGGCTTAGGTTGCCTTGATCCCTGTCCCTATGCTTGGTGCCTCCATGCTTCTCCTAATAACTCACTTCTTTTTCTTTCAAGAAACCATGTGCCCCAATGCATCTCTTATGATATTTTCTTTGGAAATAACCCATTTCCATCACATTGGCTGGACTAAAAGATACAGCTAAAAGAATTTGAGTACTGTGAAAAACTGCTTGCTTTCCTTCACCTCTTATCTGTTCTACCTCTTTCTGTGTATGTCTCACTGACACATCCCATCCCCCTTTAATGTTGTTACTTAGAGGTTTTTAGGGAAATTAAGATCTCTAAAAAACTATAATTTAAGCTGGCTAGTATAACCTTTCTCCATTAAAATTCTACTTTGATAATTCAGAATGTCATGTAGTGGCGTGCCAGCAGAATTACAATATCTGACACATCCTATCAACCTGAAAATGCTTCAGGTATAAGTCTAATGATGAGCAGGGTATTTAAAATTCAATTTTAATTTTTAATTAAGCATTTACTTTCTTTTTCTTCTACCTGTCCCCTAAATGAAAGGAAAATAAAAAGAAAAAAAAGGAAAAAAAATCTTGCAAAAATATGCCAAATCAAGCCAACAAATTCTCATTGTTCATATCCAAAAATATATGTCTGTTTTCTGCATCTTGATTCCATCTTCTCTCTATTAGGAGGTAGGTAGCATGCATCATCATTAATCCTCTTAAATCATGGTAGGTTATAGTGAGTTACTTCCTAAGAACCAATATTTTAGAAGGAATTTATTATCCTGGCTACTAGATGGCATTTTATTTTTGAGGCATGCAAGGATGGTGATTTTTTCCCCTTAAAAGTTATTCAAACTATCATCAAGACTTAACTGACTCAGAGAACTAAAGCTCAGGCCATTGATATATCATTTAGGTGGCCTAAGCACGAAAGTCAGCTGATGAGGAATCAGGAATTGTTCTTCCTTAATTTACTATCATAATATAAATAGTTCTTTCTTAGGTTTGTCTAAAATAGAAGCAGGGCAGTTGTTCTCGACTGAATCAATGTTGTACCGTTGTTGAGTATCCTTTCTATGCTACAACTAACTTGAATCCTTTTGTTACTTATTCCATAATTTACAAGTATGGAATTCATTACAATTCTGAATGTGAAGAAGTGGACTCTCTTGAATTAGACCTGGCCTATTAAAATAATTAATCAAAAGTGTCTATTCATATTTAGAAGGATTTCCATCTGGAACATTACAAAAAATACCCACACTGGTAAAATGAAATATCTTCCAAAGTTGGCACTGAAGAGGGTGGATTTGGTTTAGAGGAACCAAGTTCAGTTCCTGGCTGTGCCACTTAGAGGGTCATAGAGTTTAAACTGGAAGGAACTACAGGGATTATTGAATCCCACCCTCCTATTTTATAGATGAGCAAAACTAAAGACTAGTCATGTTAAATGATTTATCCAAGGTCAAACAATTGTACTCCAAAGAGAATTTTCTTTGTTCTTAGTTATATCATAACCATGTCACTGCAAGTAAGGGAAGCTTCCATGCTTATTTATTGCAAATGTTGATTAGTTTTCTTCCACTATACCAGAGAACAATCATAGACTATCTCTTTCGACAGGTAAAATTGAAGTATATATTAGATGGATGTCAGGTAGATAAATCTCTGGTAGGTGTACATTTAATGATGAATAACATCTCCCCATGTGCCTTCTGCTTAGAATATACTGAATAAATGTTATATTAAAGTGATTTGTTCATTCTGTTAAAATTTCACTACTTTATTTTTAAAAATGTCCTCATTTCCTATGTGACCTTGGCCAAGTCACTGGATCTTAGTTTCTTCATAATTAAAATAAGGTGGAAGGGCAGGGGGAAGAGGCTGAACTAGGTGACCTCCAAGGTCTCTTCTAACTCTAAATTTCATACATTTTGATGATGAAAGAAGTGCAACCATAGGCAACTGACAGCTAGTGAGAAAATTTTATTATACCATAAATACTAAATGAAATGAAGTGGCCTTTCTACAGAAGAAGAGCTTGTATCTCTCCTAATCTTTGTGGGGGAAATAGTCTTAAAATACTGACCGGAAATTCTTAACACAATTATGTGTCTTTCCTAAGATTAAGATTTGTTTTATCACTGTTGAAAATGATAATGATAGGCTCATAGAGTTAAAATTAGAAAGGTTATCTAGTCCAATGACCCCATTTGACAGATGAGTAACTGAGGTCCATGTAAGCTAATTGACTTGACTAAGGTAACCAAGGTAATGAGTGGCAGAACCAGTTTTTGAACCTAGGTCCTTTTACTTCTAATCTAGCCTTTTCTTTCTACTGCTCTACAAAAATAAAAATTATTATTAATGACAAAAATGACAATAATAATCAAAATTACACAAGGCTTTGAAGTCTGAATTAAATTCTACATTCATACATATATACACATATTCATTTATACATACATATACATATCTATACATACGGATTATATATATATATATGTATATATATATATATATATATATATATATATATATATATTTAAATCTCATTTTGCTTTCACAAAAACCCTAGGAGGAAGATGTCATTATTATCCTTATGATACATATGGAGAAACTAAGTCTCTGTGTATATAAATTACTTGCCAAGGATCATACAGCTAATGAGTGTTAGAGGTCACATTTGAACTCAGGTCTTCCTGACTCCAAGTCCAGGACCATATATACTAGAAACTAGCTGCATCTTATGTGATTTATTATGGTTACAGAACATTTTATAAAGATTAGTTAAAATGAATCTTCACAACAAATTTGTGTGGCAAATAGTAACAAGTATTGTTTCCTCCATTTTATAAAGAAGGAACCAGGCTCAGTGAGAAAAGCCAACTTTCCTAAAGTCATATAACAAGTTTATGGTCAAGTTTAGATTATACCTAAATTGTTTCCTTGTTTGTTTGTTTCTGTTTCATTCATGCATTAATTTAAGAAACATTTTTTAGCACTTAGAGGAGAATGGTGCAGTGGACCAAAAGCTTCCTGCAGAACCAGGAAGGCTTGGATTCAGCTACCACTTTTGATACATACATACATAACATTAACCTCTCCATTCTCTAGGTCACTCTCTAAAACTATATGTTTCCCAAAAAGATGCCAAATCACGTTAAGAGGGAGTCTTCTCAACAGCAAGTTCACTAAATCAAGGAAATCACAGTTCTGGTCCCTATCCAACTTTAAGCAAGATCTTAAGCTGACAGTATTTTTAAAAACTGATTAGCAAATATCTATCTTCGACACTTTAGAGGCTCCTATTTTTAGAGACAGAGTGCAATATGAAATGACTTTGTGTGTTCCCTTCTAGTTACATGCTTTTGTAACTTGACAAATACATACAAATAAATAAATGCCTTTACTTGAACTTGAAGTTATTTTTTTTTTCTCAATAACCAGGGTTTGCCTAATCTTCTAAACTACTGCATAGAAGATATAATGTATGTATCTATACTGCCAATATTTCTACGCACACATATAATCATTTATATACAGCCTATGTACTTAGCTGGAAGAAATATATCAGCTGAATTATGCAAGTCTACATTTTTATGATAGATTTCAGGAAGCTATAAAAACTGTGAGTGGCTCCAGAGATCAACATTTTGACTGCACTTTGTTTACAATACAATGTTAAAATGCCAGCCACTACCAAAATAACCTTCACTGATATGAAGTAAATATTCGCACTTGTACTTAACAATTGACATCATTTTCAGACTGCTAAATACACTTGATCTCCTAAACTTGCCCCTCTCACTTTTGTGTAAAGTCAAAAATGCAGAGTTCACCTTGAAATGTATCTTCTTACAATACGACATTCACCCAGGTTTGCTTCTGAAAAGAAATATCTGATTACTTCCTTCAGGAAGTGCCTTGCTTTAATAAACACAACATTAAAATCTCCACTTAGTAACTGGAGGAAGATGAGAGAGCAAGGTTCATGCACTCTGACATTTATTAGTCTATTTTTTAAAAAAATGTAGAACAGAAAATATGACAGAGGAGGTTGAATGTTTGACAGTACGCTAACATTTTGAAATGCTTAATAACTCATTACATGATGAGACTTTCAGAGTTTCTGGGGGGAGGGGTAACAATCTTAATAGACAATGAGTGCTTAGGTTTGAAATAAGTTTTGGAAGAAGTAGCAACCCATCATCGTCATCATCACCATCTTCAATAATACAGTAGTAGCTAATATTTCTATTGTGCTTCCTATGTGCCATGTGCTGTGTTAAGTAATTCACAATCATTATTTCATTTGATCTTCACAACCACCCAAGTAAGTAGGTGCTATTATTACTATCTACATTTTACAGATGAGGAAACTGAAGCAGACAGAGGTTAAGTGACTTCCCCAGGGTTACACAGCTACTAACTCTGGTAAATTCCTGACTTCATATCTAGCACTCCAATCCATTGTTCCACCTAGCTGACCCATAGAGACATATAGAGTTGGATGGTGGTGTAGGGTTTTTGGAAAGACACCTATAGACAGTTGTCAACGAGCAGCACTCCCCATCCATCCCTCCACCCCATCACCATAGTAATGGATGCAGCCTTGGCACACTCTGAATTCACTGTCCAAATTGCCATATCCAACTCAGGACCTGAGTAATCTTGGTTACTGAGGAAGTGATGGGTCCCATTAATGATTAGATAGGAATGTGTGATAGCAATCTGGAACACTAATCCAAGAATGGCTTAAGAACTTCTAAGGATAGTTTTGTATAATGTGTCTCACACGAAAACAGGTTTTTCAAAGAACCCTCTAATTGGATGCAAATCATCACATCTCCTAAAGGAAGCTGTAGGGGCCAAACCATGCTCATTCCAGGGAAGAGGAAGGCATAGGGACTAGATATGTGATGTCATTGGCATAATGAACTCTCTTATAAAGAAACTCCTTTGACTTTTAGTGGTGAGCATTCTTTCTGCAAATTCTAGTCTTAGAGAGCTGTAGAAACCAAGCTCAAACTTCAAGACACAAGTACTTGCTGTCTTTTATTTTTTACTAGACCTTGGATTCTGATGACATGGGGAATGTCTGATGGGGAAACTCCTTCAACCAGTGTAGAGCTGTACCTGACGAGAAACATTTTCTTAATGAGTGTTTAGGTCACTGAGAGATTCAGTTACCTATGGAGGGTGACAGCGCCTCTATGTGCCAGAATCCAGACTCAAACCCATAACTTCCTGGCCCCAAAGCAGATTTTCTAGCAACTATACTGAGTTGCTTCTTAAGCTATAGCAGGGATTATGAACCTGAGGCTTGTGAGCTTTAAAGATTTTTTTTTGTTAACTGTATTGCAATGTAATTTGTTTCCTTTATAATCCTATGGGTTTTTTGACATATTTTTAAAAATATTCTGACAAATGTTCATGTTCTGCATTAGATTGCCAAGTGGGCCTGCAAAACACACACATAAACATAAGTATGCATGTGCACATAAGGGCATGCACACACACGTACACACACATACACACACACACATGTACACAGAAATCGTTTCTCTAAAGGAAGGCACCCAATTTTCAAGGCTCATGTTACATGGAAAGAGCCCTAAACTTTGATTGCTGTACTTGAGGTCACCAGACCAAAGTAATCACACACAAGTAGTTAACAGGAAAAATCACTAAATAATTCTGGGTCTCAGTTTACTCATCTGTAAAATTATAGAATTGGATATGATGACCTATGAAGTTCTTTCCTCTTCTAGATCTATGATTTTATGTATATAATGAAAAATATTCAAATGATATTAGACCATAAGCTACTTGAAGATAAGGATTATCTCACATGTATATTGGTATCCCCCAAACGTATTGGGTCGATGAAATAGAGTGGTCAATTAATAAATGCTTTTTGCATTGATTATTTTATTGCAGTGTTCCAAAATGAGATAATTCATGAATACAAAATGTCGCTTCCCTAGGTCAAATTGGTCCTATTTATCTTGAGTGGGAACTCTACTTCCGTGAATCTTTTATCATTATTAGATTATAGAAATCAGTACAAAATGGAACTACAAGCTTATAACCTTAATAATAATAACTAACATTTCTATAATACTTAAAGGTTTGCAAAGCACTTTAGAAAGCTCTCATTTGATCTTCAAAACAACCTTGGAGAGTAGGTGTTATTATTATCACCCCATTTTACACATGAGGAAATTAAGGCAGAGAGATATTTAAGTGATTTGTACAGATGTAAAGAGCTAACAGGTGACTGAGGCTAGAGCTGGACTCAGGTATTCTTAAGTCCAGGTATAGCACTCTATTAATTATCCTATTTAACTGTTGTTGAGATAAGTATTCGAAAATCAAATTAAAAATAAGTTTTGTTTGGTACCATGAAAAGAACCCTTGGGTTTGAGTCAGAAAATCTGGGGTCCAGTCTTGACTCTGTAACTTAATCTAAACCTCAATTTCTTCTTCTATAAATATTTGTACTACCTGCCTCAGAGTGCTTTTAAAGCACAAATGAGATAATTTCTCTCAAGGGCTTAGAGCAGGAAAAACATTAACCTTTTTTGTACATCTTATTTTATCATCACAAATACTTTGTGAGGATGGTACTACGGGTGTGATTATCCACATTTCTTCCAAACAATGAATAAAAGTAGGTTTGGGAAAGTTAAATGACTTGCCCATAATTACACAACCTCAAAATATCAGAGACAGAACTGGAACCCTAGTTCCACACCTGCCATTCTTTGCATTAAACAATGTTCCTCTGTTATGATGGTAATGTTAGCATGCAGTGGCTCACATTCATTTGGAATATGACACACTCCAAAGTATTAGGGGTTGGTTCCAAAGGAACATGGAACCATTTCTTTTCCCAGTTTGATTAAATAAACTTTATTCAAAAGTTTTGGGTTTTACAATTCACTCCAAAGACAATTGTCTGAGCATAATATCCTCTTAATTTTAAATTTCAATATGTGGTAAAAAGAAAATTTTATCTGTATGTCTGTGATTAATTTGTACTGAAGTCATCAAAATGCAGCCTAGTGAGAGCCATCTGATGTCTAAGAGTCCTTTTATGAGTCATTTTAATCTGTTTCCCCCTTAATCAAGAAGTCTTTTTTTAGACAATAGTAAATAGGACTCAAAATTCTCCTAGATTTGAGCCTACCTACAAATGCACAGCCTTATAGGATAAAGTAATTTAAAATGCACTATACTAACATGAATTCTGATTCTTTCTGAAATATAACTCAACACTCCTGAGATGATAAAATTGCTTCATTTATCTTGAGGGTGGGAAAATTAATGAGGTGAGCTGCAGCAAAGCTCGTTGAATTCCCAGGGGAACTCTGGTTTATATTTATTATTATTGGAGCTTGTGTTATTTATTTTTATAAAGAAGATGAATTTGGTCTTAATTCATTACCACAGGGTGGTTCCTATTAACATCATATATGGCTAGGACAGATATTACCTTATGACATAGCAAATATTTTTGTATCTTTTGCAGCATGCAGCACAGAATCTTGTATAAATAGGTATTCAATGAATGTGTGTCAACTCACATTGAAAATACTGCCTTCGATATCGTTCTGTAAAGTCAGAAAAGTTTTAATGGAACATTAGTTATTACAGATAGCCAGTGAATGTGGAAACACTTTAGTTATTAATGAGATTGATAGTTTTGCTTTGCTATTCCTCAATTTCCATAGTAGTCCCCTCTTCCAAGATCCACACATCTGCTTTCTCCCCCATGTGAGGAAGCTGGTGGCACAGAGAAAATTAAATGCCAGACATAGAAAGACCTGAAATCCAATCTGGCCTTAGTAACTTTCTAGAGCTGTGTGACCTGGGTAAGTCACCTAACCTCTGTTTGCCTCAGTTTCCTCAAATGTATAAAGGCTTAATGATAGTACCAATCTCACTAAATTGTGGTGAGGATCAAACGAGATTTTTATAAAAATGCTTAGCATTGTGCCTGGCATATATAGTAGGTGCTACATGAATGCTTATTCCCTTCCCTACATGGAAACTTTCAAATTTGGTTATACCATTCTAGAAAGTTTTCATTTTTGGTTTTATTTTAGGAGGTGCCTTTATCTTAAAGGCATTGGAGTTTATTGAGTAAGAAGACTGGCATTGTTATATTGGTGCTTAAAGTAAATTCACTTCATTTTCTTGTGTAGGATGAATTGATTGGGAAGAGATTTGAATGAGAGAGGCTTTACTGGGCAACACTCATGGTGAGAGGGCATGAACGCACAAACTAAGGTGGTGATTGTTTGAATAGTAAGGAATAAGGGGTATATGGGGTATTCCAGAAAGACTAGCAGCTCTAGCGTGAGGGCTTGCCATCTTTGCTGTATACCTGGCCCTAAAATCTCGCCTGTGGCCCCAAGAAGCTGTAACATGTGCAGCAGCCACACTCCAGTAAACTGCCATGGCAGATAGGCCATATTAGGTTAAGGGCATGGACTGTCCTCAAACCCACTGGTGAGTTAGAGGGATGTCTACCCCAAGCTTGTGAAAACTTCCTCCAACAGAATAGGCAGATGAGAACAATTTGTTCCAATAGCAATGAAGTGGCTGAAGCTATGTAGTACTTAGAACTTGGTCAGATGTCGAAGATGCCAAGACTATCCACTGCATCCCAGGCCATCACCAGTCATCTTGATTTTTGTTCTGCCACTGGACTTTGATGACTCTGGAAAAGAGAGTGAGGCAAACCTGTTCCAGGCTGTGACTTCCCTAAGGGTATTAAGTCAGGGGGCTTCTTTATTTCTACTCTTGACTGAGCTTAAGGATTATATGCCAATGGGGTAGATAGTTGCCACCTAGAGTGAGCCAACTTAGCCTTAGAGTTACAAATCTAATGTTAAGCCTATAATTATTTTTTTATTATATTGGTTCACTTGGGGTACAGAGAGACCACCTGTATTGTGTACTATACCTAAGAGGCTGTAAGAATTCTCCAGTGACTCATTTTCTTGTTTTTTGAAACTTTCTTCCCTCTCTACCACATCTTCTCAGGAGCAAAAATCAATGAACCTTAGTGTTGAAAAGAATTCCAGTCACCATCTAGTTCAGTCCTTTTTGTTCTTGGCGCTGAGTCATTTCCATTCATGTATGACCTTTCATGACCCAATTTGAGGTTTTCTTGGCAGATACTGGAGTCGTTTATCATTTCTTCCTCCAGCTCATTAGGGGTTAACTTATTTGCCCAAGTTCACACAGCTAGTAAGTGATTGAGGCCAGATTTGAACTCAAGCCTTCCTCACTCCAGGTCTGGTGCTCAATCTACTACACCACCCAGCTGCCCTTGTTTAACACATATATGAAGAATCTAATATAACACCAACAGCTAAGTATCTAGTTTCTGCTTGAAGACCTCCAGTAATAGGAAATCCTTTATCTCCTGAAGGAGGTCATTCTAGTTTTATTTATCAAAATTTTCTTTTTATTCAGTAGAAATTTGTTCTTTGATGCTTCAGCCAAGAACCCTTTAACATAACAGCTCTTCAAATAGTTTTATGGGAAGTAGACATGATGTGCAATGCAGTGATGGAATTGACAACATGATTCCATAATAGGTGGAACCACTCTGGATAGAAGAAGTTTAGGATAGGTCTTTATGTTTAAAGGGAGAAGTAGGAGATTCTGTTCCCCAAGGTAAATGTCCCAAATTCCTTCAATAAACACTCCCATGACATGGTCTCTAGCCTTCTTAGCAGTCTTATTGTCCTCCTTTGGATGAGTTCCAGTTTGGTCAATGTCTCCCCAGCAAGAAATGCACATCATAATTAAGATATGGTCTAACCAGTTGAGAGAGCAGAACTACTGTTGTCTCCCTCATTCTTGATGCTATATTTCTCAAAAGAATACTTCTAAGATCAAGTTAACTTTCTTGACTGCTAAACCTCATTTCTGATTCATACTGAACTTGAAGAATACTAAATTCTCAGATATTTTTTACATAAACTTTCATGTACTCCCTGCCAATCCATCCTATAATAGGGCAGCTTTTTTTTAACCCAAATGCAGTAGGTAGCATCTGTCTCTATTGAATTGATTTTATTAGCTTAGGCCCATTGTTCTCATTTGTCAAGATATCTTTAGATCCTGTCTCTGTCACTAGACCTGCTAGTTATAGCAGGGGTTCACCTCTTCAAGTAATTTTAATTCACTTTGAACAAAATAATTTTCCATGGCAACTGTACATCTCACAAACCTTGCAGGTTGACTCTCCATTACCCTCTAAATTAAACAAAAACTTCTGGGGTGAAGCTGTATGGGAATACTGTTTTTTCCAAAGAGTTTAAGCTAGGTTTTTCTGTTTTGTTTTGTTTTTGTTTTTGTCCCTTAAAAACATGTTAATATGATCTTCCAGACATAGTAGGTTCATGGGGCTAATGCTCAGAGTTTTGGCACAGCTTCCTGGTTGCCTAAGTACAAAAAGAGAACCCACAAGGAGCCAGTAACTCCTCCCTCAAACTTCTGACCAGCAGATCTGTGTGGCCAAGTCAGAAGCAGGGAAATTCTGAGCAAGAGAATCAATGTTGTGTCCGTACTGAACACCCCTTCCCTGTTATGACTAAGTAAGCCCCCTTTGGTTAACTGTAAGATGGTGTCTGAGTGCCTCACTTCATCCGATTCCATTCTATTTCAAACATGAAGCACTAGGGGAGATAAGCCCCACGCTATGACAAACAGTATCACAACCCCAGTGATGTGGCTTTCCATTGACTCCATGATTAAATACATACATACAGATACACACACACATGCACATACACATGCATATACACATACACATATACATACACATACACAAACATATACATATACACATACATATACATACACATACACATGCACATACACATACACATACATACACATACACATATACATATACATACACACACATACATGCATACACATGCAAATACACATACAAACATACATATATACATACACACATATGGAATGATGTTTTCCTTAATCAGTCTTATCTGTTTTGCAAGTCATTAGAAGTAGTCGTGCCTTGATCTATGTTTGTGCCTTTATCTCCCACTCTGCCCATAAAACAACTATGGAACTTTGCTAAAGTAGCCTGCTTAATGTTCTGTGTAGCACTTTGTTGTTTCCTGCCTCTAGCATGATGGAGCTAGCCACATTTTCTCCATCTATTCAAATCTCATCTACTTTTCAAGGGTATATTTTCGTCCCTGGAGCAGAGTTGCTCCCAGGGACCTCTTCCTGCTCTAAGCTCATAGCACGGTTTTCAAATATAACTTATTTAGCATTTGATCATTAACCTGATCTCATGATATTTCTTACCATATGGTATTCTTTTGTGTTATATTATAGTTGACTTTTTTATATTATTTTATTTTATTTTTTCTTATTTATTATTTTATTTTAAATTAATTTATTTAACATATTTGGTTTTCAGCATTGATTTCCACAAGAGTTTGAATTGCAAATTTTCTCCCCATTTCTACCCTCCCCCCCACTCCAAGATGGCATATATTCTGGTTACCCTGTTCCCCAGTCACCCTCCCTTCTGTCACCCCACTCACCTCCCATCCCCTTTTCCCTTCCTTTCTTGTAGGGCAAGATAAATTTCTACACCCCATTGCCTGCGTATCTCATTTTCTAGTTGCATACAAAAACATTTTTTTAACATCTGTTTTTAAACCTTTGAGTTCCAAATTCCCTCTCCTCTTCCCTTCCCACCCACCCTCCCTAAGAAGTCAAGTAATTCAACATAGGCCACATGTGTATCATTATGTATAACCCTTCCACAATACTCATGTCATGAAAGACTAACTATATTTTGCTCCTTCCCAAACAATTCCTCTTTATTGAATTTTCTCCCTTGACCCTGTCCTCTTTCCAAAGGGTTTGTTTTTGATTACCTCCACCCCCATCTGCCCTCCCCTCCCTCATCCCCTCCTTTTTTATCTGCTTCCCTCTTCTTTCTTGTGGAGTAAGATACCCAATTGAGTACTTATGTTATTCCCTCCTCAGGCCAAATCTGATGAGAGCAAGATTCACTCATTCCCCCCCTCACCTGCCCTCTCCCCTCCTCCCACAGAACTGCTTCCTCTTGCCACCTTTATGTGAGATAATCCACCCCATTCTATCCCTCTCTATCTCCCTCCCTCAATATATTCCTCTCTCATCCCTTAATTTGATTTTATTTCTTTTAGATATCTTTCCTTCAGCTTCAACTCACCCTGTGTCTGCTCTCTCTCTCTCTCTCTCTCTCTCTCTCTCTCTCTCTCTCTCTCTCTCTATACATATATATATATATATATATATACACACATACACACACATACATATATACATACATACACACTCACATACATATATATACATAAACATATACATACATATATACATATATATGTATATATATATATATATATATATATATATATATATATATATGCATACTCCTTTCAGCTACCCTAATACTGAGGTCTCATGAATCATACACATCATCTTTCCATGTAGGAATGTAAACAAAACAGTTCAACTTTAGTAAGTCCCTTGCAATTTCTTTTTCTTGTTCTTTTTCTTGATTACTTTTTCATGCTTCTCTTGATTCTTGTGTTTGAAAGTCAAATTTTCTATTCAGCTCTGGTCTTTTCACTGAGAAAGCTTGAAAGTCCTCTATTTTATTGAAAATCCATATTTTGCCTTGGAGTATGATACTCAGTTTTGCTGGGTAGGTGATTCTAGGTTTTAATCCTAGCTTCATTGACCTCCAGAATATCGCATTCCAAGCCCTTCAATAGCTTAATATAGAAGCTGCCAGATCTTGGATTATTCTGATTGTGTTTCCACAATACTCAAATTGTTTCTTTCTGGCTGCTTGCAGGATTTTCTCCTTGATCTGGGAGCTCTGGAATTTGGTGACAATATTTCTAGGAGATTTCTTTTTGGGATCTATTTGAAGAGGCAATCGATGGATTCTTTCAGTTTCTATTTTGCCCTGTGGTTCTAGAATATCAGGGCAGTTCTCCTTGATAATTTCCTGGAAGATGATATCTAGGCTCTTTTTTTGATCATGGCTTTCAGGTAGTCCAATAATTTTTAAGTTATCTCTCCTGGATCTATTTTCTAGGTCAGTGGTTTTTCCAATGAGATATTTCACATTGTCTTCCATTTTTTCATTCCTTTGATTCTGTTTTATAATGTCTTAATTTCTCATCAAGTCACTAGCTTCCACTTGTTCCAATCTAATTTTAAGGTAGTATTTTCTTCAGTGGTCCATCTATCTGGGTTGGAGATATTATTGGACCTCTAATTGAACACATAAATTTCCACTTGAGGCAACTTCTTCTGCTAATCCTAGAGTTCTCTAGAGCACTGAACGGTTAAGTGACTTATCTATGGTAACCCAGCTCTTACTTGTCAAGACTTGAATCCAAGCCCTCCTGACTTTGAAGCCAATTTCCAGCCACTAACACATGGCAGCCTTGATTATATTTATAATATTCTTATTAATTAATTATTATTCTTATAATATTCATATTCATTAGTTTTTTCATCTTTATAACAACCTTGTGGAAGGGAAGTAACAGAATAATGCCACTTTACATTTATGTAACTCTTAAAGGTTTATAAACTACTATTCTCATAACAATGCTCTTGAAGGGATATTTTTAAAATAGGATAGTCTCTTCCTTCAAGGAAGTTTAAAACATAGCATGAAAAGGAAGGAAAATAAAAAGTGTACACAAATAACTGTCATGCAAAAAAATAACATGAGATACCCACAGAGAGACACACACTACATGCTGTAAAAGTCCAAAGGAAAAAAAAATTCTGGCTTAGAGTATTATGGAAGACAGGATGGAGGAGGTGGTATTTGAATTGGGCCTTGAAGAGAAGGGAGAAATGCAATAGTTGATTTTAGAAATCATTTAATTAATGATGACATTCAAGGTCAAACAGGATGTGACTTGGACGTAGTCACATAGATAGTATCAGAGGTGAATTCAAGTCTTTATCTCTTGAGAGCTAGCCTGGAATTTTTTCTGCTGTACCACAGTGATTCTCTGATCATATTCCTTTTACAGATGCAGAACTTGAAACCCAGAAAAGTTAAATGACTTGTCCTGGGAAAAAAACCTAAATCATCTATCTTGTAGTGCAATTCCCATTTGAGTCTAACTTAGCTCTGAAGCTTAGGCTATTAGTAACCCAACAGTAGTAAACATGCCTTTACTATATACCTCAAGGACCTACCACAATGCTTTGCATTCCATATATGTTAGATTCATACTTGATTGACTGACTGAGTACATCTTTGCTGCATTTCTCCTCTAGAATTTTTTTTTCATTACCTTTCAATTTAAAGAATAAAATGAGATGACATTCACTTACTTATCACAGAATATGTAAAATTAAAACAAAAAGATAAGGAGATCATGGCTTTAAATGCAAGAAAATGCCAAACAGATTAAGGATTAGTGTTTATGGTAGAGGAGCATATGAAGCAATAAACTACTTTTGCAGGTGATTAAAGGGTAAAAGAAAGCTAAGGCATTTGATTACCACAAAAGTCATTTACTTTGAGTAAATTTCAATGTCACATACATTACTCTTATTACCCCCCACAACAGATCTCAGAGTAAGCAAACCACTAGGACAGGGGAAAGAAGAAAATCGTTTTCCTGGCCTTATTGGGAAATGGAAAGTTCTCTTCCTTTGGCTTCAGATTTATCACAGATTTATCACCACATCAAGGCCACGGGTATTATGACTTAATCATATACGATGTCTGTAAATGGAGTACAAATGATTAAATGAATGGAAACGAAAGGTCAAATTCATTCAGGCACCAAGGTAATCACTTGCTTGGAGAAGAAAGTTCCTGCTCCTTAGTCAGGCACAAGCCACAATCTTCTTAGTTCACATTACTACCATTATGCCCTGCTCAAGTATGAGTATTTTGCATACCCTGTACATGTCCTGTGCTTTCCAGCATCTACACCTTTGCCCCATGCCAAGAAAGTCCTTACTTTTGTTTTCCTTCACCACCTTCACCTTTCTGTCCCCTCCTCCATTCAGTCTTCCATAATCCTTCCAGACAGAAAAGATACTTTCTCCCTTGAAATCACAGAGGGTTTAGCATGTACGTATCGGTGAGTATCTCCTATTATGTGGCGTGGTGAATATTTGTGTGTACTTTTTTCTTTTCCTCATATTAACTTTTAAAATCCCATGAATAAGAGATTATACTATTTTAATAATAGCATTAAAATATATCTAGTATATTATCTAGTATAATCCCCTAATTTTAGAGATGATAAAATTGAAACCCAAAGAAATCTAGTTATTGGCCATAATCTCAAAAGTATTAAGTGGCAGAGACCAGGTTAAGACTCAAAATGCAACACATTTTCTATTGCATTGCACTGTATTTCTTTTAATTCCCCTACATTTAGTTGTTTAAAGTTATTCGAACTGAATTGGTTCTCAAACTAACCAAATTAGTGGAATTTTTTTCAATTAAAAAAGGTATGATTTAACCTGTTGAATACCCAGTTTGTATGAACAAACTATGTTAAAATTATCTTCGTCTTCAGCAATTACCACCACCACTATCACCACATTGAGTTGCTCAATATTTTAATCTCTCCTGACAAGATAACTACATCTAAGTACCAATTAGTACCAATCATGAACCCTAAGGATTGACCACATTATTCAAATTTACACTATTAGAAGTTTTAATTATATGTAAAATGTGGCAATTGGATCCAGTCCAATAGAAATATACGTTGCAAATTAAAATAATGTTAACACTTCATGGGATTCTTTTTTAGTGCTTGTCAGGACCAGGCTGTATACTTATGTAAACAACAAGTAGGGACATGGTTTTGTGTGTTCCTGACCTACACAAGAAGGCTGAGACAAAGAGAAGTTAAACAGCTAGCAAAATCAAATAGCAGTAAATTAGCAATTGGAGTATAATCTAGAAGCCTCTGAGTCCTGGCCCATTACTTTATTAACTGAAAATTGCTGGCCTCCTTTTAATCCAGGTTATATTACCTCAAAGGCTGGTGAAGCATAAATCTGATACTTGGGTGATAAACTCCAAGTTTTTGTATTTTCTCTGGGGGAAACTCATAATAGAGAAAGAAGCAGGAAAAGAAGAAAAGGAAGGAAGGAGGATATAGGCATTAATGGCTCCAGTTAGCAAGTTATTATCGTGAGTATCAACCCAGCCTGTTTCATGGAGATAGTTTGATGGTACTGAAGATACCACATTGGAAAGATCTCTAAATGAATGGATGTCTAAGAAAGAATAATTGTCCATTGTCCAGAGGAGAATAGGCTAAATGACTTATTAGGGTTTCTTTCCATGACATAGGCTATGGGCCTATGGAAAAAAAAGTTTCATTACATCTGAATAAGCTTAAATTCTGAGTGATTTCTAATGTTCCATCTATTTTACTAAAGGGTTCTCATTTTGCATGTAAGCGTGGATGGGGTTTTATTGCCACTATCAGCAGCATCAAAGATTACTTTCTAGCTTGAGATTTTGTTCTTGTTTATCATATGCTTCATTCTGTCACTGATATTTATCACCTGCATTCCCAGCAAGAACAAAGAAACACTATTATCAGGCATCTTAACACTAAAAGCCCTATTTTTTTTTAAATTTCCTATTCTGCTGAAGTATTCCTCCATTTTCATGTTTGCCTTCCAAAAATGTTTCAGCTTAAGTGAAACATGAGATTCCCCCCCCCACCTCCCAGTAATCATTAAAGCTGGTTTCAGAGCAAAACAGGGCATTTCAGAGATATAAATCTAGGTTTTTTTGCTAGCACAAAGCTAGTGAAGGTCACTGCAGCTCCAAGTCATTCTGCATAGCCATTTGGAATGAGACCCAGAGGAATAAGGCCAAGAACCAAAGAGATGTGTTTGGTCACAGAATTGCAAGTGTCAGTTTTTCCAAAGTTAACTTTTGAAAGATTCATGCAAACTTGAAAAATAGTTACTTCCATCATTAGATGTAGTATACCTAGCTTATTTATGCATGAGTATAGCTTATTTATGTATGAGTCATGTTAATTGTCCAAGAGGAACCTGAAATAGTTACACATTAATGATCAGGTGTTGAAGGAATGGAACTTTGAAAGCAAAGGAGCGGCAAGTTACAGGGATGTAATTTCAGAAGAGGGCATTTACAATCAACTTTTGAGACATTGGTGATCCATGAGTGAACAGAATTTGCTTCAGAACCCTGAAGACAGGACAAAAATTACTACAGTTTTCCAAAGCCCTCCATAATCTGACTGTAGCCTACTTTTTCAGCCCCATCTCACATCACTTCTTCTGATTTCCATCCTCTTCAGCCAAACTGGAGTACTACTACTCATTATTCCCTGAGTTACTCCCTTGCTCAAACTTTTTTTAAACTTAAAATAACAACAACAAACATTTAAAGCTTGAAAAATTCAGTTGACCCTCACCACAACACTACGAAGTGGGTACCTGTTTCAACAATCTGGCTAGCAGATGTTGTGTGGGTGAAAGCCCAACACAAGCCCAACAACAAGAACACTACAAGAATGCTGCAAAAGCACAGGTTCTTTTGATCTTCTTTAGTAAGGAAAGCAACATTAAGGGGTTGAGTCTCTGTGAGCCACCAAAAGTGAAAGCCCTGAGCAAATGGCTCTGTCTTCTCTTCTTAAAGCATTTCAGATGTCATCAAACGTCATCTGAATGACCAGAATTTAGGCTCCCATGAATGGCTCTGGTTTTAGCCCCTCCCCTCAGGACCCTGGGAGCTTCATGTCCACATTGGCTTAGCACCTAACAGGGGTTTGGGCCTGGGGCTTAGCACCTAGTAAGACTCAATGAAATACACTGAATTACTCAAAGGAAACAAAAGCCAACTCTTCAAGGGCACTTGGTTGAACTAAGTGCTAAGAGCCCATTTTGCTTAGCAACACACTCCACCATTTGTTCCAGGATACATAATCTAATCAGCCATGGATCCTGGAACATACATTGTGATCCAATTATGCAGGAAACTAAAACATATCATTCACAACAAAGCAAAACATATTGTTCAGTGACATTCCCAAATGTTTGTTTACAATTCGAATGTCCACCCCTAGGTCAAAGCAAATTAATCTCTTTAGCTAATACAAAGTGTTCAAATAAATTACTTCTTCAGCAGTACACTGACATTGCAGGCTTTTTCCCAGTACCCTGAGGCATACGCATGCATTAGTTAGTAAAGCCCTAAAGCAAACAAACAAAGAGAGTTCTCTTGGGGATGTCTCTTTCTCCCCAAACTGCCGTTGCAGGCTTCCACTTGGCACCCAAAGTCCCAATTTCAAATAAAGAGTTCAAAAAAAGTTCTTTTGGAATCTGTTCTCCCCTTTATGTTCCAGTCCCCAGTTCCAAGTCCTGAGGGGCAACTAGGCGATAAAACCAACAGGGTGGGTTCCCTGGGGGTCCAAGGCACTTCCCCCACCCCAACAAAAACAAATCCATGCCTCCCTCCTGGATCCGAAGCAGCCCAAGCAGAAGGGACCAAAAAAGGTAGACTCAGTGCCTTTCTGCAAAGATTCCATCTTGCCCCAGAGCTGAACTCCAAGCTCTTGGGTTCCAACTCTAACTGGTCATACCTGACTTTTCCCGGAATCCTGATGTAGGTGGTTCCCCATCTTTGTGCTCACCTCAGCTGGAAAGTCAGCTGGAAGGCACCTCACCCCTGACCCTGGAAAAGATATAAAACCAGGGGTTGGCTTTCTCTTCTTTGGGGCTTTTACCCACAGCAGTGGTGGCACAAGTGACTCTGGGCCAGCCCTTGTTATGAGCTCCCGGGCTGAACCCAGATGTAGGTAACTGTGAATCTGTATTTGGTCTGTCTGTCGATGTTTGTAATTTGTTTAGGGCTTTCACTCGCGGTGGTGCTGATGATTCTGGGCAGCTGTAGCTAAGAGCCCTCCAGCTTGTCACCCAGATGCTGAGACTTTGTTAAACTCTGGTAACTATATATCGGGATTTGAATCAGACAAGGTTTGTCTGTTGATGTTTGTACTTTGTTTGTATTTTTCTCTGACATTCAGGGTGTTGGTTTTTCCCCCTGAACTAAGTGAATGATATTTGTATGCTGAATTAAAGTAAGCTTGTCAACCCCTTAACATTGCTTTCCTTAGAAAAGCAAATCAAAAGAACCTGTGCTTTGGCAGCGTGCTGGTAGCTTGTCATTGGGCTTGTGTTGGTCTTTCACCCCCACAACAGCTGCTAGCTGGATTGTTGAAATAAAACCATGGGTACTTTCAGCCTCATTTTACAGTTGAGGCACTGAAGCCCCAAGAGGTTAAGTGATTGGCTGAGAAAGAATTAAACTCAACTCCTCACTACACAATTCCAACATTCTAAATGCCATCTCCATCTCCCTCTCCCCTCATCCCTACTCCACACCTATTGGCATTTTACCCATTGCCAAGCAATCTCCTTCATAGAATCTTCTTTAATTCCACTAATTATGACACCTTAGTTCTCATAGGAGAAATGGAAAAGAAAAATCATTGATATAGCACATACTATGTACCAGGCACTGTGCTAAGTGCTTTGCAATTATTATATAATTTCTTTCTCACAGCAATCCTGAGAGGTAGGTGCTATTATTATCCCTATTTTACAGTTGAGGAAGAGTCACTTGACTTGCCCAGGATCACACAGGAAGGCTGTATTTGAACTCAGATCTTCCTGATGACAGGCTCACTAGTTTGCCCATTGGACTATCTAGCTGCCTATATGACTTTGTAATCTACTAATTCACTTAGCAAAGATGAATTTGTTAGATATTAATGTATGATGCCCCCTCTTACTCTGTTAAGAGCTTGTTTAAGGAAAGAACCATTTATTGCTTATCTTTGTAATTCCCCAAGTGACCACAGTGCTGCACAGCATAAATAATTCCAGATTGTTGAAGGCATTTAATAATTTTGTTGAATGAATAAATGATGAGACTAAAATACGGTCCCTAAAAGTCTAATGATACAAAAAATTCCCAACTTTTAATGATAGAACACAAATGGGAAGGTGAACAAAAAAAGAGGGGAGGAATGGAATCATAAGTAATGCAAGGGAGAGAGCTTTGGACTTGGAATCTGCAAGTCCTGAGTTCAAATCTAGCCTCAGGCACTTACTAGCTGTATAACCCTGGGCAAGTCACTTTTTCTCTGTTAAAATGTATGCGTGTCTATGTGTGTGTATATGTCTCTGTGTATGTGAAGAGGCATGAGCCACCAAAATGAAGAGGTTTGGGGTAGAGGACCCATCTTGAGGAATGACTTTCTGACATAGATGTGATGAATTTGGGATTCAGAATGAGACATATACTCTTGGATATGGTAAATATGGGAATTTGTTTTACTTAAACATACATGTTTGTTATAATGGTTTCTCCCCACCCTCTTTTGTCTTGATGGTGGGAAAGTGGAAGATAAAAGGAGAGAAAATAGATTTTTGTTAGTTGAGAGAAAAATTTTAAGTACCCAGATATGTTTTGCTTCCTTCTACACTGTGAATATGAGCCTGCTCTACTGCCTTCCCTTTCTTCCTATGCACTATCTCCCCTTCTCTTCCTTAGATATGCCACCATTTTTACCAAACCACAAGACTTTCTATCTCCACATTCACAAAGCAGCAACATAATTCCCTTCCATTGCACAAGCCTACCATATTGTAGAAAGCATTTCTGTCTTATCTTCATTGTTAGCATTGTCTCCAATATTTTAATTTCCATATTTTAATTAATTTTAATTTTATTTTATTTTTAATTTTAATTAATAGCAAACTTTTTCATGAAATTTGAAAATACTGCACAGCTGAGAAAAATAACTAATAGACTAGATGGCAGAATGAGATGCAAATAAAAACTCTATAATATGAAACAATAGGGAAATGTGTAAAAACCTGCATTTAGGTTTAAAAAAAAATCAGTAGCACAATTCCAGAATGAGAGAGACCCAGCTTAAAAGTAGTTTATGTGAAAAAGTCTTAGAGGTTTTGGTAAACTTCAAAGACATAAAGAACAAACACTGTAGCTTTACTGAAAGAGGGTGAGGGAATGAAACAGAGAGACAGAGTTAAAGAAGCAGAAACAGAGAGGTAGAAATGGATACCAACAAGCAGAAAATTGGGAGAAAATCTTTACAACCAATGTCTCTGATAAAGGCCTCATATCTAAAATATACAGGGAACTGAGACAAATTTATAGGACCAAAGTCCTTCTCCAATTGAGAAATGGTCAAAGGATATGAACAGGCAATTTTCAGAGGAAGAAATTAAAGATATCTATAGGCATATGAAAAAATGCTCTAAATCACTATTGATTAGAGAAATGCAAATGAAAACAACTCTCAGGTACCACATCTTTCCTGTCAGATTGGCTAACATGACAAAACAGGAAAGTAATAAATACTGGAGAGGATGCGGGAAAATTGGAACATTAATACATGGTTGGTGGAGTTGCAAACACATCTGGCCATTTTGGAGAGCAATTTGTGCTCATGCCCTTTGACCCAGCAATACCACTCTGGGGGCTGTATCCCAAAGACACCACACAAATGGGAAAGGGACCTGTATGTACAAAAATATTTATAGCTGATGTTTTTGTGGTGGCAAAAAATTGAAAATCAAGGGGATGCCAATCAATTGGAGAATGGCTGAACAAGTTGTGGTATATAAATGCAATGGAATACTATTGTGCTATAAGAAATGGGGAAGATACGGACTTCTTAATAACCTGGAAAGACCTACATGAACCGATGCTGAGTGAGAGGAGCAGAAGCAGGATAACATTATACACAACCACAGACATATTGATTCTGTGATGATTAACTGATAAACATGGCTCTCCTCAGCAATACAGGGCTCAAAGACAGCTCCAAAGGACTCATGATGGAAAAAGCTAGCTACATCCTGAGAAAGAACTGTGGAGTCAATGCAGATTGAGGCAAACTATTTGCTCTCTCTTTTTCCTCTTTTTTTCGGTTTTGTTTCTTCTCTCATATGATTCATTCCATTGGTCATAGTCCTTCTTTGCAACTTGACTAGTGTACAAATAAGTTTAAAGCAAAGGTCTATGTAGAATCTATATCGGACTGCATGCCATCTTGGGGGGGGTGCAGGGAGGGAAGGGAAGAACATTTGAAATTCAAGAATATGTAAAACTAAGTGTTGTAAACTAAAAATGAAAAATCTAATAAAAAAAAAGAAATGGACACCAAAAACCAAGAGCGAGACAGAACAGAGAAACAAAGAATCAGAGAGACACACTGAGAGAAACAAAGAGACAGAGAAATTGGACAAAGAGAAAGAGAGGCAGAGATGGAAATGGAGATCTAGTCACCTAGAAATACACACAGACTTAGAAAGAGACAGAGAAAACAACAGAGAAAAACAGAGAAAGGTAGACAACAGACATACAAAGAACTTTTATTAAATGCCTAACTTTATAAGCAAGTAAGTCCCTAGAGGCATTTACAGTCTAATAAGGGAAAACACCAAGTAAGGGGTTTGGAGGTGGGAAGGGTGAGGGTTCATGCCAAGGCAGGGAGACATGTTGTGGAGATGGCTGGGAATTAGGACATAAGCTTGTGAGGCTAAAGTTCACCTGCCACTGCTGAGGGACCTAAGAATGGAGTCTAAGTTTGTAGATAAACATCAGACTGTATGTGTTAGGGGTGGGGTTGTACAGGAAGTGGCATGGAGGCTTGATGACAAGAAAAGTAAAGTGAAAATGCATCTATCAGAGCCAGAGGGCTGAGCAATCTTAGTTTGAATTAATAAAAATCTAGTATCCAAGAAAATAAAACTAACATTTCCATTTAATTCCATGAATTGTTTAGAATACTTCTGGATATTGAGTTTATCATGGATTCCAAAAATTTAAAGATGATAGGTAAGTAAATAGATCTATCTAACTAGAAAGATAGAAAACCCTAGTAATTTTTATATGAACTGTTACAGAGTAAAGTGAATAGAAGCAACAGAATAATATATAAAATAACAATATTGTAAAGACACACAGCTTTGAAAGACTTAAGAACTCTTTTTTAAAACAATTATCAGTCATGATTGCAGAGGAACCATGATGAAGAATGACTTTCTGACAGAGATGTGATGAATTCGGGGTTAAAAATGAGACATATTTTCTCAAACTCATACAGGAATTCGTTTTACTTAACTATCCATATTTGTTACAATGGCTTCCTCCACCTCCTCCCTTCTATTGAGAAAGATAGATAGATAGATGGATAGATAGATAATCATTTATTAAATAAGTGGAATATTTCTTGAAAATGATGAGAGATCTCAAAACTGTATTGGACAAGGATCATTTGAAGGACATAAAATTTTTAGCCTAGAGAAGAAAACACTTAGAAGTTTTCTAGTCTTCAAACAGAAGAGGGATTAAATTGATTCTGTATTTCTCCAGAGGTTGTAACTAGGTTTAATGAGTAGAAACTATGAAGATGAAAACCTTTATAACAATAAGAGCTATTAAAAATGAATTCATAGGCAGAAACTATGGAGAAGAAAACTTTGCAAAATAAGATCAGTTTAAAAAATGGTCTTTTGAAGTTATAGTGAGTTACTTACCACAAAAAATTGTCAAGGAACCAATTCATCAATAAGTGCATTTTAACCACTCACTATGTGCCAAGCACTGCATGATAAAAAGACAAAAACAAAACAAAACAAACAAAAGCAATTCAATCTCTGGGTTTTTTTGGTACATGTATATTGGAGGAAAGTTAGTATATGTATATCTGTGTATGTATATGTATATGTGTGTGTATGTGAAGAGGTATGGCCACAAAATGAAGAGATTTGGGGAAGAGGTTGGGGGGCATTCTAGGGTTGCCTGGAATGAATTCATGCACTCAAGATTCCTTTTAGTCAAGGGGTAGTTTATCCTAACTCCAATAGTAATGGTCGAAATTCCTTTTGAAAACTTGCAATGCAATGGGGGTGAATCCACAGTTTAGAAGAGGGGCATGGGAAGGGATTGCCAAGGATACTAATTAGGTAATCTAGGGGTCCAGTAGTCTCGGGAGGAGGTGTCAGTGATCTATGAATGGCAAAATCTAGGGTGTTGTGCTGTCTCTGCTTTGTTAATACCAAACATTGAGGGAGTTATCAGAGGCATGGACCTTGGGAATCTGGCACAAGGGAGAGCCCTTGGTCCAACCAAGGACAAAAATCATTGGGCCAGGCACTCCTGTTTCCATCCTTTATCTAAGGAATTATGGGGTCAGGCCTGTGTGTGTTCTGCAACAAGGGAAAATTTTCTCATGGGATGGTGACGAGGATGGGTTACTTAGGCATGGTCTTAGGGCTTTTTAGGGTCTGGGTCCCACCACCCCATCACATGTCTGTATATGTATGTATATATGTATATATACACATATATGTGTGTGTATACATCTATTTAATACAGACATATCAGCATATACAAATTAAATATATGAGGTAACATAGGATAGCACTTAAATGATCATCTAGCAGGTATGTTGCTGTATTACCATATGGGACAGGAGGTTGAGCTTTTGCTGCTGTTTCTATCCCTGAGATTCTATGAGTATTATTTTTAAGGCTTGGGATTATATTTCTTATATGTACACATACATATTAATTACATTCCATATATGTTATGTATAATTTAATTTTGTGTGTGTGTGTGCACATACACATACATATTTCCCTTACCTCATGATTGTCTAGGTTCCCTCGGGCTAGGGATTGTGTTGGTCTTCAGACATCAGTTGTTTAAGGAATGCCTGATCAAGATAAAATGATGAAGAAGATGATGATGGCTATGATTATAGAGATTCTTAGTATCTTAAGATTTTTTTAAAGGAGTTTTAAGTTAGATTTAGTTACATTGATACAAATGAGACTTCAGGAAAGCTACTTTAACTTCCCTTGCAAAAAGAATTGTGATGGTAAAAAGCGGAAGGAGTGGTATTACTTTGACAAAGTTCATCATTGTCATGCATTTAAGTGCCTAATATGTGCCAGACCCTGAGCTAAATGCTAAATAAACAGAGCATACCAGCAGTACCACAAAAGTAGGATGTTCATGGTGACAGACACTCTTTTTTATATATATTGAATTTTTTTTAAAAGGCTTCATCACTTATTCCAGTGATACATGGGCCATGTTTATGCATGATAAATGATCTGGGAAAATAGCAGAGCCAATCCATTTAAAGCTTGATCAATACAGATTGCTGCAATGAGATTGATTATGCAGCATTTGTTAGGACACTTGAAATGAGCCAGATATGTGGTCCATTCACTTAAAAGACACACACTCCTACAGATGCCTTAATTTGATAATTATGCCATTCTTAAGATGGAATCCTTGTATTATATAATAGGTTTTGTGAATATCTCTCAAAAAAGATCTAGTTCACATTCTTGCTTTTGTTATTTCTTTGTTTTGAGTGTTTTTTTGTTTTGTTTTGTTTTTTGAGGGGTCTATATAGTGTCAAACTTCCTCCTGCAAGATGAAAAATGAACTCTATTAAAAATCTGAATATTTTTGAGTTATTATATATTTGGTGGCATTTAGTTCAGAAATACATTGGTAGAGGGAACTTTCTTATCTAGGAGCTCCCTTTATCAATGAAACCACAGGTTCAATCCCAAATAAAGATGATGATGATGATGATGATGATAATTAATAATAATAATAATAATAATAATAAATCAATATTTATTTACTACTGGCTGTGCCAGGCACTGTGCTAAGCGATTTACAGCTGTTATCTAATTTGATTCTCACAAAAGGCCTTGGAATTTAGTGCTATTATCATTTTCATTTCAGAGATGTGAAAACAGAGGCAAAGAGAGGTTAAGTGACTTGCCCAGGGTCACATAGGGAGTGTCAGAGGCCAAATTGGAACTCAGGTTTTCCTTACAAAAGGCCCAATATTCTTATCCACTCCATACCTAGACAGTCTATTTCCATTTTATGTCCATGAAATAGCATTTTCACCAGAAACATGTCAGAGAAGATATCCTAAAAAATGAAAAGCTATTATAATATTCTGACTTAAATAAGGACTTCTCTTTATTTAAATTCTTATTCCATAGTTTTCAGTCTCTCTTGTTTGGGTCTCCTTTTGATCTGAAGAGAAAATAAAAAAAATCCTCCTCTTCACATGCTCTTCTCTCCATATTCATTTTGATCTAAGTTTCAGCTACCATTTTGACAGCCTAGTGCTAGATAGGAAGAACTCTATCTCAGCAGTCTGACTATTGAACACTTGATGAATTCTGCATCTTATCTCTCCAGCTGGAGTTGAGGATATTGGCAGAAGGAAACATGGGAGAAATTTAGTTTGCTGCAGCTAATCTTACAGTTCATTAGAGCCTTAGTGACTAGTAATCTCACTTCATTAAATGTGTTTATTTGGTAGTGTCAGCTTTCCTTTTGAAATATCCTTAAATAATAACCACAGTTCCTTTAAGGCTTGTACTACACACAGTTAGGAAGAATGGAGATGTGCCGCTATGGGAAATGGGATCATTATTGCTTTAATCTAAAATGAGCAGCCGAGGGTCATTTGGATATATCAGATTGAGAGATTAAAACTCTTATCTCGTGCTGAGAAATGTAATGCAAAACTTGCAGTTTATATCTTTTGGAACTCATTTTCTGGGGAATTTCATGACTTGCCTAACCTAGGCCAGGGTCCTCTTTTCAATTCCATGCTGTAATGAGCAGATAAAGTCAAGTGTGGGCTATCACTGAAAGATGAAAATAAATACACACAAAAAGATTGAGAGAAATGACTAAAGAATACTCTCATTTTGGCAATATGATACACCCCCCCCACACACACACACATACACCATTGCTCATACATAAAAACAAACAGAAAATGGTAAAATAATAATGACTAAATTAATGGCAGGGCTGCAATGCTTCAGAACATCACAGATTTAGATCTGGAAGGCATCCTCATCCTAGATGTACTCTTAGCCAAACCCCTCATTTTACAGATAAGGAAACTGAGGGACGGAGAAATTGAATGTTTCAAACCCTAGTCTTTTGACTCCAAATTTAATACCTTTTATAGGCTAAAATGTAATATTTTTCTCTTGCTTTACTGGCCAGTAGAACTCCATCAGTGAATAAGAATTCTTAGGTGATGAGACAATTGGTAACTTCTAGGTTATCACAGGCCAGATAAGAATGGACACAAGCCCAGGGTCCAAATTTCCACACTTTCCACAGAACGCTCAAAGGGAAGTTTAAGTTTTGAGGATTACATTAGAGTCTGGTAATGGGCATTGTACATGGAATCTTTCTCTCTATGTCTGAGTAATATTCTTAGTAGATCTACACTCTTGCTTCCAGGCACCTAAGTGTGAATCAATTTAACCACTGCTTTTCAAGGAAACACATTAGAAGAGTCAATTTTCCCTTCAGTTTCCTGCTGCTGCAGTTTAGGTATGTGAAGGCTATCAGGACATTTTAATAGCAGCCACAACAACTAAACTATTATATAGACTACTATATCCTTCTAAGACAGTGTGTTTACTGTTATTCTATTTTACTTTCTCATTTATGTGAACTTAGGCTGGTTTTATTATTTAGATATCTCACAGTTCTTTCTGCTCTCTCCATATGCTGAATGGACAATTACCTGTAAGTGCCCTTTGTAACTATATATTGAAAACACTTAATTGAATTTCCCAATACAAATATAGAGAGAAGCCTCAGAATTTTGCTTAGCATGGCTAGTTCCCAGGTATTCTTCATGCTTTACAGCTACTATGAAGAGACTTTTTTTTAAAAAAATACTAATAAAGTAGAATAAAGGAGTGGTCAACTATACCCTTACTAAGATAGCATCATTGAATCTTAAAACTGCAGGTAACTTTAGAAATTTTCAAATTCAAATCCTGCCTGAATCGTGAAGTCCTTCTATATGCCCCTGGGAGAATCTAAAGCAATAACTACCTGTAAATATTATAAGAGAACCAAAGTTTTCAAAACATATTGTTTTTATCCTCACCCTCTCATCTTCTCCTTTCAGAGGTCAATGTCAGAAAACTAAAAATAATGCAAACAACAAATGTATCATTTTCAGAAATGGCATATAGTATGTGGATGGAAGAACTCTAAATTTGACATGAAGTCAAAAGGCCAACTCCTCCACTTGCTAGTTCTATGATATCGAGAAAGCCACCTAACCTTGGCTTCCTCTTCTGAGTGTCAGTACGTCAATGGTAACATTAATTCATTGTCATAAGTACCTCCTTCACTAGTGCAGATCACAACTTACCCATAGTTTCTCCTCCTTTGTTATTATTATAAATGCATTTTTATGAGTCCTGCAATCAAGGATCCACTTACTACGCTACAATGTTCTATGGATTCTTCGAGTATTTCATGGATGTCAGGGAAGTACTTGAGCTGTCAATTTGCCATCACTCATACTTTGATAGATCACCATATGGTCAACCTCCTTTTCCAGTCATGCATGCCTTTGATAAATTGTATGTCACCTATTGTCAACCAGTAATAGTTATCAGTACACTGCAGCATATTATCTCTAACATTGTAACAGATGTTAAAATTACATTAGTTATTCTGATCATGATTCTTTCAGTTGTTTTTTGGGCTATTTGATTCTTTTGACATTGCGGATCCAAGAATACCATATAGCATCACGAAAAGAAAATTGATACTGGAAAGTTGGGCTTTCACAACAACGATGAGCCTCTTAAAGTAGTCAAAAGTGCTGCACAGTTTCCCAAATATGATCCAGCTTGAACTCCTCTAAGTATTCAGTTTTCATTGTCTCTTGGGAGCTCTTGCCTAGGACATGCATATCACTAGATAATTTCAATGAGTTACCTGTCTAACTTCATGTCATAATTTAGAAATATCTATTCATAATCAAATTTGCCTATGGGGTTTTTATCAATGCTAATAATTAGGTCAATGGATCTGAATGACAAGGAAACCTGCTAGTCTTTGGGGACTGACTGCAACCAGCACAATATCTAAAACAAGAGCATGAAGAACTTTGCCATTGCTAGGGAAAGCCTCTTTGATTTGTATAGGACATTCTCCATGACACTAAGCACCTTTAATGAGCAGGCCTATTTTATGCTTCACTTAATGTTGAAACTCAGCAAAGCACTCCAAAACATAATGTATTTTATTATATCTGCTATATTTTGCCTATCATTAACATATGTGAGGAAAGAAGACATTTTATTTGAAAATACCCTTAAAACATAGATTTTGTGGTTGCAAAACCAGGATGTTTAGTGTTTGTTTGTTTGTCATCACCAAACATTAGATATAATAAATTTTTATATTATCTGTATTTGAAGATGAGGCCTTATAGGAATATATACATATACTATTATATTATATATATATATATATATATATGTATCTATATATATATATATATATATATACACACATACATATGGGGAGTATACACATATACTTATCTCACAGGAATATCACAAGAAAAATCAATTTTTAAGAAATTTGAATGTATTGCATGAATGTGAGATACGATTTGTACCTCCAAAATGAGGATAATCATTCATGGACTATCTGACTTACAGGATTTTATTAGGATCACATGAGATAAATTATTTGGAATACTTTGTGACTGGAAAGCTTTTGCATACACATTTTCATATATATATTACACATATATATGTATATACACATATGTAACCTACTAATACACACATATATATGTATGTGCATACATGTGACATTATTATTACTTTTAAAATGTAGTATGGCTATATACTTAGCCTCCAGAAATACAACTTTCTGAGTTGACATAATTAAATGATGAGCATTGATTCTTTAGGATATTTGACTAAGAAAACAGATCTAAATAACTTGTTTTGTCTAGAATGGCATAAAAATTTCACTGTCTTTTATGTTAAGACGATGATGTTATTGATTATGACATGCCCTTTCACCTACAGTAAGGAAGGAGATTCACTAATCAGGTGATAACATTTCCTACTCTTGCCCAGTATTCTTGTTCAACTAAAAGAAGTGCACCTATCTCTCTACTATTCACAATTATTCCCTTGTATCATCCTGTAAATATAGTCCTGATAGTGGGGGCCAATTATCAGTTTACATTATTTTGTTTTACTGATTGTGACTTAAAGCAAGTGGATTTTGGCTAGGATTGTTTTGGGAAATTTTTCCTGTTAATATAGGGTTAGTCTTTATAGTGGCATTTGTATATGACAATGCATAAAGTTTTATGAAGCAAGGTAAGCTAGATGTGGTCAAACAGGAGATGTAAAGATTAAACATGAACATCATGGGTGTCCGTAAATTTAAATAGACAGAAATAGGTGAATTTAATTCAGGCAATCATCACATATACTGTTTTGGGAAAGAATTCCTTAGAAAAATGGAGAAGCCCTCATCACACAAAACAAGGGTGAGAAAAGTAATACTGGAGTATAATCTCAAAAATATATAATATCAAATTGACAGAATGATATCAAATTAGTCAACACTTAAAATCAATTAATTCCTGCTATTCACTGCAAGGTCAAATATTGAAGCTGAAGCTTAAACTTTGGCCAATCAACAAAAAGAGAATACTCATTAGAAAAGATCCTGATGTTGTAAAAGACAGATGGCAAAAGGGGAAGGGGAAAGCAGAGGATGAGATGTATAGTGTCATGGAAGGAATGAACATGAAATTAGAGAGATAGAGGAGGATAGAAGGGCTTAGCATGCTATGGTCTATGAGGTCACAAAGAGTTGGACATGACTGAATGAACAACAACAAAAATATGACAATGATATTTTGTCATTGAAAATGGTACATAATTTCCAAAATACAAACCATTCAATTCTTTTTCTCCTATTCAGTTTTGATCACAGCCTGATTTCTGCCTTTCATGCAACCCATATCAATGGATTGTCCATCCAATTGTACACTGTAATCTGGGTAAAAATGCATTCCCCTTCCACTTCTTGTTTCTTAGATGGATCCATTTCAACTGTGTGTGGATCTGAATGAGCAGGTATTGTGTCATTCTGGGGCTTGATGTGATTAGCACAATGGTATCTCTAGGTGGGAAAATCTGGAAGACTGTAGCATCTATAGGAAGCTCTCTTCAAGAATACTACTCTCTGACAAAAACTACTCTCTGACAAAAAACAGAAAAACTTTGTTAATCACATCATTCTCCTGGTAATTCAATAGGACTATGATTCATGAAATAAAATTATCTGTGAAAACTAATTATTGAAATTGACTCTAAGGAGAGATGCACAGAGGGCAAGTTACCAGAAGCACATCACCAATGATGATAGGCATATATAAGTGGTATAATAGATATGACGAGCAAAATGTATGATCAGACAGTACGGTAGAGAAGCATTGTTAAAGAAACTTGAGTATTGTACGGGCAGCCTTCATGTCAGTACCCTCCTAATGCAATTTCCATATTGGAATGAAATGAGGCACTTACAGGTCACTAAACAGGTAACAAGAATTTTTTTAGCCCTAACATTGACAGGATTTTCAATAGTACTTAGCTTGGGTACTCAAGTGTTCTCCACACCCATCCCCATTATGGACAGCATCTGATCAACAGGGCAGGATGTAGCAATTGGTGACTTACATGGTCTCAGACATTCTCCAAGTCTGAAATACACTAGCCTTACATGGGTAAGACTTTTATTTTATGCCCCTGAATAACCAGGAAGCCAAATCAACACACACACAGAGGCTAACAGGAAGCTTAATTAGGGACCCTCAGGCGGCACTTGAGACTTCCTCAAATACTAGGCCAGAATTCGTCACATTTTAGGGAAAGTATAGGAGAGAGGTGGGAGGAATGCTAACAGATATTGATCCTAGCACATATCAGTATAAAAAAAAATTCAACTAACTGATTAATCAAAAAGAATTTGTTAAATGCTTGCTATGTGTGAGATACTGCATTATATACTGAAGGTACACCACCACCAATAATAATAATAATGTAAAAACAGCCCCTGACCTCAAGGAGATAACATTATAACAGGGGGACAACATGTCAAAAATTAGGACTATAGAAATTAAATACAGAATAGATAGGAAGTAATCTCAGACCGGCAGGCACTAGCAACTGAAGGGACTAGGAAAGACTTCCTGCAAAAGATGGAATTTGAGCTTAGACTTCAGAGAAGCCAAGGAAATGAAGAGGCAAAGGAAAGGAGGAAGAATATTCCAGGCCTGGAGGCAGCCAGGATAAATGTGTGGAGGTGGGATGGAGCAGGTAGAGCAGTGTAGTTAATATTTGGAGAAGAGTAAAGTAAAAAAAAAAACTGAAAAGGTAAAGAGACAAAATGTTAAAAATATTCCCCCAAAAAGTATTCTAGCATCTTGAAGTGTGTATACATATGTGCATGTATGTGTTTGTATATGTGAATGTATGTGTGTATATCTGTATCTGTATGTATATATGCCTGTGTATGTATGTATGTATGTATGTGTATTGTATGTATACACATGTGTATATACACAATACACATGGATGTATTTATATGTGTGTGTGTATGATTTACGGGAAGATATAGGAGAAAATCACACAAGATGAGAAGGAATGGATGTACTATGTTCTGAAATCATGGACAGAGTCCCCATCAAAGAAATCACAGATTTACACATGTTTAGGGGTATGAGTACCATTGCTTTGACTACAGTAAATTTAAATGATTAGTTTGAAATAAGTGAGAACTAAATTTTCCCTTTAGAGAGTATAAAGAGAGCCTGTTTTTTTGCTGAGGTCAGTGAGATAGCATAACCTATTTTTCTACCATAGTTTGGAGATGAATCAACCACTAAGTATATTTGTTCAAAGCTATCTAACATTTACAACACCTGTGATTTGAATGTCTCATTGAACTCTATTGGATGGAATGAAAACTGAACGAATGTTTAGGAAGAAAATTCCCACAAGGTTCATTTTACAAGCTTCAAAGAATTAAAATAAACAAAAAATAATCAGGTTTCTCATCATGTGCAATACTGCTTTTCTAATATCAGAGTAGGACAGCTGAAAAACCATCAGGGAGAAAGCTCTAGCCCAGACATGCAGACCAAATAGCTTTGGAATAATGTGAATCACATAGAAATTATTATCTGACTCTTTGGCTATTTTAGCTAACTGAGCTTTCCAACTTTCTGAATTTTCCTCATCATTTCTTATAAAGTTATTTCAAATGCTGAGCAACTAAAGTAAATTGCAGATTCTGTTGTTATCTCTTTAATTGTGCTATATTTTAAATCTAGTTATTTGTCCCAATTTAATGCATATTTCTTGCAATTAGAGCTCCAGTTCACTTAATTTTTATTCTCTGCAGTTCTTTATTACTTTGTTGTGTCTAGACACATATCTTCTGCAATAAACCTTCAAGTTTGGCTTCTTTATGCAGTTGAAATGTTTACATCATTTATAATGCTCTAGTAATCCATCTATCATAATAATGTCAGGTAGAATTTATGGTCCGGATGTCACTTGTAGTCTCAACATCATGAAAAGGAGGTTAACTGTAAGAAATCCATTGGTGACCCTGTCATGAGGGTTGTTTTCTGGCCAGAAAGTAGGCTGAAAAATTATCTTCTGCATTGGGGTTCAGTTGCTATTGGTGCTAAGTAGCAAAGCTGCAGTTGTAATAACATCTGTTGCAACTAAAGGTAACTGTTGTATCTTCATCAAGAGGGGGTACTTAGGTTGGAGGAATATTTCTTTTTGTAAATATAAATAGAGAAAATGAAATAAAAGGGTAACATAAAATGTCAATTCCAATATATTTTGGCAAATTTGAGTGGAACATTGACATAAGGTGGCAAAAGATAAATTTACTGTACTTTCATAATAATAGAGCAATGCTTATGTCAAATGATTTTTAAAAAGACTTTAGAGGTCATATAGTGCATGGGGAAAATTAGATTTAGTTATTTGATCTGTATTCAAAAGTCTGCTGCAATATCTATGTGGCTTTGGGCAAGTCACTTGCTTTTCGGAACATCAATTTACTCATCTGAAAATTGAAAGAGTTGAACTACATGACCATTCTGGTCCCTTTAATTATAAAATCATGGTGCCATTGTAACCCAAGTGCAAGGAGTTAATCTCCACCAATAAGAAGAGAATTTTTTTTATCAATGGCCTTAGGGACTTGGGTTATACTGCATTTCACAAATAATGACAATAATTAACATTTATGTAGCACTTCACATGTTTAAAGAATGTTCACTATTTATTTTTATTGGGGCCTTGCAACAACCTTATAAGGAAGGAAAATACAACAATGAAGAAGTTGAGACCAACAAAAGTTAGGTGACTTCATTTATCTCCCAATCAAAGTTTATTTGGAGGACAAACATACCTTGGTCGTTATTTGGATATTATTCTCGTTGTTTTTTGACAGAGGCCCTAAAATCAGTTTTGAAGGCACACTACAGCCATCTGTGATTGAAAAAGAATTATAAGTAATTTTCTAGCCCAATACAAATAAATATCTAAGACAATGAACTTCAAAACCTACATCAGAAACAGATAATTAAAAGAATAGGCTTAATCTTAGCCAGACATAACCATAATCTTAGCCAGGCTCTTTCATAACCATAGATATGAACTTAGAAAGCTCAATTTTCCATTTATAAGTATTATTTTGTTCAGCACAGAGAGAAGTTTTCTAATTACATGCCTTAACACAGGGGAGCAGTATGTTTCCATCATGTGCAGAATGAAGTGTTTGGATTAAAATGGAGAGGAAAAGTCCTTATAATGCATCTAGCTATTTTCCCCATAAAATTGTGGTCTGAACTTGTCCTTATTAGTACTGATTCTATCCAGAAATAAAATGGAAAACCACTTTCTGTGCATGTGAAAATGTGCTTCTTTCTTCCCTTGGCAATCTTGTTTATACCAATCATATATACTTATTGAAGAGGTTTCAAACTATGGTTCTCACTTGCTTTTAAATTACAATTCTATTTACCAAAGAGATTCCATTATTTTAAATATCAATATTTGCATTTTAAGAGGATTATTTATTGGTTTCACTGGGGATAGGGGAATGTAAGAGCAGGTGGAATTGAGAGGCAGAGGTGAAGCCAATATAAAGCAATGGGCCTCTGGGACAGTGAATATGAAATACAATTTATAGTTTCATAGGTTCCTCATTAAGAAAAAATGTATAACAGCAAGAATAAAATGGACTGGATTGATTTTTGGAAGTAGTGTTCACTCATAAGAAATGCAAAGTTTTCCCCAGAACAAGAGATTGGAAATGCCTTCTGTTTTGTAACTCTAATGTATATAATCAGCATCCAAACATTTAGGGGAAATTACTTAAGCAGTCTATATTCATTGTCTTCCAAAGAAAGGCAGGGAAATCGGAGTGTAGAACTCAGATTTTACAGTAAGAAATCCAAAGGAACTTCATGATGATATTCATCTTTGCATACATGGACACAATCATGTATGGGGGTGGGGTTAAGTACTGTCCTACCATCAAAACAAAAATGATTCTTTTCATTGCAGAATGTTCCATTTAGAAAATAAGCTGTCATGTTACCAGTTAGAACTAACCAGTTGAGAGGATCCCCTTTCCTTGAATTCTTTTTTTTTCTTTCCTGGATTATATTTCATCTTCATCTTATCTGCCTCTCCTCCTGTGTCACTGAATACTTCTGGAGAAAGTAATACAACACATTAATCTGGGACCTCTACAATCTGTATCTAATTTCAGATGGGCCTTCATAGCTGCATGACAATCCTTTGATTCTCACATGGTTAATTCTTTGTTACATTCTCCAGGATAGTTATAACAAACCTTCCCTTCAATATTCAGGCCTGTTCCCGGACCTATCTCAATAAATGAGATATATTATCGGTTATATATTCTTTCTCCACATGAGAAAACACATTTCATGGACTTCAAGCGCCAAGATGGCAGGCTAAGGAAGGAATCCTCTGAAGCATTCCCCAATTCCACTGCAAAGAACTAGAAACTGCTTCATGATTGATCTAGGAGGAGGAAAGCCACTCACCAGCCTGGCATGCAAGGTCTGTTGCACTGGGGTGGGAGGGAAGAAAGGTTCAAGAGCAACAGCAAGAGCCATCTTCACAGCGAGAAGTCATCACCTAGGCTTCAAGCTGGGGCAATCCTGCAGCAAGGCCCACACTCCTGTACACCAATAGAGCCCTTAGGCACGTGAGCGATATGTGCAATACAGCAAGGTACCACCCATGGCACAGGCCACCAGCAGGGTCTTGACTCCATTGCTAACCAGGGGTGAGGCCCTGCCCCAGAGTGACTACTTCCATTTGAACCCACCAACAGGGCCCCACCCATCAGGCAGACCTGCAACAAATTATTCATCCAGGGCCAGCCAACATAAAGACTCTGTTACTATAGCAAGAAAGCACCAAGGCCCCATGCCTTGAGCAGGCCAGCAGCTAAACCCCACACCCAGGGCAGGCCAACAGGGAGGCCCAACCCCTAGTACAAATCAGAAGGGAAGCCTACACTTCAGAGAAAGCAAACAGATAAGCCCTGAAGCCCAGTGAAAGCCAGCAGTACGACTCAGAGCCCTAGCACAAATAGCCTGTGACAATGCAAGAACAGAGCCCACCTCCCACATAAAACACCAAATCACAAAAAAGGCAGAAAAATTAGTAAAAAAAAAAAGAGGAGATTGACTACAAAAGCTATTATGGTGATACAGAGGATCAAGACATAAACTTAAAAAAGGAAATAGGGGGCGGAGCCAAGATGGCGGCTGGTAAGCAGGGACTAGAGTGAGCTCAGTACCCTAGTCCCTCCAAAAACCTATAAAAAATGGCTCTGAACCAATTCTAGAATGGCAGAACCCAGAGAACAGCAGAGGGAAGCAGGGCTCCAGCCCAGGACAGCCTGGATGGTCTCTGGGTGAGGTCTATTCCACACGGACCTGGGAGCTGGGAGCTGGAGCGATGGGAGATGGGAGCTGGGAACGGAGTGGAGCAGAGCCCAGCCTGAGCAGCATGGACCATCCAGACCAGAAGCCAGGCGGAGGGGGCCCTAGCGCCCTGAATATGTGAGCTGCGGCAGTTACGACCCCTCGACCCACACACCCAAAGACTGCGGAGAAGGTTAGTGGGAAAACCTGCGGGAGGTGGAAGGAGTCGCGGTTCGGCTTCCAGCCCCAGGGGCAGCGGAGGTGGGGCAGCTACAGCTGTTGTTACTTCCGGCTCCAGCCCACCTGGTGGGAGGAACTAAGTGGCGGATCAGAGCAGCTGTGCACAGCCTGCTGAAGATCTAAGCCCAGTTCGGGTTGGGGTCCTTGGCGAAGGGGAGTGCAGCTCTGACAGAGCTGGCACCTCCCCCCAAAGTAGAACATAGAATCGTAGTCTACAAGCAGTCATACCCCACTGAAAATTCAAAGGTCAAGTTAGTGGTTGGGAGAATCGGCCAGGCCAGCGAAAACGCACCCAGATTCCGTCTCAGACTTTGGATTCTTTCTTTGGTGACAAAGAAGACCAAAACATACAGCCTAAAGAAGACAACAAAGTCATACAGCCTACAACAAAAGCCTCCAGAAAACATGAACTGGTCCCAGGCCATAGAAGAACTCAAAAAGGATTGGAAAAGCAAGTTCGAGAAGTAGAGGAAAATTGGGAAGAGAAATGAGAAGGATGCGAGGAAAACCCTGAAAAACAAGTCAATGACTTGCTAAAGGAGACCCAAAACATAAGGAAAAATACACTGAAGAAAACAACACCTTAAAAAACAGACTCACTCAAATGGCAAAAGAGCTCCAAAAAGCCAATGAGGAGAAGAATGCCTTGAAAGGCAGAATTAGACAAATGGAAAGGAGGTCCCAAAAGAGCACTGAAGAAAATACTACTTTAAAATGAGATTGGAGCAAGTGGAAGCTAGTGACTTTATGAGAAATCAGGATAGTATATAACAGAACCAGTGGAATGAAAAATGGAAGACAATGTGAATATCTCCTTCGAAAAACCACTGACCTGGAAAATAGATCCAGGAGAGATAATTTAAATTATTGGACTACTGAAAGCCATGATCAAAAAAAGAGCCTAGATAACATCTTTCAAGAAATTATCAAGGAGAACTGCCCTGATATTCTAGAGCCACAGGGCAAAATAGAATTGGAAAGAATCCATCGATCACCTCCTCAAATAGATCCCAAAATAGAATCTCCTAGGAATATTGTTGCCAAATTCCAGAGCTCCCAGATCAAGGAGAAAATACTGCAAGCAGCCAGAAACAAACAATTTGAGTATTGTGGAAACTCAATCAGAATAACCCCAAGATCTGGCAGGCTTCTACCTAAGAGATCGAGGGCTTGGAATGCGATATTCGGGAGGTCAATGGAGCTAGGATTAAAACCTAGAATCACCTACCCAGCAAACTGAGTATCATGTTCCAGGCAAAATATGGATTTTCACTAAAATAGAGGACTTTCAAGCTTTCTCAGTGAAAAGACCAGACTGAATAGAAACTTTGACTTTCAAATACAAGAATCAAGAGAAGCATGAAAAGGTAATCAAGAAACAGAAATTGCAAGGGACTTACTAAAGTTGAACTGTTTTGTTTACATCCCTACATGGAAAGATGATGTGTATGATTCATGAGACCTCGGTATTAGGGCAGTTGAAGGGAATATGTATGTGTGTGTGTGTATATATATATATACATATATATATTATATATATATGTTTATGTGTATATAGGTGAATGTGTATGTATGCATGTATCTATGTATATGAATGTATGTGAATGTTTGTGTATATATGTGTGTGTGTTTTTTATATATGTGTTTATATGTATGTGTGTATATTATATGTGTATGTGTGTATATATATATATATCTATATATTATATATCATGTATATATATATACATGTAAAAGAGAGAGAGCAGACACAGGGTGAGTTGAAGATGAAGGGAAGACATCTAAAAGAAATAAATTAAATTAAGGCATGAGAGAGCAACATACTGAGAGAGGGAGATAGGGAGAGATAGAATGGGGTGGATTATCTTGCATAAAGGTGGCAAGAGGAAGCAGTTCTGTGGGAGGAGAGGAGAGGCTGGTGTGAGGGGTGAATGAGTGAACCTTGCTCTCATCAGATTTGGCCTGAGGGGAATACCATACATAGTCAGTTGGGTATCTTACCCCACAGGAAAGAAGAGGGAGGAAGATAAAAAAAAATAAAAGGGGGGGATGATGTGGGGGAGGGCAGATGGGGGTGGAGGTAATCAAAACAAACACTTTGGAAAGGGGACAGGGTTAAGGAGAAAATTCAATAAAGTGGGATGGGTTGGGAAGCAGCAAATGTAGTTAGCCTTTCACATCATGAGTATTGTGGAAGGGTTATACATAAAGATACATGTGTGGCCTAGGTTGAATTGCTCGACTTCTTAGGGAGGGTGGGTGGGAAGGGAAGAGGGGAGAGAATTGGAACTCAAAGTTTTAAAATCAGATGTTCAAAAACAAAAAAAAGTTTTGCATGCAACTAAAAATAAGATACACAGACAATGGGGCATAGAAATTTATCTTGCCCTACAAGAAAGGAAGGGAAAGGGGATGAGAGGGGAGGGGGGTGATAGAGGGGAGGGCTGACTGGGGAACAAGGCAACCAGAATATAAGCCATCTTGGAGTGGGGGGGAGGGTAGAAACGGGGAGAAAATTTGTAATTCAAACTGTTGTGAAGATCAATGCTGAAAACCAAATATGTTAAATAAATAAATTTAAATTAAAAAAAAATAGAGGGAAACTGGAATACAGGAAAAATAAGTAACTTGTCAAAGTGTTAAAAAAAAGGAAAATAGAGACAAAGAAAATGTAATTTGGTCCCAGACCCAAAAAGAATTCCTGGAAGAAATTAAAAAGGATTTTTTTAAAACAAATCAGAGAAGTAGAAGTAAATTTGGGAAAAGAATAAGAATAATACAGGGGATCATGAAAAAAGATTCACCAGCATGGGAAAAAATAAACAAAATTTACTGAGGAAAATAATTATCTAAAAATAGAGTTGGCCAAATGGAAAGAAAATCAAAAGTTTCCTGAAAAAAAATCACTCTTTAAAAATTACAATTGAAAAAGTAAAAATTACAATTGAAAAAGTGGAAAATGATGATCCTATGAAACATCAAGATAAAATAAAACAAAGAAAAGTTTTTTAAAAAGAAGAAAATGTGAAATTTCTCATTGTAAAACACCTGACCTAGGAAATAGATCCAGGAGAGATAAGAATTATTTGACTACCTGAAAGCCATGATCAAAAGAAAAGAAAAGGCCTTGACACAAATCTTTCAAGAAGTTATCAAAGAAATCTGCCCTGATATAATAGAACCAGAGGGCAAGAGCGAAATTGAAAGAATCCACCAATCACCACCTGAAAGAAATCCCAAAATTAAAACTATGAGGAACATCACATCCAAATTCCATAGCACAAAGATCAAGGGGAAAGTATTGAAAGCAACCAAAAGAAACATTTCAAATATCATGGAGCTACAGTCAGAATTACACAGCATTTGGCAGCTTCCCCATTAAAGAACCAGAGGGCTGTAGCACCAATGTGATACCACAGTGGCTGAGGCTGCTATGAATATGCTGGCATAGTTCTGAATTGAAAATATTACAGACTCTCTTTGTGTAAGATGAAACCAAACATCTATTCAAACACCAGAAAGTCAAATACATCATAGCAACAAAGAAATCCATCATAGTAACCAAGAAGTCTATACATATTACTAATGCAGAGAGCACTGACATCCCATGTCTTCCCTCCATTAGGGCCTTCCCCAAATGAACTCCCTTAAGAAAAATCACTCCCTCTCTCACTCACACTAGTTCCTCTGCCTGCTGTTTTTCCCAGTTCTGACTGCTCTGTCTCACTTCCTGCTTCACTCCATCCTGCTCCACCTGTTCAGCAAGCTCCTGCCACCACAGGCTCATGTGACTCAGGCTTCCTTGTGAGTCAAGTAGGTCACATGAGCCTATTAATAGATGGGAAAGATCTTCTCATTTTCATTAACATACAATAGCTTGAAATATGATACACTGGAAGGCAAAAGAGTTATGGTTACAATTAGAATCACTTATCCAGCAAAACTGAATATAATCTTTTTGGGGGAAAATAGACATTTAATGGAATAGAGGACATTCAAGCATTTCTATTTAAAACACCAGAACTGAATTAAAAAAAAAAAAACTGACTTCCAAATATGAGTTAAGGGAAACATAAAAAGGTGTAAAAGAAACAAGAAAGAGAAAACATAAGAAATACAATAAAGTTAAACTGTTTATATCTCTATATGGCAAGATAATATTTGTAACTCAAGTACTTTATTACTGTAAGAGCAGTTAGAAAGAATTATGTAGATAGAGGGTGTGGGTATAAGGTGACTTTGATAGGATGATACACACAAAAAATATAAAGTGGTAAGAAAGAAAATTTCACTGGGAGAAGAAGGGGGAAAGATTGAATGGGGTAAATTATTCTATATAAAAGAGACATGAAAAAGTTATTATAAAGGAGGCAAAGATCTGGGGCAGGGAAGTGGTAGGCAAAGTTTAAACCTTAATCTCATCAAAATTGGTTCAAAGAGGGAATAACATACACACTCATTTGGATATAGAAATCGGCCTTACCCCATAAGGAAGTAAAAAGGGATGGGGCTAATAGAAAGAGGAAAGGGGACTGAAAAAGAAGAGATATTGGAGAAGGTGTGATCACAAGTAAAACACTTGTGAGGAGGAAAAGGGTGGGAGTGAGGGGGTGATAAACAAGCCAAAAATAGCATGGAGGGAAATACACAGTTAGTTATCATAACTATAAATGTGAATGAGATTAGCTCACCATAAATGGAAGCAGACAGAAGAATGGATTAAAAACCAGGATCTTAGAATATGTTGTTTACAAGAAATGTATTTGAAGCAAAGAGATACACACAGGTAAAGGTAAGAGGCTGAAGCAGAATCTATTATGCTTCAGTTGAAACAAAAGAAAGTAGTGATAGCAATCTTGATATCAGAAAAAGCAAAAGCAAAAATACATCTAATTAAAAGAGATAAACAAAGAAACTACATCTTGCTTGAAAGGCACCATAGACAAGAGGTCATATCAACATTTTACATATATGCACCAAATGGTATGGCATTTAAATTTTTGAAGGACAAGTTGAGTGAATTAAAGGAAGAAAAATAATAAAACTATACTAGTAAGGAACATCAATTTTTCCTTCTCAGAACTGAATACATCTAGCCAAATCTAACCAAAAAATGAAAAAGAAAGAAATTAAGAAGGTGATTAAATTCTGCAAAAGTTAGATATGATAGATCTGTGGAGAAAATTGGATAGGAATAGAAAGAATACACATCTTTCTCAAAAGTACATGACACCTACACAAAAATTGACTATGTATTAAGACACAAAAACCTCACAACCAAATGCAGAAAAGTAAAAATAGTAAATGCATCCTTTTCAGATCATAATGCAACAAAAATTACATTCAATATGGACAATGGAAAGAGAGATTAAAAATTAAATAATCAAAAATTAAATAATCTAGTAGTGATCTAATAGTAAAAAATAAGTGGGGCAAAGAATAGATCATAAAAACAATTGATAATTTCATTAAAGAAATGACAACAATGAGACAACATACCAAAATTTATGATATTCAGCCAAAGTGATGCTTATGGAAAAATTTGTGTCTCCAATTACTTACAACAACAAAATAGAAAAAAAGAGATGGAAGAATTGGACATTAAACTAAAAAAACTCACTAGGAAAAAACAAATTAAAATCTCTAATTAAACAAAATTGACAATCCTGATAATCAAAGCAGAGATTAATAAAATTGAAAGCAAGAAAACCATTAAACTACTAAATAAAACTAGATACTAGTTCTATGGAAAAAAACAACAAAATAGATTAAAGCATTGGTTAATTTAATTTTAAAGAGGAAAGAAAACCAAATTACTAGTATCAATAATGAAAGAGTTCAACTCACCACTAATAAAGAGGAAATTAAGACTATTGTCATGAGGTATTTTCTCAATTATATGCCAATGAATTTGGCAGTCTAAATTAAAAGGATGAATATCTACAAAAATTTAAATTACCAATATTAACAGAAGAAGAAATAAAATACTTAATAAGCCAAATTCAGAAAAAGATATGAACAACCCATCAATGAACTTCCTGAGAAAAATTCTGAGCACCAGATGAATTCACAAGCAAATTCTGCCAAATATTTAAAAAATAAATAATCCAAACACTGCATGAACTACTTAGAAAAAATCGTGAAGAAGCAGTTCTACTAAATTGTTTTTATGATACAAATATAGTGCTGACATATAAACCAGGAAAAATCAAATAGAGATAGAAATTTGTAGACCAAATTCCCTAATGAATATTGATGCAAAAAATTAAATAAAATATTAACAAAAAGTGTACAGTATCATGAGCATCATACACTATGTCTAGGCAGAATTTATGTGGAATGCAAGGATGTTTCAATATTGAGAAAACTAAAGCATAATTGAACATATCAATAACAAAACCAATAGAAATCGTATGATTACCTCTAATGATGGAGAATTTGGCAAAATACAGCACCCACTCCTATTAAAAACACTAGACAGCATAGGAATAAATGGAGCTTACCTTAAATGATAAGTAGTATTCTACTAAATCCATCAACAAGTCTTCCAGTAGCCAGATGAAAGAGTAAGCAGTAAATTACTGTAACTCTCCATACTCACCCCCAAACAACCATAAAATAGAGCTTCAAAACAAATCCTGGAACAGCAGAACCAGCCAAAGGATGGGGTAAAAAAATCTTTTAGCCCAAGAAATTTGGAGGATCAGCAGGAAAAGTCCATCTCATTCCTATGGGCAAAACTCCAAAGGGAAAAAAGAAGGAAGTGATCTCAAGCCCAGAAAGAACTCATGGAAGTGCTAAAAATGAGCTTAACATATATAGAGAAGTAGAAGAAAAATATGAAAATAAATGAGAGTGATGCAAGAGAATTATGAAAAAAGTGTCAACAGCCTGGAAAACTGCTTACAAAGCAGAATTGTCCAAGTAGAAAGGGAGATACAAAAATCCACTGAAGAAAACAACTTCTTAAAGAGTCCAATTGGACAAATGGAAAAGAAAGTCAAAAGATAATTGAGGAAAACAGCTTAAAAGTTAGAATTAGACAAGTGGAAGCTAATGACTCTATGAAACATCAAGAATTAATCAAACAAATTCAAAAGAATAAAAAGGAAGATACTGTAAAATACTTATGGAAAAATAACTGACCTGGAAAATAGATCCAGGAGAGACAATATCATAATCACTGGATCACCCGAAAGCCATAATCAAAAGGAGGATCTGGGCATCATCTTTCAAGAAATTATTAAGGAAAACTGCCCTGATGTCCTGGAAACAGACGACAATATAGGCATTGAAAGAATGCACTGATTGCCTCAGGAAAGAGATCCCAAAATAAAATCCCAAGAAAAATTATAGCCAAATTTCAGAACTCTCAGGTCAAGGAAAAAATATGAAAGTGGTCAGAAAGAAACAATTCCCAAATTGGGGAGTCAAAAAGGATCACATAGGACTTGGAAGCTGCAACATTAAAGGATCACGATATTGTAGAAGGCAAAGGATCTAAGGCTATCACCAAAAATCACTTACACAGTAAAATTAACCATAATTCATCAAGGGGGAAAATGCTTATTTCACAAAATAAAAGGATTTCAAGCTTTCATAAGAAGAAGACCAGAAATAAGCCAAAATTTTAACTTCAAATATTAAGACCCAAGAAAAGTGAAAACAGGTAAAAAGGGAAAAAATAAAGGGGATTCAATGGAACTAAACTATTTGCATCCCTACACAGGAAGATGATACTTGTAAATCTTAAAAATTGTATCACTAACAGTACAGATAGAAGGAGTATATTATAATATATATATATATATGTATATGTATTATATGTATATGTTATATGTATATGTATGTATGTATATGTATAATATAGATATATATATATATACACATGCATATATATATATACATACATGTATATGTATATATATACACAGAGGACACAGGTATAGGTTAATTTGGGTGATGACATTAAAAAATATAAGGGATCAGAACGAGGGGTACAAGGGTACAGAAGGAAAGGAGAGGTAGAATCGGGTAAATTATCTCACATGAAGAGGCAAAAAATACCTATTACAGTGGAGAAGAAGGTGGCAGGGTGTGTGATGAGCATCACTTGAACTGTGCTCTCATCAGTCTTGGCTCAAAGAGGGAATGGTATACAATCAGTTGAATATAGAAATTTATCTTATGCAACAGGGAAGTAGGAGGGAAGAGATTAACTAAAGTGGGAGGAGGGACACTGACAGAAGGAGGGCAGATCAGGAGAGGTGGTAGACAGAAGCAAAACATTGGTGAGGTGGAGATATTAGTACACCTCAGTAAAAAGAGATAGCTTTCAACACAACATGTATATTTTTCATACAGGCTTTCTTGAAATGAAAATTTATTGGAACTTAAATACAAGGTAAGAAAGAAAAAAAAGCATATTAAAACATAAGAGAGGGTTCAAAATACGCAACAATAAATTTAATAATATGATAGGTTTTTGTTTCTTCTCTCTATTCTGTATTTGTGCCCTGGTGTTTGAGTCTAAAAATAAAATTTAAAAAAATTAAAAAGTAATGGAGTGGTGGATCAGTGGAATAGACTAGATACACATTATAGTAAGTGATGATAGTAATTTAGCATATTATGAATACAAAGATCCAAGCTTTTGGAACAAAAACTCATAATTTGACAAAAAAAAAAACACTGCTGGGACAACTGGAGAACAGCATGGCAAAAATTAGGTATAGCCCAACATTTCATACCATATGCCAAGATAAAGTTAAAATGCATACATGATTTACACACAAGGAGTGATGCCATCAGCAAATTAAGAGAGCATCGAATAGTTTATCTGTCAGATTTATAGATAAAGGGAGAATTTCCAAGCAAAGAAAATATAGACAGCATTACAAAATGTAAATTAGATAATTTGACAATAAAAAAATTTAAAAGGTTTTGCAGAAACAAAACTAATGCAACCAAAATTATAAGGAAAGCAGAAAACTGGGGAAAATATTTTCCAACAAGTATCTCTGATAAAGGTCTCATTTCTTAAATACACAGAGAATTGAATCAATTTTTTAAAAGATACAAGTCATTCCCCAATTGATAAAATGGTCAAACTGTATGAACAGGCAAAGAATCAAAGCTATCTGTGATTGTTAAAAATACTCTAAACCGCTATTCATCAGCAACTCTGAGGTATCACCTCACAACTATCAGAGTGGCTAATGTGACAGAAAAGGAAAATGTTGGATTTTGGAGGGGATGTGGGAATACTGAGAAACTAATGCACTGCTGGTGGAGTTGTAAATTGATCCAACCATTGGGGAACAATTTGAAATTATACCCTTGGGCTAAAACTGTGCATAACCTTTGATCCAGCAATACTACTCCATGTATATATCCCAAAGATATCCCAAAAAATTGAAAAGGACCTAATTATACAAAAAATTATAGCAGCTTTTTGTGATGGTTAAGAATTGGAAATCAAGGGATGCCCATCAGTTGGGAAGTGGCTAAACAAGCTGTAGCATATGATTGTAATGGAATATTACTCTGCTGTGAGAAATGACAAGCAGGATGATTTCAGAAAAATCTGGAAAGACTTACATGAACTGATGCACAGTGAAGTGAACAGAAGCAGAACATTGTATACAGTAACAGCAATATTGTTCAATGAAGAACTGTGAATGATTTAGCTTTTCCCAGCAATACAATGATCCAAGACAATCCCAAAGGACTCATGATAAAGCATGTCATCTGCCTCCAAGAAAGAACTGATTTTTTTATAATTTTTGAAGTCCACATGCTATTATTTGATAATTTTTAGTTTTCAGCATTGATTTCCAAAAGATTTTGAGTTACAAATTTTCTCCCCATTTCTACCCACCCCCACTCCAAGATGGCATATATTCTGATTGCCACATTCCCCAGTCAGTCCTTTCTTCTATCACCCCACTCCCCCTATGCCCCATCTCTTTTCCCCTTACTTTCTTGTAGGCAAGATAGATTTCTATTCCCCATTGCCTGTATATCTTATTTCCCAGTTGCATGCAAAAACAACTTTTTTTGAGCATTTGCTTTGAAAACTTTGAGTTCCAAAGTCTCTCCCCTCTTCCCTCCCTACCCACTCTCCCTAAGAAGGCAAGCAATGCACCAGAGCCCACATGTGTATCATTATACAAAACACTTCCATAAATTGTCATGCTGTGAAAGGCTAAATATTTCCCTCCATCCTTTCCTGTCCACCTTTATTCAATTTTCTCCCTTGACCCTGTCCCTTTTCAAAACTGTTTGCTTTTGATTACCTCCTCTCCCATCTGCCCTTGCTTCTATCATCCTCCTTTTTCATCCCCTTATCCCTACTTTCATGTGGGATAAGATACTCAATTGAGTGTGCATATTATTACCTCCTCAAGTCAAATCCAATGGGAGCAAGATTCACTCATTCTCCCTCACCTGCCCCACTTTCCTTCCAATGAATTGCTATTTCTTGCCACTTTCATGAGAGATAATTTACCCCATTTACCTCTCTTTCTCCCTCTCTCAATATATTCCTCTCTCATACCTTAATTTTATTTCATTATTTTAGATATCATCCCTTCATATTCAATTCACCCTGTGCCCTCTTTCTATGTATATGTATATTCCCTTCAACTACCCTAATACTGAGAAAGGTCTCATGAAATGCACATCATCTTTACATATAGGAATGTAAACAAAACATTTCAACTTTAGTAAGTCCCTTATTATTTCTCTTGCTTTTTTACTTTTTCAAGCTTCTCTTGATTCTTGTATTTGAAAGTCAAATTTTCTATTCATCTCTGGTCTTTTCACTGAGAAAGCTTTAAAGTGTCCTGTTTTGTTGAAAATCCATATTTTGCCTTGGAGCATGATACTAAGTTTTGCTAGTAGATGATTCTTTGTTGTAATGTTAACTCTTTTGACCTCTGGAATGTCATATTCCAAGCTCCTCGATCCCCTAAGGTGGAAGCTGTTAGATCTTGTGTTATTCTGATTGTGTTTCCACCATACTCAAATTGTTTCTTTATGACTACTTGCAGTATTTTCTCTTTGACCTGGGAATTCTGGAATTTGGTGACAATATTTTTGGAGTTGTCTTTTTGGGATCTTTAGATTTTAGATTCTTTCAATTTCTTTTTTACCCTCTGGTTCTAGAATATCATGGCAATATTCCTTGATAATTTCTTTTTTTAATTATAATTTATTTAATATTATTAGTTTCCTGCATTGATTTTCACAAGAGTTTGAATTACAAATTTTCTCCCCGTTTCTACCTTTGCCCCACTTCAAGATGGCATATATTCTGATTGTCCCATTCCCCAGCCAGCCCTCCCTTCTGTAACCCCACTCCCCCTCACCTCCTTTTCGCTTACTTTCTTGTAGGGCAAGATAGATTTCTATGCCTCATTGCCTGTATATCTTATTTCCTACTTGCATGCAAAAACTTTTTTTGAACATCTGTTTTTAAAACTTTGATTTCCAAATTCTCTCCCCTCTTTCCCTCCCCACCCACACTCCCTAAGAAGGCAAGCAACTCAACATAGGCCACATGTGTATCATTATGCAAACCCTTCCACAGTACTCATGTAGTGAAAGACTAACTATATTTTGCTCCTTCCTATCCTATCTCCCTTTTATTCAATTTTCTCCCTTGACACTGCCCCTTTTCAAAAGTGTTGCTTTTGATTATTCCCCCATCTGCCCTCCCTTCTATTGTCCACCCTTTTTTTTATCTCCTTCCTATTCTTTCCTGTTGGTTAAGATACCCAACTGAATGTATATGTTATTCCCACCTCAGGTCAAATCTGATGAGAGCAAGATTCACTCATTCTCCCTCACCTGCCCCCTCTTCCCTTCCTACAGAACTGCTTTGCCTTGCAACTTTATGTGAGATAAATAACCCTATTTGATCTCTCCCTTTCTACCTCTCTCAATATATTCCTGTGTCATCACTTAATTTGATTTTATTTTTTTAGATATTATCCCTTCATACTTAACTCACCCTTTGCTTGCTCTCTCTCTCTCTCTCTCTCTCTCCCTCTCTCTGTCTCTCTATCTCTGTCTGTCTCTCTGTATCTCCCTCTCTGTCTCCTCTCTCTCGTCTGTCTCTCTTCTCTCTCTCTCTCTCTCTGTATATATATATATATATATATATATATATATATATGTGTGTGTGTGTGTGTGTGGTGTGTGTGTGGTGTGTGTGTGTGTGTGTCTGTGTCTGTGTGTGTGTGTGTGGGGGGGTATATGTATATATGTGTGATATTCCCTTCAGCTGCCCTACTGAGGTTTCATGAATTACACACATCATCTTTCCATGTAGGAATGTAAACAAAATAGTTCAACTAAAGTATGTCCCTTATGATTTCTCTTTCTTGTTTACCTTTTCATGCTCTCTTCATTCTTGTGTTTGAAAGTCAAATTTTCTATTCAACCCTGGTCTTTTCACTAAGAAAGCTTTAAAGTCCTCTATTTTGTTGAAAATCCACATTTTGCCATGGAGCATGATACTCAGTTTTTCTGGGTAGGTGATTCTTGGTTTTAATCCTAGCTCTATTGGCCTCCAGATCATATTCCAATCCCTTCAGTCCCTTAATGTAGAAGCTGCTAGATCTTGTATTATCCTGGTTGTGTTTCCACAATACTCAAATTGTTTCTTTCTGGCTGCTTGCAGTATTTTCTCCTTAATCTAGGACCTCTAGAATTTGGCACAATATTCCTAGGAGTTGTCTTTTTGGGATCTTTTTCAGGAGGGGAGCATTGGATTCTGTCAATTTCTATTTTACCTCTGGCTCTAGAGTATCAAGTCAGTTTTCCTTGATAATTTCTTGAAAGATGATATCTAGGCTCCTTTTCTGATCATGGCTTTCAGGTAGTCCAATAATTTTTAAATATCTCTCCTGGATCTATTCTCCAGGTCAGTGGTTTTTTCCAAAGAGATTTATTCATTGTCTTCTATTTTGTCTTTCCTTTGGTTCTGTTTTATAATATCTTAATTTCTCATAAAGTCACTGGCTTCCACTTGCTCCAATCTAATTATTAAGGTAGTATTTTCTTCAGTGGTCTGTGGGACTTCCTTTTCCATTTGGCTAATTCTGCCTTTCAAGGCATTCTCTCCCTTGGCTTTTGGAGCTCTTTGGCCATTTGAGTTAGTCTATTTTTAAAGTTTATTTTCTTCAGTATTTTTGGGGTCTCCTTTAGCAAGTCATTGACTTGTTTTTCATGGTTTTCTTGCATCACTCTCATTTCCCTTCCCATTTTTTCTCTACTTCTATACTTGTTCTTCTAACTCCTTTTGAGCTCTTTCATGGCCTGAGACCAGTTCATGTTTTTCTTGGAGGCTTTTGATGTAGGCTTTTTGACTTTGTTGACTTCTTCTGGCTGTATGTTTTGGTCTTTTTTGTCGCCAAAGACAGATCCCAAAATCTGAGTCTGAATCTGAGTCTGTTTTCGTTGCCTGGCTGCGTTCCCAGCCAGCTACTTGAGTTTTTCATCTGGGTATGATTGCTTATAGAGTGAAGATTACTTTGTCCAAGCTTGAGGGGCTGTGCTGTGTTTTCTGAGCTATTTCTACACAGCAAGCTCTGCCACACCAGTGCTCCTCTTCCACAAAGAACAGCCAAGCAGGTTCTGCACTCCTGCTCTGATGCACCACTTAATTCCTCCCATCAGGTGGGCCAGGGGCCAGAAGCAACTGCAACTGTAGTTCTGTAGCTGCGCCTCCTGTGCTGCTACTGCTGCTGCCCCTGGGGCACTGGTCCAACTGTGACTCCTTTCACTCTGTCCCCTGCAGTTTTTCCCACTAACCTTCTCTGTTGTCTTTGGTGTTTGTGGGTTGAGAAGTCTGGTAACTGCCACAGCTCACTGATCCAGAGCACGAGGGCTTGTTCTGCCTGGCTCCAAGTCTGGTTGGTCTGGGTGCAGCCCACACTGGGCTCTGCTCAGTTCTGCTCCTAGCCCTAGGTGTTAGACCATACCCAGAGGCCATCCAGGCTGTCCTGGGCTGGAGCCCTGCTTCCCTGTGCTATCTCATGGGTTCTGTAGTTCTAGAATTTGTTCAGAGCCATTTTTATTGGTGTTGGAGGGTCCTTGGGGAGAGCCCTAAGCAAGTCCTACTTTCCAGGCACCATCTTGTCTCTGACCCAGCAATTTCTTGAAAGATGTTGTCTAGGCTCTTTTTTTTGATTATGGCTTTCAGGTAGTCCAATAATTTTTCAATTATCTCTCTGGATCTATTTTCCAGGTCAGTGGTTTTTCCAATGAGATATTTCACATTGCCTTCCATTTTTCATTCCTTTGGTTGTTTTATAATATCTTGATTTCTCATATAGTCTCTAGCTTCCACTTGCTCCAATCTAACTTTCAAAGTAGTATTTTCTTCAGTGGTCTTTTCAACCTCCATTTCCATTTGGTTAATTCTTCCTTTCAAGCCATTCTTCTCCTCATTGGCTTTTGGAGCTCTTTTGCCATTTGAATTAGTCTATTTTTAAGGTGTTGTTTTCTTCAGTTTTTTTGGGGGTCTCCTTTAGCAAGTCATTGACTTGTTTTTCATGACTTTCTTGCATCACTCTCATTTTCTTCCCAATTTTTCCTCTACTTCTCTAACTTGCTTTTCCAAATCTTTTTTGAGCTCTTTGTTTTATCAATATCCAAGTACAATTAGAGGGGCATGGATATCAATAAAACAATATATCCTCATATTTAAATATGAACGAACCAAGTGTCAAAGTGATGAAAGGACATGCTCATGGGCCACAGCCTTGGTAAGAGTCACAGACAGGATATAAAGTCTCTTGATTCTAAAACAATTTTTAGGAAAAACTGTGAATGGGCTGCAGTGGGGGCAGAGTAGCTGATTTGGAGTCAAAGGACTTTAGTTCAAATCTCAGCTCTTTGGTAATATCAATCCTGTCACTTGCCACTTAGGGGACCTTGGACAAGATACCTTACCTTTCTGACCCCACTTCTCTCTTCTCTAATATGAGGAAATTGACCTAGATGGTCTCTATCAGCTCCACATATTCTGCACATATCTGGTTTATACATAGTTGTTTGCAGGTTGTCTCCCCACATTGTACTGTGGCTCCTTGAGGGCAGGAACTGATTGTTTTTTTTTTCCGTTTTTACTTTTCTGCCTCACTTTATATTCATATTTAGTACAGTAGTGGACATATAGTAGGTACTTAAATGCTTTGCTGACTGAATTGATTCTGAAACCACCTTCAGCTCTAATTTATATTTTAAAGGTCTTTTAATATATGTTGTAATAAATGGAGAGAAAAGAGAGCTGAGGGAATTCTAGATTTAAAGAAGAATATGAGCATTAGCACAGAAGAAGAAAAATATAAGAAATACTATGGAAATGAAAAAGCAGATTGATCTCGAGCAGAAATAGGGGCTTCTATCAGTAAATATTGCAATACTAGGCTAAAAGAATAGATTGGGGCCAGTTCTTGTCAAGGAATATGGGATACTAGGCTGGAAGAGCTAGTTGCTTCTAGGTTATGAAAGGACTCTTTAATCTAGTTTAAAGATTTTAGGCTTAATCTATAGGTAACTGTGGTAATGGAGATTTTTTTTAATGAGATGGCGGTGGGGGGGGAGTTGCAAGGATTAATGATATCAGCATTTTATGAAGTATTAATCTGTAAAATCCATGGATATCTCACCACCACTCGAGATTAAAGACTGTGGAATTCCAGGAGATAGTGTAGTTTTACTTTGAAAATATACATTATGCCTCTGTATACACCCAGATTGGTTTCAGCACAATTGGGACATTGAAAATCCAGACAATCTAGGAAGATGTCTCAGAACTCTTCTCTTCTAGGTTAGGGATAGAAGAGCTTTAAGAAAAGGTAACATTGCTCTATTTAAACTGAGACATGAATAATACAATTCACTAAGTATTTCATAAGCCCCAATTATGGCAAAGTGAATCAAGCTAGATGGCTCAGTGGATAGAGTTTTGAGCCTGGGAGTCAGGGAGATCTGAGTTCAAATCAGATATCAGACACTTACTAGCTGTGTGACCTTTAGCAAGTCATTTAGTCTCTGTTTGCCTCAGTACACTGGAGAAGGAAATGGGAAACCACTCAAGTATCTTTGCCAAGAAAACCCCACGGATAGTATTGCTGTGCTAAGGTCCCATGAGGTCACAAAGATTCAGACATGACTGAACAACAACAATGGTGGGCAAGGCAAGGGTCATCTTGGTGTAATTCATAGAGAATCTGAGCCAACATCAGCCATGGTGATCAGCGTTTAAGTCCCTGAACTGGCCTCACCATATAAGCAGGCTTGGTAATCCTTCACCATCATTTAATTTCCCAAGGCTCTAAGTACTTCTTAAGATTATAAACTGAAGAATCCTTTACATCTGCCTGGTAAATGGAGTTCTATTTGTTTTTTTTTTTTTGGGGGGGGAGGGTCAGTGGGGAAAGGGAATTAAGGCACTCCGCGTATAAAAAGATGATAGGAAACCAGTCCCTGCCCTCCAGAAACTTGTTAAAGAAATAAAACAAATACACAACTATGAACTTCTAGAAAACAAAAGTCCTCTAGAAATTAAATGCTTTGTCCAGATGAAGGGAAAAGTGGAAATATCCTTTTGTATTTCAGTTTGCATAACAAATAATTTTAAAGAATGCATCCAGATAATCCAAGCCAGATAAATGTAGCTGCATTTAATCATTTGAAAGGCATAGCCAATTAATTCATCAGAACTGTCCTTGAGGGATGGGGGTGGGGATACAATGAAAGGAAAGCCTAGGATGTGTTTGATTTAGCCAAGAAGAAATGATGGAAAGACCTCTGCTTAGATTGAGATGAAGACAAATAAATGGTAACTGAGAAGAGCCACAGATAATTACCTGAACTTTCAACACCTGACAAGTATGTATACTCTTAATAATAATGTCTAGTGATGTAAAGGGACAATTTGTCTTGCATGATATAACGAATCTGTGCCATTATTACTCTACTATATTCATATTTTTGTCCTATGGGATATCACTTCTCATTGAATAGATAATAAATAATACTTTGCACTTACATGATACAACACCTTTCAGAGTTCATAAGATGTCAACCGTAATCTCAAACCATTTTGTAAATGCTAATACATCTCACAAATAATCCGTGTTAGACAGATATAATTCATCTTATGGACTTTAAGAAAGATTAAAGTGTTCAAAATTTAGCTATAGGCAGAGTCTAGTTCTGGTGAGGCCAGAGATTAAAAAAAAACCCTTACACATTTGTACAATATTAACCCATATTTTAGTAGAATTGTGAAGTAAGTATTCATTGTCATCATTCAGCCACTGTGTTGTTGAAACCCTACCATCATTCTGTGCTATTGGCCTCTTCCCTTTTGTGACTGTCCTCCCTCTCCCTCTAACTATACTAGCTAGGTCCTTTCCTTTCCCTTCCAACCATCATCTTCATATGTGATCTTACACTTATTTTAATGTACTTATCAATATGTATGCTGCTATAAATGATTACATAAATATATTTCAATAAATTATAAATGACTTTCAAGGAATAAAGAATTGACCTTTCCACAATTATTTGTCTTTTAATAGAGGATACAGTTTTGAACCCAAAGAATCCCCAATAGTGAAATCTCATGCAATGGCAATATAGCACAGAAGAACTATATTCTGATGTGGAAACAAGCTTTGGCTCTTATTAGAGAAATGAGGACCTGTCTTGTGCTTAATCAATGGTGCCCCAATGCTGGATAGACTGGTACTATAGTAGAAGCCTTGTCTACTTTGACATAAACATGAGATTATGGAGTTGATATGCATTTTCTCACCGGCTGCAGCAAAAGCAAATTTTATTGCTTTTAGTTCCACCTATAAAAACCTTTTCCCAGAAGATATATAGGAATATCCCCCAGCTTCTTAATGTTAGGACTGTTTATTAGCTTGATTGGGTACATTAAGCACCTACTATGTTGGAGTCACTTTGCTAAGTGCTTTACAAATATTAGCTCATTTGATCATCAAAACAACCGTAAGAGGCAGGTATTTTTATTATTCCCATTTTACATTTGGGAAAACTCAGGCAGAAGGCAGTTAATGACTTTCCCAGAATCACACAGCAAGACTAGATTTGAACTCAGGTCTTCCTGACTCTAGGGCCAGCAATTTATCCACTGTGCTTCCTTGATACCACCAAGGAGCTAAGTTAACTTGGTTTTCCTCATAAGAAGAAAGCGTAATCAATAAAAAGCATCTTCAAGCATATGAATTATGAGTGATAGTAGATTTATTCTGTAACCTTTATTTAGTGCCTGAAAACTGTTTGAAGAAGGCCAATGAAATGCAATTTACTGGGCCCTGGAAAGACAAAAGTAAAATTGATAAGTTTCTGCCTTCAAGGGATTTACATTTTACTGGGGAAAAACAAGCTGTGCATAAAGAAGCAAATACAAATATTAATCAATAGAGAATGAATTCTATATGATAACTGGGGAAATCAGGACAGTGCTTGTATGGAAGTTGGCTTCTAAGATGTCTCTTGAAAGAAGCTAAGGATTCTGTAATGTGGAATGAAGAGGAGATGAATGACAGATCCTGGAGAAGATGGGTTAAGGTAAGGAAGCAGGAGCAAATAGGAATAGCTAGCATGCCAAATTAACAAGAATTAAGAGTAGATAAAGGACAAACAGGCAGATTTCAGAAAAACCTGCAAAGTTTTACATGGACTGATAAAAAATGAAGTGAACAGAACCACAAGAACGTTGTACACACTAACAGCAATATTGTACAATGGTCAAGTATGAATGTCAATTATTCTCAGAAATACAATGATCTAAGACAATTGCAAAGGATTCATGATGAAAAATGCTATTCACATCCAGAAAAAGAACCATGGAGTCTGAATGCAGATCAAAGTATACTATCCTCACTTTCCTCATGTTTTTTTTTTTCTTTCTTTCACTCAGTTTCTTCATTCACAACATGACTAATATGGAAATATGTTTTACATGATTGCATACATATATAAACTGTATAAAATTGTTCATTGTCTTAGGGAGGGAAAGGTGAGGAAGAAAGGGAGAAAATTTGGAGCTCAATTTTTTTTAAATGTTTCTTAAATATTGTCTTTACATGTAATTAGAAAAATAAAATACTATTTATTTTAAAAAATTATAGAGTAGATGAAGGGGAATAATATGAAAAATTCTAAAAAGTAGGTGGAAGTCATATGTGAAAAGCTTTGGATTCCATGCTAAAAAGTTCCATTTTCTGCTAAAGGTAATGGTGAGACACTGAAGTTCTTTCAATTGTTGATGTTGTTGTGTTGTTATCTTTTTTTTAATTAAAAGACTGGAACTGTCATAGCTTTGTCTTAAGAATATTCACTGCAGGGGGCAGAGCCAAGATGGCAGTGTAAAAGCAGGGACTTACTTGAGCTCTCTCCCAAACCCCTCCAAATACCTGTAAAAAATGACTCTAAGCAAATTCTAGGCCAGCAGAACCCACAAAATGACAGAGTGAAACACATTTCCAGCCCAAGTCAACCTGGAAGGTTGACAGGAAAGGTCTGCTTCACCAGTTTGAGAGAGAAGCACAGCTCAGCATGGGCTGTGCTGGCATAGACTGGGTCCCCAGGAAACCTGGATCAGGGTTCTGGGGACTAAATGAGTCACAGCTATGGCAGTTTCCAGACTTCTCAACCCACAGATGCCAAAAAAAACCTTAGAAGGTCAGTAGGAAAGGTCTGTCAGACCTGGGTTAGAGAGGAGCTGTCATTGGAAAAACAAACGACCTTAGAAAATAGATCCAGGAGAGAGAATTTTAAAAATTTGGAATTACCTGAAAGCCTTGATAAACAAACAAAAAAAAGAATCTAGACATCTTCTTTCAAGAAATTGTCAGGGAAAACTGCCCTGACATTCTAGAACCAGAGGGTAAAAAAGAATTGAAAGAATTTACCAGTTACCTCCTAAAAGAGATCCGAAAAGGAAACACCTAGGAATATGTGGCCAAATTCCAGAGTTGTGGGTCAAGGAGAAAATATTGCAAGCAATGAGAAAGAAACAATTCAAGTATTAGGGAAATCCAATCAGGATAACACAAGTTTTGGCAGCTTCTCCATTAAGGGATTAGATGGCCTGGAATATGATATTCTGGAGGTCAAAGGAGCTAATACTTCAGGAAAAATAATGGCTATTCAATGAAATAGAGGACTTTCAAGCATTCTTGATGAAAAGACCAGAGGTGAATAGAAAATGTGACTTTCAAATACAAGACTCAAAAGAAGCATGAAAAAGTAAACAGGAAAGAGAAATCATAACATACTTATTATACTTGAACTGTTTTCATTCCCACGTGGAAAGATATTTGTAACTCATGAGATCTTTCTCATTATTAGGGTAGTGGACAGGAATATATATATATAGATCTATATAGATAGATAGATAGATAGATAGATAGATCTACATAGATATAGACATATATATATATATATATAGACAGAGGGCACAGGGTGAATTGAATATGAAAAGGCAATATCTAAAAAAATAAAATTAAGGGGTGAGAGAGAAATGTACTGAGAGAAGAATTAAGGGAGAGCAGAATGGGGCAAATTGTTTCATATTAAGAGGCAAGAAAAGCTTTTATAGTGAAGGGGAAGCGGGGAGAGGTGAGAAGGAACTAGTGAACCTTACTCTCATCGGATTTGGCTTAAGGAGGGAATGACATGCAAACTCAATTGGGTATGAGCATCTATCTTACCCTACAGGAAAGTAGGGGAGAGGGAAGGATGATAGAAGGGACAGAAAATTGGAGGAGGGGGCAATCAGAAGCAAACACTTTTGATGAGGGACAGGGTCAATATAGAATAAATTGGGGGTGGGATAGGATGGAGGGAAATATAGTTAGTCCTTCACAAATGATTGCTATGGAAATTTTTGCACGACTACACATGTATAATCTATATCAAATTGTTTGCCTTCTCAATGAGGGTGGGTGGGCAGGGAAAAAGGGACAGAGTGTGGAACTCAACATTTGAAAACAATGTTAAAAATTGTTTTTACGTGCAACTAGTTGACAATTTCTGGATTGTAGAATGTAGATTAATAGAGCAAAGTCTCTGGAGAGAGGTCTCTAGAGCAACAGTACTATCACTTCAAGCAGCCAGGTGACACAATGGATAGAGCACCTGGCCTAGAGTCAGGAAAATTCACCTTCAAGAGTTCAAATCCAGCCTCAGATGTTTACTAACAATTCAGTCAACCCTGTTTGCCTCAGTTTCTCATCTGTAAAATGAGCTGGAGAAGTAAATGGCAGTTTTTCTCCCAAGAAAACCCCAAAAGAAATCACAAAGAGTCAAACATGACTAAAAAATGACCCTAAACAACAACATAGACTATTGGAGCTAGAAGTAACCTTAGCAAATCCAATATCTATTTATAAATGAGGACCCTGGAATCAGAAACTTTAAATAAGTTACCCAAAATCACACAAGATGCTGGTAGATTTGGGCCTCAAACCAAATTTTGCTAACTCCTATCTTGCACATTTACCATTACATAGAACTCACTCAAATTGATTAGAGTTCTGAATGCATGGGACCTTATACATCATCTCATTCAACTCCTTTTGTTTTCAGAGATGAAAAAATAGAAATGAAATGACTTGCTGTCCAAAGTCACATAGCTAAATCAGGATTTGAATCCAGATCCTCTCCAATTTCAGTACTTTTTTCATTATATCATATTACCTCTCATTTATCAAAATATTAATTAACTGATCATGCTAACAACCTACTAGTGTTATCATGTATTTCTGGTTCTATTAGCTAACTGAGAAATATTCCATTCAATAATCCTTGCTGGGGTTAACTTGGGCATTGAACCCATGTCTTTTGTGGTGTTCTTTTAACCTAAAGTGTAAATGTCTTGAACCTTAAAAATTGTAATGAATGATTTTGTAGTCCATAAAAGAGAATGATTTTTCTTCTATTCTCTTTTTGAAATGTAACTCTCAGCATCAAATTTGCCACTTTGTCTGCCAATTACTTATTTGATGGGCTGTTAATCCTCATCTGGCATCTTAACTCTTGCAGTAAAGATGAATCTATGTTGGAGCAATGGCTAAAGTTCTGTCCAGATGGGGCACCTCAATAGATCAATGCTTTAAGTTTCTTGAAAAATAATTGACCTTTAAAACTATTGCATATGCTTACATTTTCATCATAGCCATGAATATATTTATGCAACAGGACTCTTACACACCATATAGGAAAGGTCAGTGATTCTCTCTACTTTGGAGATTAGGGAGGAAGAGGAAGACCTCAGCATATTCAACAAACTGATATAAAAACAAAGCATAAAATGGAGATAATGCTCTTTTCACCATTTCCTGGGTACTTAGAGATTCACTTCTAGTCCAATATATGTACAACCAAGGAGAATCACCATCAAAGCTTCAAGAAGTAAACAGAGTGCTACAGAAGTCTGTCATTGAAGTATGTCCACACAGTAAGAGCAAATTAGATCATTAAGCTTTGCAGATGGGATAGGTACAGAAAAAACATAAATTTTTATAAATAAGTATTTGAGACAAAGAACAATTCAGTGACCTAAACGACATTACTAACAACAAACTTATTACCATGCAAAGAATTTTTTAAAAGTTTACTCTCATCAAATTGTTCATTGAATTTTTTTCCATATTTTTTTTTAATTTAAATTTATTTATTTAACATATTTGGTTTTCAGCATTGATTTTCACAACAGTTTGAATTACAAATTTTCTCCCCATTTCTACCCTCCCCCCCACTCCAAGGTGGCTTATATTCTGGTTGCCCTGTTCCCCAGTCAGCCCTCCCCTCTATCACCCCCCTCCCCTCTCTTCCCCTTTTCCCTTCCTTTCTTGTAGGGCAAGATAAATTTCTATGCCCCATTGCCTGTGTATCTTATTTTTTAGTTGCATGCAAAAGCTTTTTTTGTTTTTGAACATTTGCTTTTAAAACTTTGAGTTCCAAATTCTCTCCCCTCTTCCCTTCCCACCCACCCTCCCTAAGAAGTCGAGCAATTCAACCTAGGCCACACATGTATCATTATGTATAACCCTTCCACAATACTCATGATGTGAAAGGCTAACTACAATTTGCTCCTTCCCAACCCATCCCGCTTTATTGAATTTTCTCCCTTGACCCTGTCCCCTTTCCAAAGTGTTTGTTTTGATTACCTCCACCCCCATCTACCCTCCCCTCCATCATCTTCCCCCCTTTTATTTTATTTTATTTTTTTATCTTCCTCCCTCTTCTTTCCTGTGGGGTAAGATACCCAACTGAGTATGTATGGTATTCCCTCTCAGGCCAAATCTGATGAGAGCAAGGTTCACTCATTCCCCCCTCACCTGCCCTCTCCCCTCCTCCCATAGAACTGCTTCCTCTTGCCACCTTTATGCGAGATAATCCACCCTATTCTATCTCTCCCTATCTCCCTCTCTCAGTATGGTGCTCTCTCATGCCTTAATTTCATTTTATTTCTTTTAGATATCTTCCCTTCATCTTCAACTCACCCTGTGTCTGCTCTCTCTCTTTTACATATATATACACATACATACACATACATACATATACACATAGATATATACATACATACACATTCACATATATATATATATACATATATACACATTCACTTATATATATATATATATATATATATATATATACATAAACATATTATATATATATATGCATATTCCCTTCAACTACCCTAATACTGAGGTCTCATGAATCATACACATCATCTTTCCATGTAGGAATGTAAACAAAACAGTTCACCTTTAGTAAGTCCCTTGCAATTTCTGTTTCTTGATTACCTTTTCATGCTTCTCTTGATTCTTGTGTTTGAAAGTCAAATTTTCTATTCAGTTCTGGTCTTTTCACTGAGAAAGCTTGAAAGTCCTCTATTTTATTGAAACTCCATATTTTGCCTTGGAACATGATACTCAGTTTTGCTGGGTAGGTGATTCTAGGTTTTAATCCTAGCTCCATTGACCTCCGGAATATCGCATTCCAAGCCCTTCGATCTCTTAATGTAGAAGCTGCCAGATCTTGGGTTATTCTGATTGGGTTTCCACAATACTCAAATTTTCTTTCTGGCTGCTTGAAGTATTTTCTCCTTGATCTGGGAGCTCTGGAAGTTGGTGACAATATTCCTAGGAGATTTCTTTTTGGGATCTATTTGAGGAGGTGATCGATGGATTCTTTCAATTTCTATTTTGCCCTGTGGCTCTAGAATATCAGGGTAGTTCTCCTTGATAATTTCTTGAAAGATTGTATCTAGGCTCTTTTTTTGATCATGGCTTTCAGGTAGTCCAATAATTTTTAAATTATCTCTCCTGGATCTATTTTCCAGGTCAGTGGTTTTTCCAATGAGATATTTCACATTGTCTTCCATTTTTTCATTCCTTTTATACTGTTTTATAATATCCTGATTTCTCATAAAGTCACTAGCTTCCACTTGCTCCAATCTCATTTTTAAAGTAGCATTTTCTTCAGTGGTCTTTTGGACCTCCTTTTCCATTTGTCTAATTCTGCCTTTCAAGGCATTCTTCTCCTCATTGGTTTTTGGAGCTCTTTTGCCATTTGAGTTAGTCTATTTTTTAAGGTGTTGTTTTCTTCAATGTATTTTTCAGTATTTTTGGGGTCTCCTTTAGCAAGTCATTGACTTGTTTTTCATGGTTTTTTCGCATCCTTCTCATTTCTCTTCCCAATTTTTCCTCTACTTCCCTAACTTTCTTTTCCAAATCCTTTTTGAGTTCTTCTATGGCCTGGGGCCAGTTCATGTTTTTCTTGGAGGCTTTTGTTGTAGGCTCTATGACTTTGTTGTCTTCTTTAGGCTGTATGTTTTGGTCTTCTTTGTCACCAAAGAAAGAATCCAAAGTCTGAGACTGAATCTGGGTGCGTTTTCGCTGCCTGGCCATATTCCCAACCAACTAACTTGACCCTTGAGTTTTTAAGTGGGGTATGACTTCTTGTAGACTAACGAGTTCTATGTTCCACGTTTGGAGGGGAGGTGCCAGCTCTGTCAGACCCGCACTACTCCTTCCCCAAGATACCCCAGTCCAGACTGGGCTTAGATCTTCAGCAGGCTGTCGCACTCCTGCTCTGATCCGCCACTTAATTCCCCAAATTGTTCATTGAATTTACTTGGCCTAATAAAGCCTAATAAAAAATAGCTAGGTGGCTCAGTGGATAGAACACTGTTCCTGGCTTTGAATGATAAATCATTATAGAAGGTCTTCCATATTATAGTGTAAGCCCAGCATTTCTTCCTTCCCCCCAACCCCTCCCCCCCACAAGACTATCTGGTTTGGAATATCATACATTCCTTTCTGCCTTTCTTTCTTGCAAATACCTATAAGACTTTCCGGCTTGGAATAAAGAATTAGACATTCTTCTCCAACTGATAAACCTTAAGAATGTACCTCTCAGACACTCCTCTCTGGCTAATAGGCCCAAAACAAAGAGTTGAATAGCAAAGGACAGGAAATTCTGAAACTGCTTCTTGAGGACCTAGACAGTTCTCAAAAACAAAATGATTGACAAGATCTTCCCCTCCCGAGGGGAATAACTACCCCTTCTGGAGGGGAACATCTGGGACAGTTAGGCCCTCCTTTTTCAGGAAGCTATAAAAGTCCCCAAGTAGAACAAGCTAGTGGGATTTCACTTATGGAGAGGAAGCTTCCTGGGATCAGTTTCCCTCTCGGGCTTTGATTGAGCTGGGCTGTGTAAACCAGGACCCCCCTCAGGTTTGGGAGGATCAAGTGCTGGAGTTCCCCCAAGAGGTGAAGAATCTATGTTGTTTGTGTCTTTGTCTTTGTTGCTTTAACTGTGTTTGTTAGAGTATTTCCCCTGTCTTTCAATAAAAACCATGTTCTCTCAGGAGTGTGCTTTATTGCCAGCATGAATTCGAATCCGAACCTAACTTAGCTTAACCGAACAGGCTTCAGGAACATGTGAGTTCAAACCCTACTCAGATACTTAGCTTGTGTAAGAATAATAATAACACCTGCCCTCTAAGGTTATCATCAGGATAATGTTAAATAATAATTGTAAAGTTCTTTGAAAATCTTAAAGCAGTATATGAATGCTGGCTATTGGCATGATAGCTATAATATATTCCTTTAGATTATGTTTCATGGTGGCAGGGAAAATGTTTTACCTAAATTTCCATTTCTGCCACCCTAGCATAATTCTTAGTTTTTAGCAGATGTGTAATTGAATTTAATTATCTTATATGGGAAATAGGAAGTCGATATAGTACAGAAACACACATAGTTCATCAAAATACTTGATACAATGGGATATATAATCATCACCAAGGCATGACTTTAAGACTGGAATAAAGTCATGCAAGAGATTTGGAAGTAAGGTAAGATTTGTGAAGAAGTGCAGAAGGTCAGCCCTGCACAGTAGACTATTGTTTTTGCACTTCAGTTGGAGAAGGACCACCAATCTTGTATCCTATCCCATTCCTTTGTTGTTATTCATCCTTTGTTTCTGCAAAGGACCAATGTTGGGGTAAATCAATCAATATTGGAGTAAAATAGTGAATGATGGGTGATGTCTTGCCTTGTATGTGAATTGATTTAAGTGAGACAGAGTTGCACAGTCGTCAGCCTCACTCTTTCTTCCAGAGTCATCAAAGTTCAGTGGCAAGACAAAGTCAAGTGGGATACAGTGGATAAACTTGGTGTCTTTGATATTTGATCAAGCTCTAAGCATTCCACAATGCCTGCTTCATGGTCATTGGAACAAATTATTCTCATCTGCTCAACCCACTGAGGAAGTTATCACATGTTTGGGGTAGATAGATTACTAACTCACTGATGTGTTTGAGGCCTGTTGGTTATCTTCAACCTGGTTTATTCCATCTGCTGAGATGTTTCTTGCCAGGGTGTGGCCACTGCAATGCTATCTCATCCCATTCCTTTAGGGAAGGCAGGAATGCAGAGACTAGAAGTGCCAGTCCATGGAATTCTATTCCATTCCTTCCCTATAGCCAGTAGAGAAAAGACTTGAAAAGATTGGAAGCTCCTGGTGGGGCATGGCAGCTTTCTGTCTGCAGCTTCTACTTCCTTTCTCTTCCCCTACCTCTAACCTGAGCTGTTCAGAAGGAAGAGAATAACCCTGGAGAACTAGAGTCAACATTACACAAATCTTAACGTAGGCGTCTGGATCACTGCAGTGTCAGTAGAATAGAAGGCATGAACGTAGTGACCAGATCACAGGAGACAGATGGGACTGGTCACTTCAATGAGAACCCCTGACACAATGAGATAAAATGTGATTTTAATAATTGGTACATTCCCCTTTTGAATCAATTAAGAACACACAACCCCATTCTCTGATCTTTCTCCCTATACTCCAGGCAGTTAGAGTAGTCTTTGAGAGTATGCAAAAAAAAATCTACCACCCACCTATAGTTACCTTGTGATAATTCAATATATCATTTCACCATTAAAATATAAGTTAACTATGTAAAACTTACTACTATGGACCTCACTGCCTGAAAAGCCAGATAGATTATATCTCACTTCCTCCTCACCATGCTTCTCTAGGATCCTTAAGGGAACTGGGAACGTCTAGGCTCTCTGCTATTGGCTCTAGCCCTCACTGATGGCATTCCCTAAAACATAGGGGGTGGATCCCCTGACCCTCATTTCTATTTAGGCAATTAATAGTAGCATTAAGTTATACAAAGGAATAGTTACTTCAAAGGGTATGGTATGTAAGGAGGATTTTCTTATCCTTTTTATAGTTCAGTTTCTCAGGATCCATGACTATGGCAATGTCCAGTTCCCAGGTGCTAGATGCTAACTCCCAGAACAGCCCCAAGGATCCTAGATAGTAATTCCTAGAACCATAGTGATAGATAGTCCTATTGTGATTGTGCCATCAGATATGGGGGGTGACATAATTGATATTTGCTTTGCTTGTGCAGAATGATGACATTGCTAAAGTTAACCTGTCAGCTTAATGTTGGCAAGATGTCTTCTTTGTTTGTTGCCCTATAAAGCAAGTGGGCATTGGTCAGTGAGTGGGAAAAGCATGGGGAAGCTGTGTGTGCCTTGACTGGCACCCATCAAGGCTTGGGTGGAATCCATGGGGAACCCAGAGGGGAATAGAGAATGCTGTAGGAGCTGGTGCTCCCATTATCAGCAAACCATCTTGAGAAGACTAGACTATAATAAAGTAAGATTATTAACCCCCTCTGAAGTTGTCTTCTTGTCCTTCCTGTCTGACCAGATTAAGAGTGAACCTGTTAAAGGCTGGAGTTCAGAAACTCCAGTGCCTCCCATGTGTTATCTGCAAAACAGGTATAATCACAAGTATTTTTTTTTTTGGCCAAGGGAAATGTCAAAGTTTATTAGGGATTCACTATAATGGGTTGTCTTAAGAAATCCCACCCTTTGTGACTCCTGTTTTCACAAGTGGGCCACATTCAATCTACTGAGCCAGATTGAATCTGAGCTATAATCACAAATATTAAAACTTACTCCTCAATACGTGAGACTTGACTCTCCTCCCTCCATACCATTTCAGTCTCTTGGAAAGACAAGGGAATTAGATTCATAGCTTAACTCAGTTTCCATAGCACCTAGTGCCAAATTCCAAATTGAAAATACCCTTCAAGCTGGGGTCCCCAGGCACCCAGGATGTTCTGGGCTTCCCTTCTAGGCTGGCTGGTTGCAATATCATGCCTGGAATGCTGGCTCGAATGTAAACATGGCTCAGGCTCCTGGGAACAGTGGATCACCACTAGCACCTAAAACAGAAAACAAAGAAAACAGAAGAGAAACAAACACTCCATAGGCCCATTTCTCAAAGTGGGGTAGAAGAGAAGGAACACAAAGGAAAGAAGTCCTTTCCCTTTTACCAGTCCAGTTCCTGGGGCCCATGTTGTCTGGATAAGAATAAGAAAAATTGTGACTATTTCAGATGGTCAGTTTTAAAGATGAAGCCTGTTCCAGCTATGCAGCCAAGCAAAAGAGGCTGCAGCCAATCATGTGGTAAGGGATATGGAGAGCTTCCACATTAGGAGATCTGGGTATGCTCTAATTCCCATTATACATTTCTCACTTGAAAAAGACTGTCCCTGGCAAAAGGCTGGGGTTTATTATTTTTTTAACGTAGTATTTGTCCCGAACTCAGGTTGTCATCCCAAATCAGAAAAATTTGCTGTGGGCTTTGGAGAGATATCAGTAATATTCATTCACTTGCTCCTCTCTGCCGTATAGTAGTCTCACAACAGCCAACGTTGTAATCATATGCAATAATCATATGCAATCCCACATGTACAGCTAAAAATCACAGTTGTCACCAAATACAGAGTTTTCAGATTCAACAAAATAAGAAGCAGTTTACAAATTTTAGCAAATATTTCTGCTTGCTTAGCCTTTGCCTTACAGGGCCTTTTTCAATCTATAAGCAAAAGAAAGAGCAAAGACAAAAACAAATAAACAAAAACCAGCTTCTGTCTTGAACAGAAACCTGGTCCACACTGACCTTTCCAAATTGCATGGCGCTTTCTCCACAAAGATTTGGAACCTAGAGTTTACTAAGTGTCAATTCTTAATGAGAAAATTGTCCTGAGCAGAAACTTTTCAACGCTTCCTCCAGTTCATCTGGTCATGCAATTTTGTCTATATGAAAAGAGGCCCTTTCTACAAATGGCACACCAAAATTCTCTAGAGTATCCTCTATCATAAGCAATCTCCATAGAGGTTCAAGTACTCTTCTCTAAGCCCCTTATCCCAAAGGGCACCTAAAATCTCCCACGGATCTTTACTACTACCAAGGTAAACCAAATGGAATTGCAAACTCACTCAAAAAAGACAAGTAGGCCCAGTTAGAAAAGAAGCAAGGAATGTCAGCTATTAGTGAATTTTAGGCACAGGCATTCTCATACTAAGAAGTTGCGGGGCATTTTGCTTTCACAAAAGGCAAGCCGTCTAGGTCCACTTAAATGTAAAAGAGCAATATGAACATTTGTGCTAGACAGCAGCAACTTAACAATTTGAGATTTGTCACATTACACTCCTTACACAGTACTTGGTAAAAGACAGCAACATTAGTGTCAGTGTATAAGTACCAAGGTTAAGTATATCAATACTCATAGGAATTTGAAAATATAAAATGTATCCTTTTCTAAATAGCCAAGGAATCAACAAATGAAAAGTTTGCAAAATTATAACAATAGAACAAACTTATGAGGGAATGCACACTCTGAAAGAAAAAAAATTGGCTGTACATTTTCAGCCTAAAAAGTGAAATGGCAGATTTTCCTAGGATCTCACAGTCTAGGTTTACCTAACATCAACAATCCCAGGCAGATAATCTCTCCAGGGGTCCCCATGAAAGTGGAGGGCCCATTTTTTTTCTGAACAAGCCCTAATATGTAACACTTATTACCCTAGGCCACACTGCCTAGAAGGCCAGGTAGATTATGTTTCACCCCTCCTCTGGGTTCTCCAGTAGATGCTGACTCCCTCCTACCAGGGTTTTCAGGAGTCTTAACATGAATTGAGGAGAGATATTCAGGAAAGCTCTCTGCCATTGATTCCAGCCCTTGGCAATGATATTCCCTCAAGTATAAGGAGAATCCCCTGCACCTCAGTTCCATATAGCCACTAAGAATCCTATTAGTTTTTTACAAGGATATATTTACTTCGAAATATATAATTACAACTATACAAACTTACTACTCCTAAACAAATGACAGATGTACTCTCTGAGCCCCCACATTGTGCCACCTCGGTGTCTAGGGAAAGAAAGGGGATTAAGTTTATAGTTTAGCTCAGACCCAGTTCCAAGTCCAAAACACCACCTTGGGCTTGAATCTCAGGCACCTTGGATGCTTGGGGCTTCTCTTCTGGGCTGGCTGTTTTAAGCATCCCAACTTGAATACTGGCTCCAAGGTTGGCATGTCTTGAACTTCTGAGTCTTGTGAGCATTCCCAAGGAACTTAAAACAGAGATAGAAAAACAACCACAACCACAACAACACAGACACACACACACACACACACACACACACACACACACAGCAAGCTGGGGTAAAAGAGCCCTACCATCAGTGCAGTTCATGTAACCCAGACTGTGATCACCCTCGCAGCATGAAATTACATGCAAGGAAGAGCAAGAACCTGAAAAAATACCCAACACCACCAAAAATGATTGTCTCAGTCTGAGCAGTTTTAAAGATGAATTCTTTTCTAGCTATGCAACTAAGTGAAGGAGACTATACACAACCTACATGGTAAGGGACAAAGAATGTGTCCATGTTAGAAGATCTGAGTGTGTCCAGACAAGCCTGGGTACAGCTAAGTTTTATGATTTGTCAATACATTGAGCACCAGAGTCTTCCCTAATAAAAAATGAATTCTCATAGCAGAGATGAAAGACTTTCCAATTTGGGCAAGTTTTAAGCATAACACTCATCATGCTCCAGATTAGGGTTATACCTAATCTGGGGGCAGCCAGCTATCCCATGAGCTCCGGAGAACCCCCAACAGTGGGATGGGGAAACAGTCTGAGAATGTATAGGCAAGTACCTTCCCTTGAGCAGTGCAGATACTTCAAACCACTGGGAAAGAATTATATATCATCTGACTGGCACATAACAGGAAGTTAATAAACACTTAATTTTCCACATCACTTTCCTTAGAAGACATAGCCTCTACGTGATCTGCTTCAGGCTAATGTGATGCAATTTTATGCCCTCAGCTACAATAGCAGAAGCTCAAATTTCTGCACTGTAAATTGGAGGAAACTATTCAGAGGGAATTTTCTAGCAACATTAACAAAAGATGGAGAAATCTGCTGATGCCTCTGATTCTCCCATTCCACCATGGGCAAGAGAAATTCCCCACCCCCCTTCCCTGAATCTTCTCAATATCCTGCCTTACCTTAGCATGAGAATGCATAGCACTGCATTGCATCAAAGTAAGTACTGATCACACAACTTTTGCTCTGGTGAGTGCTACCTGCTGATATCACTTGTGACTCCATTTGTTTCCACATCATAAGAAACTTGCATGACTATTTCCCATTTTAGGTGACAGTATGATTTATGTCCTCTACTAGAAAAAAAGATATTCTCAGTTCTATAATTTTTTAGACACATCACACCAACGTCACCACCACCACCAACAACAACAACAAGACTGAAAGAAATCTATGTAATTTTCAGATTTTCTTAAGAAGAAAATTATAATAGAGTTAGCTAAGAGAAAAAGATTCAGGAAAACAAACAGAAATGTAACAGAAATTATAGAAGGTCAGGGCTGAAGTAGTTGGGGAGTAAGGTACTTAATAATTGCCTACTTTCCCAAAAGCTTCTGATTGTGTTAGGTTAAGTGGCAGAGAGTGTCTAAATATATTAACGGAGGAGAGATGTACCCACCTTCACTGCAGGCTTACATGTCTGTCCACTTTGTCCCCTACTCAACTTCTTTCACTACTCTCCAGAGACCTTTTTAAACAGATTCTCAGCTTTTAATTGAGACCATCTCTTGGATAGTAGAAGCATGCTGTAAGTAAATCTGCCAGTAAGCCTGCAATGTTCATTGAAAAGTCAGTAAGTGTGAAAAAGGGAGACTCAAGGAAGAAGATTGTGAATATCAATGCAAACTTTCTTCAGTCACTGGAACTTGTAGATTATATGTGTGTGTGTGTGTGTGTGTGTGTGTGTGTGTTTGTGTGTGTGTGTGTGTATGAAACACAAACAGCCGTATCCTGTTTTTGTGAAAGAAAACATTTAATTAGTATCATGTGCTTTCTAATATAAATTATTAGAATATATCACATATTATAACTGAATGTAACTTTTCAAATTTTTAAATTTGTGGCTTCATTTGATTTAAAAGAAAAAATTCTAATTAAAAGCATTTTACATTTTTATTTAGAAATTTTAAAAGAACAGCTTTGCTTCTGCTGCTGGATTTAACTCAGGAACTTAGGGGAACATTGTTTGTACATCAAAGTAAGCTCTTCTTAAATAGTCTAATTAAATTAATGCAGCCATGTAGCAACTTCCAAAGGCTGGCATTTTTCTGATACAATATCATGTTTATTGTGATTGCATCTCCAAAGGAGACTTGCCAAAACCCACAACGAATAGGTGAAATATGAAGATGAGCTTTGTGTGCATATTAATTTTTATGACATTAGGAAAATAAATAAGAGAAAAAGACTAAGCATAGCTGTAAATGCCTTTTATGATCCATAAAAGAACTGTAGGTTCATTCTTATTGGAAAGCATCTGGATATTAAGATAGGAAAAAAATGCCCTTGTCACCAATTATATTAGAGAAAGGACATAGATCTGTCCTGATACTATCTTCCTAGAGGTATCTGGGATACAACGGCACAAAGTGTGTGGGAGGGAGCAGGGAGGCGGAAGAGCTAGAGTACCATAGACTGAACTACTAGACCAGGGATGGGGAACCTGGGGCCTTGAGGCGACACATAGCCCTCTCGGTACTGAGGTGCGGCCCTCAGACTGAATCCAAATGTCACAGAACAACAACAACAAAAAGGGATCTATTTGGTGATGTTTGGATTCAGTCAAAGGGCCACTCTTCAGGACCTAGAGGGTCATGTGTCCTTGAGGCCCCAGATTCCCTACCCCTGTATTAAACAATATACTGAGTATAATTCCCTAAAAAGCAAGTTGAGATTTAATTCTATTCAAGAGTGGTAATTTAAATAGATATAGATTTATATATATATAGATAGATAGATAGATAGAAGTAGATATAGTAATACCTGCTTTGAATTCAACTCCCACTCACAAAGACATGTTAAGTTCCCAGAACATGAATAATTAACTCTTCCTCTCAATGTTCTAGAAGTAACACTGAAGCAAAAAGTATTTTTCTAGTAGTGTTATCCACAAGCCTCCTCAAATGTGTTGTCCCTGTGATATTTAGAAAGGGTTTGAGAGACATAATTTCTAGGTAATTTAATAATTTCATTAATAACGCCAGCGTTTTAAGAAAAGGATGGCCATTTGTTTGTATAAGACTTCGACCAAAGATGGCAAAGATGACAGCAGGCTCACAGTTTTTTTTTTTATGCCCTTCAAAGAGTAGGTGCCCCACCACCCAGGGCAATCAACTCTAATTTTTTAACAATTAACAAGAGAATGAATATTACAATGAGGAGCCTGTACTTTGACTATGTCATCACTTCTAAGTTCCCCTCCCCCTCCCGCCATGGGCAATATATTCAAAGAATTTATGCCCCCCTCAACCCTGAGCAGAACATAATGGCTGTCCTACCTGGGTGGGGTCTAGATACAGGAAAAGGTTAGCTCAGACTTCAGAGATTATCCAGAGATTTATTTATCAGATTTCCCCCTTTTCTTAATCCTCATTTCAGTGCAGGGGGAAATCTGATTCTCTCCAAATACTGGTTATTAACAATCATTTCTCTCACCCCTCCTAGATTTCCTAATTACATTAGTTAGCCAGGCAAAGGCATTTAGAGACATTTAATAAGGTGCTACAGTAAGAATAATTAGTACCAAACATATCCTAGCCTCCAAAATAAATGAATAGATAGATAAATGAACAAATGAATGAATGAATAAATAAATAGATAGATAGATAGATAAGTCCATAAATAAATAAATAAAAACACAACACACTCTCCCATGAGTATATACAAAAGTCACGGGAAAGTGAGAACAAGCTTAACAAACATGCAGCTACAGGGTAACTCACAGTTCTTGGTTTCTGGAAGTCTTTTTCTCATGGAGTTTCCTTAAAATTGACAGCTCTCTAGGGATCCAAAGGTATGGACCCCTGCAAAATGAAGAAGCTTCTATTTCTCAATATCTCTAGTATTTCCTCTCTTAGATCCTGGCTGGAAATATTTTTTGCAAGTGGTCCAGTCTGTCTAATGGCATGGTCTATGGGAGTTAGGAAAATATGGCATTTTCTCTAAGCTCACTGAGCTTACACCATCCCACTTGTTCCCTCTGTTAACAGGCACATGGTTTTGACCCTTCAAAGTGCTTTCAAAGTTAGATCCTTGTGTAATAGGACTCTGATGCATGTGTAAACTCCATTAGCTTGCTTAGCTGATGCTAAATCACCACAGGGAATAAGGAGCAATCTTTGAGAGTGACCTTCAAAATCCTAAACTGGCTCTTTGAGAGAGAACCAAATCTTATATAATATATCTGATAAGATCCCTTCACTAGACCTAAAAGTATATTAAATCCTTTCAACTAATCCCAATATATTTAGTCATCTGATTTCTTTCTATGGCTCAAAATGATCCATTCTTTCCCAACATTGTCAGTCAGCTTGTTTGCATCTAGTTTATATCTTTGATTGAATGATTCTCTAACTCAAACAAAGAAGCTCTCACTTTTTTAAGGTATCTAGACATAGAACATCTTGTTAGTTAAATTAACTGAGGCTGGATTGTATAATACACCCTTCTTCCTCAACTGAGGACCCTTTATAATGGTGTGGAAGAGGGATGTGTTTCTTCACCTGTAAAAAAATCAGTTAACACTCTATCTACTGCTCTCACAGGGTCATGTTAAGGAACATGCTTTGCAAACCTTAAAATACTATATAAATATGTGAATGATTATTCCCATTAAACTTAAAATGTCTATGGCTCCTCCTTCCTCCAAACCCCACAAGTTACTCATGGACCTTTATTTCTACACAGTATTAATCCATCTATTTGTTCAAAACTGGTTCAGTCTCCTGAACATCCTCATTATCATTTTAAGTCTACAGTTTCTGACGGTGGAAGAGCAGCACAATGGAATGAACACAAGTTCTGGAGTCAGTTGCCTCTGGTTTCCATCTCACATCAGAAAAGTGGTACCTGAAAGATTGAAGGCAAATCACTTTACCTCTTTAGGCCTTAGTTTTCTTATTTGTAAAATGAGGTATTCTAGCTCTAAATCTATGATCCATAGATTGTTAGCTCCCGAGAGGAATAAGAATATTATCTTATTCTGCAGATGAGAGGAAGTATGGCAAAATAGATAGGTCCCTCACTTAGCAAACAGAAAATCAATTCAGCGACTTATTCTTTGGTGATGTTGGAATAAAAACAAATTATCTGGGGCCCAGGTTACCCATTTGTAAACTGGGGATTTAAGCACTTTTACTGCTTAAGCTCAAGACTGTTGTGAGGCTCAAATTAAATCAGGTATAAGATGGCGACTGGTAAGCAGGAAATAGCATGAGCTCTGAACCGAGTCCCTCCAAAAACCTATAAAAAATGGCTCTGAACTAATTCTAGAATGGCAGAACCCACAAAACAGCAGAGGGAAGCAGGGCTCCAGCCCAGGACAGCCTGGATGGTCTCTGGGTGAGGTCTATCCCACACGGAGCTGGGAGCTGGGAGCTGGGAACGGAGTGGAGCAGAGCCCAGCCTGAGCGGCGTGGACCAACAAGACCAGCAACTGGGCAGAGCATGCCCTAGCACCCTGAATCAGTGAGCTGTGGCAGTTTTGAGACTTCTCAACCCACAAACACCAAAGACTGCGGAGAAGGTTAGTGGGAAAAGCTGCAAGAGTAGAAGGAGTTCGCAGTTCGGCTTCCAGCCCCGGGGGCAGCGGAGGTGGGGCAGCTACAGCTGTTGCTGCTTCCAGCTCCAGGCCCACCTGGTGGGAGGAATTAAGTGGCAGATCAGAGCAGGGGTGCAGAGCCTGCTGAAGATCTAAGCCCAGTTCGGGTTGGGGGTTCTTGGGGAAGGAGCAGTGCTGGTGTGGTAGAGCAGGCACCTCCCCCCCCCAAACGTGGAACATAGAACTCTATAGTCTACAAGCAGACATACCCTGCTGAAAAACTCAAAGGTCAAGTTAGTTGGCTGGGAATATAGCCAGGCAGCGAAAACACACCAAGATTCAGTGTCAGACTTTCCATTCTTTCTTTGCTGACAAAGAAGACCAAAACATACAGACAGAAAAAATTAATAAAGTCAAACAGCCTACAACAGAAACCTCCAAGAAAAACATGAACTGGTCCCAGGCCATGGAAGAGCTCAAAAAGGATTTGGAAAAGCAAGTTAGAGAAGTAGAGGAAAAATTGGGAAGAGAATTGAGAAGGATGCGAGAAAACCATGAAAAACAAGTCAATGACTTGCTAAAGGAGACCCAAAAAAATACTGAAAAATACACTGAAGAAAACAACACCTTAAAAAACAGACCAACTCAAATGGCAAAACAGCTCCAAAAAACCAATGAGGAGAATAATGCCTTGAAAGGCAGAATTAGCCAAACGGAAAAGGAGGTCCAAAAGACCACTGAAGAAAATAGTACTTTACAAATTAGATTGGAGCAAGTGGAAGCTAGTGACTTGATGAGAAATCAAGATATTATAAAACAGAACCAAAGGAATGAAAAAATGGAAGACAATGTGAAATATCTCCTTGGAAAAACCACTGACCTGGAAAATAGATCCAGGAGAGATCATTTCAAAATTATTGGACTACCTGAAAGCCATGACCAAAAAAAGAGCCTAGATATCATCTTCCAGGAAATTATCAAGGAGAACTGCCCTGATATTCTAGAGCCAGAGAGCAAAATAGAAATTGAAAGAATCCATCGATCGCCTCCTCAAATAGATCCCAAAAAGAAATCTCCTAGGAATATTGTCACCAAATGCCAGAGCTCCCAGATCAAGGAGAAAATACTGCAAGCAGCCAGAAAGAAACAATTTGAGTATTGTGGAAACCCAATCAGAATAATCCAAGATCTGGCAGCTTCTACATTAAGAGATTGAAGGGCTTGGAATATGATATTCCGGAGGTCAATGGAGCTAGAATTAAAACCTAGAATCACCTACCCAGCAAAACTGAGTATCATGTTCCAAGGCAAAATATGGATTTTCAATAAAATAGAGGACTTTCAAGCTTTCTCAGTGAAAAGACCAGAACTGAATAAAAAATTTGACTTTCAAACACAAGAATCAAGAGAAGCATGAAAAGGTAATCAAGAAAAAGAACAAGAAAAAGAAATTGCAAGGGACTTACTAAAGTTGAACTGTTTTGTTGATATTCCTACATGGAAAGATGACGAGTATGATTCATGAGACCTCAGTATCAGGGTAGCTGAAGGGAATATGCATACATATATGTTTATGTATATATATGGGTGAATGTGTATGTATGTATATATCTATGTGTATATATATATGTGTGTGTGTATGTATATATGTGCATATATATATATATATATATATATATATATATATATAGAGAGAGAGAGAGAGAGAGAGAGAGAGAGAGAGAGAGAGAACACACAGGGTGAGTTGAAGATGATGGGAAAATATCTAAAAGAAATAAAATCAAATTAAGGGATGAGAGAGGAACATACTGAGAGAGGGAGATAAGGAGAGATAGAATGGGGTGGATTATCTCACATAAAGGAGGCAAGAGCAAGCAGTTCTGTGGGAGGAGGGGAGAGGGCAGGTGAGGGGGGAATGAGTGAACATTGCTCTCATCAGATTTGGCCTAAGGAGGGAATACCATACATATCCAATTGGGAATCTTACCCCACAGGAAAGAAGAGGGAAGAAGATAAAAATAAATGGGGGGGATGATGGAGGCGAGGGCTGATGGGGGTGGAGGTAGTCAAAAACAAACACTTTCGAAAGGGGACAGGGTCAAGGGAGAAAATTCAGTAAAGGGAGATGGGTTGGGAAGGAGCAAAATACAGTTGGTCTTTCACAACATGAGTATTGTGGAAGGATTATACATAATGATACACATGTGGCCTATGTTGAATTGCTTGACTTCTTAGGGAGGGTGAGTGGGAAGGGAAGAGGGGAGAGAATTTGGAACTCAAAGTTTTAAAAACAGATGTTCAAAAACAAACAAAAATGTTTTTGCATGCAACTAGAAAATAAGATACACAGACAATGGGGTGTAGAAATTTATCTTGCCCTACAAGAAAGGAAGGGAAAAGGGGATTGGAGGGGAGTGGGGTGATAGAGGGGAGCGTTGACTGGGGAACAGGGCAACCAGAATATACGCCATCTTGGAGTGGGTGGGAGGGTAGAAATGGGGAGAAAATTTGTAATTCAAACTATTGTGAAAATCAATGCTGAAAACTAAATATGTTAAATAAATTTAAAAAAATAAATTCAGACTTGTAAAAAAATAAAAAAAAATTAAATCAGGTATATAAGGTGCTTTGTAATTTAAAGCCTTATATCTGTAAATATTCATATAAACGCTATTTGGTAGTAAGAAAACAAATTGGGTTTAAGTCAGGGTAATTAAAGCTATGTCCTCATAGTCCTAGGATGCTAAATGAAATTACCTATTGGAGATGAGGAATTATCAGTCTTGTAGTGCATTAAACATAAACAACTTCCTAAAGATGATCTTAAAGATATGTGGCAGGCAAGTGGTCCTCTAAATAGAAGGCTGGACCTGAAGTCAGGAAGAGTTGATTTCAAACAGTGCCTCAAACACTTAGCTGTGTGATTATGGCAATGTCACTTAACTTCACTATACCTCAATTTTCTCATCTGTAAAATGGGAATACTAGTAGCATTTAGCTCCCAAGGTTGTTGTGATGACAAAAAGAGATAAAATCTGTAAAGTGCTTTACAAATCTTAGAGTATTATATAAAAGGTAATTGTTATTATTCTATGCAGGGCCTTCCTTTGATCATAGAATTCAGCTGGGAAACTAAATTAAAAACATGCATGCCATTTAATAAATGACAGCCAATAAGGGAGTCAGACTGCCTGAAGAGTATTGCATATAGAAGGGAAAGATCAGTATAAAATAGCACAAAGTGCTTAGAGTATTAATGGCAGCTCTATTATATTATGATTGATGACTTTCTGGCTGTGAGCTACTGCAGGGTTTGTTCTGAAATCCTCAGATCCTGATAGCTCAGGAGATAAGGTCTCCAGAATTTCAGATCTGAGTTTCAATTACTTGTAGTTTAGGAATAAATACTATCCAAGCTATTCTCATATTGTTGAGCACAGTTGGATTCTGGGAATTGGGAGGGAGTAGAGGAGGGGATTGCTATGCTGAAGTCAAAGGATACTATCTCTTTTGTTAGATGAGGATTCGGGAGTATATAATCTCTCAAATACCACCCAGATGAATAACTAGGGGCTTAGAATTTAAATTTATGCTACTAATTGTGAGGAATTTACTAGGGAGGGATCTCCTTTCCCAGAATAGTAAGGAAATGGCTTTCTTCTTGTTGGTCCATTAGTAACCAGCAGGCAAGTTAAATCTTCTTAAAATATTTTAATATTTAGAGGGCTGATTTTTGTTGTTATTACTTAGCTGAAAAAGAAAATCATTGGGCTGTTTCATATATTGTTCCTATAATAAATTTATTATCCACTTTGTTACCTATTCTTTCTACTGCCTTTTCCATCTTCACCTTCCTTTCCTTGCCTGGCAGAGATATTTAATATGGCCCAGGCATCACAACCTTACACCTTCAGATGTCTTAAATGAATCATCAAGCCAAATTAATCTAAATTAAATGCACCCTATATGTTCATGTGACTTCAAAGGTTAAGAATTTAAATATAAATTGTTGAGAAATGGCAGATGAAGATTCTAAAAGTACCCTAAAGTCAGTTTCTTTGCTTATAAACAGTGTTACTTTGAACAAGTTAGGATTTCATAGCCTGATATTTGCATTTAAATTGATAAACTTTAAGTTGCACCCAGGTAATTTGTTTGAATGCAGTTCTATTATTATTAAAGTAAAAGTCATTTAAATGGCACCATGTTTTAGAAAGGTATAAAAAAGTAAGCCCAAGTCTGAGAAGTTTTTCAAGTTAAGCTGTGGTTACAAATGACCTTGAACAATTCATTTCAACTTTCTATGCCTCAATTGCTTAATCTTAAAAAGAGAGGATTGGACTATATAGGCTGAGTTTCATTGTAACTCTAAATAAAATGATCCATGTATAGATAACTTCACAGCTCTAAAACTTTGAATGTCTACATATGCTAAAGCACCATTTTCATGAAAATGAATTAATTGAAGTAAATAGGTATCCCATGCTTTTCCACAATTCGAAAGAAAAGCAAGTGAGGAAGACATGAAGTATGTATACGAGCTCTGATAATTAACCCCTTTCTTTCCTGGTATATCGCAGTCCCATACTAACTTATTTTCATATTTACTGTATGAATTCTAAAATGCAGTTTTGACCACATCTCTCAGTTCTTTATGAATCCAGCTATTTTATACATGGTACTTAATGTAATGTAATCCACATAATGTGTGTTAGGTTGAAAGTAGGAGACAGACAGACAGATAGACACTGACAGAGAGGTTGATGCTCCTATTTATATTCCCTTTATGTTAGTTATCATGTAAACTCATTTGTATATTCTGTTAACCCTGAAAAAGCAAAGATTGTGACTGATGATCCCTTTCTAACTCCACACAATAGCCATCAATGTGTACCTTGATAGTGTGAGCTTATCACATGACATAGACTGCCAGAGTGTCAGATAATATATTGACTATTCACACAAATGCTCTTTCTCTTTACACATCTGGATCAAATTTCTACAAGCTTCATTTTCACAGTTCCATCCAATTCCAAATGTCAATGGAGATAACATAATGCTGACAGAATTCATGTGGATAGGCACAATATATAGATCACTGATAAAACATTGAACATAAATATCAAATAAATAAATGCCTATACTGTATATGAATTCTGGGTTGATGAATGAAAGGAAACCTATAAAAGTAATGCATTATCCAAATGTACATATTTAGACAAAAAAAATTTCCAGGGCAAAGGATATGTGAAGAGGTGGAATAAACAATATTAGACATATTTTGGAAAGTTTGAATTTTAGGCAGTCATTGATAAAGGATGATTAATAACATGGAAAATAGTAATGAGAAAGGATTTATGATTAATATGGTGATGTAAGAAAATGAGAGTGGTGCAAGAAGATTATGAAAAGAGAATTAACTGCTTGATTAAAGAGGTATAAAAAAGAGTAAAGAAATAATACCTTAAAAAAAGAATTGGCCAAGAGGTAAAAGAGGTACAAAAATTCTCTGAAGAAAAGAACACTTTAAAAAGTAGGACTGGAAAAAGAGGCACAAATGCTTACTGGAGAAAATGATAACATAAAAATTGAAATCAGGCAAGTGGCAGCCAAAGATTTCATTTGAAATCAAGAAACAATAAAAAGCAAAGCCAATAGAATACAAAAAGAAAAGAAAATGTGAAATATCTTACTGAAAAAAACAACTGCCTGGAAAATAGATTGAGGAGACATAATTTAAGAATTTTTGAACTACCTAAAAGCCATGATCAAAAAAAGAACCAAAACATCATACTTTAAGAAATTATATTAGGAATGGAACCAAGATGGTAGAGTAAAAGCAGGCACTTGCTTGAGCTCTCCCCCAAACCTCACAAAATACCTGTAAAAAATGACACTAAACAAATTCTAGAGCTGCAGAACCCACAAAATTATGGATTGAAACAAATCTCCATACCAAGAAAACCTGGAATGTTGACAAGAAAGGTCTAACACACCAGGCTGGGAGTGGAGCATAGTCCAGCATGGATCATGCCAACATGGACAGGGCTAGAGCAGGCCTCAGGGGACTGAATCATTGGCAGCCATGGCAGTTTCCAGACTTCTCAACCCACAAATGCCAAAGACAAAGTAGAAGGTCAGTGGGAAAACTCTGTTGGAATTGGGTAAGAGAGGAGCATATTGCAGCCCCAGCCACGGAGTGGCAGATGTGTCAGTGGCAGTGGCAGCAGCAGCAGCTAATTCCAGAACTCTTGGCCAACAGAGGGTGGAGAACTGATCAGATGAGGATTACAAAGATCTCTTTGCAGGTGCTGATGTGTGATTCTCTTGCTTTGGTCTCTTTGGATCTAGGTCACAGTCCTGGGTGGCAGTCCTGGGGTGGAGGAGTAGATCTGGTGTGGCTGAGTTTGTGGCAACTGTGGACAGGGAATCCTCCACAAAGTTCCAAGGGAGAAAAGAGTGCTTGTGATCATTCACGGGCCACAGCACAGACCAGGAGAGGAATAAACACCTCTCCTTTCATCATACAACCTGAGAAGAACTGAAAATTTACAGGTCCCTAGAAATATCTCTGAAAATAGCTGCACAAAACCCCTGAAGTTTGGGGCAAGACATCCTACACACTGGAAGCAGAGTTCTACCTTAAGAAAGAGTTAGAAAGTTAAGTATTTTGTTGGGAAAATGAGCAAACAGCATAAAAATACTGAAGAGAATCTTACTTTGGTGATAAAGAAGACCAAAACATAGAACCAGAAGAAGGCAACAAAGTCAAAGCTCCTACATCAGAAAACTTCAAGAAAAATATGAATTGGTTGCAAGTCGAAGAAGAGTTCAAAAAGAATTCAGAAAATCAAGTAAGAGAAATAGAGGAAAAAATGGGTACAGAAATGAGAGTGATGCTAGAAAATCCTGAAAAGCAAGTCAACAGCTTGCTAAAGGAGACCCAAAAAATACTAAAGAAAGTAATGACTTAAGAAACAGACTAGGCCAAATGGCAAAAGAGGTCCAAAACACCAATGAGGAGAAGAATGCCTTAAAAGGCAGAATTGGCCAAATGGAAAAGGAGGTCCAAAAGCTCACTGAAGAAAATAATCCCTTAAAAATTAGAATGGAGCAAAAAGAAGCTAATGAATTTCTGAGAAGTCAAGAAATTATAAAACAAAATCAAAAGAATGACAAAAATAAAAGACAATGTGAAATATCTCTTTGCTTGAAAATAGATCCAGGAGAGATAAATTAAAAACTATTGGACTACTTGAAACCCATGATCAAAAAAAAAAAAAAAAGAGCCTGGACATCGTCTTTCAAGAGATTATCAAGGAAAACTTCCCTGATATTCTAGAACCAGAGGGTAAAATAAAAATTGAAAGAATCTACCAATCTCCTCTTGAAAGAGATCCCCAAAGGAAAACTGCTAGGAATATTGTAGCCACATTCCAGAATTTCTAGGTCAAGGAGAAAATAGTGCAATCAGCCAGAAAGAAACAATGAGAGCAAAGGATAACACAAGATCTAGCAGCTTCTACATTAAGGGATCTGAGGGCTTGGAACATGGTATTCTGGAGGATTTAAACCAAGAATCACCTATCCAGCAAAACTGATTACAATACTTCAGGAGAAAAGATAGAGGGCTTTCAAGCATTCTTGATGAAAAGCCCAGAGATGAATACAAAATTTGACTTTCAAACACAGGAATCAAGAGAAGCATGAAAAGGTAAACAGGAAAGAGAAATCATAAGGGACTTATTAAAGTTGAACTGTTTACATTCCTACATAGGAAGATGCTATTTGTAACTCATGAGACCTTTCTCAGTATTAGGGTAGATGGAAGGAATGTACATTCATAAATACATACATACATACATACATACATACATATACATATGCACACACCATATATTATATATATATACATACATACGTACACACACACACAGACACACAGACACAGACACACACACACAGACACAGACACAGACACACACACATACATATGTATATATATGTATATATATATATATATATATATATATATATACATACAGAGAGAGAGAGAGAGAGAGAGAGAGAGAGAGAGAGAGAGAGAGAGGAAGGGAGAGAGAGAGATGACAGAATGAAAAAAGGGACTCACTTGAGCTCTCCCCCAGATCCCTCCAAAAACCTATAAAAATGACTCTAAAACAAATTCCAGAACTACAAAACCCATGAAATTACAGGGTGAAACAAGTTTCCAGCCGAAGATGTCCTGGATGGTCACTGGGAAGGTCTATTGCTCCATGCTAGAGCAGAGCATAGCCCGGTGTGAGCTGTGCCAGAACAAAGCACGCCTGAGCAGGCCTGACCTGGGGGAGCAGGTTTTAGGGCACTGAATCACTGAGCTGTGGCAGTTGCCAGACTTCTCAACCCACAAACACCAAAGGCAACTTAGCAAGTCAGTGGAAAAGCTGTTGGACCTGGGTGAGAGAAGGGCATGATCTGGCCTCAGCCACGGGGTGGCAGAGGTAGGTGCACAGGCAGTACCTGCAGCAATAGCAACAGCAGCAGTAGCAGCAGTTGTGGCTGCTTCAGGAGCTCCAGGCCCACAGACCATGGGTGGAATCAAGCGGCTGATCAGAGTAGAAGTGCAGGGATCTCTTTGCTGGCACTGAGGCGAGATTCTCTTGCTTTGTCCTACTTGGATCTGGGTCACAGTCCTGGGTGGTAGTTCTTGGGAGGAAGAGAAGCACTGGTGTGACAGAGCTTGTGGAGGCTGTAGAGAGGGAGTACTCCTGGTATCTACATTGCAGAAAGGAAGGCTTGAGATAACTCACAGATCAGAGCACAGGCCAGGTGAGGAGTTACTCCTCTCATTGGATCATACCACCTCAAAAGAACTGAAAATTGACAGGTGTTTAGAAGTAGCTCTAAAAACCACAACACAAATCCCCTGAAGCTTGGGACAGATCACTCTCCACTTTGAAAGCAGTCATACCCTAATAAAGAGCAGCTACTACTTTAAAGGAGTGAAGGATATTGCAGAAGGCAAAGGAACTAGGGTTATAAAAATAATCATCTACCCAGAAAAATTAAGTATAATCATTCAAGGGAAATGAGAATATAAGTGAAATAGAAGACTTTCAAGTATTCCTGATGAAAAGACCAGAGCTGAATAAAAAAAATTAGATATTCAAATACAAGACTTAAGAGAAATATCAAAAGATATATACGTATGAAAGAGAAATTAGAAGTGACAGAATAAGGTTAAACTGTTTACATTACTATAAGGAAAGGTCATGAATATAACTCCTAAGAACTTTATTATCATTATTAGGGCCATTAGAAGGAAGTTACATAAACATAGGGCATGGTTGTGAATTAAATATATTGGAATAATCTCAAAAAAATAAAAGGGTGAGAAAGAAGGGTACCCTGGAAAAAGTAAGAAAGGAACAAAAGAACAGGGAAAATTATTTCACATAAAAAGGCATGCAAGGAATGGCTTTTACAATGTAGAAGATGAGAAAGTTGAAGGGCAGTGTTTCTACCTCACTCTCTTCATAATTGGTTCAAGGAAGGAAGAATATATATTTACACTCAGGTGAGTACAGAAATCTAACCTATTCTATAAGTTAGGATAGTTATAGGCAAGTAATTGGCAAGTGGAAGTAATAGGCGAAGTGGACAAGAGAAAAGAGGAAATGGTAAAAGACAGGGAAGATTAAGAGAAGTAGTCGTTAGAAGCAAAATTGCTTTTGAGGAGAGAGACAAAGGGGACGGAGACACAGAGAGAGAGAGAGAGGGAGAGAGAGAGAGAGAGAAACGGAGAGAGAGAGAAACAGAGAGAAACTGAGAGAGAGAGAAACAGAGAGAAACTGAGAGAACCAGAGTAAAATAGAATGTAAGGAAATGCACAGTTAGGTATAATAATGTTGAAGATGAATGTGGTGAACTCATCCACAAAATGGAAGTGAAGAGTAAAATGGTTTAGAAAAAAGAATACAAAATTATGTTGTTTACAAGAGAAACTCTTGAAATAGGACACACATAGCACTAAAAAAAGGGGCTAGAATGGAATCTATTATGCTTCATTTGATGCAAAAACAGCAGGGGTAGCAATTATGATCTCCAACAAAGTAAATACAAGACCAGATATTATTAAAAGGTACCACAAAAATAAAAGAATTAAAAAACACAGCAGTTTTCTCTGAAAAAGGGCTCATTTCTCAAATATATAGGGAAATGAGTAATATTTATGAAAAGAGCTGTTGCCCAAGTTATAAATGGTCAAAAGATATGAACAGACATTTTTCAGAAGAAATCAAAGTTTCCTATAGTTATATAAAAATGCTCTGTCACTGTTGATTAGAGAAATATAAATTAAAGCGAATCTGAGGTACTACCTCACATTTATCAGATTGGCTAATATGACAGAATAGAAAAATGACAAAAGCTGGAGAGAATTGGAAAAAATAGGGGCAGTAATATAGTGTTGATAGAGTTGCAAATTGGTTCAACCATTCTGGAGAATAATTTCAAACTATACTCATTGTTGGTCTTTTCTAGTGTGTTTTACTATTCAAGACCCCACTTGGAGTTTCTTGGTATACATGCTAAAGTGGTTTGCCATTATTTCTCCAGCTCTTTTCTTTTTTTTTTTTTTTTCAGATGAGAAACTGGGGCAAATACGGTTAAGTGACTTGCACAGGGTCATAGAGCTACTAAGTGTCTGAAGTCAGTTTTGGACTCAGCAAGATGAGTCTTCTTGACTTTAGGCCCAACACTCTGTCTATTGTATGACATAGCTTGTACAGTGTCCTATGCTCATAGGACATCAAATCAAATAAAAGGAACAAAGGACTTATTTGTACAAAAAAACATTTATAGCTTATTTGTGGTGGTAAATAATTAGAAATGAAAGGGTACCCATCAGTTGGGGAAAGCTGAACAAGTTGTGCTATATGATGGCAATAAAATACTATTGTGCTGTAATAAATGATATGATAGTTTTAGAAAAACCTGTGAATAGCTAAGGGAAGTGAGCAGAACTAGGAGATCATGGTACACAATAACAGCAATATTGTTATGATGATTTCTGTGAAAAACCTACCTGCTCTGATCAATATAACAATACAAGTTAACTACAAAGGACTCATGATGAAAAAGGCTTTCTACCTCCCTAGAGAACTTATTAATTTTCAGCACAAATTGAAATTTTTTTCCACAGTTTCCACCATTTTTGTATGAGACATAGCTAATATGGAAATATCTTTTGCATGATTTCCATGCATACTTAATACAATATTGATTGCCTTCCATGTGGATAGGGAGCTACAGAAGGAAGGGAGAGAATTTGAAATACATTTTTAAATGTTAAAAAATTATCTACAAATATAGATAAATCTATAGAACAGAAGTGAATTCTTTGGTGCTCAAGTGAGTACCAAAGAGAGCTGAGGTCAGACTTGCCAATATGCTTCATTGTCCTATTTTTGAAAAATGTAAATAAATATTTTATATTTTTTGCCTCTTTTGAGCCATTTATTTCAATATTTAAAGTCCATATGTTTGCCAGAAATTTCCCAGTGTACAGTTTCATTAAAACCAAGGACTTAAACTATTGGGTTAGGACAAAGTCTTCTATCAAAAAAGATGGGAAAAATGCATAAGTAATCTGTGAGAAATTAAAGTTAGATGAAAATTTTGCACTGATTATCACCATACACTCCAGATAGATAAGTGAGATACTTATTAAAGGCTATATATTTCATGGCATGAGATATTGGTCCATGCCTAGTTTCTGCCATAGTGCATTCCAGTTTTCTCAATATTTTTTTAACACATAATGAAGTCTTATGCCAAAATCTTGTCTTTACTCTTGTCAAATACAATGTTATTATGTTTATTTGCACTGTAAATTGTATGTCTATTTTATTGCATTGATCTACCTTTGTATTTCTTAGCCAGCCTTATAACATAGTTTAAAATCTGGTGCTGTTAAACCTCCTTCCTTTACAATTCCTTTCCCATTATTTTCTTTGATGTCCTTGACTTTTTGTTTTTCCAAATGAATGTTATTTTTTCTTTCCCTCCCTCTGCCCTGGAGATGGCTACCATTTGACATAAATGGGTATATATGTAAAATCATTCCATACATACTATTATTTATCAATATGCAATACCATCTAAATTAAATTACCAAAAATCATTTAGAAAAAATAACAAAAAGAGTCAATTAATTCCCTGGTACATAAATGGCTAAAGATAGGAATGAATCACAAATAACTGCTGAGATTTTATCTCATACTCATCAGATTAGCAAAGATGACATAAAAAGGAAAGGGCATTTATGGAAGGGGTGTGGAAGGACAGACATACTAATGCATTGTTGATAAAACTATGAATTGGTCCAACCATGCTGGGAAGCAAGTACCTGGAAATTCACTAAACTATGTATACTCTTTGACCTAGTACTACATTACTAGGCATATACTCCACTGAGAATCAAAACAAAGGGAAAGGACCCAAATTTACAAAAACATACATTCTATTTTTTTTGTTGTTGTTTTGGCAAAGAATTGGAAACAAAATGAGTGACTATTAATTAGGTAATGATTGAAAAAATTGTGGCATATAAATATAATGGAATATTATTATTCCATAAGGAATGGTGAAATAGACATTCATAACAATATAGTAAGTCATATTTAACTGATGCAAAGAGAGAAGATGCAATAAAACTGTGTATAAAATTATCACAATATTGTAAATAAAAATAATAACTTTGATTAATGCAATGATCAGTCACAACTCTACAAAATTGCTGAAATATGCCTCCTACCTCTTAGTGTGATTGACTACAGTTGAAGAATGACACCCAGACTTTCAGACAACTGGTAAAATATCAACTTATTTTGCTCGATTATACTTTCCAGTTACCAGGGAGGAATTTTATCTTGAGTGGCAAGACTTATGTAAAGCAAGAGGAGTGGTAGCAGGTAGGGCCCAGAAACAAGTGGTAAAGAGAGTGATGAAAAAAATAACAATAAGACAAAGAAATTCAATGTAACATTTAATATTATACAGAAAAGCAGAACTTCAGAAGAAGACACAGAAAAGCAGAGCAACATTGGTTCCACCACATGAAATTTAAAAAAAAAATGTGTTTGTGTGTGTATATATAATATGCATATGTGTGTATACGTATATTTTAAATAAGCTATATATAATAGATTTATACTTTCATGTACAATTCTTTTGTCTGGCCTTTTTATATGAGAACATTTATCTTTGTTGATAATTTTCTAGTTCATAATGCAAGTCTTTTTGTTTGTTTGTTTGTTTTGTTTTCTCTTTATCCTATACAATCACAAGCAGTAAGCCACACTATAAGGATGAAATGTTTTTGTGCTCTGGAAGGCTAATAATGGTTTTTACTGTTTGAAATTTAAACAATGTGGCCCTGCAAAGACATGCAGATGGTTAACACAGGGTGTAGTTTCTCACCACCTCCCTTGTGGGAAACAAATAAAGGAAAGAGAGATGAGAAAGATACTGCAATGTGAAAGGAACACTATTAGGAGAAAAAAAATTCTAGACATATATCCAACATTTACTCTGTTACTTAAAGCATTAACTCTGTTACCTAGGATCTCCTGGCCATAGCCTCCTTATCTATTAAATGAAATATGTGAACAGATGAGATGGCCTCCAATGTTCCTTTTATCACTAAGACTGATGTGAATCATCAGTGTGACTTAAGAGATATCTCCAGAAAAGCAAGAAGATATTGATTATATTTACTTGGGGAAGAGAATGCAAAGAATGATAAAAGAATAAGGCAGGAATGTTTTAAGATGTTTAGAAATGTTTTTAATGGAGAATTTCTAGAAGTTAAGAAGTTGAAAATGGAATAATGATGGTGGAAAAAATTGATAACCTGTCATCATTCTCAGTCTCTTCACCAGAATGGTATAACTCAAGAAGTAGTGATTATCCTTTAAAAAATCGTAGGACTATAAAAATGACATGAAATGCTGCAATGCGAATAAAGCAGAAACAGGAAAATGATATACACAATGACGGCACTAGTATAAATGAAAACAATACAAAAAAGTATCTCTGATTATTTCCTGAGGACAGATGATGAAATATTCCTCCATCCTTTCATGACTATTTTTTTCTTATAACATGAGAAAGGTTTGGATATGGGGTGGGGAATAAAATAAAGAGAAATTATGGCAATGTAAAGATATAAAGACATCAATAAATTTAAAAATACATAAAAAACTGTTTTATGAGAACTCACAAGTGTGGAGATATCCTAATCAAAAATAAGTAGGAATATGCTTTAAATGTGGACATTTTTCACACATTTTAAGTGGCTCCGGAGTATTTACATAAGAACACCACATATTAGAGGTAAATTGAAATTGTATCTTTGAGGAGCTGTTCTTAAGTTGTAAGGTAAGGGTAGCAATAGAAAAAAATTCACAAGTATTCTCGGAAAATGGGACATTCTTTTACCTCTCATTCCCCCTCCATTTGATATATAGGAAATCTCAAAAATGGCTGGCTAGAATTTCTTCATGGTTTCATTCTTGGTATAGTATTCATTCATCTCTGAGAGAGAAAGAACACAGAGACAGAACTTCAGACTTAAGGAGGCATTTCATTGAAATTTCAGGAAAAAAGTAAAAACTACTTTATAATCATAATCATCTGATAATATCAGTTATTGTGCTTTCCAGTATGAAAGCTATAATTAAATGAATGAAATACACAAAAGGGAATGGAAGGAAAGACATCAGAAAACTTGCATCAACTTTGTCCTTAAATAATTTATTGGCCACAGTGTCAGAACAAACAGAGATGTGTCTAATTTTCCAAAGGTTATATAAGATATATAGAGTTGAGTCCTAAATGTGCACACATTTTATTATACTCATTCCATCTCAGGTTGCTTTGGTGAAATATATAGGATTTCACATTCCTAGTAAGAAATTGTAGCCAGGATGGCTTAAGATGTTATTAAATTCATTAAAATGAAACATTTGCATCATTTCTCATAAACCTCATGGATAATCTCTGCATTGGTCCAGGAAGCACTACAGAAAGAAAATAAATGAGACAAAGTGATTTGGTAATTCCCTCTTAAATCTTCAACCACTATTTATGTTATAGGAAGGAAGTTAGTGTTTTGAAGTACACCAAGTCAGCACCTTTGGTCTAGCCATGAGTTGTCTACAATGACTGTCCTTAAACAAAGTTTAATTTATTTTTAATGACACTCTTGCAATTCATATACAAGTGTCTGGAAAGACCAATATGCATCCCACAACCCTTTCCTTTCTGTGGTTCAGCAATGGAAAAGGAACCTAGGAATAAATAAATGCTTTAATGACTATTCTGGTGGGCAAGGGGTATAGAGACCCTTCACAAAGAAGTCAAAGGCTGCCTATATCATATTAAATAGGACCCTCCCCCACTCCACCACCCCCCCAAAAGGAAAAGGAAATATTTTCACCAATCTACCTGCTATTGGATTACAAAATTTTACAATTAGGTTTATTTTGCTTGTTTGCTTTGTTTTCTTTTTTGCCATTAACACAATAGAAGCAGTGTGCAATAATGGAGGGAGTGCTGAACTTGGAATCACAAGAAATGAGGAAAAATCCTGGCTCTACCACTTACTACCTATGTGATCTTGGGCAAATAAGTCAAATAACCTCTCAGATGCCTCAGAGACTTCATCTATAAAATGAGAGGCTTCAACTACATACTTTCTAAGGTCCCTTCTAGCTCTAATATTATGAATCTTATCTCCATAAAGTTCCTGTTTTTAAAAAAAATAAATGTAATTTTAGGAGAGGTAGCACTTTAAATCATTAGTATCCATGAAAATATTATAGTAGAAAATAAGGGCCTGAAAGAAAGGGACAAAAATAGGTGAATAAAAATTAAATTAATATTTTATTGATTTTTGATTTTTCCATCACAATGGTTTCCTGTCATGCTAAACAGTACCAATACCCTAATGCCCAGGAAGCCTTCCTTTGTAGCTAAGCTAAGACAACAACAACAAAAACAGAGTTAATCAACAACTGATGACAATAATAGCTGATAGCATATTAATATTTTGTATCCATAGTCTCCCAACTATTCAAGGAAAGAAGGGAGGAATATTTTCTCTTTTAATATATAGATTGAAGAGTGGTCATTACAGTTACACAGCATTTACCTTCAATTTAGTTTTTTTTTTTTTTACCTTACTGTGAATTTTATTTTTTCCTGGTTCTTCTAATTACAGTCTATATCAATTCTTCTTAGTCTTCCCATGTTTCTCTTAATTCCTTGTATTTAATTTTTCTCATTGAACATTAATTTAGATATCATGATTTGTTCAGTCATTCCCTGGTCAATGGTTACTCACTTTGTTTTGGTACCAATTGCTGCTATGGATACTTTGTCATTTGTCCTATATTTTACCTTATAGAGGTATATGCCCAGCAGTAGATCTCTGGACCAAAGAGTAAGAAAAAGTGAATTGTGAGCAAGATAAGAAGGAAAGGGTAACTAGTAGATTTAAAAAGGTTAGAGTATGGGGAATGCTGTTCCAGGCCAATTTATTTGGATGTTTTGGGAAGCAATGAGAAAAAGAAACAGCTTAAATTAGTATTAATATAAGGGTTACACACAGCTCTATCCTTGCCCTTACTCTCTCTACCTTCTCTCCCTTAATAATCTCATCTTACTTCCATGGTTTCAACTATTATCTCTCCAAATTCTGCCCATTTCCTTGAGCTAGATACTGCCATTTCCTACTACCTGCAGAATGAATGCCTCCACCATTGTATCAAACCTACACCTAAAGCTCAATATACATAACAGTGAATTTATTTCCCCAAATCCTGTTTTTCAAGAGTCTGCTCTCTCTTTTAATGCCACCATTATTCTCCAGCCACCCAGGATCATGACCTTAAAGTAATCTCATACATTTAATCATTCACCAAGTCCTTTACATTCTATCTCCACAGAACCTCTCTGAACTTTCTTTTGTTTTCCAGTCCCATAGCAATCACTGTTAACCTGGACTATCACTATATGCATCTCACTGTTCTTGTCACTCCCCCTTTTCTCTGTCCTACATGTCCCTGCCTAAGAAGTCATCAGCGAGAATGAATTAAGTTTCTGCTATGTGCCAAGTTCTGTGATAAGTGCTAGGGATACAAAGAAAGGAGGAAAATGCAGTTCCTGCTCTCATAGAGATCACAGTCTATTGGGGGAGATAACATGCAGACAACTATATATAAACAATGAGGATGATCTCAGAGGTAAAGCACTAAGATTAAGGAGGACTGATTAAAATTGAGGGGATTAATGAGACTTTTAGTTGGTGTAATCTTTCCAAAATATAAGTCTGGTCTCATCACTTCATTGACCAAAGTCTTTTCAGGACTGCTCATTGCCTACCTAGAGAATCCAAAGCCCTTAGCTTGGTACTCAAAGCCCTCCCCAGTCTTAACCAACCACAATACTTGAATACTATAAATTCTTGCCAAATTGGATGAGTCATTATCCTTGATAATTATTCCACAAATTTCCACCACTTTACCCTTGTTAACAGCACCTAATTTGTCCTTATTATAAGATAGAACTATCCAGAAGTGGGCCCAGAAGGCACGAGTTAGAGTTAACAACCTCAAGTCAGCAGACACCAGTTTGTCTGAAATACCAGAATAGCCTTTTGAATATATAAGAACGAAGAAGTAGGGTTTTACCACAGGTGGTATTTAGAAACTACTTTTCATCACACTGTGTACTCTAAGTGCACTCTGAGTGCCTGAAGAAGAAATGATTAAAAGATCTGACATTTACAAAGCACTTCAAAATTTTCTAAGTTTTACATTAATGAATTTGAACCACCACATGAGGTGTTTGTTTGTTTGTTTGAAGTCAAACCTGGGATAACAAGGAAATGCCATCATGTTTTCGGGCAGTTATTATAGATATTATTTTTTCCCCTCAAATTTCCAGATTAGGAAATTGAGACACAGATAAGTTAATTGATATGGCCATTGTCACATTACCAGTAAATGTCAGAGGTTGTATTCAAACTCTGATGTCAGCTGAGTGTTTTAAGACCTAAACTCTTTTTACTATACCATACTGTACATTTCCATAACAGTAGTGACATTTATATAAAACTTTTTTTTTATATAGAACTTTTAAGGTTTACACAGTGCGTTATATACAATAGATGATTTGATATACCTTTGAAGTGGGTATTAGAATGATTAGGAGCCCTATTTTAGAGATAAAGAAACTGAGACTCAAAGAAGCTAACTGAGTCACACAGTTTGGTGTGGTGAGGAGGGGAAATTTCTACCCAGGTCTCTCCAAATTCCTTCAATTTGTCTTACTGAAGAAGGAGAGGAAGCATAATGATAAAATATCAAAACTGAAAGGGATCCCAGACATTATATATACATATATTTAATCCTCAAAGCAACTTTCTGACACAAGTACTATTATTATACCAATTTCGCAGATGAAAAAAATTGAGGCACATGATTAAGTGACTTGCCCAAGGTCACACATCTAATAAACATCTGAAGCTAGATCTGAACTCAGATCTATCTAATTCTAGGTCCAGCACTCTTGAAGTGGCAGTTACCTTTAGACAGCCAGTCAGTGTCTAAACATCTTCATTGCATTCTAATTTGGGTTATTTTCCTTTTTCACAATTCTGTTTGGCATAGCCATTTAGTAAAGTCATAGAGTGCTGGGTTTGGAGACAAAAATATCTGAGTTAAAATCTGGCCTCAGACAGTTACTATGTGATCCTGGGCAAGTCACTTAACTGCTATCTGCCTCAGTTTCCTGAAATGTAAAATTGGTTAATATCACCTACCTCTCAGAGTTGTGAGGATCAAATGAGAAAAAAAAAGGTAAAATGCTTAGCACAGTACCTGGAGCATAGTAATTGCTTAATGCATGATTATATTTCCTTCCTAAGTATTTACAAGTTATTATTGTCATTTTTGTTTGTTTGTTTTTGCTTTTGTTTTTCTCCCTCATGTGTAGTTAAAATCTGCTTCTCTGTAACCACCACTCACCTCTGTCATATGTTCAATTTAAGGCCAATCACAACAAATCTTTTAAATCTCCTAGATGTTACCTCTTCAAATACTGGGGAATGGCTATTATGTCTTCTTTGAGTATATGTATAGTGAACAGTGTTGCTTCAGATTACAGAGTCAGAAAATAGCATTAGCTTTTATGGCACTGTTTCTTACAGAAATCATGTCCTCTTGAGACCTCAGACTTTTATTCATGCTGACTTTAACATCTGGAATGTTTCTTCCCCACATCAGTCCAAATCATATTTTTATGTCATACACTTTTCTAGTGGCTGGCAAAGTACCTGGAATATAAGGGGTATTTAACAGGTACTTACTAATTGATTGATTAACTGAGTTCATATTGATTTCTCCCTTCTCTGAATTGCTATAGAATAAGTACTCCTTTTATTCTGTACAGATAATTTGATGTGTATGTTTGTGTATATGTCAATATTTTATGTCTTACAACTGATTGTTCTATAAGTGCCATAAATATAGAATAATATTCTATTTGTCTAGGCATGGCCAAGAGTGTGGGAAGAGCATCCAGGTTCCTCATTAGCTGCTAAATACAAATTCTACCACTATTTAGGAGTCAGATTTAATAAAGAAAAGATATGGAAAACAGCCCTCTCTTTTACTTTATGTTTATAATCATTGCCACAACCTCTTGGGGTTGATCATGACTAGCTTTTAATGACATAATTTAAGATGTCTGTGTGGTCTAAAAAAGAGGTGTACAGAACCAACATGGTGGAGTAAAAGCAAGGATTTGCTTGAGCTTTCCCCCATGTAAAAATTACTCTAAACAAATTCTAGAGCAGCAGAACCCACAAAATGACAGAGCTAAACAAATTTCTAGCTCAAGAAAACCTGGCATGTCAAGAGGAAAGGTCTATTATACCAGTCTGAGAGAAGAGCACAGTCCAGCCTGAGCCACTGTGGCACAGATGGGGCCAGAGGAGGCCTCAGGGGACTAAATCATTGGCATGTTATATTAGGAAGGCAGAATTTATGATTTCAAAGAGAATCTCATATGTGCCTAAAAGGTCCGGAACCGCAGGATATAAGGAATTCTCTAGGCAGAAGGCAGGAGAACTAAAGCATGTATTTACACTCCACAGTAACAATCCCACAAACCAGCATCCCCATTTTGATATTTTCATCAAAAGCTTCCAGGCCCAATAAGTCCGCCTCACAAGAGTAACTAGGAGGCCACAGAGAAGCGAGATGGTATAAGGCAAAATCGTATACATGCTTCCCCTCTACGGTAAGAAGATTACCCACTAGCCTCTAGTCAGCTCTGCTACCGGCAGCTCAGCTTCGGCTGTAGGCGTCTCTGGCTCCAACCGGAAAAGGAAAGGAGGATCTTCAAGCTGTCCTCTCCCCTCTTATAGAGTTTTTGACATCATCAAGCGCCGCCTGAACGACCAGGGCCGATTGGTTCTTGACTTGGCCCCTCCCCCAGCGTAGACCACGTTAACACACCTCCCCTCAGCCAGCGCCAGGACTCATCACACAGGAAGCTCTGGTCCTGCCCCAGAAGAGCAAGCCCCAGCGTCCAGGGAAGCTCAACGAGGCAAGCTGAGTCATTCAAAGAAAACAAAGTCCATTCTGGCTACACATGTGTGGTGGTTTTCAGACTTCTCAATTAATAAGCACCAAAGACAACTTAGACGGTCAGTGGGAAAGTTCTGTGGGACCTGGGTGAGAGAGGAGCAACCCCAGTGCCAGGGCATCAGTGGTGGGAACAGTGGCAGTGGCTACTTCCAGAGCTCCAGGCCACAGACTGTGGGAGGATCCAGTGGCTGATCAGAGGTGGATTGCAGGAATCTCTTTGGTGGCTCTGAGGTAGGATTCTCTTGCTTTGCCCACACTTGGATCTCGGTCACAGTACTGGGTGTGGTCCTGGGGTGAGGTGGAGTGCTGGAGCTTGTGGTGTCTGTTGAGAGGGAATCCTCCTCACAGTTTCAAGGCAGAAAAGAGGCTTGTGGTCAGTGACAGACCAGAGCACAGACCTGAAGAGGAGTAACACCTTTCTTTTTATCATCATTTTCATTTTTCTACCCATTTTTCCTATACTTCTCTTACTTGATTTTCAAAATCCGTTTTGAGCTCTTACATGGTTTGTGAACAAATAGTATATTTCTAGGAGGCTTTGGATGTAGGAGCTTTGACTTTGTTGTCTTCTTCTGGTTGTATGTTTTGATCTTTCTTGTCACCACATTAAGATTCTATTGTCTGATTTTTACCTGATGTTTGCTCATTTTCCCAGCCAATTACTTGACTTTTTATCTCTTTATTAAGGTAGATCTCTGCTTCTAGTGTGGAGGGTATACTGTCCCAAGCTTCAGGGGTTTTGTACAGCTATTTTCAGAGACACTTCTAGGGACCTGTAAATTTTCAGTTCTTCCAAATGATGCCAGAAAATCATGAAAAACAAGTCAAAAACTTGCCAAGGGAGATCCAAAAAACCACTGAAGAAAATAACATCTTAAAAAACAGACTAACAAAAATTGCAAAAGAGATCCAAAAAAGCCAATGAGCAGAAGAACACCTTTAAAAAGGAGAATTAGCCAAATGGAAAAGGAGGTCCAAAAGCTCACTGAAGAAAATTATTTCTTAAAAGTTAGAATGGAGCAAATTGAATCTAATGACTTTATGAGAAAGCAATAAGTTATAAAACAAAACCAAAAGAATGAAAAAAAAAATACAAGACAATATGAAACATCCCATTGCAAAACCAATTGACCTGGAAAATAGATCCAGGAGAGATAATTTTAAAACTATTGGATGACCTGAAAGCCATGACCAAAAGAAAAAGAGCCCAGACATCATCTTTCAAGAAATTATCAAGGAAAACTTCTAGAACCAGAGAGAAAAATAGATATTGAAAGAATCCCACGATCACCTCTTGAAAGAGATCTCAAAAGTAAAACTCCTTAGATTATTGTAGCCAAATTCCAGAGCTCCCAGGTCAAGGTGAAAATATTGCAATCAGCCAGAAAGAAACAATGCAAGTATTGTGGAAACATAATAAGGATAACACAAGATTTAGCGTCTTCTACATTAGGGGATCTGAGGGCCTGGAACATGATATTCTGGAGGTCAAAGGAGCTAGGATTAAAACTAAGAATCACCTACCCAGCAAAACTGCATATAATCCTGCAGGAGGAAAAATGGAAATTCAATGAAAGAGAGGACTTTCAAGAATTTTTGGTGAAAAGACCAGAGGTGAAGAGAAAATTTTACTTTCAAATACAAGAATCAAGAGAACCATAAAAAGGTAAACAGGAAAGAAAAATCATAGGAGACTTATTAAAGTTGAATTGGTTGCATTCCTACATGGAAAGATGATATTTGTAACTCATGAGACCTTTCTCAGTATTAGAATAGTTGGAGAGAATATATATATATATGTGTATATATATATATATATATATATATATATATATATATATATATACATAGACATTATATTCACATACATACATGTATACATATACACATATATACATATATATGTATGTACATATATACACAGAGGGCATAGGGTGAGTTGAATATGAAGGGATGATATATAAAAGTAAAATTAAGTGATGAGAGAGGAATATACTGGGAGAAGGAGAAAGGGAGAGATAGAATGGGGTAAATTATCTCACATAAAAGTAGAAAGGAAAAGCAGTTCTATTGGAAGGGAAGAGGGGGCAGGTAAAAGGGAATGAGTGAACCATACTCTCATTGAATTTGGCTTAAGGATGGAATAACATACACACTTAATTTAGTATAAAATTTTATCTTATCCTATAGGTAATTAGGGAGAAATAGGATGGGGGAGGATGATAGAAAGGAGGGACAATGGGAGGAGGTGGTAATCATAAGCAAACACTTTTGTGGAGGGACACAGTCAAAGGAGAGAATAGAATAAATGAGGGAGCTGTGCAAGATGGAGGGAAATATAGTTAGCCTTTCACAACATGACTTGTAGAAGTGTTTTGCATGACTACACATGTATAACCTATATGGAATTGCTTGCCTTCTCAATGCAGGTGGGTGGGGAGGTAGGAAGGGAAAGAAGGTGGAACTCAAAGTTTTAAAAACAAATGTTAAAAATACTTTCTATGTGCGACTGGGAAACAAGACATGGGCAATTGTGTATAGAAATCAATCTTGCCCTACAGGAAAATAGAAGGGAAGGGGATAAGGGATCGGGGAATGATAGAAGGGAGGGCAGGTTGGGAGAAGAAGTAATCAGAATGTATACCATCTTGGGGTGGGGGTAGAGGAGAGATGGGGAGAAAATTTGCAGTTCAAGATCTTGTGGAAGTGAATGCTGATAACTAAAAATCAATCGATCAATCAATCAATCAATCAATTAATTAATTAAAATGCCGGAAGCCACATTAGAGCAATTTTAAAACATGGATTCATTCTGCACTACTAAATCCAATGAAAACTACTTATATAACTGGGAGGAATTAATCTTACAATAAAATTTGACTTCTCCCACATTATGAAATTATTGATAGCTTTGATTTCTTCTTCTGAAAACTGCTTGTAAATATCATTTGACCATTTATCAATTGGGGAATGATTCATTTTTATAAATTTTACCTGGTTTCCTTGGTTGATTGGTTGTTATCTTTCATACTCAAAAGGAATCGAAATGAAATCACTATCTTGGGGTCAATGTACAGTACATCCAACTGTGACTGATCAGATCAATACAAGCTTGGAGATGTCCCCTAATTTTTTCATCTCCCATTTCTTTTGAGCTTCTGTAATTCTGCTTTGCTCATAAAGCACAATTTCTTTCATGTAAGCATGCTGCTGGGTGGTCCTGAGCTAGTATCTCCAGTGTTTCATAGTCAATTTGAAAGGTCTTCAGAGAGATCTGAAAAGTGACCTCCATGTGAGTACTAGTTTTCTATGAGTTCTCTATAAAATATTTTTTTAGGCAAATGTACATTTGGCATTTGAACAATGTGGCCAGTCTATTGGAGTTGCAGTCTCAAGTAGTTTGATTGCTTAGCAGTTCAGCTTGAGAAAGGACATCAATATTTGTACCTTATTTTGGCAGGTAATCTTCAGAACCTTTCTAAGACATTTCAAATGGAAGTAATTCAATTTCCTGGCATGGCTTTAGTACACTGTCCAGGTTTCACAGGCAAGCAACAATAAGGTCAGTACAACAGCTCTGTAGACCTTCAGTTTGATAGACAGTCTAATGCTTCTCTCCCATGCTTTCCTTTGGAGCCTCCCAAATACTGAGCTAGCTCTGGAAATGCCTCATCAAATTACATGTACATCCCTTGAAAGTATACTGCTGATACAAGAAAACTTATCCACAACATTTACATCTCCATTTGCTGCAACCAATCATTTTTACATATTGATGGTGTTATGCTAGATGGTGGAAAACCTCTGTTTTCTTGGTGTTAATTACCCAAAATTAGCACAAGCAGCAGAAAATTTATCTAAATTGTGGCTTCCCAGATTCAGAGGTTGTACTGAATGTACAATCATCTTAGAACTAAAAGTCATACACCAACTCTACCTCCACCTTAGTATTGACTTATAGCCTTTTCAAGTTAAATAATTTACTGTCAGTGTGGCAGTTGAACTTGATGCTGTTTTCATGCTCATCGAAGGTGTCTGACAACAACAACTCAGTTCCCTATTAATTTCAAAAATGAGGCATTTATCAGAGAAACTTGCTAAATATTTTTTTTGAAATTATAGTACTTCATTATCTGTGGTACCTTTCATCAAAATTACCTGATCATCTCTTTCTATTGGGTCTAATTTTCCTTTTGCTGTTTTGGAGATCCTGATTGCTACCCCTGCCCTCTTTAATTCAGTGGAAGTATAATAGATTCTGCTCAAGCCATTTCAACTTTTCTCTTTCTATCCCAAGTGTGTCTCTTGTACACAATGTATTATTGGGTTCTGGTCTCCAATCCATTCTGCTAGCTGCTTCTCTTCTGTGGGGACATTCAACCCTTTCACAATTACAGATGTGATCACTAACTGTGTATTTCCCTAAACTTCCATTTTCCTTTGTTCAGCCTCTTTCTCTTTTCATCTGCTCCCTCCTCAGAAGTCCATCTTCCTTCCCACTAATGCCTCTCCCAATCTAGCTTCTCCATTAAAGTAACACCCACCCCTTATTATTCCTTAATCCCTTCCCTTTCTACACCCAACTGAGTGTATCTTCCTTTGTTGAATGAATCACATATACACATATATATATAAACATATGTGTATATATATAAACATATGTGTGTGTATATATATAAACATATGTGTGTGTATGTATGTATATATATATATATACACACACACACATACATACATACATACATACATAGATGCATATTCCTTTCAGCCAGTATGATACTGAGGTCTCATGAATTATACGCATCATCTTTCCATGTAGGAATGTAAATAAAACAGTTCAACTTTAGTAAGTCCCTTATGATTTCTCTTTTTTGTTTACCTTTTCATGCTTCTCTTGATTCTTATGTTTGAAAGTCAAATTTTCTATTCAGCTCTGCTCTTTTCACTGAGAAAGCTTGAAAGTCCTCTCTTTTGTTGAAAATCCATATTTTGCCTTGGAGCATGATACTCATTTTTGCTGGGTAGGTGATTCTTGGTTTTAATCCTAGCTCCATTGACCTCCAGAATATTGTATTCCAAGCCCTTCGATCCCTTAATATGGAAGCTGCTAGATCCTGTGTTATCCTGATTGTTTTTCCACAATACTCAAATTGTTTGTTTCTGGCTGCTTGCAGTATTTTCTCCTTGATCTGGGGGCTCTGGAATTTGGTGACAATATTCCTTGGAGTTTTCTTTTTGGGATCTTTTTGAGGAGGCAATCTGTGCATTCTTTCAATTTCTATTTTACCCTGTGGCTCTAGAATATCAGGGCAGTTCTCCTTGATAATTTTCTTGAAAGATGATATCTAGGCTCTTTTTTGATCATGGCTTTCAGGTAGTCCAATAATTTTTAAATTATCTCTCCTGGATCTGTTTTCCAGGTCAGTGGTTTTTCCAATGAAATACTTCAAATTGTCTTCCACTTTTTCATACCTTTGGTACTGTTTTATAATATCTTGATTTCTCATGAAGTCACTAGCATCCACTTGCTCCAATCTAATTTTAAGGTAGTATTTTCTTCAGCGGTCTTTTGGACCTCATTTTCCATTTGGCTAATTCTGCCTTTCAAGGCATTCTTCTCCTCATTGACTTTTTGGACCTCTTTTGCTATTTGAGCTAGTCTATTTTTTAAGGTGTTGTTTTCTTCAGTATTTTTTGGGTCTCCTTTAGCAAGTCATTGACTTGTTTTTCATGGTTTTCTCACATCATTCTTATTTCTCTTCCCAATTTTTCCTCTACTTCTCTAACTTACTTTTCAAAATCCTTTTTGAGCTCTTCCGTGGCCTGAGACCAGTTCATGTTTTTCTTGGAGGCTTTTGATGTAAGCTCTTTGACTTTGTTGACTTCTTCTGGCTGTATGTTTTGGTCTTCTTTGTCACCAAAAAAGATTCCAAAGTCTGAGTCTGAATCTGAGTCCATTTTCACTTCCTGGCCATGTTCCCAGCCATCTACTTGACCCTTGAGTTTTTAGTTGGGGTATGACTGCTTGTAGCATATAGAGTACTTTCTTCCAAGCTTAAGGGGATGCATGGTTTTTTTTCAGAGCTATTTCTACACAGCAAGCTCTTCCACAGCATCTCTCCTCCTACCCCAAGAACTGCCAACCTAGACTGGGACTCAGATGTTAAATAGGGCTCTGCACTCCTGCTCTTATCTGCCACTTAATTCCTCCCACCAGGTGAGCCTGGGGTTGGAAACAACTGCAGCTGTAGTTCTGTAGCTGCACAACACCCCGCCCTGCCCACGGGGTGGTGGCCAAACCCCAAAATCCTTTCACTCTGTCCCTGCAGATTTTCCCACTAACCTTCTCTGTTGTCTTTGGTGTTTGTGGGTTAAGAAGTCTGGTAACTGGCACAGCCCACTGATTCAGGGCACTAGGGCCTGTTCCACCTGGCTCCTGGTCTGGTTGGTTCTCCCGCTGCCCATGTTGGGCTCTGCTCCTCTCTGCTCCCAGCTCCATGCAAGATAGACCTTACCCAGTGACCAACCAGGTTGTGCTGGGCTGGAGCCCTGCTTCCCTCTGGTATTTCATGGGTTCTGCAGTTCTAGAATTTGTTCAGAGCCATTTTTATCAGTGTTTGGAGGGTCCTGGGGGAGAGCCGTAGGCAAGTCCCTGCTTTCCTGCTACCATCTTGGCTCTGCCCCTAAAAACTTATAATTCAATAAGACTAAACTGTTCATATCCCTCTACTGGACGATGATAACTTGTAACTTTTGAGATCCATATCTTTATTAGGACATTTAGACGAAAAACATTTAGAGGGTGTAGGTATAGGTTGACTTTGATGTGATGATATTAAAAACATTAAAGGGTGAAAAAAAGGATTGTACTGGGAAAAGAAAAAAGGAGGATGCAGAACAGGGTAGATTATATTACATGAAGAGTCACATAAGACCTATTACAGTAGAGGGAAAAAAGGGACTGGATGAGCATTGCTTGAACTTCATCAGATTTGATTCACACTAAGGAATAATATGCACATTCTGTTTGGTATAAAAATTTATCTCACCCTATAGGGAAGTAGGAGTGGAAAGGGGAAAGAAAGGGTGTGGGGGAGTGCTGATAGAAGGGAGGGCAGGTTGAGGAATGTGGTGATCAAAAGCAAAACACTGGTTAGGTGGCACAGGGTGAAAGGAGGGAGAAAAGTCTGAAAAGAGGGGAAATAGGAAGGAGTGAAACACACAATTAGTAATCATTCTTCTATATCCTGGAAGTGCAAGCCAGAGCTACTTATGGGCAATAGAGTTGTTAATCATTGCCAGCAGCACCCAGTGCCAGCAAAGTATCCCCTGTACTTTTTTTTCCTAACCAATTATCTAACTCCACTACCACCTCTGAGCAGACAGCTCCCCAAGCTTCTGTTACTGCTACTGCTATTGTGATGGCCACCTCCAAAGACAACCACTGATGTTCCTGCCACATTCCAGGCCTCTACCTACCCCGGTGTGTTAGATCTCTCTTGTGGACCTCCTAAGTTGTCTTGGGCTGGAAAGACATCTTCTAATGACCTTTAGTTGATTCTACCACTCCCAAATTTGATTTAAGTTGTTCTTTTAAAATTGTTTAGAGGAGGATGTTGGAAGAGTTCAGCTAGGTCTTGACCTGTATTCTGCCACTCCAGTTTCTCAAACTCTTACCAGAACTACAAAAGTACAAAGGCAGTGCTGCATTCAAAGATAAGTCACTAGACTTTTCAACATCATTATTTTTTCATGTAAAAGCTGTATATGAGAAGACAAGGAACATTGGCTTTGATATTTAACTAAAGAAACTAACCATCAGGATTTATCAGTATTTTAATTTTGAGTCTCCATCTTATTTGGAGGCATACAGGATGGACTTTTATCATCAAGAAGAGATTTAAATCTTCATACATGAACTTTATTCTTTTTTCCCAGTCATAACTTGAAATTGTATACAAGGAGGGAGACCAGCACATTTCTAGGAGGAAAAGAATATGAGGTTTATTTGGGCTAACAAGAATCATTTGAGCAGTAACGCAAATATTTCTTGTAGATTTCAGCTATCTGATAAACCATATGTTTGTCTTTCTTACATATACCAATACATTGGCTACTTACACAAGGCTAGTAGGGATAAGATGGAGGTAATTTTGAAGCAAGGTATATTTGGGGGAAATAGGGAACCATTAGATGAGATGCTTCAATGGAAAGACTTAAGGCAACATTAGGTTACCAATTTCAAGAAGGGGTAGAGAACAAGGTTAAGAGAGGGCTACATAACCCAATGACAAACTTTGAATTCAGGAAAGGGGAAGCTAAATTCTTTCTCATCCTCTTCTTTGTAATCCTCTCCTGTTCCCTGCCCCAAACTACATCAAGCTACAACTATTCAACAGCCAGATCTAAAATGCTCCCTCCTCAAGCTATAATTCTCCAATCATTAATACAACTGTATATGCTGATCATGATCAGCCTTTACTGCTAGTTTAAGACTTTTGGAATATCTTTAAAAAAGAAAATGATATCTGCCTTGCTTTTTTCTCTTCCTTTCTCTATTCCCTTTCATCTTTTCTCTTGATTTGACCTTTCTTTTCCTTTTCCCCTCCTCCTCATAATTACCCTCATTTTTATCATTTTTACTCTTCTCTTCCTAATGACTCCTTGATCCTATGACCCAGAATTCAATTTATTTAAATTTTTTAACATATTATTTATTTATTTTCAGTTTTCAACATTCACTTCCACAGGATTTTGAATTCCAAATTTTCTCCCCATCTCTCCCCTAACCCCATCCCAGAACAGTGTGCACCCTGACCACCACTTCCCCCAATCTTCCCTCACTTTTATCACCCCCACTTCTCCCATCTTGCTCCCCTCTATTTTCCTGTAGGGGAAGATAGATTTCTATACCCCATTGCCTGTACATCTTATTTCCCAGTTGCATGTAAAAACAATTTTTAATATTCCTTTTTAAAAAGCTTTGAGTTCCACATTCTTTCCCTTCCTCCCTCCTCACCCACTCTCATTAAGAAAGCAAGTAATTTAATATAGATCGTAGATGTGTAGCCATACAAAACACTCTCATAATAGTCATATTGCAAAAGACTAACCACATTTCCCACTATCCTGATCTTCCCTCCGTTTATTCCATTCTCTCCCTTTACCTGTCCCCCTACAAAGGTGTTTGTTTCTGATTATCTCTTTCCCCAATCTACCATCTCTTCTATTTGCTCCCCCTTGTTATCCCTTTCCATTCCTGCTTTCCTGCAAGGTGAGATAGATTTCCATTACCAATTGAGTGTGTATTATTCTCTCCTTAAGCCAAATCCAATGAAAGCAAGGCTCACTTATTCCCTCTTACCACCCTTCTTTTCCCCTCCATTGTAAAAGTTCTTTCTTACCTCTTTTATGTGAGATGATTTACTACATTCTACCTTTCTCTTTCTCCCAGTAAATTACTTTCAACATATAATTTCATGTTTTAAGCATAATCCCTTCCTATTCAGCTCACCCTGTGCCCTCTCTCTATACATATGCATATACTCATATATATACACACATATATGTATACATATACGTATGCACATATACATGCATGTACATATATACACATATACTGAAATACAAATATATACATACATATACACACATACATACATACATATAAACACATATGTGTGTGTATTTATTCCCTCTAATTACCTTAATATTGAAAAAGGTCTCATGAGTTACAAATATCATCTTTCCATTTAGGAATTTAATTCAACTTTAATATGTCTCTTATGGCTTCTCTTTCCTCGTTACCTTTTCATGTTTCTCTTGATTCCTGTATTTGAAAGTCAAATTTTCTATTCAGCTCTGGTCTTTTCAGCAAGAATGCTTGGTAGTCATCTATTTCACTGAAATTCCATTTTTTCCCCTGAAGGATTATACTCAGTTTTGCTGGGCAGGTTATTCTTCATTTTAGTCCTACCTCCTTGACCTCTAGAATATCATATTCCAAGCCCTGCTATCCCTTAATGTAGAAGCTGATAAATCTTGTGTTATCTTGATTGTGTTTCCACAATACTTGAATTGCTTCTTTCTGTCTGCTTGTAATATTTTCTCCTTGACCTGGGAATTCTGGAATTTGGTGAAAATATTCCTAGGCATTTTCTTTTGGTATGTCTTTCAGGAGGTGATTGGTGGATTCTTTACATTTCTATTTTACCATCTTCTTCTAGAATATCAGGGCAGTTTTCCTTTATAATTTCTTGAAAGATGATATTTAGGCTCTTTTTTTGATCATGGTTTTCAGGTAAACCAAAATTTTTTAAATTAGGGGCATCTAGGTGGCACAGTGAGTAGAGCACTAGCTCTGGAGTCAGGAGGACCTGAGTTCAAATTCAGCCTCAGACACACTAACTAGCTGTGTTACCTTGGGCAAGTCACTTAACTCCAATTGCCCTGCCCTGCTCCCTCAAAAAAATTAATTATCTCTCCTGGATCTATTTTTCAGGTCAGTTCTTTTTCCAATGAGTTATTTCACATTGTCTTCTATTTTTTTCATTCTCTTGATTTTATTTTATATATTTTTTTGATTTCTCAGAAAATCATTTGCTTTCATTTACTCCATTTTAATTTTTCAGGAATTATTTTCTTCAGTGAGCTTTTGGACCTCTTTTTCCACTTATTAAATTGTGCTTTTTTGAGGCATTCTTCTCCTCACTGGCTTTTTGGACCTCTTTTGCCAGTTGGGTTAATCTATTTTTAAGGTGTTATTTTCATCAGCATTTTGGGGTCTCCTTTAGCAAGCTGTTGACTTATTTTTTTGTGATTTTTTTGCATCACTCTCATTTCTCTTCCCAACTTTTCCCCTACTACTCTTACCTGATTTTCAAAGTCCTTGTTGAGCTCTTCCATGGCCTGAGAACATTCTGTATTTTTCTTGGAGGCTTTTCATGTAGAAGCCTGTCTTCCTCTGGTTGTATGCTTTGGTCTTCTTCCAGTTCTATGCTTTGATCTTCCTCACCAACAAGATTATAAGAAAATATCTTTTCACCAAGAAAGTAACTTTCATACTCTTATTTTCCCATTTGCTCATTTTCCCTCCTAATTATTTGACATTTGAGTTCTTTGTTAAGTGGCAGGTATACTGCCACAAGTTTTAGGGGTTTTGTGTAGCTGTTTTCAGAGATATCCCTACAGACTTGTAAATTCTCAATTCCTCCAAAGTGGTATGATCAAAAGAAAGGTGTTTACTCCTCTCCTGGCCTGCACTCTGTTCCATTAAAAACCACAAGCACTCTTTTCCGTGCTGGAATTGCAAGGAGGGTTCTCTCTCCACAGCCACCACCAGCTCTGCCACACCAGCACTCTTCCTCACCCCAGGACCACCACTCAGAACTGCAATCCATATCATTCACTTGATTCACCCATTGTCTGTACACTGAGAGCCCCAGAAGGAGCCACAGCTGTGGCAGTAGCTGCCACCACCTGAGGCTGGGCCTGGGGCTCCTCTTTCACAGGTGAGAGAGTGTTCCCACTGACTTTTGAAGCTGTCTTTGGTGTTTGTGAGTTGAGAAGTCTGGAAACTGCTGCAGATGCCAGTGATTCACTGCCCTGAGTCCTGTTCCAGTCCCATCTGTGCCTGCCCAGCTCAGGCTGGGCTGTGGTCCTGTCTGAGCCCGGTGCAACAGACCTTTCCTGTTGGCCTTCCAGATTGTCTTGGGCTTCAGAATTCAATTTATAACATCATTTCTATGGATAAATGCTTTCTTGGTTCTGAGTTCTTAGTTTCTTTGGGGGAAAAAGATAACAAACAAAACTCATTTATAAATTATGGGTTATTTATACTGTTGGCCATAGCTACAGTTGAACATGCTTTCTACTGCTTCTAAGTCTATTGTCTGAATTGCCTAAATTTAAAAAAAAAATAAACAGACCTGATATTACGGTATCTTTTTTTTTAGACCTTGTATCAATATATCCTTGTAGTTACTCCCTAGCCACAACATCACCTGCCATATTGTGCTTGCTGTAAATGTATAATTGTTACCCCTCAAATTTACAAATTGTTTATACTTGGGTATAAGTAGGGCTTCCCAAGCAGAAATTTTATTTGAAACAGTTATTCTAGGAGAAATCACGAAGCAGAATGAGTATTACATGTAGATTTAAATCTCAGCTCATTTATATGTGACTCTGGGCTGATTGATTTGTGATTGACTCCTTTTTGTCGTTGATCAAAGGAAAATATTACACTACATGACCTCCAAGATTCATTCTAGCTCTAAGTCCTACTTGTGTTACAAACTTCACAGGTCTGATGAAAGGATAAAAAGGAAGATATATGTAAAACATGAAAAACCAGAAAAAATAGAGAGATCTACTCAAATGTAATATATTTCTTATTTTGTTTGTACATATAACTGAGTTGGAGATTCAGAAGTAGCTTTTGCATGTAAAATTTGCTGAAGTGGCAGTGAAGTACATGATGAGATTGAAGTCTGACGTAAAAAAAATAATAAAGCCCCTGAGTCCTACTTCAGATTCTAACAAAATTGGTCAGACCACAGGGCTTAGAGCAGGATGGAACTTCAGAGAATACCTAGGCTGACCTCTTTAATTCATAGATAAGAAGACTAAGGTAAAGAAACTAAAAGTCCTACTAAGATATTAATACAACAAACTCCAAGTCCTTCTCTTCCACAATGCACCACATCTTAAAGAAAAAGGAGCATTTCCCCCCAAAATCTCCAGCTATTTGGGGTGGTTAATTATGTGTAAGGTGATAAAAGGGGGTACTCACAAGAAAATCCTTGAGTAGAATGGCAGAAGTAATATGTGGCTACTCATAATCTAGAAAGACCAAGAAGTCTCAAAAAGAGATTTCTATAGGTTCATAATTTAGATTTTATATGTCATCTAGGCCTATTCTCTCATTTTGCAGGTGAGAAGTTTCAATGAATTAATGATGAAATTTTGACTAATGAGTGAGTCAAGGAGAAAAAATCACAAAATAGTAACTATTTGAATGTGAATGATAATGTTGAGACAACCATCAAATGAAATGTGTGTGTGTGTGTGTGTGTGTGTGTGTGTGTAAACAAAGTAGAAAAACAGATCAATGATTTACAAAGGAAAATTAGACATTAAGCACATCAGCAAGCATAAAATAATCCAAAAAATGGAATTAGAGTCAAAATACATAAATTGAAGGGAAAAATGCATTAGATCTGATGAAAAAAACCAAAAGTCATTTTCTAGAAGAGGAAAAAAAATGATAAACTTTTAGGTAACCTCATTTTAAAAAGAATAGAGTTACATAAAATGAACAAAAAATGAATAAGGTGAAATAATACAGGAAAGAATTATTTTAACTCACAAAATATAATATCTACAGTTACAAGCCAATGAAAATGAGATTTTACAAGAAGTAAAGGAGTCTATACTGAGACAAAATATTTGAAATAGTAGAAAATCCTAAAATAATTTCATAAAAGGAAATTCAGAAACTAAAAGAGAAAGCACTCTAACACTCCCTTTTATGAATATAGTATTAAATTATAAACCAAAGAAGGGTATTGTGTAGACCAATTTATTTATAAATATTGATTAAAATATCTAAAATAAAATCCTGACAAAAACACATTAGCCACAAATTTTGAAAAAAAATCACTCACTATGACAAAGTTAGATTGTACCAAGGAGAGAAGAATGTTTCAATATTTGAAAAACAACTAACATAATCATATCAAGACAAAAAAAGGTTCTGAAAGTACGTGATTACATCAATAAATACAAAAAACCTTTTTGGCAGAATATAAAACCCATCTGAGTTAAGAGTTCTATAAAGTATTAATATGCAAGAATCATCTTAATATATAATTGGCATACTTAAAATTAAAATATAATATGTGTCCAATGAGAAAATACTAGAAAATTTGCCTCCCAAAAATGCAGAAGTAAAACAAAAAATCAGTCTTTTTTTGATGTTTCTTAACATAGTTCTATTAATAAGCTACAATAATAATACAGCTGATGACCTGATAGCTCACTTAGAAAATTCCAAAAATCAGCTAATTAATGAAAGAAACTAATTGATAAAATAATAGCTTCAGTTTTGTAGCAGGAAAAAAATACCCACCTCCCCATTAAACAATAAAAATTTCTATGTAGTAATAACAAAATAGAGAAAGCAATAATGAAAAAGGAAATCCCCGCTCTAAAAATGACTACAAAATTCATAAAATGTGTGGTAATTAGTCAAGCAATGCACATTGAAGACCTTAAGATAAAATCACAAAATGAACATTTAAGAAATACAAAAAGATTTAAACAAATGGAAGGCTGTTCATCACTTTTGTTTGGGTCATGCCAATATCATAAAAACAATAATATTGCACAAATTGATTTGCAGCTTTAAGTCTATACTAATTAAGTTACCAAGAATATAATAGTGAAATTAACTTGTATATACAAAGATCTACTATGTCAAGGCAATCATTGAAAAATGCAGGAATAAAGGGAGAAATGTCAATTATAGACCTCAAGTTATGCTACTATTTTGGATTTATCTAAACTATTTCATATAGGTGAAAAAAATAGAAGGCCAAATCAGAGGAATCAACTCTATGTGACAGAAGAACCAATAGAACCCAATATCCTAGCATTTGTTTAAAGCCAAGAACATGAATTATCTGAGGAAAACTGTTGATGTAACCATAATTTTTGGACAATTAGAAAATATTTGCAGTATAATAACAATGAAAGAAATGAAATTGAATGCTATAAAATATCCTTACCAAGCTTGCTGTCAAAGAAGAGATATGAGGACGTACTTCTCTACCCCATGCAGAGTATGAGAATGATGGGCACCCACTTTATTTTCAGATTTCTGCCACTACACAACAATGAATCCAATATTGTATGCAATATTCTGTAATATCATTCTCAAACTCTGCAAGGGGTAGAGAAGTGTATCCTCACATCTCTTTTTTGAAAGCAAGCTTTGTAAGGATATTTTCATAGCATTCAATTTTGTTTTTTTAATGTTATTATACTCTTTATTAACTTTTTATACTCATTGTATGTATTATTTTCTTTATTTTGCATATCTGACTTTGTTGTAGATCATTCAAGTCTTCCTATAGTTTTTTCATAGCAATCATAGTCATATTTACATAATAGTCACACTGTAATATTTCATTATATTGTATACAATGTTGAATTTCATTGTGTTGGCTAGTTTAGACAAACTGGTTTTTTTCCTCACTTTTTTTTTTTATTCTTTGGCATAATGGTGGGTTTTCAAGGCAGGGTATATTTGGAAACATTAGTTATATAAAAACCAAAAAAAAAGGAAAAATTAACTTTTTTATAACTGTTCTTACCTCTCCTTAGTCTTATTAAGCTCTCTGAAATTGATGGTTACAATTCTGACAGTGATCTGCATTTTCTCCACTTTATTGTTCTCTTGAAAATCCCCTAATACACAAAAATAATGCCACAGGTACATTATACTTTGACGGAAGTGACATTCTTATTTTCCCAATAAGTGTTTTTACTCTTGCCAAGTTATATCAGAAATATGATCTCCCCACCATCGATGCCTACATAATAGGTTACTCAACAATGAGAACCCAGCCTCTATGAGCATTCACATTGATGCAATTCCAAATATGGATTTTAGAGCAATTGTAAGTAGTAGATATGACAATTTCTATTTGACTTGTTGTGTGTCTTTTTAAAAAAGTTTTCTGTCTAACCAGCACTGGGTGTGCATACAAAAAAACTCTTTAAGAGATACCTTACTCTCTTTTCTGTCTAGCTCAATACAAATATGAAGGCTTAACTCTAGATACTTGGCAAGTTGGTTTCCAAGGACAAGGACATCTCCACTTTAAGGTTCTTGGGTTTCCCTAAGCAGCTATAGAATATCTTCTTCTAATACTATCATCTGGATGCACCACTGCAATGTGTTCTCCCTAATAATACATACTCATTGCAGTTTGTATCTTCCTTATAACATTGACTAACTCAGTGATTATTGCCTCAGTATTATCTAACCAATTAACATCAGTTAGGCTTTGTAAAAGGCTGCTTACTGAGAAGATGTATGCTTTATTTTACATATACAGCAAAAATTTTGCTTTCACTATTATGCTAGGCAGAGTAGTATCATTTGTGTTTTGGATACATTTCTAGTTAATAAAGCAATCAATTTTAAATAAAAACCATTAATACATATTTGCAAAACATCTTTTATGAGCAACAAAATATGCTAAGCATCCTCAAGGATAAAGAGACATCCAACTTTCTGTCCTTGTTCTAAAGCAAGGCTTCTTAATCTTAGGTCTATAGATTTCAGGGAGTCTGTATAATTGAATAGAAAAATAATCATCTTGAATTCAATATAATTGGTTTCCTTCTCAATGCTATTTTACTTTACACATTTAAAAACATTATTGTGAGAAGTAATACACAGGTTTCACCAGACTGTCAAAGGGATGTGTGAAACAAAAAAGTAAAGAAACCCCACCTTAATAGAGCTTTTACTCCAACTGGGGAAATGAAGATTAATGCAGGTGTGGAGCATGTCCAGATGTCATCCTTTAGATGTCATCTCTCTATGTAAAGGACACTAGGGAGCTGCTTCTCAGAAAATCATGATTATATGGAAGGGATGTGACTTGGAGAAACAGACTGTGGAACTTATGTAGTCATTTTGTAACTGATTCTAATCAGCTAATCATGTGTTAAAGAAGAACCTCTTTGATTGACTAGTCCTATAAGCTTCAACTAATTCCTCTTGGTCTCATAACTTTTAGGAGAGCTGAGTGCCAGGTAAAGGGAGAGAAACCGAAGAACTAGGGAATGCAAAAAGTCCAGAGGATTCCTCAGCATCCTGCTATTTGAGAGTTGACAGCCAACTTAGAATTAATCTTTTAGAGGTATGAAGAGTTTATTCTTCCTTGCCATTATGTAATTTCATAGTCCTAGTCTTGCTGCCAGGATAGCATCAATGCCATAAAGAGTAAGGAATGACTTTCAGGAGTGATCTTTACAATGCCAGTCCTGTTAGACTAGAGCTTCAGCTTACAAACATGCAGGATCTGGTCATGAAGTTGGGGGAAAGGGGTCAATGTAGAACCTGAGTTGAGTTTCGCACCTAACATTCACCTCCTAGTGATATGATATTCAGAGGATTAAATGTTTACATGACTTTTTGCTATACCTGTGGAATAAATATCAATTTGTAAAAGCTACCTGGTGTTAAAGGGTTAAATGGAACAGGGATGCTAGTCAGCTACTTAAAATGGGAACAACACAGCTGGCTGGAGCTTGAAACAATAGCAGTAGGGAAAAAGATATGCCACCTCGATTTCTTCAGGGGATCTGAGAACCCTAAAGGAGAGCTACAGCCAGCCTGGCCCTGAAAAAGTAAGTCAAGTGTGAACCATGTTTCAAAAGTACATAAATAAAATGAAATGATTCCTCAAAAGACAAGTGAATGGACTATACAATGAGCATTAGAAGAATTCAACAGAAGAGAACATTCTCAGTTCAGACAGTCAAAGATCATTTCATAGAGGAGATGGGACCTGAATGAAAGGAATCACAGAACAGGAAGTGAACTTACAAGCTAAGGCATGCATTTCCTTTAAAAGGAAATGTTTGTTATCAACAATAAGCTTTTATCCTTTCCTTTTGTGATATCTCACTTTTTGACTGGTCCTTTAGCCTAATTCCAATACATGAGCCCACTTGCTTTTTGGAAATGCTAAAGCAAAGTCCAGAGCACTACCTTTCACAATGTATGCACTACACCTTTATTTCCTGAAAACTAATTCTTGTAAATTTTATTGTACTTTGAAAGTGATTTATAAAGAGTAACAATATTTTATCCTCAAGTGGCAATGTTATCTCTTTTTTTAGAGGGGGTATCTTTGATATCAGATATTTCTTTCTGGGCACAGTGAAGTTTCAGGAGAAGTCAATGCTTTCTCTCACTTTCAGTTGAATTATTGCCCTAACTTTTACTTTTTCAAAGTTAGCAGTCATTTTTTTATTGAAGGGAAGAAGGAAAAGAGACAAAGTGGAAGACAGACTCTTCTTCTGAATTTTTGCTTCTATATTTGATCAAATAACATACAGAGTAGGCATGGTAATAAAAAGAATCTATATGTTTTAATTTTATTTCTAAGCTGCTCTGAAATGGATAAACTATTTTTCCTCTGACACAATCAATAAGCATTTATTAGATGCTTATTATGTCTAGTCATTGTATTAAGTAACATGGATACAAAAAGAGTTAAAAGACAGCCACTGCCCTCAAGGAGCTCGCAATGTTATGGAGAAGACAATATGGAAACAAATATATACAAACAAGTCATATACAGGACAAATAGGAAATAACAGAGCTAAGGTACAAGAATTAAGAGGTGTTAGGAAAGACTTCCTGTAAAAGCTAGTATTTCAGTTGAGATGTAAAGGAAACCAGGAAAGTTTGCAGGCATAGATGAGGCCAGGGAATATTCCAGACGTAAGGAACAGACAGAAAATACCCAGAGTGGAAAAGCCAGGAGGCCAATTTCACTGAATCAAAGGCTACATTCCAGAGAGTAAAATGTAAAAAGACTGGAAAGGTAAGAGGGGGCTTGGTTTTGAAAGGCTTTGAATAATAAATAGAGAATTTTGTATTTGATCTTAGACTTGATAGAGAACCACTGGAATTTATTTAGTAGGCGAATGACATGGTTAGACCTGTGCTTTAAGAAAAGGCCTTGCCATGATGGTTAAATGAGGATGAATTGGAATGGTGACAAACAGAGGCAGCAAACCAAGTATCTGGCAGTTGCAATAATCTCAGATTGAAGGGATGAGGAACTGCCTGTACTAGTGTAGTGGCAATATCCGAGGAGACAAGGTGCCACATATGAGAGATGCTGCAAAAGTGAAATCTAAGACCTTTGCAACAGCTTGGGTACTGGGGTGAAAGATTGTGAGAAGTCTAGGATGAGGCCTAGGTTGTGAGTCAGAGGGATTGGGAGGACAGTATCACATTCTACAATAATAGGAAGGATGACATGGGGAGGGTTTAGGGGGAAAGCTAATGAGTTCTTTTTTGGACATGTTTGTGTTAAGATGTCTACTGTTCCTCCAGTATGAGGTGTTTGAAAGACAGTGTAGATGAAAGATTTTAAATCTGCACAGAGAGACATGGAACAGGATGATTATTTTAAAAGAAATAAAATAACTTCACTACAAACTTTGCTTGTGCTATGAAAACGTAAGTGTTGTTATTGATATCCTGGCTGTTTCTGAGTTACCATTATGACCAAGATAATTCACAGTCACAGAGGATCTGAGTGAACATGAAATTGGTCTGCAGCCTCCCTGTATTCTCCCAACAACATCATAACTTTTTGGATGATGGATGAAACTAATCAGATAAAATGAAGCAATGCCTCTTTATTGTTGTCAGCTAGGCAAATATTCAGAAATCTTCCAACTATGACTCTTCTATCCAATTCCTACTATTCTACTTCAGGCCTAGTTATTTACTCATTAGTTACTTACACTATCTCACCTTTCTCTTCTTCAGATTTTAGTATCACTTTCTTTCGTTTTTTTGATGATGGTTTTGAAGGTATACCCATCTATTAATTTGGCCATACTTTTCTGCCTCTTGCAGCTTCACTTGTGAGATATATTATTATTTTCTGTTATATTAATAACCTCTTATTTATTAGGATACAGGCTTTTTTATTTCCTCATTCGGGAAACAGCCCCTGTAGGTCAATCAGTCTCTAAAGGACATCGTTAATATATGATATCACCCAAAGTCTCTGGGAGCATGCTCCCTGAACACCTTACTTCTGTTTAGAATGTAAATAGAATCTAATCTAGGTTACTCACAGTCCCGAAGCGTTAAGTTTATACCCTTTCACCCCTCCATTAGAGTTTAGGGCTACTCAGCATATGAAGGAGAAAAACATCCAGAGTGGGCTGAATAGGGATGGATTCCTGTGTCCAGATTGCTGGAGGAAGCTGAATCAAATAAGTCACATTCTCAGCAGGAAGAGCTTTCAGCCTACCTCCTCATCTGAAAGTTCAGTCAGGATTAATTTTCACCTATTAGGGACACCCCATTTTCCAAAGGTATTTAAGCATTTAGTGATCTCCATGGTTTTGTCTTTGATTACCAAAAGAAACCACTGACCATCAATTTGTTATCAAGTAACCTAATTAACAAATTGATTATTAAGTAGTCAGAAATTCTCTTTCTTGGGCTTTTCATTCATCTCACTTGTAATAGATAAGTATAGATGTATATAGTTATATAGATAGATATAGTTGAATAATTAAGTGGCACAGTAGATAAAGTGCTGGGCCTTGAATCAGATAGACCTTGGTTCAAATTTGACATTAGACACAACAGCTGTGTGACCCTGAGCAAGTCACAGGGGTTACCCTGTTTGCCTCAGTTTCCTCATCCGTAAAATGAGCTGGAGAAGGAAATGGCAAACCACTCCAATATCTTTGCCAAGAAAACCCCAAAAGAGGTCACAAAGATTCAGAAATGACAGAAACTACTGAACATTAACAATAAGGACAAACACACACACATATTGCCTATCTCTCTATCTAGTAGATTTGTTGGTTGGTTGGTTGGTTGGTGTCTTTCATGTTCAAAGAGGACAAAATGACATCACTATGTTGGGGTCAAGGTACAATGTCTCTAACTGTGGCTAATCAGACCAATGTAAGCTCAGAAGGTCTACCATAGGTCAGGCACAAATAGTCTGTATGAACATTTTGGGTGGAGATGTCCCTAAATCTCCCATTTCTCTTGAGGTACTGCAATTCTGCTTTGCTCATAGAGCGCAGTACTTTCTTTCATCCAGGTGTGGTCCTGTGCCAGTGTCTCTCATGTCTCACAATTGATTCCAGAGTTCTTCAGAAAGACCTTGAGAGTAACCTTGTATTATTTTTTCTGACCATCATGTGAGGTCTTGCATTATGTGAGTTCTCTGTCAAACAGTCTTTTAGGCAAATTATATTTGGCATTTGAACAACTCCAATCCATTGCAGCTGTGGTCTCTGCAGTACTTTGAATGCTTGGTGGTTCAACTTCATTATTTGCTATCCTATCTTGCCATTTGATCTTCAGAGTCTTCCTAAGACAATTTAAATGGAAGTGATTCTGTTTCTTAGCATGGTACTGGTAGAGTGCCCGTATTTTACAGGGATACAACAATGAGGTCTGCACAACAACTCTGTAGACCTTCAGTGTGATAGACAGTCTAATGCTGCTAATGCTCCTTTCAAACACTGAACTAGCTCTGGCAATGTGTGCATCAACTTCCTCATCTATGTGTACATCCTTGGAAAGTATACTGCCAAATAAGTGACTTTAACCATAGCCTTCAAAATTTCTCCATTTGCTATAACTGATGGTTCCACGTATGGATGATTCCATGCTGGCTGGCAGAGCACCTCTATTTTCTTGGTGTTACTCATCAGGCCAAAATTTACACAAGTAGCAGAGAATTGATCCACACTCTGTTGCATGTCAGCCTCAGAGTTTGCATTGAGTACATAGTCATGAGTGAACAAAAAGCTGAGCACAACTTCTCCTAATTTAGCCTTGGCTCATAGCCTTTTCAAGTTAAATAATTTTCCATCAATTCAGTAGGTGACCTTGATGATGTTTTTGCCCTCATTGGAGGCATCTGACAACACCACTAAAAGCATCATGTTAAAAAGCGTGTGAGCAAGCACACAGCCCTTCTTTATTGGTGACTGGGAAAGAACAAGAGCATCATCCATCACCCATACAAACACATATATAATATAATATACATACAGGTATATATACATATATGTATACATCTATCTATGTACTATATATGTATATGTTATACATATACAGTATACAAATTTATATAGAAACTATGAGTAAAAAAATATGCTGTGGTTTGTGCTTTCCTTTGTTGAAAGCAGGGATTCTTAATCTTTAGGTCAACAGACACATTTCAGGGAGTCCATTAACTTAGGCATAAAAATTTCTAACTTTATTTTTTTATTAGACTTGGGATTACTCTGTAACCCTAAACATTTTCTTTCGAACATTTAAAAATAACATGTTGAGTAGGCATCCATAGATTTCATCAGACTACCAAAGCGTATATGACTCCAAAAAAGTGAAGAACCCCGGGCCTAGATAAAATTTGGATCAGGAGTAAATACTCTTTCATAGATTCATGGTGGTTGAGACATTGAATTCACATGATAGTAGGTCTAGAAAGGACCTTCGCAATCATTCCATCTGCTGAAGCCCACTAATAAGAAAAGGACTTACCAAAACTCATGCAGATAAGCAAAATTAGGGATAGAAATGAGGTCTTCTTATTCAAAATTGTAGACTCTTTCCACTACAATAGTAAGTGAAAGTTAGCACAGTGTTATTAAAACAGGATATCATATTTCGAAGGATAGATCTTGAATTGGAGGACATAATCCTCTAAGAACATAGATTCTAGCCCCTTAATTTTTCAGGTAACAAAACTAAGCCTAGAGGAGTTTAAATGACTTGAGCAATATCCCACAGATAGTGTCAAAGGTGAAATTTAAATATAGGTCTTCTCAGTCCAGAGGTAATGCTGAATCAGAAAACTTGACAAGAGTCCTGTTACTTACTAGCTGCATGAATTAAAGCAATATTTTTTCTTTTTTCTTCCTTTTTTATTTATTTGATATACTTAGTTTTCAGCATTGATTTTCACAAGAGTTTGAATTACAAATTTTCTCCCCATTTCTACCCTCCCCCCCCATTCCAATATGGCATATATTCTGGTTGCCCTGTTGCATAGTCAACGCTCCCTTCTGTCACCCCACTCCCCTCCCATCTCCTTTTCCCTTTCTTTTCTGTAGGGCAAGATAAATTTCTATGCCCCATTGCCTGTGTATCTTATTTTCTAGTTGCATGCAAAATTTTTTTTTTTGTTTTTGAACATCTGTTTTTAAAACTTTGAGCCCCAAATTCTCTCCCCTCTTCCCTTCCCACCCACCCTCCTTAAAAAGTCAAGCAATTCAACATAGGCCACAAGTGTATCATTATGTATAATCCTTCCAAAATACTCATGTTGTGAAAGATTAACTGTATTTTGCTCCTTGCTAACCTATCACCTTTTATCCAATTTTCTCCCTTGACCCTGTCCTTTTTTGAATGTGTTTGTTTTTGACTACCTCCTCCCCCATCTGCCCTCCCTTCTATCACCCCCCCCTTTTTTTGTCTTCTTCCTCCTTCTTTCCTGTGGGGTAAGATACCTAATTGAGTGTGTATGTTATTCCCTCCTCAGGTCAAATCTGATAAGAGCCAGATTCACTCATCCCCCCTCACCTGCCTTCTCTCTCTCTCCATATATATATATATATATATATATATATATATATATATATATATATATATATATATACATATATATATACATATATATATACATATATATACACATACATACATATATACATACATACACACACAAATATATATACACACACACATATAAATATATATGTATATATGTATATATATACACATATATGCATATTCCCTTTAACTACCCTAATACTGAGGTCTCATGAATCATACACATCTTTCCATGTAGGATTGTAAACAAAACAGTTCAACTTTAGTAAGTCCCTTGAGATTTCTTTTTCTTGTTCTTTTTCTTGATTACCTTTTCATGCTTCTCTTGATTCTTGTGTTTGAAAGTCAAATTTTCTATTCAGCTCTGGTCTTTTCACTGAGAAAGCTTGAAAGTCCTCTATTTTATTGAAAATCCATATTTTGCCTTGGGGCATGATACTCAGTTTTGCTGGGTAGGTGATTCTTGGTTTTAATCCTAGTGCCATTGAGGTCTGAAATATTGTATTCCAATCCCTTCAATCTCTTAATGTAGAAGCTGCCAGATCTCGGGTTATTCTGATTGGGGTTCCACAATACTCAAATTTTTTCTTTCTGGCTGCTTACAGTATTTTCTCCTTGATCTTGGAGTTCTGGAATTTGGTGACTATATTCCTAGGAGTTTTCTTTTTGGGATCTATTTGAGGAGGCAATCGATGGATTCTTTCAATTTCTATTTTGCCCTGTGGCTCTATAGAATATCAGGGCAATTCTCCCTGATAATTTCTTGAAAGATGATATCTAGGCTCTTTTTCTGATCATGGCTTTCAGGTAGTCCAATAATTTTTAAATTATCTCTCCTGGATCTATTTTCCAGGTCAGTGGTTTTTCCAAGGAGATATTTGACATTGTCTTCCATTTTTTCATTCCTTTGGTTCTGTTTTATAATGTCTTGATTTCTCCTCAAATCACTAGCTTCTACTTGCTCCAATCTAATTTCTAAGGTAGTATTTTCTTCAGTGGTCTTTTGGACCTCCTTTTCCATTTGGGTAATTCTGCCTTTCAAGGCATTCTTCTCCTCATTGGCTTTTTGGAGCTCTTTTACCTTGTGAGTTAGTCTATTTTTTAACATGTTGTTTTCTTCAGTATATTTTTCAGTATTTTTTGGGGTCTCCTTTAGAAAGTCATTGACTTGTTTTTCATGGTTTTCTCGCCTCCTTCTCATTTATTTTCCCAATTTTTCCTCTTCTTCTCTAACTTGCTTTTCCAAATCCTTTTTGAGCTCTTCCATGGCCTGAGACCAGTTCATGTTTTTCTTGGAGGCTTTTGTTTTAGGCTATTTCACTTTGTTGCCTTCTTCTGGCTTCATGTTTTGGTCTTCTTTGTCACCAAAGAAAGATTCCAAAGTCTGAGACTGAATTTAGGTGTGTTTTCACTGCCTGGCCATGTTCCCAGCCAGCTTACTTGACCCTTGAGTTTTTCAGCGGGGTATGACTGCTTGTAGAGTAAAGAGTACTTTGTTCCGTGCTTGGGGGAATGCACTGTTGATTTCAGAGCTATTACAGCCAGTTCTGCCACACCAGCACTCCTCCTTACCCAAGATCCCCCAACCCGGACTGGATTTAGATCTTCAGCAGGCTCTGCTCTCTTGTTCTGATCCACCGCTTAATTCCTCCCAGCAGGTGGGCCTGGGCCCTGAAGCAACTGCAGCTATAGTTCTGTAGCTGCCCCACCTCTGCCGCCCCCAGGGTGGTAGCTGAACCATGGTGAACTCTATCATCCTGTCCCCAGAAGCTTTTCCCCCCTAACCTTTTCTGTTGTCTTTGGTGTTTGTGGGTTGAGAAGTATGGTAACACTGTAGCTCACTGATTCAGCGCACTAGGGCATGCTCCACCTGGCTCCTGGTCTGGTTGGTCTGCACAGCCCATGCTGGGTTCTGCTCTGCTCTGCTCCGCTCCCAGCTCCATGTGTGAAAGACCTCACCCAGCAACCATCCAGGCTGTCCTGGGCTGGAGCCCTGTTTCCCTCTGCTATTTTGTGGGTTCTACAGTTCTAGAATTGGTTCCGAGCCATTTTTTATAGGTTTTTTGAGGGACTTGGCAGGGAGCTCACACTAGTCCCTTCTTTCCAGCCGACATCTTGGCTCCTAAGCAAGCTATTTCACCTATGTTTATCAGCCTAGGAAATTTTAGGAGATGGACTACATGATTCTCTTATGATCTGAAATATAACAATATTATAACTTCCTGTGAGTTCAGAAGTAGACGTACTGATGATGAAGCTAAGCAATATTGGTTTAAGGGAACTGATAAGGGGGTTCAGGAACAGAAAAAGGGGGATGAAAAAGCCATAGTCACATTAACCTCTACCATATATTCAGTTTTGCATAGCAGACAGCCAAGACTAAGGCAGATTTAGTCCCCTTGCCTGATTTTGTTGACAATTCCTACAGAGAATGTTGCTAAAATTCCCAGATGATATGAGTTGTGGTTCTACGATTTGTGTGCTATAACTTTCACTAATGGCATGAGTACCCCCTCCAAAGCATCTTTCAGAAGAAGAGGTGGTATGTATATCATAGTCTTTCAAATCTTACTTCTTTTATATTGGCAACCACAAAATTGCATGGCTGAGGATAAGTTGCTAAGTATTGTTAGCTCTACCAGTTTGATTGTCACATCTTTTGTATCTGTTTCTTTTCCTCCACTCAACCACTCACCACTCTAGTTCACACCCTCATCATCTGTCACTGGGAATTTAACAACAGCCTTCTCTCTGTTATCCATGCTTTCATTTTCTTCCCATTCAAACCAATTCTCCTCATGACTGCCAAAATAATCTTCTTAAAGTATGTCTGTATACAGTACTATGTGTTAAATCATCATCAGTAACTCCCTATTGCTTCTATGAAGGACCTTTTCCCCCATGATCTAGATCTAATATACTTTTCCAAATTTATTCCTCATTCTCCTCCTCTACTAACACTGTCTTCCAATAAAATTGGCCTACTTGTTGGTACCTGATTTATGCATTATATCTCTTGCCTTTGTACCTTTGCCTCTAGGCAGTGTCCCTTACCTGGAATACACTTCTTCTTCATCTTTGCCTCTTATAATTCTGTAGTTTCTTTAAGGTGTAACGTTGTCTCCAATTTGAAGTTTTTCCTCGCCCTAATTTTCAATGATCTTTCCCTTCTTTACCTGTTGCAATGTCTAGTGCAGTGTAAGCTTCTTGAGGGCAGGGCTTTTTCATTTGTGGTGTTTGTATGTCTAAACTTTAGCACGATGCTCTGAACATTGTAGGTTTTTAATGAATATTTGTTGAATTGAGTTGAAATGTTAAATTAGTGTAAAGAGTTGCAATGACCTTTCTGAAGGATTACATCCAAAGTCTCTTGTCCACTCATCTGGACAAGGAAGGGGAACTAACGGACAAAATAGGAACATTTTTCCTGTCCCACTGGAGAAATTTTTTTTCCTTAATGCCTTAAGACCTTGTACACCTGGAAAGAGAAGATAAGTGCCTAGATTTATTAGGCCATATTTTAGCCTCCCATTGAACCCATCACCCACAAGATTAAATATCTAACCTATAGAAACAGAATAGAGTTAGTCAAAAGTAAATACCATCTATTAAAAGCCTGAGAGTGACGAAAAGAGACACTCTAATATTAACTAACTAGCCTCTGGTACCTACCACACAGTGATTGAATTCCTCATAAGTCTTTCATAGTTTCTAGTGCCCAAGTTGTCAATGAATGTAAATTAGAATCCCAGTACTTTCACCTTTAAAACTGAAACTTTACTGTAGAAGCTATACGAGCTAAGCTTGGAGGCCAAGGCAGTATACTGTCCTTCAGTGAGGCTGTGTTTTCCTCATATTCAGAGAGTCTATGTTTTAAGAAAGAATGATGCGAAGTAAACCGGGAAACTATTTACCTAAAATCCTTTTTACAGTTTGTCACAAAGTATGGCCCATTGCATCTGTAACTATCTTTTAGCCACATTCTGCATCTCACTAGTTTTCTAACTTGTTTTTCCTTTTAAAAATACCCTTCAGCAACAAGTTGCTTTGTGAACTAATGGTAACATTTCTGTATTAAATCCCCAAGGAGAGAAAATTGTCGCAGAATGTTGACTGAAAGTTATTTTACCTTCTGGACAAAATGCATTGGAAGACTTGGGTATCCAATGACACAGATACAAGTCTTCTCAAGAATATTACATACAGTTTATGTTATTGTCCTTTCAAAGGCAAAGCCATGTTTGCAGCCTGAACATTTAAAATAATTTGAAAACCACTGGGCCGACTTCCTTATTTCTTTGGGACTCCATCAAACAAGGAGCAAATGGAAACAAACCAGCATCCTTTGCTGCCAGTCATTGTATTAGAGGTGAAATTCTAGTCAACACTGGACTCATATTAGAAAGTATGATTGACATTTAACTAAGGGGAGCAAAGCATATGGCTAGATGTCTGACACCATCCCTCTGATGCAACTGTCAGCAAGTCTGAATTAACAATTGAATCTAACAGGTTTCAGTGATGGATAAAGATATTCAAACCACCTCACGGAAGACTTGATTTGATAGACTTTGGAGTCTATTCTGATGAATCATTTTATTTGGTTTTATTTAAAAATAAGGTAAAGGATAGTGCAAGTTATGGAGATTTTGTATTTGAAATAGGAGCACTCATATATTAATCTCGGAAACAATATCCTCATCTAGAAATATATGTATATATACATATATATGTATATACACACATATATGTATGTATACATATACACGTACATATATACATATACATACACACACACACGTGTGTGTGTGTGTGTGTGTGTGTATAATCCTGAACCTGGGCTTTTGTCTGGTTTAAATGGCAGCTGTAGCAGGATTTGGTGGGAATAGCATTGAAAATACATGGTTGTAAATCCCAGGTCCAATAATTATTAGCAGTGTGATATTGGATAAGTTACTTTTTCTCTATAAGCCTCAATTCCTACATCTGTGAAATGGTAGTAAAACATATATAAAATCTGTGTTGAAAGGTATTTTAGAGATCATTTTGAGTGGTGCTTATGAACAGTGTATAGAGTGCAGGACTTTGAGGCAGGAAGACCTAAGTTCATATCCTGTCCCAGATATCTACTATGACCTAGTCATTGAAGAAATTCCAAATCCACCTAAATTCATCTTCTGCTACCCATCAGCTCTCTACCTTGTCCGTAAAGATAGTGTGTTGCACTTTGCTCATACTTTGGTGAAATTCAGGTATGTTATGTCTAATACATGTTCTGAACTATCAACTATTGTGTTACCTACTTCACTAGTGTCAAACTCAAATAAAAACTTGGACCACTAATTCAAGCATAAAAATCCCTGTGGGTTACACATTGCCTTAGTTTCAAAATGTAATATTATCTATATTTTAATGTATGTTTATTTGCTTTTGTTAAATATTTCCCAAGTATACTTAATTTGATTCAGAAGCACTATGGCTATATTGAGTCTCTAAGCTGTGTCTGATATTTTTGTAAAGATCCTACATTACAGTGCTCTTGTAGGAAGTTTTTCAAAGGGCTATGCAAATATATGATGTCATTACTGATATCAGGATTTTTGTTGCAATTCTGACACTGCAATGCCGATGGGGCTGAGACACCATAATCTATTCTTGCTCCTTGAGTTTCCGCTCTTCTCAACCCAATCTAGCAGTCTGGATCATCTTATTCCCTGGGGGATCTGTGGCTCCTTAAACTGCAACTTCCCTATTCTAGAGGCAAATGTTTTTGAAGCTTAGATTTTTGCCAATGTATAAGTGTCCCCCAAAAAGGGTAGGAAAAAAGTATTCAATGTGTAAAATTAATCAGATATAGGACAAGTATTTCATATGCACAAAGAAATATTAAAGAATATCAAAGACAACACATTAACAAAATGATAAAACAGAATTAATAACATAACTTATTACTGTTGTAATAATCTCTTAGAAGGATGATAAACCACATGAAGCAGTTTATGAGACCAGTGAATATTCATGGCCATATTTCGTTTTACTTCTGCACTATCCAAATAATTTTTAGTCATCCTCTAGCTGGCAATTTTCTCCAATAAGAAGACAAAAAACAAAACAAAACAAAACAAAAAAAAAACAAACAAAAAAACTTTTCTGACCAAGAGTCAACTCCACCAAAGGATCCAGTAGACCTGGAAACCTCTCAAACTATCAAGGCTATCTCTGAGCCTGGACACATTTGCCTTGAGACTGATATTAATGCATTATCTATTCAGGAAAGGAAAAACAATGGAGAAACAGTACCCTGGTGCCCAGGCACAATCTCCCCTTGTCAGGTCCCTTATTCCAAGTGTCATGTGGATGAGGTTTTGGACAAAGGCCAGTTCTTCCTTATCTCCCACTAGAAGTCTCAAGTGAGATAACATTACTTGGAGGAAGGGTCAAAGGAAGAGACATTAGATAGCTTTACTTTTAAAAGTTCCACTGAGTCATTGGTGACTGCCATTGGCACTGTAGCCAATCAGTATTATTCCATCATTTCAAAGTACCTATATCTTTCAACACAGAGCCATCCCATAGGCAGAGAGAGGAAAGTTACCTTCTCAAATATCTCAGAAAATAGACCTTACCACAATACCATTCCCCTAAGACAACACTGAAAGGAAACCTAATCTTTACATTCTGAATGTGACCTGTATTTTGTTATTCTTCACACAAATAATATAATCATGTATGATGTGTTGTACTTATGAAATTATTAGATAACATGGTGGGTGTATTTTCTTAAAGATATTTTGCCACATCATAAAATTGTCTTTTGATTTAAAGAAGAAACCCAAATTTTATATTTTTCTCATCCAGAGCTTTTTTGAAATGAGAATTCAAGGAAGAAATCAGAATTTTAGTTACTAAGAATTAGCAAAGTCTGTATTGTAAAAGGCAGACATCTTAATCTATTCTTTGGCACCAGCTAGTAACAATAAATAAAATACTAGGTCTGGAGTCAGGAAGACCCCAGTTTAAATCCAGTCTCAGATACTTTCTAGCTATGTGACTGTGTGGAAGTCATTTAACCTCTGTTTGCCTCAGTTTATTGATTATAAAATGGGAAAATAATAGCACTTACTGTTCAAGTTGCTGTAAGGATTAAATGACATAATAATAGTCAATAGGTATTTAGCTCAACTCCTGGCACATAGCAGGACCTATATAAAGACATACTCTTCCCTCCTCTTCATCTGGGTAGTACTGTATAGTGTATTCAAATGTGGATGAAGGTATTTGTTGGCTTACTGGATAAGTAGAATCATTTGACCAACTCTGCCTGATATAGTTTCCATTTGGAGATCTAAACAATTCTTATGCTGCTAGAGGCATTTCTAAAAGTCCATCAAACATGACTTGGTCCCACTGGAACATCAGATAGTTTCCCAACTTAACTGATTGGTGCAAAGATATATGTGAATCCCAAATGGACAATTTGTTGAAGGATAAAAATAAAGTTATCAAAAGAAAATTTGCAAATTATTAGGAACCATAAATATTACTAAGATCAGTAATAATAAAAGAAATTCATATATAAATGAGATAGCTACTCACCACCAGAAAATAGACCAAAATGACAAAAGGTGGGAATAATAAATGTCAGAAGAGCTATGGAAAAAAGCAGGCACACTAGTATACTTTCTTGAAGCTATGCATTTTTTTTCAGATATTTTGGAAAGAATATGTGACTGACTAAAGAGAGAGTGACTAAAATAATTCTGCCCTTTAAACTAGAGATCACACTTCTAGGCATGTACATCCAGGTCAAAGATAGGAAGAAGGAATCCATACTTACCAAAACATGGGATATTTTCGTTCATAACATTTTTTATAGTTGCAAATAATTGGAAACAAAATAAATGACTATTGACTGGGTTTTGACTAAACAAGTAATGGTACATGAATGTAATGGAATATTACTATATCATAAGCAATGATGAATATAAAAAATAAGAGAAACAAAAGAAGACTTATATGAACTAATGGAAGATGATGAAATCAGAGCCAGAAAATTATTTGCCTGATGACTACAACAATGTAACTGGAAAGGAGAACAAATATACTGTGTGTTAGAAAATTATATTCAAATATGGCCCTAGAAAAGAAATAAAAAATGTTACCTCCTTCCTCTCAACATTGGATATACTGTCAGATGCAAGTGATGGGCTGGTTAATTTTATGGAACTATTTTTTCTTTAAAAAATGACTTAAGGAATGACTCTTTGAGATGGACAAAGAGGTAAAAATATTTGAAAATATAGGTGATGTAAAATTATATCAATAATTGTAATTGGAGAGGATATATACTGAAATCAAGGATGTGTGCTTTTCTCTGGGAAAACTCCCTTCACCAAAATAGTTTATAAGTCACCTATAATTAATGATGATGTTGAAAAGTTATATAACTTTCTTAAAGTCACACAGTCTCAGGGATAGAATTTGAACTCAGGAATTCCTGACTCCAAATTTAACACTCTCCATGATGGTAGATTGCCTCTCCAAAGGCATAATTAGATGCAAATGCAGTATTAGGGGTTAATATAGAATTATTATTTGTATGATGTAGTCTACTGTATTGAAGCCACCAATGAAGGATGGTGGAAACATTTGAAATCAGGAAATCTGGGTTTGAATCCTGGCTCCAACAATTTCTAGCCGTTTGACCAAAGGTCATATCTCTCTGAACTTCACTTTCTTCAGCCTTAAAAGAGGAATAATAATCATTGTGACACCTAACTCACAGGGCTATTGTGAAGAAATTGTTTTGAAATCCTTAAATTTGTATATAGATTTAAAGCTCAATATAGATTTAGATTTTACCTCAGCTCCTTGCATTTCCTAAATGAGGAAACTGAGACTCAGAGAGATTAAGTAGCTTTCCTATGATTAAAGCAGTAGTAAGCATCAGGTCTCCCCATTTAAATCTAACGCTCTATTATATCATGAGGTGGCTAAAGAGGCAGCTCATACAGTAGATAGACTACTGGGCCTGGAGTCAGGAAACCTGAGTTCAAATCCCACCTCAAACATTTACTAACTGTGACCCTGGACAAGTCACTTGACTGTTATCTGCTTCAGTTTCTTCACTTATAAAATGAGGACAACCATACCTACCTCAATGTGTTGTAAGGATTAAATGAGATCATATCCTTTAAGGATTTTGTAAAGTGCCTAACATAATATGAGCACTTAATGAATGAATTCTGATTCTTTTCTCTTTTCTCCTGACACATAACTTATGAAACACATCTCTTATGAAATTTGTCAGTTTATCATAAAAGTGAAAGAGACACATAAAGTGAGGTAGTAGAGGATGTGATAGGGAACTTTTTACTTTTTTGTGTGTAGATTGGAAGATGAGCAAAGTAACAGGGACTTTTACCCATAGTTTTATCCAGTGTCCCTCCTCAGCTGTCAGAATAAATGTTCTCTGAAAAGGAAATGCATTACGTAAGTGATGAAAGCGACAATTGTGAAATTATTTCTGTGCATGATGAAACATTTCCTAATCTACTGGGATAAAAGATGCTAAATGACTGCTACATATATACCAAAGTACAACAAAACCAATGTTTGCTTTTGCTACAGCTTGCCTTCAGTGTTTTCTGTCCTTGAAACAGAAAATAACAGTTGAAAGACAGTTTTGCATTTTTTCTGTGTTACTTTTGCTGCAATGGACTCTGAAATAGATGTTTCTACCCACATAGGCTGTGACAGGTTGATGTAAAGCAAGTCTTACACAGAACTCATTAAATATTACAGTGTTGTCAAAAGAGATATCAACAGTCTTAGAAACTGCTTGCTGGGAGATTGCAGAATTAACAATGAAGGATTAGCCTGTTTTTCATGGTTCCCTTAGAACTTTACTATCCTTGGGTGATGGGATTTCTAATAGAAATCTGCATGATTCTTCAGGCTTGGCATTACTTAATAGATAACCCCAGAGTAAGCAAGCAAATATCCTGCCAACCCCTTTTTTGGCTTAGGACAGTTATTATTTGAGCAAAAATTAAACTCCAGCTACTACGAAACTTTGCCCTAGGAATTTCAAATGAGATCACATATAACTCATTTCTAATATGGTGTCAAATCCTAGCACTGTACCATTCTTTTAATGAGCACTCAGTATCTAATCTCTAATTGAACTTTTAATTTGGGTATCAGTTCCTCAATTGCACATGTAAGTGGAATATTCTATATCCTTTCCTCCATTAACATCATTACAATCAGTTTAAGGGCAAGAGATAATTTAAACCGAGTAAACATACTCTTGACCAATAATCTTTTTGTGAGATGTGAAGCCTTTCTATTGAGTCAGGAAAGGACTACCTGATGAGAGAATGAAACAAGCTAAACCTCTGGGGGATTGTATTGGCAACCAAAAATGGGCTCCTTAGCACTTAGTCAACAAGTGCCCTTGACTAGTTTGGCTTTTTCCCTTGAACTGAATGCTGTTTGTATGTTTGACTGAAGTAAGCTTGTCGGCCCCTTCACCTTGCTTCCCTTGCTTAAGCTGATGGAAAGAACCTGTGCTTTCCCGGTCAACCCCTTCACCTTGCTTAAGCAGATTGAAAGAACCTGTGCTTTCCCCGGCGTACCTTACACCCCCGCAGAAGCTGGATGGTTAAAAGCAGCTCCCGTTGGAGCCAGAGGCTGCTACAGCCACAGACACAGCCACAGCTACAGCTGAAGCAGGAGCTGCCAGTAGCAGAGCTGACCTACGGGAGGAAGCTGAACAAAGACTTCAGGCCAGTGGGTAATCTTTTTTACCATAGAGGGGGAAGCATGATTTTGCTTTACGCAATCATGCTTCTCTGTAGCCTCCTGGTTACTCTTTCAAGGCGTACTTATTGGGCCTGGAAGCTTTTGATCAATATATCAAAATGGGGTTGCTGGTTCATGGGTTGGTTACTGTGGAGCCTAAATATATGTTTTGATTCTTCTGCCTTCTACTTTGAGAGTTTCTTATATCCGGCGGTTCCGAACCTTTCAGACATGTTTATGATCCTCTTTGAGATTATAAACTCTGCCCTCCTAATACATTTGGCGACGAGGATGGGATCGCTAGGTATAAGATCTCTATTTAGAAGCAGAACAATTTCAGAGGAAGAGATGAATATCCCAGGATGGGAGGATCCATTTTATTCCTCCCTAGCAAAAGAATTGGCTAAAAAAGCTGGACCTTGTGAAAACTGGGAACCAAGGCTACGGAGAGGAGATCCTAGGGATTTGGAAAAGTGTTTACAAGAAGATGGGATTCAGTCAGGGGCATCACTATCTAGGCAAAGCTGGATAGTGTTGTCAGCCTACCGGCTAGTATACGAAAGATTGAGATTAAGTGAAAGACATGGGGGCACTCCTACCCCCCAGGAAGAAGGGGAATCTCAGATAGCAGGAGACCAAACTGACTCAAATGAGAACTTTTCTATTAATGTGGCTAAGAGCAACAGGAGACCAAAAAAGCCCAGAGTGCATTTCAACCCAGCCCAGAAAGAGCCTGACTGCCTGCTTCGTCCTAGCCATGGTGGCAGAGGAAGTGAGTGGGGGGAAAATGAGACAATGTTAGGGGCTGAGGCACAAAACACTACTGGGGTTCAGGATGTCCCTCACACAGAGAATAGGAGATGGTTAAATGATCAGACAAGGGCTCGACCCATACAAAGGAGGAAGACAGAAACCCGAGGTGAAGATTCAGTTACAAGGGAAATTCAGGAAGATTTCTCACCGCAAGAGGTCACAGATATTTTGAGTAGATTCAGCCAAAGAATAGGAGAACCATTGATATCTTGGATGGTGAGACTCAGTGATCAAGGGCCCAGTGGAATATCAGTAGATAGGACAGACTGTATGAGATTCATAGGTATCAGCCATGATCCTCTAGTTCAACAAGCTTTTAGGGAACATCATCAGCAAGGAGATGGTGATAGCAGGACTACTCTGTTGGCGTTAGCCGCTGTGGGATGCAATAAGAGATATGGTACTGATTCTATGTGGCCCACTGAGCACAGACCCTGGTATTCACTTAGAGATTGTATCATGAGACTAAAGGAGGAGGTGATGAAGACTGCCATTATGATAGGAACCGCAGACAAATATTACAATGATCCAATGGGACTGCCTCATAGGAATTTAATAATTAGGACAGCTCCACCTGCTTATAAACAACTAATTTTGAATTTATTACTTGGAGAAGTAGGGAGCCGTCTTACAACAGTGATAAATAAGATTTTACAGTTACATGACTTAGGTGACTGGGGAAGGGATAGATCTCCTCGAGAGAGAAGGGTGAATAACCAGCAAACTTGGTGCCAAAGGAGAGTAACAAGGAAAGAAATGTTTACTGCTCTATTGAGAGCAGGGGTAGGTTTTGAAATGATAGATGGAATTCCAACCAATGAATTATATAGAATGTATAGAGATAAAGGACTTGATAACAGGAGAGATAGGGAAATAAGAACTGCTCCTGCAAATGCTACAGATGTTGAACCTTCAAACCCAAGTGAATCACATGAAAGGGAATACTAGGAAACAGGCCGAGCCCCAGTCCAAATTAAGGAAATACACAGGCTGGATTGCAGACCTCACATTAACTTGACCATATATTGGAAAAATGGGTCAAGTACGGTAACTGAGGCATTAATAGATACTGGGGCCGAGGCCACCCTTATTTATGGAAATCCAGACAAGTTCAGCCATGGAACTCCTATTACCATTACAGGACTAGGAGGGACTGAAATATCAGCCAGGCAAGTTAAATTAATGATGAAAATTGGACAGTTGCCCAAGAAAGAATATAGTGTGGTTATTGTGCCTATTCCCGAATACATCATTGGAATAGACATATTGAAGGGTATGACCTTAAATTTACCCGAAGGGAAATACCAATTTGCTGTGAGGAAAATGGGCATTAATGCAGTCTTAGTGGGGAAAATCAAGATGGATCCAATCACTTTGCCCGAACCTTCTAAAATGATTACTTTGAGGCAATATCGTGTGCCAGGTGGGCAAGATGAAATTGCCAACACTATAAGAGAATGTGTTGAGGCAGGAGTGTTAGTCCCTACAACTACTCAATGGAACAACCCTGTCTGGCCAGTCCGAAAGTCAGATGGGACATGGAGGATGACAGTAGATTATAGACAGCTGAACAAAGTGACTCCTCCCTTGTATGCTGCTGTTCCAGACACGGTTACTTTAATAGAGAGAATACAAAGACATGAAGGGACTTGGTATGCAGTTATTGATTTGGCCAATGCCTTCTTTACAATCCCAATAGACCCCAAGCAATGGAATCAGTTTGCTTTTACTTGGCAAGGCCGACAGTATACATTTACACGCCTGCCGCAAGGATATATTCATAGCCCAACTATTTGCCACAGGATTATAGCTGAACATTTGGATGAATTAAAGCTACCTGGTGTACAGCTTACACATTACATAGATGACATCATGATACAGGGAAAGAATATAAAGGAGGTGGAGGAGAGTTTAGCATTATTAATTGACCATATGAAAAGCAAAGGATGGGAAATCAACCCCGCAAAGGTTCAAGGGCCAGCTCAAACTGTAAAATTCTTGGGGATACAGTGGAATAGAGGACTGCGAGAAATTCTCCCACAAGCTCGACAAAAAATCCAGGATTTTCCCACCCCTACCAATAAGAAAGAGGCCCAAAAGTTCATAGGGCTATTTGGTTATTGGAGACACCACATCCCACATTTGGGACAGATTTTAAAACCCTTGTATAAAGTCACGAGAAAGAAATATGAATTTGACTGGGGACTTGAACAAAGTAGAGCTTTTGAGGAAGCAAAGGCTGCTATACAATTAGCTCTAGACTTATGGCCTATGCAAAATGGGCCAGTGGAGTTACAAGTGACTGTACAAGATGACTATGCAAATTGGAGTCTGTGGCAAAAACAACAAAGCCGAAGTGTACCTTTAGGCTTTTGGTTAAGGAAACTGCCCTCATCTGGAGTGCAATATACAACTTTTGAGAAGCAGCTGTTAGCTGCATATTGGGCTTTAGTAGAAACTGAGCAACTAACTCTGGGTCATGAAGTGGTATTAAGGCCTGGAATTCCAATTATGACTTGGGTAATGAGTACCCCAGCTTCTCACAGAATTGGACATGCACAAGAGGCAAGCATAATCAAATGGAAGTGGTATATTCAGAATAGGTCCAGAGCAGGCAAAAATGGAGTTTCTGCTCTACATGAATCTGTGGCGAACATTGATACTGAGAGCAATGAAAAGCCCCTTGAATCTAAGCAACAGATCATCCTTAGTGAAATGGAATAATGGATATGACGGACTCAATGAAGAACAGAAGAAACATGCTTGGTTTACTGATGGGACAGCAAAATATTTAGGACAGAAGAGATATTGGAAAGCAGTAGCCTATAACCCCTGTACAAGGAGAACTCTGGAAAGTTCTGGGATAGGTGGAAGTAGCCAATATGCTGAACTGATGGCAGTGCATCAGGCCATCAGAGCAGAGAAAGGAGGACAGTGTCATATATTTACTGACTCGTGGGTGGTAGCTAATGGATTAGCTACGTGGATGCCTATATGGAGGAATCAGAATTGGGAGATTCATGGCAAACAAGTTTGGGGTAAAGAGTTATGGGAAAATATATGGGACATGTCTTTGGTTACAGATCTGTCAGTTTTTCATGTTGATGCTCACGCAACCCTGACCACACCAGAACGTGAGTACAATGCACATGCGGATCGACTAGCAAAGATTGCTACTGAATGTATTGTCCCTACTCTGACTCCAACTGATGACCCAGCCTTAGCAAGATGGGTCCACCAGACTGCTGGCCATTTAGGGGTCCAGGCCACCCATCGATGGGCACAGGATCGAGGTATCAGTATTTCTCATGCGTTGTTAAAACAAATAACAGAGGAGTGTTGTATATGCCAATTAGAAAAAGAACGAACTCTTCCTAGGATAGTTACTGGAGAAATAGCAAGGGGAAAAGTTCCAGCCCAAATTTGGCAGATAGATTATATTGGCCCACTACCCCAGGATAAAGGATGTAAATATGTATGTACGTGTGTTGACACCTATTCAGGTGTACTAGTGGCTTGTCCTTATAAAGATGCAACTCAGAAAAACACCTGTAAAACCCTAGATATTGTAAGTTTATATTATGGAACCCCAATGCAGATTCAAAGTGACAATGGGTCACATTTCAAGGGCAAAGAAGTGAAAAGATATTGTGTGTTGAATAATATAGAATGGATATATCATATTCCATATTACCCACAAGCATCTGGGCTAATTGAAAGAATGAATGGATTGTTGAAAGAACAGCTGAGAAAATTAAGCTCTAATAATTCATATCGACACTGGAAGGATAATTTGTCTATTGCCTTACGTAATTTGAATAATAGGCCCTTAGGGGGGAGTACACCTCTAGCCAGAATGATGACCCCAAATCTGCAGATCAGAGAACAGCAAACATGTGAGATCCAAAACATTGAATTTTGGACTGTGAGGGAAGATGTCCCACTACCAAGTCCAGGAACACCTGGTTCAGCAGGATATGATTTACATTGTATAGAGAATTTTAGGTTGAATAGGAAAGAGATAAGAAAAACCCCTACTGGAGTATGTATGAGAATCCCCAAGAATCATTTTGGACGGATATTACCTAAACCAGGATTAGTGGCTCAAGGAATACATGTATTGGCTGGAGTGATAGATTCTAATTATCAAAAAGAAATTGTTGTGACACTCCAGAATATGGGTAAAAAACCTGTACAATTTTGTAGAAATGATAGGATAGTTCAAGTGATTATTATCCCCTGTGAAAAAATACCCTTTGTGAAAACTGACCCTCCTCCCAAAATAACTACTAGAGGGGCAAAAGGGTCTTGCTCCATTGATAGAATAAAGTCAGGAGCTAAGGTAGGGGTAAAACGGAAGCCAGATGATATTCCAAAGGCTGCAGAAGTTATAGCACGTGGGAAGGACAACACTGTAACAGTTGTCTATTTAGGGGAAAATAATTACCAAATCGTACCCCTGAACCATATATTTTACCGTGAATAGGTTATAATAATAGATTCACAGACTCCACAGGTATGGCTGATGCTGGTAAATGCCATAAGCCACTCAGAGGAAAGGTGACCTTGTGTGATTAATGGATGAAAACTTGTACATTTGGGGAAAGGCTGGGAGGACAATCCTAGTCTCTATCTAGGATGGGATCCTCTTAGTTTAATTTTCCCATTGTGTTTCCTTGTACATCTGGGGAAAGGCTGAGAGGACAATCTTAGTCTCTATCTAGGGTGGGATCCTCTTGGCTTCCTCATTATGTTCCTTTTGAAAAGAAACATTTCCCACCTGAGTTTGGCTCTGATGTTGGATCTTTGCATAACTGAAATCTCAACCAAACTTGAGATGATTTTATTTGAAGAATAATAGTCCATACTTGTCTACTTTTTTTGTCCTTTGTTGCTAGTTCTGTTTCCTTTAGGTTTAAGCACCCTGCACTTTCTGGTGACTGCCTAAGCACATAGCATTCTTGGAATTCCTGCCAGCTCGTTAAAGAACTGACCTCTGGAATGGGACTTTTTGGGGCAGGGCCATCTCTACATCCAATTTCAGCATGAAGAAGCTATGGAAAATGAGATCTTCACCCCTCACCCCAAGATTTTGAGCCCCAATCGTTCAAGGAGGGTGGGAATGATGAGAGTGTTCTGTTTACTTATTTTGTGTTATCCTTGCTGTGTTGTTTTATTGTTATGATATTATTGATCCTATGTAATGGATACAAGGATTTAGGAGTGGACATTTGAATTATTAATAATTATTTTTGGGATGATTGATTGAAGAGATTATCTTGCTGGGACCTAGGGGTGGATCACACTTGAATCGTAAACCAATATTTAGGAATGTCACCAAATGATATGTTTTGCTTTATAATGAATGATATGTTTTAGTTTCCTTTGTAATTGGATCACAATGTATGTTCTAGGATACATGGCTGATTAGATTATGTATCCTATAACAAGGGGTGGAGTGTATTGGCAACCAAAAATGGGCTCCTTAGCACTTAGTCAACAAGTGCCCTTGACTAGTTTGGCTTTTTCCCTTGAACTGAATGCTGTTTGTATGTTTGACTGAAGTAAGCTTGTCGGCCCCTTCACCTTGCTTCCCTTGCTTAAGCTGATGGAAAGAACCTGTGCTTTCCCGGTCAACCCCTTCACCTTGCTTAAGCAGATTGAAAGAACCTGTGCTTTCCCCGGCGTACCTTACACCCCCGCAGAAGCTGGATGGTTAAAAGCAGCTCCCGTTGGAGCCAGAGGCTGCTACAGCCACAGACACAGCCACAGCTACAGCTGAAGCAGGAGCTGCCAGTAGCAGAGCTGACCTACGGGAGGAAGCTGAACAAAGACTTCAGGCCAGTGGGTAATCTTTTTTACCATAGAGGGGGAAGCATGATTTTGCTTTACGCAATCATGCTTCTCTGTAGCCTCCTGGTTACTCTTTCAAGGCGTACTTATTGGGCCTGGAAGCTTTTGATCAATATATCAAAATGGGGTTGCTGGTTCATGGGTTGGTTACTGTGGAGCCTAAATATATGTTTTGATTCTTCTGCCTTCTACTTTGAGAGTTTCTTATATCCGGCGGTTCCGAACCTTTCAGACATGTTTATGATCCTCTTTGAGATTATAAACTCTGCCCTCCTAATACAGGGATTCAAATTTTAAGAGGAATTCCCATCAGTCAACATTCAATAAGCATTCATTAAACACCAAATAATAATAATAATAACTTTATATAATACATACTATCTCTGAGGTATTGTGCTTAGTGTTGAGGATATGAAAAGACAGTCCTTGCTTTCAAGGAGCTCACAATAAGCAAAAGGCAGTCCAACAACAAAGCAATGTGATGAAGAACTGCTGGCTCAGGAGATCACTAAAGAAATAAATTCTTATGCTTTTATTATAGAGCAGCATGATGGGAAGAAAGTGAGATCAGAGGGAGTGTTACACCCACAACCCCTCCACAGACCCAGAGACTGGATAAATAGGAGATGACACATCCAGCCAGGAGCAGAGAAAGGCTGTGAAAGACAAACACAGACAGACCAGTAGAGAAAGATAGCCACCCAAGAAAGGAAACAGATTCTGTGAGCTGTAACTCCTCATGCTGGAGAGAATACTATATATTTACTTCAAGAAGGGGCCAATCCTCAGAGTCTCACAGAGAACTACATTTAAAGAAAAATGTATGTAGATCTCATGAATTGAAGAAAGGACTTCTAATAACTGACAGCTTTCAAATACATATGCAGCTTACCAGATCTGGTTTTTGTTTTTAGTTTGAGCCCGCTCTTCTCAAGGATCCTGTATGTATTTGAGGGAGTATGCACCCCTAGTTACAGAGCTATTTTGTCCCAGTTGTTCTTTCTCTAACACCCTACTAAATTTTGTTTGCTAAAAAGCTAAATATCTACTGGATGTTCAAAATGGGAATAACACTTACAGGGGTTGGCGAGTGACAGTACTAGTAACTCTAGTCATTTAGATCTACCCCTAGAATTATGAGACTAAGTAGTGCTCACTAATTTGGGGATGCAGCTTGCCAGTGAGTTAGGAGAGTGACCCCAGAAAGGCTCCTACCAATGTATCAGAAAACCAAGCTCATTAGCATTAGTTTCATTTGGAATCTACCCACTACATCTAATATGGATATAGGTCTGTGGTGCTCTCTTCTAACCAAAGGAAGCTTTATGAGGTTTCATGAATAAAACACTGAGTAAGGTAGTGCATTCTAAAGGCTGCTATGAATAACTTTTATAATCTTTGTCTTACTTACAAGATAGAAAAGTGAATTTGTATTAAAACTGTGTAAAGCGTATCCACTGAAAGTGGATTGGCTATGTAGCCACGAAAGGGTGCTTTGTTGAGTGCTTCTGTTAATGCACTTCTCCCATTTTCATGATGGATACTAATATGCAGGGAAGAAGTAGCAATTAGGATGTGTTTTTAATCTATTATAATAATTCTAGGAACTTGTTCAATTAGGCATGGGAAATCATTACCATATTTAATTCTTGAAGGAAACTCCCAAACTTAGATAGGTTGTAGACATAGGATATTATGTCTCAAATTGTGCTCTTTTGGATTGAATTCTAGATTCAGATGCATAGTTAACAGATAAACATTAGCAATGGCCCCAAGTTGATTATCATGCTAGCATGTGAAGTTAACGATACATTTTGCAGTATCACAGCCATAAAATATCCCATCCAAAGAAACTAAAAAAAATCTTCCAGGAGCACAAGATGGTAGAGTAAGCAGTAACTCACTATCTTTCTCCTATATTCACCTCAGAACAACCAAAAACCAATAAAATAGCACCGATAACAAATCCTAGAACAGCAGAGCAAATGGAAAGATAGGGTGGAGTCTGGGAAACTTGGAGGACTGGCAAAAATGGCCCATATCATGTAGTTAAAAGGAGAACACAGTCCAGTACAGGAAGCATCCAAGCAAGCAAGCAGCAAGCCCCATCTCAGCAATTCAATGGAAGATCCTGAGCCTCAAGGTGGTTGATCAGGCAACTTTCAACACCAGGACCCCTCAGGTGCCTTAGAACATCCAGGGAAAATGTCAGAGAACCATCACATGATGTAGCACAGCCCTGGGTGAGTAGGTGTCTTCCAGCAGCCAGATCTCCACTTGCTTCACACAGCCCAGGGAAAACAGGCATCCTCCAGGGGCCAGACCTCCGTGCACTTCAATGCAGCCCTGGGGAAATGCATAAAAACCCCATGTACACTTAGCACATACCAGACACTGCCACTAGGACCCAAGCTCAGCACCAGGTAAGCAGCCAGTCCCCTACAGCCTCCAGGTGTCAGCACTTAAGTTCCCAGAGCTACAACAGGAGAGCTCAACTTCAAAAGCCAGAAAATAGACAAAAAATGAGCAAGTAGCTAAAACACACCTTGACTATAGAGAGCTTCTATGATGACAGGAAAGACCAGAACACAAAATCAGAAGGGTACAACATTGTCAATATACCTACATATGAAACCTCAAAGGGGAATATGAATTGGTCTCAAGCCTAAAAAAGCCTTCTTGGAAAAAAAAAAAACTTAAGAAGGATGTTAAAAGTCAAATTAGAGAGGTAGAAGAAAAATTGAGGAAAGAAATGAGAGGTATAAAAGAGAGTCAATATCTTGAAGAAGGAAGGACAAAAATTAACTGAAGAAAACAACTCTGTAAAAAGCAGAACTGGCCAAATGGAAAAGGACATACAAAACCTAACTGAAGAAAATAATTCCTTAAAAATAGAATTGGACAAATGGAAAATAATGACTCAAGGAGACATCAAGAATCAGTCAAACAAAATCAAAAGAACAAAAAATAGAGGAAAATGTAAAACATCTAATTGGAAAAACAACTGACCTGGAAAATAGATCCAGGAGAAAAAATTTAAGAATTATTGGTCTACCTGAAATCTATGATCAAAAAAAGAGGTTGGACAGCACCTTTCAAGAAATTATCAAGGGAAACTGCCCTGAGGTCTTAGAACCAGAGGGCAAAATAGTCCTTTAAAGAATCCACCACTCAGAGGGACAGAGCCAAGATGGCAGAGTAAAAGCAAGGATTTGTTAGAGCTCTCCCCCAACTCCCTCCAAATATCTGTAAAAATGACTTTAAACAAATTCTAGAGGCACAGAACTCACAAAATCACAGAGCGAAACAAGTCTCCAGCCCAAGACAGCCTGGAAGTTCAATGGGAAGGGTCTATCACACCATGCTGGGAGCAGAGTACAGCCCAGCATGAGCTGTGCCAGCACAGACCAGGCCAGAGTAGATTGGGCAGAGTAGGCCTCAAGGAACTGAATTACTAGCAGCTGTGGCAGTTTCCAGACCTCTAAACCCACAAATGCCAAAGAAAATGTAAAAGATAAGTGGTAAAAATCTATGGGTGAGAGAAGTACATGGTTCAGCCCCAGCTCCAGGGTGGCAGAGGCAGCTGCAGTGGTAGCAGCACAGCAGTGGATGCTCCTGGAGCTCCAGGACCAGAGACAGTGGAGGGATCAAGTGTATTATCAGAGTGGGAGTGCAGGAATCTCTTTGCTGGCACTAAAGCAGGATTCTCTTGCCCTGCTTGGATCTGGATTGTAATCCTGGGTGGTGGTCCTGGGGTGAGGAGAAGTGCTGGTGTGGCAGATCTTATGGCAGCTGTGGAGAGGGATTCCTCCTCACAGTTCCAGAATATAGAAGAGTACTTGAGGTTACTCACAGAGCAGCACACAGGACAAACACCTCTCCTTGGATCACACCAACTCAGAAGGACTGAAAAACTACATGTGCCTACAAGGAGCTTTGAAAACAACTGCATGAAACCCCTGAGGCTTGGGGCAGATCACTATGGAAGCAGAGTCACACCTTGACAAAGGACTCAAAAGTCAAGTAATTGTTTGGGAAAATGAGCAGACAGCATAAAAAAACTCAGACTACAGGATCTTAATTTGGTGATGAAGATCAAAACATACAATCAGAAGACAGCAAAATCAATGATCCTACATCCAAAGCCTCCAAAAATATATTAATTGGCTGCAGGCCATGGAAGAGCTCAAAAAGGATTTTGATAATTAAGTAAGAGAAGTAGGGGAAAAATTGTGAAAAGAAAAGAAAGTGATGAAAGAAAATCATGAAAAACAAGTCAACAGCTTGCTAAAGGGACAGAAAAAATGGTGAAAGTGAGTGCTGGGCACCTGGAACTAACCCATACTTGAGTGGGTGGACAGGCAGGATTGGGGCTGATTTGCCAGCTGTGGCGGTGATCCCTAGGCCTCTCAGTCCAAGATGGGAGTCTGTTCAGAGCTACGTAAGACAGTAGCACTGAGCCTGTAGCCACAAAACCAACTACTTCTGAGGCTTTCAACCCACAGTCTAAAGGTTTGAAATTCACCTTCTTGAACTTTTGGGAGTCATGATGACCAGGTAAAATGGCTCTCATCTCTCCCATCCTCACCTAAGAATACCACCCTTGTAAAAACCCTGGAATATAGGAGCCAGAAGTGGAGCTTTAGTAGCCTTTTATCTCAGGTGGTTAGGGAGACAGATCCTCTTGTGTGGGTAGAAGGAGACCATTGCAGGAGGGGAGGCATCCCAGCAGGCCCCACCTCCATAGACCAGTATGAGCTCCTGATCCCTAGGAGGGTGGGGCTGGAAAGCACCAATACCAAGACCCCAGACATAACTTCGCACAGCCAGGGAAAGTGGCAGACACCAGAGCAGACCTATGGGTGAGACCAACCATGCTATATAGCACAGCCCTAGGGGAAGAGGAGGCTTACAGCAGCCAGACCACCCCTCATCCACAATTCACACCAGAAGCTTCAGTGAAAACCAAGGGAAAATCAGAAAGACATCCATGTGCCCTTCAACTTGGCACACACCAGCCAGCTCCTGTGTGGCACCAGGGGGTGGCAGCATTATACAGCCTCTAGCTGACAAAACAAGAGGCCACAGCACACAAAGTCAGTAATCAGGCCAGTCCCCAGCAGACAAGCTTGAGACAAAGCCCCCTGAGCCCCAGAAGCAGAGATCTAATTTAAAATCCAGGAAAAAAGACAACCACCATGAAGAAACAATCCAGAAAAACAAGCACTAAGGAATCTTTTTATGGAGACAGAGAAGATTAAAATATCAATTCAGAAGAGGACAGCATTGACATTATACCCAAATCTGAAACATGAAATGGGAATATGAACTGGTCTCAAGCCCAAAAAGCTCTCCTGGAAAAGCTCAAAAAGAATTTTAAAAACCAAATTAGAGAGGTAAAAGAAAAAAAATGGAAAAAATAATTCACTGATGGGAACAAATCTTTAAAATGTAAAATGGGCAAAATGGTTGAGGAGGTTCAGAATTTAATTGGAGAAAATGATTCTTTAAAAAATAAAATTAACCAAATGGAAAAGGAGTTACAGAAGCTAAATGAAGAAAACAATTCATTAAAAATTAGAATTAGGGAATTAGAAACTGATGACTCTATGAGTCATCAAGAATCAGTCAAACAAAATCTAAAGAATGAAGAAAGAAAATATAGAAGAAAACATAAAATATCTCATTGGAAAAATAACTGACCTGGAAAATAGGTCCAGGTGAGATAATCTAAAAAAAAATATTGGCCTACTGGAAAGCCATGATGAAAAAAAGAGCCTGGAAAGTATCTTCTAAGAAATCACCAAGAAAAATGTCCCTGAGGTCCTAAAATCAGAGGGTAAAATAGCCATTGAAAGAATCCAACAATCGCTCCCTGAAAGAGATCTCAAAATGAAAACTCCAAGGAATATTTTAGCCAAATGCCAGATTTACCAGTTCAGGGAGAAAATACTGCAAGCAGCCAGAAAGAAACAATTCAAATATCATGGAACTACAGTCAGGATCACACAGGATAGGAGGAATTGGAATATTATATTCTGAAGGGCAAGCTTGTACTACAACCAAGGATCTCCTAAGCAGCAAAATTGAGTATAATTTTTCAAGCAAAAAGATGGACATTCAATGAAATAAGAAAATTCCAGACCTTCTTGATGAAAAGGCCAGAGCTCAGGGGAAAATTTGATCTTCAAATACAAAACACAAGGGAGACATAAAAAGGTAAACAGGGAGAGCAAAAATGTTGTTATTCAATAAAGACAAATTGTTTACATCCTTATATAAGATTATATATATATATATATATATATATATATATATATATGTTTGTCTTGAGAATGGTACAGTTATTACGACAATTAAAGGAGATAAAATAGACTGAAAGTGTCAGTATAAAGTACCTGATGTGATCATAAAAAAAAACAAAATTAAGAGGAGCAAAGGGACTGTTCTGGGAGAAGAGGTAAGGAGGAGGCAGAAGAGGGCAAATTATATCATAAGAAGAGGAACAAAAAGATATTGTAGTAAAAGGAAAGAAGGGAGGAGAAAGAGCAGTGTTTGAGCTTTACTCTCATCTGATTTGGTTCAAGGAGGGAATAACATACTCTGCTAAGAATAAAAATTAAACTTGGCCTACAGGCAGTAGAAGGGGAATGAGGAAAGAAAAGGGGAGGTGGTTAGAAGGGAGGGAAGAAGTAGCAAGGTGATTAGGGTAAGATAAGGGAGGGGTGTTAATAGGGAGGGAAAATTGAAGACGGTGGTGGTCAAAAGCAAAACTCTTTTTAAAAAGTTTTTTTTTTATTTAATACTTTTAGTTTTCCACATTGATTTCCACAAGATTTTGAGTTACAGATTTTTCCCTATTTCTACCCTCCCCCCCCCCACTCTAAGATGGCATAAATTTTGATTGCGCTTTTCACCAGTCTGCCTTCCCTTATATCTCCCCACTCCCCTGCCCCAACTTATCCCCTTTCCCCTTACTTTCTTGTAGGGCAAGATAGATTTCTATACCCTATTGCATGTATATCTTATTTCCCAGTTCCATGTAAAAACAATTTTTTAAACATTTGTTTTTCGAACTTTGAGTTCCAAATTCTCTCCATTCTTCCCTCCCCACCCACACTGCATGAGAAGGCAAGAGATTCAACATAGGTCACACATGTATCATTATGCAAAATACTTCTGTCATAGTCATGTTGTGAAAGACTAACTATATTTCCCTCCATGCTATCCTTCTCCCTTTATTCACTTTTCTCCCTTGACCCTGTCCCTTATGAAAGTGTTTTGACTACCTCCTTCCCCAATCTGCCCTCCCTTCTATCATCATGCCGCTTATCCCCTTCTCTCCTACTTTCCTTTAAAGTAAGATACCCAATTGATTGTGTATGTTATTCCCTCCTTAATTCAAATCCTCTGAGAGGAAGATTCACTCATTCACTTTCATCTGCTCCCTCTTCCATTCTATTATTTTTTCTTGCCATTTCCATTTGAGATAATTTACCCCTCTTTATCACTTCCTTTCTCCTTCTCCCAATATATTTCTCTCTCACCCCTGAATTTTATTTTTTTAGATATCATCCCTTCATACCCAATTCACCCTGTGCCCTCTGTCTTTATATATGTATATTCCCTTCAACTACCCTCATACAGAGAAAGGTCTCATAAGTTACAAATATTATGTTTCCATGTAGGAATGTTAACAAAAGAGTTCAAATTTAGTAAGTCCCTTATGGTTTCTCTTTCCTGTTTACCTTTTGATGCCTCTATTACTTCTTGGGTTTGAAAGTCAAATTTTCTATTCAGCTCCAGTCTTTTCATCAAGAATGCTTGGAAGTCCTCTATTTTATTGAAAATCCATATTTTGCCATGGAGTATTACACTCAGTTTTGCTGAGTAGGTGATTCTTGGTTTTAATCCTAGCTCCTTTGACCTCTGGAATATCATATTCCAAGCCCCTCAATCCCTTAAGTAGAAGCTGCTAGACTGTTAGCGTGATTGTGTTATCCTGTTTGTGTTTCCACAATACTCAGTTTTTTTCTGGCTGCTCGCAATATTTTCCGTTTGACCTCCCTGGGGTTTTCTTTGTGGGATCTTTTTTTCAAGAGGCAATTGGTTGATTCTTTCAACTTCTATTTTACCCTCTGGTTCTAGAATATCAGGGCAGTTCTCCTTGATAATTCCTTTAAGGTGATATGTAGGCTCTTTTTATGATCATGGCTTTCAGGTAGTCCAATAATTTTTAAATTATCTCTCCTGGATCTATTTTCCAAGTCAGTGGTCTTTCCAATGAGATATTTCACATTGTCCTCCATTTTTTCATTCTTTTGGTTCTGTTTTATAATTTCTTGATTTCTCATTTGGTCAATAGTTTCCACTTGCTCCAGTCTAATTTTTAAGACAGTATTTTCTTCAGGAGTCTTTTGGACCTCCTTTACCATTTGGCTAATTCTGCCTTTCAAGGCATTCTTCTCCTCATTGACTTTTTGGTGCTCTTTTGCCATTTGAGTTAGTCAATTTTTAAGGTGGTATTTTCTTCATTATTTTTGGGAGTCTCTTTTGGCAAGTTGTTGATGAATGCTCTTTGACTTTGTTGACTTCTTCTGGCTGTGTGTTTGATCTTCTTTGTCACCAAAGAAAGATTCTGCAGTCTGAGTCCTTATATGATGCTTATTCATTTCCTCAGCCAATTACTTAACTTTTGAGATTTTTGTCAAGTTATGACAGCTTTCAGAGTGGAGAGTGGTCTGTCCTGAACTTCAAGCGTTTTGCACTGCTGTTTTCAGAGCTGCTTGTATTCTGAGGTGGTATGATGCTCCTCTCCTGGCCTGTTATCTTTGAGTGTAGTCGCTGCTTTCTGCCGTGTAACCACCAGGAGGACTCCCTCTCCACAGCCACCACAAAGCTCAGCCAACCTAGCACTATTCTCCTCAAGAATTGCCAACCAGGACCACGACCCATATCCAAGCAGAGCAAAGCAAAAGAACTTTGCCTCTGAACCAGGAAAGCTATCTTTACATTCCCGCTCTGATCAGCCACTTGATTCTTTCCACTGTGTGGGCCAAACAGCAGAAGCAGCTGCTATAGCTGCTGCTGCCTGCTGCCACTGCAATCACCTCCACTGCCCTGGGGCTGTACCCAGACTGTCACCTCCCCTCATCCAGATCCAGCAGTTTTCCCTGCTGCTCTGCTATGCTGTTTTTGTCATTTGTGGGTTGAGAAGTATAGTAACTTCCACAGGTCAGTGATTCAGGGCCCTGAGGCCTGCTCTGCCCAGTCTACTCTGGCTCTTCAGTCCTTGTTGGGTCCATTTTGAACTGTGCTATACTCCCAGAATGGTGTGCTAGATGCTTCCCAGTGACCATTCAGGCTGTCTTTGGCTGGAGACTTGTTTCCCTCTGTTATTGTGTGGATTCTGCAGCTCTATATTTTGTTTAGAGTCATCTTTTACAGGTGTTTGGAGGGATTTGGGGGAGAGCATAAGTGAGTCCCTGTTCCCACATCACCATCTTGGCTCTGCCCCCCCCAAGCAAAATTCTTTTGAGGAGTGGAAGGGAGAAGGGAGAAATAAAAGCATAAACTTGGGTGGGGTAGAAATAGGATGGAGCAAAAGACACAGATAATAATCATAACTGTGAATGTGAATGTGATGAACACTCCCCTAAAACAGAGGATGATAGCAGAATGGATTAAAAACCATAATCCTACGATATGTTGTTCACAAGAAACACATTTGAAACAAGGGGATACACAAAGGGTAAAGGTAAAAGCCTGCAGTAGAATATATTATGCTTCAGCTGACATAAAAAAGCAGGGGTAGCAATCCTACTCTCAAACAAAGCAAAAGCAAAGGTAGATCTAATGAAAAGAGATAAGTAAGGACACTATATCCTATTAAAAGGCACCATAGACAATGAAATAATATCATTATTTAACATATATGCACCAAGTTGAGTAGCATGCAAATTCTTAGAAGAAAAGTTAAGGGAGTTACAGGAAGAAATAGTCAGCAAAACTATACTAGTGGGGTACCTCAACCTCCACCTCTCTGAACTTGATAAATCTAACCTCAGAATAAACAAGAAAGAAGTTAAGGAGGTGAATAGAATTTTAGAAAACAATAGAACTCTGGAGAAAACTGAATGGGGATAGAAAGAAATATACATTTTCTCAGCACTACATGGCACATACACAAAATTAACCATGTACTAGGGCATTAAAAACCTCACAATCCAGTGCAGAAAGGCAGAAGTAGTCAAAGAATTCTTTTCAGATCATGATGCAATAAAAATCATTTGTAATAAATCACCATGGAAATATAGACTAAAAATTAATTGGAAACTAAATAATCTAATCTTGAAGAATGAGTGGGTCAAAGAACACAACATAGAAACAATCAATAACTTCATTCAAGGGAATGGCAATAATGAGGCAACATGCCAAAACTTATGGGATGCAGCAAAAGGAATTCTTAGGAGAAGTTTTGTATCTCTTAATGCTTACATGAATAAAATAGATTAAAAGGGGATCAATGAATTGGGCATGCAACTGAAAGCACTAGAAAAAGAACAAATTGAAAATCCCCAATTAAATACCAAATTAGAAATACTGAAAACCAAAGGAGAGATTAACAAAATTGAAACTTTATTGATCTAATTAATAAAACTAAGAGCTGGTTTTATGAAAAAAAAACAATAAAATTGACAAACTTTGATCAATTTGATTAAAAAGAAAGAAAAAAGAAAATCACATCACCAGTATCAAAAATGAAACGGGTGAATTCACATCCAAAGAAGAGAAAATTAAAACAATAATTAGGAATTATTTTGCCAATTATATGCCCATAAATATGACAATCTTAGGGAAATGGATAAATACTTACAAAAATATAAGTTATCCAGGTTAACAGAAGAGGAAGCAAAATACCTCAATAACCCCATCTCAGGAAAAGAAATTGAGCAAGCCATCAAATGAACTCCCCAAGAAAAATTCTCCAGGACCAGAGGGATGTACATGTGAATTTTATCAAACATTCAAAGAACAATTAATTCCCAAACTTTATAGACTATTTGAGAAATAGGTGAAAAAGGAGTCCTACCAAATTCTTCTTATGACAAAAATATATTACTAATACCTAAAGCAAGAAGAATCAAAACAGAGAAAGAAAATTAGAGATGAATTTCCCTAATGAATATTGATGCAAAATTTTTAAATAAAATGTTAGCAAAAGATTGCAGCACCTCATAACGAGAACAACACACTATGACCAGACAGGATTTATTCCAGGAATGCAAGACTGGGTCAATATTAGGAAAACTATCAGCAAAATTTATCATCTTAGCAACAAAACTATCAAAAACCATATGATTATCTCAGTAGATGCAGAAAAAGCTTTTGACAAAATACAACACTCATTCCTTTTAAAAGCACTAGAAAGCATAGGAATAAATGAAGTCTTTCTTAAAATCATAAGTAGCATCTACCTGAAACCATCAGCAAGCATTACTTGTATGGGGCATAAGCTATATGTATTTTCAATAAGATCAAGGGTGAAACAAGGATATCCATTATCTCACCTAATATTCAGTTTGGTACTAGAAATGTTAACTTTAGCAATAAGAAAAGAAAAAGAAATTGAAAGAATGAGAACAGGCAAAGAAGAAACTAAGCTACATTCTTTGCAGATGCTATGATGACTTAGAGAATCCTAGAGAATCAAGTAAAAAAACTACTTGAAATAATAAAAAAAACTTTTTTTCAAAGTAGCAGGAATTAAAATAAACCCACACAAATCCTCAGCATTCCTATACATCACTAATAAAGCCCAACAACTAGAGATAGAGAAATTACATTTAAAATTACTGTAGACACTATAAAATATTTGGGAGTCTACCTGCCAAGACAGCCCCAGGGCTTATATGAATACAATTATAAAACACTTTTCACACAAATAAATTCAGAGGTAAATAAATGGAAAAGCATCAGTTGCTCATGTTTAGGCCAAGCTAATATAATAAAAATGACAATTTTGCCTGTTATTATTTTTCTTCAGTGCCATACCAATCGAACTACCAAAAATTATTTTACAGAGCTGGATAGTGCAGTAACAAAATTCACCTGGAAGAACAAGAGGTCGAGTATATCAAGGGAATTAATGAAAAGAAATGCTACAGATGGTGGCCTAGCTATACCAGATACTAATCTGTACCATAAAGCAGCAGTCATCAAAACTACCTGGTACTGGCTAAGAAACAAAGTGGTGGATCAGTTAGTCACACAAGATGCTGTAGTCAATGACTATAGCAATCTATTCTTTGATAAACTGAAAGAGTCCAGCTCCTGGGTTAAGAATTGAGCGTTTCACAAAAACTGCTGGGAAAACCGGGAAATAATATGACAGAAACTAGGCATAGATCAATATCTTACATTGCATACCAAAATAAAGTCAAAATGGATTCATGATTTAGGAATAAAGGCTGATGCTGTAAGCAATTTGGGAGAGTCAGGAATAGTTTACCTATCAGATTTATGGAGATGGGAAGAATTCATGACCCAACAAGAGATGGAGTGTATTACAAAATGCAAAATGTATAATTTTGATTATATTAAATTGAAATTTTTTTTTGTGCAAACAGACAATGCAATACAGTTTAGGAAAGAAGCAGAAAATTGGGAAAGAATTTTTACAACCACTGACTCTGATAAAGGTGTCATATGTAAAATATAAAGGGAACTAAAGGAAGTAAAATTTCTAAATAACCCCATCTCAGAAAAAGAAATTGAGCATGCCATCAATGAACGCCCTAGGAAAAAATCTCCAGGGCCAGATGGTTTTACATGTAAATTCTATCAAACATTTAAAGAACAACTAATTCCAATTCTTTGCAGACTATTTGGGAAAATAGGTGAAGAAGGAGTCCTACCAAATTCTTTTTATGACACAAATATGGTACTAATACCCAAACCAGGTAGAGTCAAAACAGAGAAAGAAAATTATAGACCAATTCCCCTGATGAATATTGTTGCTAAAATTTTAAATAAAATATTAGCAAAAAGACTGCAGCAACTCATCATGAGAATAATACACTATGACCAGGTAGGATTTATTCCAGTAATGCAAGGCTGGTTCAATATTAGGAAAACTATTAGCATAATTGACCATATCAACAACAAAACTAGCAGAAACCATATGATCATCTCAATAGACGCAGAAAAAGCCTTTGACAAAGTACAACACCCATTCCTATTAAAAACACTAGAAAGCATAGGAATAAATGGAACCTTCCTTAAAATTATAAATGGCATCTATCTAAAACCATGAACAAGCATTATCTGTAATGGGGATAAGCTAGATGCATTTTGATTATGTCAAATTGAAATGTTTTTGTACAAAAAAGCCAATGAAACAAAAATTAGGAGGGAAGCAGAAAATTGGGAGAAAATCTTTGCAACTAGTATCTCTGATAAAGGCCTCATTTCTAAAATATACAGGGAACTGAGCCAAATATATAGGAATACAAGCCATTCCCCAATTGAGAAATGGTCAAAGGATATGAACAGGCAGTTTTCAGAGGAAGAAATTAAAGCTATCTATAGCCATATGAAAAAATGTTCTGGATCACTACTGATTAGAAAAATGCAAATCAAAACAACTCTTAGATACCACATCTCTCCTGTCAGATTGGCTAAAATAACAAAACAGGAAAATGATAAATGCTGGAAAGGATGTGGGAAAATTGGAACATTGTTACATTGCTGGTGGAGTTGTGAGCTGATCCAGCCATTTTGGAGAGCAACTATGCCCGAAGGGCTATAAAAATTTTCATACCCTTTGACCCAGCAATACCACTTCTAGGGTTGTATCCCAAAGAAATCACACAAGCGGGAAAAGGACTCATATGTACAAGGATATTTATAGCAGCTCTTTTTGTGGTAGCCAAGAATTGGAAATCAAAGGGATGCCCATCAATTGGGGAATGGCTGAACAAGCTGTGGTATATGAAGATAATGGAATACTATTGTGCCATAAGAAATGGGGATGATACGGACTTCATAACAACCTGGAAAAATGTACACGACATAATGCTGAGTGAGTGGAGCAGAGCCAGGAGAACACTGTACACAACCACAGATATATGGATTCCATGAGGACCAACCCTAACAGACTTCGCTCCTCTCAGTAACACAAGGTCCAGGCACAACTCCAAAGGACTCACGATGGAGAATGCTATCTACATCCAGAGAAGGAACTATGAAGTTTGAATGCAGATTGAGGCAGACTTCATGCTCGCCTTTTTCTCTTCTCTTTTGTTTTTGTTTTTGGGTTGTTTTTTTTTTTTTGGTTCTGTTTCTTCTTTCTCATTATTCATTCCATTGGTCATAATTCTTCTCCACAACTTGACTAGTGTATAAATTAATTCAATGCGAAGTCATTCGTGGTAGTTATATGAGATTCCATGCCATCTTGGGGAGGGAAGGAGAGGGAGAGGAGAAAATCTGGAACTCAAAATTATATAGAACTGTCTGTTGTAAACTAAAAATAAAAATAAATTTAAAAAAATAAAAGAAAAAAAAGAGGGAAGGGAACAAGCATATTTTAAGTGTTTATTCCATGCCAGGCACTGATCCAAGTGCTTTACAAATATTATCTCATTTGAGCCTCATAACAATGCTATATGGTAGGTGCTATTATTATCCCTATTTTACAGTTGAAAAAACTGAGGTAGACAAAAGTTAAATGTCTCACCCCAAGAGGATGTAGCTAGGAAGAGTCTGAGGTCAGAGTTGAACTCAGGGTTTCCTATGAAGGCCCAGGATTTTAACCATCTTTATAAATCTTAAATTATCAAATAAATCTGAATTATTAGTAAACTCATTAATAATGAGAGATTGAAAAGACCTGGATTAATTTAGCCTGAAAAGAGGAAAATTCTAAGGGTTAGATTAATGAGTACCTAAAAGCAAATGTTAGTTTATTATCTAGAATAAAGCTATTGACCATTCTCCCTTTTCCTGGAGATCAGAGAAAGAAGGAATGGATTAAAATTACTTCTGAAGATTTTTTAAAGGTTAGATTAAAGAAACATTCATTGGAAAATAAAAAATAGTAGTCACCCAAATATTACAGAAAGTTTTTTAAATCTTTTTCTTTAAAAAAATAGTTTAAGGAACCAAAATTATGCCTAGGACTAGTTAAATATTATTTTCATGAAAATGAGAATATGGACTACCAAAATACTAAGTAAATTCTGGCTCTTCAAACTGCCAGGGGGGTTCAAAGAAGCTGAAATTAAGTATGTTGTTCTTTTCTGAGTTTTGAAACCCTAGCTCTCAATTCTCCAACCATTTGAAAAAAAAATTGTTTTCATTGAGCTCTTCTCAAATTTTTCCTTTCTTATCACTGTATTCTTAATCCATTTCTTATTGTCTTCTATTTCTTTTGGTGATTGGTATAATGTTTGGGCCAGAGGCTAAAACTGCAGTAATTGTGTTTTTAGTTACATTCATATTCACTTTGGATAACATTTTAGAATGTATTGTTATTTCTGTTGTGCTTTCATGGGTTTTGAGATCAAACTACAGTCTATGAAAGAAACTTGTCTATTTAAAAATGGGACAATTTTCTTTTAACAACTACCATTGAAATTAATGTAAAATAAACAATCAAGAATAAGGATTGTTCTGTTGTGGTGCATAAGTTATTGAAAAGTACAATAAAACTTCTATTAATAAAAAAAATATAAAGGGAACTGAGTCAAATTTATAGGAATACAAATCATTCTCCTTTGAGAAATGGTCAAAGGATATGAACAGGCAGTTTTCAGAGGAAGAAATTAAAGTCATATGAATAATAAATTCATATTAAAAATAAAAATAAAGTCATATAAAAATGCTCTAAATCACTATTGATTAGAGAAATACAAATCAAAACAACTCTTACGTACCACATCTCTCCTGTCACATTGGCTAAGATAACAAAACAAAACAAAAATGATAAATGCTGGAGAGGATGTGGGGAATTGGAACATTGTTACATTGTTGGTGGAGTTGTGAACTGATCCAGCCATTCTGGAGAGCAATTTGGAACTATGCCTAAAGGGCTATAAAAATTTTCATGTCCTTTGACCCAGCAATACCACTTCTAGGGCTGTATCCCAAAGAGATCACAGAAGTGGGAGAGGGACCCGTATGTACAAAAACATTTATAGCAGCTCTTTTTGTGGTGGAAAAAAATTGGAAATCAAGGAGATGCCCATCAATTGGGGAATGACTAAACAAATTGTGATATGTGAAAGTAATGGAATACTACAGTGCTATAAGAAATGAGGAGTAGATGGACTTTATAATTATTTGGAGAGACATATATGAACTGATGCTGAGTGATGGGAGCAGAACCAGTTGAATATTATACATGATAACAGACACACGTATTTATAAAGACTATCTTTGATAGACTTGGCTCTTCTCATCAATGCAAGTTCAAAGGCAGCTCCAAAAAATTCATGATGGAAAAAGCTATGTGCATCCAGAGAAAGAATTATGGAATCTGAATGCAGATTGAGGCAAACTATTTGCTCTCTCTCTCTTGTATTCCTTATTTTTTGGTTTTGTTTCTTCTTTCTCACCATTCATTGCATTGGTTATAATTCTCCTTTACAATTTTACTATTATTTAAATAAGTTCAGTGTGAAGGTATATGTACAATCTATAACAGATTACATGCTGTCTTGAGGGGGAGGGGTAAGGAGAGGGAGGGACAGAATATTTGGAACTCAAAAATTTGTGAAACTGAGGGTTGTAAACTAACAATAAAAAGGAACTGAAAAAAAAGCTGAAGAAGATAATGCCTTAAAAAACAGAGTAGGCCAAATGGCAAGAAGTCCAAAGAGCCAACAAGGGGAAGACTTCCTTAAGAAATAGGATTGGCCAAATGGAAAAGGAGGTCCAAAAGGTCACTGAAAAAAAATTCCTTAAAAATTAAAATAGAGCAAATAAAATCTAATGACTTCATGAGAAATCAAGAGACTATACAACAGAACCAAAAGAATGAAAAAATAGAAGACAATGTGAAGTATCTCATTGGAACAACCACAGACCTGGAGAGATAATTTAAAAATTATTGGACCACCTGAGTGGTATGATCAAAAAAGAGCCTAGACTTCATCTTTCAAGAAATTATCAAGAAAAAGTGCCCTGATATTCTACAGCCAGACAGTAAAATAGAAATTGAAAGAATTCACCAATCACCTCTTGAAAAAAATCCCTAAAGGAAAACTCCTGGGAATGTTGTAACCAAATTCCAGACTTCCCAGGTCAAGTAAGAAATATTGCAAGCAGCCAGAAAGAAACAATTTGAGTACCGTGGAAACACAATCAGGATAACACAAAATATAGCCGCTTCTACTTAAGGGATTGAAGGGATGGGAATACAGCTGAATAGAAAATTTGACTTTCAAATACAATAATCAAGAGAAACATGAGACACTAAACAGCAAAGAGAAATCATAAGGGACTCATTAAAGTTGAACTCTTTAGATTTCTACATGAAAAGATCATATTTGTAACTCATGAGATGTTTCTCAGCATTAGGGTAGTTGAGGGGAATATACATATGTATGTAGAAAGAGGGCATAGGGTGAGTTGAATATGAAGGGATGATATCCAAAAAACAAACATAAGGGGTGAAAGGGGAAAATATTGGGAGAAGGAGAAAGGCAGAAATAGAATGGAGTAAATTATCTCATTTAAAGAGGAAAGAAAAAAATTGCTATAATGGAAGGGAAGAGGGAGGGGAGGTGAAAGGAAATGAGTGATCCTTACTCTCATCAGATTTGGCTTATGGAGGGAATAATATACACACTCAATTGGGGATTTTACCCTAATTAAGAAAGATAAAGAAGGAAACTACATCTTGCTAAAAGGTACCACAGACAATGCAATAATATCAATACTAAACATATATGCAGCAAGTGGCATAGTATCCAAATTCTTAGAGGAAAAGTTAAGTGAGTGACAGGAAGAAATAAACAGTAAAACAATACCAGTGGGGGACCTGTCCCTCTTTCTGTCTCAGAACTAAATAAATCCTAGCACAAAATAAACATGAACAAACTTAAGGAGGTAAATAGAATGTTAGAAATGTTAGATATGGAAGACTTCTGGAGAAAATTGAATGGGAATAGAAAGGAATTTCCCTTTATCTCAGTGGCAAAAAGCACCTACGCAAACACTGACCATGTACTTGGGCATCAATATCTTAGAATCCAATGCAGAAAGGCAGACATATTAAATGAACCCTTTTCCTATCATAATGCAATAAAAATTACATGCTTTATAGGACCATGGAAGAATAAACTTAAAATGTATTGGAAAGTAAATAATCTGATGCTAAAGAAAGTTTATCAAACAATGAATCATAGAAACAATCAATAACTTCATGAAAGAGAATGACAATAATGAGACAATATACAAAAACTTATGGGATGCATCCAAAACAGTTATTAGGGGAAATTTTATATCTTTAAATGCTTACATGAATAAAATAAAGCACGCATCAATGAATTATGCATAGAAATTTAAAAGCTAGAAAAATAATGAATTAAAAATCCCCAAATTAATACAAAATTAGAAATTCTGAAAATCAAAGGAGAGATTAATAAAACTGGTATTAAGAAACCCATTGAACTAATAAATTACACTAAGAGCTAGTTTAATGAAAAAAAAGCAATATAGTAGATAAGCCTTTGGGTAATTTGATTGAAAAGAAGAAAAACAAATTACCAATAACAAAAATGAAAAGGGTAAATTCACCACCAGTGGAGAGGAAATCAAAGCAATAATTAGTAGTTATTTTGCCTGACTGTATTCCAATAAATCTGACAATCTTAGTGAAATGGATAAATATGTACAAAAATATAAATTTCCCAAATTAAAATGAGTGGAAATAAGATACTCAAATATCTCTATGGCCAGATAAATTTAAATGAGAATTCTACCAAACACTAAAGAAAAATTAATTCCAATATTGTACAAATTATTTGGAAAAATAGGTAAAGGCATCTTAGCAAAGTCTTTTCTTGTGATAGAAATGTGCTGATACCTAAACTTAGAAGACTAAAAACATAGAAAAAAAATTATAGACCAATTTCTCAAATGACTACACATGCAAAACCTTAAAATAAAATATTAGCAAAGACATTACAGCAACTTGTCATGAGTATGATATGTTACAAATAGGTAGAATTTACAACAAGATAGCAGGTCTGGTTTAATATTAGGAAAACTATCAGCAAAATTGACCACATCGATAACAGAATTGACAAAAATCATATGATTATCTCAATAGATGCAAAAAAAATCTTTCAACAAAATAGAGCATCCATTCCTTTTAAAAATGCTACAGAGCATAAGGCTAAAGGGAGTTTTCCTTAAAATGATAAGTCGCATCTATCTAAAATCATCAGCAAGCCTTACATGTAATGGGGATAAGCTAGAAGCTTTCCCAATAAGATAAGGGTGAAAAAAGGATGTCCATTATTACCACTTTTATTCGATATGGTACTACAAATGTTAGCTTTAACAATGAAAGAAGAGGGGGTGAAGCCAAGATGGCGGCTGGAAAGCAGGGACTAGCGTGAGATCCCCGCGGAGTCCCTCCAAAAACCTATAAAAAGGGGCTCTGAATCAATTCTAGAAATGCAGAACCCACAAAACAGCAGAGGGATGCAGGGCTCCAGGCTAGGACAACCTGGATGGTCTCTGGCTGAGGTCTATCTTGCATGGAGCTGGGAGCACAGGAGACCTGAGGGGAGCCGAGCCCAGCCAAGCCGAGCGTGAGTGGCGCAGACCAAACAGACCAGGAGCTGGACAGATTGTGCCCTAGAGCCCTGAATCAGTGAGCTACAGCAGTTACCAGACTTTTCAACCCACAAACACCAAAGACAAAAGGTTAGTGGGAAAAGCTGCGGGAGTGGAAGGAGTTCAGGGATCGGCTACCACCCCAGGGGGCAGCGGATGTGGGGCAGCTACGGAAGTACAGCTGCAGTTGCTTCTGGCCCCAGGCCCACCTGGTGGGAGGAATTAAGTGGCAGATCAGAGCAGGAGTGAAGAGCCTGCTGAAGATCTAAGTCCAGTCTGGGTTGGGGGTTCTTGGGCAAGGAGGAGTGCTGGTGTGGCAGCGCATGCGCCCAAGCTTGAAACATAGTTCTCCAAACTCTACAAGGAGTCATACCCCACTGAAAAACTCAGGGGTCAAGTTAGTTGGCTGGGAATATGGCCAGGCCGTGAAAACACACCCAGATTCAGTCTCAGACTTTGGATTCTTTCTTTGGTGACAAAGAAGACCAAAACATACAGACAGAAGAAATTAACAAAGTCAAAGAGCCTACAACAAAAGCCTCCAAGAAAAACATGAACTGGTCTGGGGCCATGGAAGAGCTCAAAAAGGATTTGGAAAAGCAAGTTAGAGAAGTAGAGGAAAAATTGGGAAGAGAAATGAGAAGGATGTGAGAAAACCATGAAAAACAAGTCAATGACTTGCTAAAGGAGACCCAAAAAAATACTGAAAAATATGCTGAAGAAAACAACACCTTAAAAAATAGACTAACTCAAACGGCGAAAGAGCTCCAAAAAGCCAATGAGGAGAAGAATGCCTTGAAAGGCAGAATTAGCCAAATGGAAAAGGAGGTCCAAAAGATCACTGAAGAAAATATCACCTTAAAAATTAGATTGGAGCAAGTGGAAGCTAGTGACTCTATGAGAAATCAAGATAGTATAAAACAGAACCAAAGGAATGAAAAAGTGGAAGACAATGTCAAATATCTCATTGGAAAAACTACTGACCTGGAAAATAGATCCAGGTGAGATAATTTAAAAATTATTGGACTAACTGAAAGCCATGATCAAAAAAAGAGCCTAGATATCATCTTTCAAGAAATTATCAAGGAGAACTGCCCTGATATTCTAGAGCCACAGGGCAAAATAGAAATTGAAAGAATGTACCGATCACCACCTCAAATACATCCCAAAAAGAAAATTCCTAGGAATACTGTTCCCAAATTCCAGAGCTCCCAGATCAAGGAGAAAATACTGTAAGCAGCCAGAAAGAAACAATTTGAGTATTGTGGAAACCCAATCACAATAATCCAAGATCTGGCAGCATCTGCATTAAGAGATTGAAGGGCTTGGAATACAATATTCCGGAGGTCAATGGAGCTAGGATTAAAACCAAGAATCACCCACCCAGCAAAACTGAGTATCATGCTCCAAGGCAAAATATGGATTTTCAATAAAATAGAGGACTTTCAAGCTTTCTCAGTGAAAAGACCAGAGCTGAATAAAAAATTTGACTTTCAAACACAAGAATCAAGAGAAGCATGAAAAGGTAATCAAGAAAAAAGAACAAGAAAAAGAAATTGCAAGGGACTTACTAAAGTTGAACTGTTTTGTTTACATTCCTACATGGAAAGATGACATGTATGATTCATGAGACATCAGTATTAGGATAGCTGAAGGTAATATGCATATATATATATGTTTATGTGTGTATATATATATATATATGTTTATGTATATGTATATATATATAAGTGAATGTGTATTTATGTATATATGTATGTGTGGCTATATATAGATATAGATATAGATATAGATAAGATATAGATATATATATACATATATATATAGAGAGAGAGAGAGAGAGAGAGCAGGTACAGGGTGAGTTGAAGATGAAGGATATAAAGAAATATAATCAAATAAAGGGGATAAATCAAATAAAGAAATAAAATCAAATTAAGGGATGAGAGAAGAATATATTGAGAGAGGGAGATAGGGAGAGATAGAATGGGGTGGATTATCTCACATAAAGGTGGCAAGAGGAATCAGATCTGTGGGAGGAGGGGAGAGGGCAGGTGAGAGGGGAATTAGTGAATCTTGCTCTCATCAGATTTGGCCTGAGGAGGGAATACCATATATACTCAATTGGGTATCTTACCCCACAGGAAAGAAGAGGGAAGAAGATTAAAAAAGGGGGGATGATGGAGAGGAGGGCAGATGGGGGTGGAGGTAATAAAAAACAAACACTTTAGAAAGGGGACACAGTCAAGGGAGAAAATTCAATAAAGCGGGATAGGTTAGGAAGGAGCAAAATACAGTTATTCTTTCACAACATGAGTATTGTGGAAGGGTTATACATAATGATACACATGTGGCCTATGTGGAATTGCTTGACTTCTCAGGGAGGGTGGGTGATAAGGGAAGAAGGGAGAGAATTTGGTACTCAAAGTTTTAAAAACAGATGTTCAAAAACAAAAAAAAAAGTTTTTGCATGCAACTAGAAAATAAGATACACAGGCAATGGGGCATGGAAATTTATCTTGCCCTACAAGAAAGGAAGGGAAAAGAGAATGGGAGGAGAATGGGGTGACAGAAGGGAGGGCTGACAGGGGAACAGGGCAAGCAGAATATATGCCATCTTGAGTGGGGGGGAGGGTAGAAATGGGGAGAAAATTTGTAAGTCAAACTCTTGTGAAAATCAATGCTGAAAACTAAATATATTAAATAAAAAAATGAAAGAAGAAAAAGAAATAAAGGAATTAGAATAGACAATGAAGAAATAAAGCTTTCATTCTTTGCAGATGATATGATTGGGTACTTAGAGAGTCTCAGAAAATCAAGTAAAAAACTGCTTGAAAAAATAAACAACTTTAGCAAGGATTCAGGATAAGAAATAATTCCACATAAGTCATCATCATTTCTATATATTACTACCAAAACCCAGAATAAAGAAATAGAAAGAGAAATTCCACTTGAAATAATTGTAGACAGTATAAAATATTAGGAGTCTACCTGCCAAGACAAATGCAGGAACTATATGAACACAATCACAAAACACTTTTCACACAGATAAAGTCAGATTAAAGTAACTGGAAAAATGTCAGTTGCTTATGCGTAGGCCAAGTTAATATATTAAAAATAACAATTCTACCTTCAGTGATATATCAATCAAAGTGCCAAAAATCATTTTATAGAGGTATAAAAAAGTAATAACAAAATCTATCTGAAAGAACCAAAGGTCAAGGATATCAAGGAAATTAATTCAAAAAAAGGTGGGGGGGGCAAAGGAAGGTGGCCTAGCCATATCATATCCAAAACGGTATTATAAAGCAGTCACAATCAAATCTATTTGGTTACTGGCTAAGCAATTGAGTGGTAGATTTCAGTGGAATATGTTACGCACACAAGAAACAATTATCAATGATTATAGTAATCGACTCTTTGATAAACCCATTCTAATACCAATTGAACTATTTTCTTGGTCAGTTGATATTTTTTATGAAATATTTCACATTTTCTTTTTTCATTTTTCTAAAATTTGTTTCTTTATATCTCATGGAGGCATTAACTTCCACTTACTTAATTCCAATTTTTAAGAAATGATTTTCCTCAGTGACCTTTTGTACATCTTTTTCCATTTGGTCAGTTCTGCTTCTAAAAGAGTTATTTTCATCAAGATTTCATACCTCTTTTTTTTCCATTGGGCCAATTTTGTTTTTAAAGGCATCACTTTCTTCAGTATGTTTGTACCTCTTTTACAAAGTTGTTAATTGTCTTTTTTCATGATTTTCTTTCCTCACTGTCATTTCTTTGTCTAATTTTTCCTCCACCACTTCAAAAATTTTGGTGCTTAAAAAAACAAAAAATAAATAAAAAACAACAAAAAATAAAAAACAAAAAAAAGAAAACAAAAAAAAGAAAAAAAAGAAAAAAAAAGAAAAAAATAAATAAAAAATAAAATAAAAAAAAATTTTGGTGCTTACATTGTGGTGTTATCTGGAGAGAAGTGTGGTCACTGCTCTATTTTTCTTCACACTTGCCCTTCTGATCCCTTGGGATTGCAACAAATACTATAGCTCAGGGCCCTTGCTCTGCTCCTATGTCTAGTCATAGCTCAGGTATCCCCTGTAATATCTATTTGCCAGATCCCCTAAGTATCTGTTTTAAGAGTTCCTAAAACTGCTATTGCTTTTACCACTACCTAGTCTGACTATAGGTATTTCACCCATGAGGCTAGAAGAAGGTCTCACCTTTACTTATTCATGGCTCTGACACTTCACAATTTGATTTGCTGGGTGAGGTTGGCTGAGTACTTCCTTTATTTCCTCTGCCATGTATGACCCAGGGGTGGAAGCTAGTCTGGAGTCAATGTGGATGCAACACTAGTGGCAGGATTAGTTGGTGGCAACAGAATCAGCAACTCATTTGGGAGCTCTGAAGCCAGAGACAGTAAAGGGACTTGGCATGAGTAAGAAAGAGATTTACAAGGTTTCCTATGCTATCACTGGATCCAAAATTGAATGCGGTTTGGCAATTCTATTCCTGTATCCACTTTTGGGTCACAGTTCAAAAACAGAGAGGACACTTTTCGTCAAGAAGGAGAAGTGGCCCTGAGGAATAGAATAAATTGTAATCCCATGTAATTAGGAAATATTTAATACAATAAATAAAATATATTAAAAACAGATAGGTTATTCCTGTGTCTGGCCTTTACTTTTCTGTTGAGGGAGCCACTTCCTTTATCTTACTTTCAGGAATCACAATGGACATTAGTATGATCATTCAGCTCTGCCTGATACAAAGGTTGAAGAATGGGACTCAGATATTAGTGGGAATTTTGCCTGAATCCAATGACTCAAAGGGACATCTTCTCACTTCTGTTTACCAAAACCCACCACTAACACACTATTTCTGAATCATTTCGGAATATCATATATTTTATGAATCTATATTCATGTAGCCTTTACCCCAATTTGAGAAAGTGATAATTGTATATATAAATAAAACATATATTTTTTGTTACACTCATATCCCCAGCTGTGAAGAATCCCAGCGATTAAAGAGAATCTCTTTCATTTTTTGTGTATATTGGATGATCTTCCATGGAGGTATAAGTCCAAATAACTCATGCCTACTTCTTAGCTGTTTTTTAACCTTCCACCCTCCTCTAATGAGAAAGAAAAAATATTCACTGAATGTTGTCTTAGAGAAAATGAGAGCATATAGCAAATACAGAAGGGAAATATACTTTTAAAAATGAGGACTAGAATAGATGTTCATTGTGAGAGTTAGAACAAAGTAATGGAGGATTTAAATTAAAAATCATTTGCACAAAGACAATGCAACCAAGATTGGTATGAAAGCAAAAAGCTAGGGCACAATTTTAAGAGCCTTGTTCCTGACAAAGACCTAATTTCTAAAATATGCATTGAAATGATATAAATTTGTAAGAATACAAGCCATTCCTGAAATGATAAATGTTCAAAGATTATAAAGAAGCAGTTTTCAGAAAAAGAAATCAAAGCTATCTATAGTCATATGAAAAATGTTATAAATCATTATTGGTTAGAGAAATATAAATTAAAACTCCTATGAGGTACCACCTCACATTTATCTGATTGGCTAATATGATAATTAGAAAAAAAGAAAATTATAAAACCTAGAGAGCACATGGGAAAAATGCGACATTAATGTATTGTCGGTAGAGTTGTGAACTGATTCAACCATTCTGGAGAGCAATTTGGAACTATATCCAAAGGGCAATCAAACTGTGCATACACTTCTGGAGCCCAAAGAGATCATAAAAAAATGGAAATGAACCAACATGTACAAAACTATTTATAGCAGCTCTTTTCGTGATGGCAAAGAATTGGAAATTGAGGGGATGCCCATCAATTGGGTTGACAAGGTGTGGTATTTGAATATGATGGAATTCTATTTTGCTGTAAAAAATGATGAGCAGGCAGATTTCAGAAAAAACCTAGAAACACTTTCATGAACTGATGCTGAGTGAAGTGAACAGAACCAAGAGAATATTGTACAGCAACATTGTATGATGATAAACTATGACAGATTTAGCTCTTCTCAGCAATATAATGACCTAAGACAATTCCAAAAGACATCCAGAGAAAGAATTGTGAAGTCTGAATGCAGATCAGAGTATAGTATCTTAACTTTTTTGTCTTTTTTTTTAATCCTCATGTTTTTTTTTTCTTTTTGTTCTAATTCTTCTTACAGAATATGACTAATGTGGGAATATGATTAATATAATTGCTTTCTGTCTTGGTGTAAAAGTAATTAAGGTGGTACCTTTTTCTGTTCTCCTCTTAAGTGCCTTTAATGATTCTGGCCTTTGTTTGAATGGGGCAGATAAAGTGGGATCATTTTGTCTTGGTTATTTCTTAGCACAGAGACAATTAGGAGTCATTGATTTGCATATGATGTGATACTGGGGATGGGGAACTATCCCACACCCAGCCTGGGTGAGGCCAGAGCCCTCAGGACTCTAAACAGGATATAATTGAGGATACCTTGGCATTTGACTTTTGGGGCACTTTCATGGAAGGAGTGTTGAGACTCTAGGCAAGCTGCAAATTGCCCCCCAGCTTTGCAACCCAGAAGTTGGCACTGGTAACCATGTATTTGAATCAGACAAAGTCTGTCTGTGGATGTTTGTATTTGCCTTGAAGTTCAGGGGGCTGATCTTTTCCCCCTGAACTGTGAATGATATTTGTATGTTTGATTAAACTGAGATTGTTAACTCCTTAAAGTTACTTTCCTTAGTAAAGCAGATCAAAGAACCTGTGTTGGCAGCTTTCTGGGTACTGGTTGTTGGTAGATCTTACACCCCCACAGCAGCTACTAGCAAGATTGTTGCTGCACTTGGTGAGTGGGGAGGGAGAATAACATTGGAAATCAAAATCTTATAAAAGTGGATGTTGAAAATTACGTTTACATGTCATTAGCAAAATCGCAAAGTGGGGGAAAAAAAGAAAACCCCAAATAATGTCACAAAGTGTCAGACATGATTGGAAAAATGACTGAACAATTATTAGTACTGAGAGAATTCAGACTTAACTGTTCTCTCTGTAAATAATTTTATGTAGTTTAAATTCTTCTTAGGTAGATCATTAGTTATTTTCCATTGAGAGAATCTTTGTCAAGCCCTTATCATAGTGCCTGGCAAGATAGATAGATAGATAGATAGATAGATAGATAGATAGATAGATAGATAGACAGAAGATATAGATATGTGGAGATACATAGATATATAGATGACATAGATATATATTCACACACATAAATATTAATATATGTATGTATATCTATATATGCATATTTATGTGTGTATATGTGTACATATACATATGCGTATACACATATACATATGTATGCCTATGTATCTTTTTATATATACAGAGAGAGAAAGAGAGGAGAGTTGTCCTTCATTCTCGAAGAAGACAAAAATGACATCACTCTGTTAAAGTCAAGTTACAGTGTTTCTGTCTGACTACGGCTGATGAAACCATTATGAGCTCAGAATGCTCTACCACAGTTTGGACACAAATAGTCCATATGAACATTTGGGGTGGATTCTCATTGGCTCATCTCGTGTTTCTTCTGAGCTACTTCAATTCTGCTTTGCTTATAGAGCACAGCTCTTTCTCTGATGAGGGCATGCCATGCTGGGTAGTCTTGTGCCAGCATCTCACATGTGATGCAATCAATTTCAAAGTTCTTGAGACCTTCAGAGTGTCCTTTTAGCATTTTTTCTGACCACCATGTGAGTGCTTGTTCTGTGTGAGTTCTCCATAAAATAGGTTTTTTTAGGCAAGTGTATGTTTGGCAATTGAGCAAGTTATCCAACCCATTGGAATTTTGCTCTGAGCAGTAGGAATGCTTGTCAGTTTAGTTTGAGAAAGGACCTCTGTGTCTGGAATCTTATCCCGCCAGGTGATCTTCAGAATCTTCCTAAGACAATTCAAATGGAAGAAATTCAGTTTCCTGGTATGGCGCATAGTAGACAATTAGCAGATGCTTGTTCCTTTTCTTCCTTAAAAAACAGTAATAATAATAAAAGCATCATATTTTATATTTATTGATATTTCTTATGCATGCAGTATAGGGACATAGTAGGATCATAACTGGCCTTCATTTATCTTTTTATTCTCAGTCATAACTAGAAGATTACTTTATATATAGTAAGAGATAGAGACTGGGCCTGTGACATCCTTGGGAGAGAGCTCCTTGATAAGAAAATTCCTCCTGCCAATTCAGGTCTTCCCATTCTCTGAAATGTATAGTCATAGAGAATTACCTAGAGCAATGAGAGATTAAATAATTTCCTCAAGGTCATAGAAGCCACATTTATTAGAATCAGAATTGAACCCTGGTCTTTCTCTACCATCTCCTAACCTATTTTTCTTTATGTATCATGTGACCCCTTAATAGTAAGAGAATAATGAGCAGAACAAGTTTGAGAAAGAAGCTGATTTACTATCAGGCTATCCAGGATCTCCTACTCTCTCACCATGGTGTCCCATCTAATCATACCCAGAGAAGTACCCTCTGTTCCAGAATTTTCTGTCACTTATCCCACCCCTGCCCTGAAAATAACAACCTTTAATCTAATATTTGTCATAATTGAATGGAAAATCTGTGTTTCTGTTTCTTCCTGTCCCATGGAATCTGGGTATGGTTTCCAAAGAACATGCCTTTGTGAACCCTCAGTAAAGATGCAATAGGTTAGGGGTCAAGTCTAATTGGTACAAATCAGGGAAAAAACAAAATAATACATTTGTTTTCAAAAGACAAACAACAATCAAATCCAAAAGTGTACACCCAAGAAGGCAAGGGTCTGGAAGGCAGAGAGTATACACAGGTATATATATATATATATATATATATATATATATATATATATATATATATATATATATATATATATATATATGGATATACACATGTATATATGTTTGTATGTACGTACGTATATATGTGTGTGTTTGTATATACACACATATTTGCCTTTGAATTCGTAGCATATAGCATATGTCCCTTGCATATGGTAATTGTGTGTGTGTGTGTGTATTTGTGCATGTGTGCATGAAAAATGTTCGTGAAACTAAAATTAAAGGGAAGTGAGGAACAGAAAAGAACAAATATTAATAAAGTGTCTACTATGTACCAGGTATTTTGTTAATCACTTTGCAAATATTCTTATTTGATCCTCACAACAACTCTGGGAAGTAGGTGCTATTGTCTTCATTTTACCATTGAGGAAACTGAGGAAGACAGAGGTTAAATAACTTGCTTAAGGTCATACAACTAGGAAGTTTCTGATGATGGAATTGAACTCAGGATCTCCTGACTCCAGGCCCAGCACTCTCTCCCCTGTGACTCCTAGATGTCTTAGAACAATAAATGCCAGTATAAACCTCTCAGAAAAATAATACAAAAATCATGTTATTAATGCAGGTTGTTTAAGTCCTTGTTAATGTTTCCTTCTCAGTAATTTATATTGAGCATTTTTTTTTGTGAGGGAAAAAATAGCTTTCCTATACCTGATTTACATTGAACATTAAGTTCCTTTCTGTTCTCCCTTTTTGTGAGACCCAAGACATGAACCAGCAAAAGCTAAGCTTTAAGTGGTCCTCCCCAGGGCTTCATTAGGATGGAGTTTTTGAGAGAAAAGTTTATTTTAAAAAAATGGCTTGTCTCCAAAGAGGTCAGGTTACTCCTGAGGCTTAACCTAGTTTGTGTAATTGTAAGTCCAGGACTGCTTAGAGGAGGAGAGGACAAGGCCTCTACCCCCACCCCCAGCATCAAGACTGTGTTGTTATATGACCATCATTCTAGAATTATTAAACCCAGAAACTAATCCCTGTTGATATGTTAACTTCCTAACTGTAGTCATCTCAGCTAGTTAAGATAATGCATTTCTTTGGGGGTTTCAGAAATGAAAGACAAAGTAGTTACCTGGGGAATAATCAAACAAGATATGGTGTATGGACCTATGAGAATACCAAAATATTGTAGGAACCAAGGAATTTGAAGGTTCAGAGAAGTATGGGAAGACTTGTTTAGACTTGAATCAAGTGATGAAGGAAGTGATAGAGAGCCAGAAGCACAATACACATTATCGTCATGCTCACCATAGCCACCGCCACCACCGCCACCACCACCACCACCACTGCCACCGCCGCCACCGCCACCACCGCCACCACCACCGCCATCACCACCGCCACCATTATAATCATCATCATCGTTTCTAATATTTGTGTCTCTTTTTATGTGATAGGCACTGTTCTGAGTACTTTACAACTACTATATAATTTGATCCTCACAACAACCCTGGCAGGTAGGTACTATTATTATCCCCATTTTATAGATGAGGAAACTGAATCAAATAGAGGTTAAGTCACTTGCATTAAGTGTCTGATGCTGGATTTGAACTTCTGACTCTAAACACACCACTCTTCCCACTGTGCTACTTAGCTACCCGTTGATATAAGAATATGCATGGGGGAAAAAAACACTAAAAAAAACTCAAATTCATCATGAAAACTAATCATAAAGTCAGGTGACACATAATGAGATATAGTTTCATCCTTTTGGTAAATAGGTAGAGGTCTTTGGGGCACAGTGCTGTGTGGAGAAATTTCTCAGTGTATTTTGTTTAACTATTGTTTTCTGCTTTTAAACAATAGAAAGTTATGAGTGTATATTAAATGAGTTTGAAGTTAAAAACAAACAAAAGGAATCCATAAAGCTTTTTTTGTTGGATGAGAAAATGGTTAAAAAGTAACAGGAAATGCTGACAGTTATAGGCTATGAACAGACTTGTAGGAAAAATATTTAGAATCAGAAAAGACTTCCAGTAGACTGTTATGTCACAGGGGCAATTGTCTCTCCTACCTGTGAATAATGTCAATGATAGGTTATTAATTCAATTTAATTCAACAAATGTTTAATAAGCATCTACTATATGAAAAGCGCTGGGTTAGGTACTAGAGATACAAAGACAAAAACAAGCCAGTTACTGACCTCAAGGAGTTTATTTTCATCATTTGGGTCCATAATTACAAAGTGTTCAGGGCCAACAAAGGAAATGCCCAGACAGTCTCTTAAGGGATTTATAAATCCTGTCCTAATCCTGAAGCTTTTAAAACATTAAAGATAAGCCAATAAACTAAAAGGAAATCAACAGCCATTAAATTTAATCAAGGTGATTAGTGTTCTCCCCCACTGGTTACAAGCTCGCTATCTTGGTAAAGACAGTTGATAATTTTGACTGTTTCTTGTTTATTCTTCTCAGAACTCTTCTCCTCTTTAAAGATATGTTGGCCTTTTTCTCCAATGATGCCCTGATTTCCACTGCAATAGGCAATGTTTGATCTGAGCTTTTTCTGCATCAAAGGGGTGACAGCTTGCTGGCTGAGTGATCAATTAGCAATGAAGTCTTTAATTAGTTTAGCCTTCTAGGGGCAGGTGAAGAAGCTGTCTTTTTAAGGTCTTAAAGAACTTTATCTTGGTTGGTGTTCAACTTGAACTAATGCATGTAGCAACTTTCTTGACCCTTTGAAAACTAGAGGGAAAGTCTGTCAACATCACTGCACAGGTAGTTGGAGGATACAGATCGAACATACCACAGCTGAAATTAAGATAACCTGAGGCATTTGTCTCTCATGTGAGATAACAGGCTGGAAACTTCCTCGCCAAATGAAAACAAGACTGTAGTGGATTAATGTAATGGCAGTTAAAAGAAATATTTTCATTACTGAAAAGTCTAGAAGATGAAAAATGTAAGTAAGTAATTGAATAGGAAACATTTGTGTGGCATTGAAGCTTTGCCAGTAAAAAAAATATTAAAATAACCTTTTATTTAATATATTTTCACCTATAAAATGTGCTCTGTAAAATTGTAGCTTGGAAGGACTTCCTTTTGAATTGTATTAAATTTTGGCAATTCCTTTTATGAAGGGATTTTCTAACTGCAACAGAACATAGTTCAGGGCATATAAATTAACATCCACTCAAAGCCCCACATATGCAACCATTTCGTCTGGTAAAGACTTTTCCAATTAATCACAAAGATGGCTGGTAGCTAACCTTCTCTGTGACCAGGACTTGCCTTCATCATTGTTTTATTTTGTGTTTTATGTTGCACAGTCAAAAGAGAAACTGGAATGCTAGCCAGGGTACCCATATGACACTACCCTTTCTTGCCACAAAGTAGGACTCCTTTAACTCTTGAATTCAGAAGGTTTTTTTTTAATACTTATCCCAGGAACAAGCAATGTGAAACTGCTCTATCTAGTTGTCCAGATGAATTTGCTTCCAGATTTTTTATCAAAGAGGATAATATACAAGTCCAAAATGATGACACATTTCCATAGAGAAGCTAGGACAAGAAAATTCAATGGGCACACAAAGTCTCTTTGCTAGACTAAAGGTACATTTTGTATGTAAATGTTAAATAAACAATTATAGGCAAGAAATGGTATAATAATTAAAAACCTAGTATTAATTCTATATTTTCTATAGAAATGGTAGTTGCTTTAATTTGTTAGTTGTGACTTACTTTACCCTCTTTCTGTCTCCACTCCCTAGGATTTTGAGTTTATATGGATGAAATTTTTGCCTAAGGACTGCTCACTCTTTCTAGATATTTGTCCCTGACTAGAGATGATAAAAGAAAATATATAATTATGCTCAGGGTATAATTCATTTCCAAGTTTCACAAAATACAGGTAATAAAATCCTCAGCTTCCAAGCAAGTAGTCAAGCTGCCAAGTTTTTACCAGGCACAGCCTCAAATTCATCTCCCAGGAAATGAAGATGGCAAAGGCCTAATGATAGTCCACAACTGGATATACATCAGAGAGCACCTATACCACTCAAATGGCTCCTAGAAGGAAAATTAACTTGAGGTTGCTATCAGGAAAACCCTTTGACTCTCTGGAGGGTCTCTCTTTCCAATAGAGTCCTAGAAGACCTACAAGTTTGTAGTAGTACCCTGTGGTTAAGATTTACCCCCCCAAAAATAAACACACTTTGGGAGCTGCTGAATACTGACATTCCTATTGGACTTGCATTTTTCAAGTAATTTACTGTCATTATGCTCCCCCCTCCCACCAATACACACACTCCTAAGATTCCAGGCACTATCCTTCTTTATTTAAAGAGTAATTTCACAACAGGAAATCTCTCTAGTCTAGAAAAGACAAATTTGACAACTCATGAAATCAGGGTTATTCACAAGGTAATTCACATAGCTGTTGTCAATTAATCTATTTCTCTGACTAGAAAGTTAGATTCCAATATAAAGCTATCCAAGAAATTAAAAATCTCTACCTCTTCCACACAGGATTTGGAGTTCATGAACATTGCCCATGATTTACTCTCTCAAACTCCACATCTCTATCTCTTCATATATCACTTCCAGAAAGAAACCTCAAATGAATATTTCCAGGCATGTTTTAGCCAAAATTAAGAACTTCAAGGTCATAGGAGAAATGCTTTGAGCAACTAGAAAGAAAGAATTTAAATACCAAGGATCCAGAGTCAAGATCAAACAGGACTGAGCATCCACCACTAGAAAGAAGTAGAGAGCTAGGTATATAACATTCCTGAAGGCAAAGGGTATGGGATTACAAACAAGAATAACTAGCCCAGAAATACTGAGTATAATTCTATGGGAGAAAGGGCCCAAGAATAGACCTTTAATGAAACAGACGACTTGCAAGAGTTCTTGATAAAATGACCAGACCTGTGTAGAAACTCTGAAGCACAAGACAAGCATAAAAAGCAAACATAGATGAACAATTGCCGGGGACAAAGCAAGAATAAGCTGCTTAAATTCTAATATGGGGAGATAATTTATATCTCCCCTCTGAACTCATCAGCGCTTATAAAGAAAATCTACTTTGACAGGTCTGGGGAATGAATCTGTTATGTCTTGATGATCTTAAAGAAGATTAGAAAGGAAAGGGAAGAGGATTACTTGGGGGAGGGAGGGTGAACAGTACAGGAGTGGCTAAAACTCCGATTTTGCTCTCATTTCAATTGGTGAAAAGAGGGAATGATATGTGTGCCCACAGGTTAAAAACAAAACATTTCACCTAACAGGAAAATTAGTGAGAAAGGGGGCAAGGAAAAAGGGGGAATTGGAGGAAAAGTAGATTAAGAGAGGATTATATTCTAAGTAAAACATATTTTAAGGATATATAAAAATATTTATAGCTCTTTTTGAGATGGCAAAGAATTGGAAACTGAGAAGATGCCCATGAATTGGGGAAAAGCTGAACAAATTATACCTTATGAATATATTAAAATATCATTATAAATATGGCTGAATACTCATATTCCTAATGGACCTGCATTTTACCATGCAGAAATGATGAAGCAGATAAGTTCAGGGAAGCTTAGAAACACTCCTATAAATTGATGCAGCAATGAGCATAATTTATACAACAGACAATAATATTATAAAGATAAAACACTTTGAAAAACTGTAACTGGCATAATTATTAATTATACTAAAGATATAATGATTGATAGATTATAGATAATAGATACATATGTTATCTATTATGATAGATACATCTGTCATCAATATTTATATTAAATAATCTCCACATTGCCATGTCATGGATAAATAGAAAGATAGATAATAGATACATTTATTAATTATCATTTATATAGAGATGATATATCTATCTCTATATAGATTATAGTTCAGTAGTTAATATATCTATCACCTCCATGTACATATGTATATATGTATACATATATATGTATACACATACACACACACATATATATGTGCATATATATATCTCATCTCCAACTCTAACAGGAGTTGTGTTTTATTTTCTTTCTTTTCAACAAGGGGTGATGGGGTTATAATGGAGAGAAGAAATTTTGCTGACTGAGCAACACGGCGCTTTAGTGCGTTGCAAGGCCCACATGAGTCACCACTGAGATGTGGAAACCAAAAGAGCTATTGTAATCTTGAGCTTCATCAAGGAAAGCAAAGCTTTTGGGATCAAGGAGGTATTAGTTTCACTGTACTCGTATCTTATTAGAAATCATCTCAGCATTATGTTCAGTTTTGAGATGTCATAGTTTAAGAAGGATTTTAATAAGCTAGAAAATGTCGACAGTAGGGCAATCCAGTGACAGATGTTGAATCTATATAGTATAAAGTTTAGTTGACAGAATTCAGGTTATTAAACTCAGAAAAGAGAAGAATTAGGAGCATATGATAGCATTTTCATTTGTTTGAAGGGTTGTTGTTATATGAAGAAATAATTTGATTTGTTCTGTTTGGTCCCTGAGGACAAGCTCCAAAGCAATGGGTAGAAGTTGCAAGGAGATTAATTTAGTCTTAATGCTGGAGTGGGTGTGCGGGGCTTTCTAACAATTAAAATTGACCCAAAGAATAATATCTGCCCCAAAATGAGGAGGGTTCTTCCTATTTTAAAGTCTCTAGACAAAGGCTAGATGGACACTTGTCAAGTATGATATAGTGAGGTTTCCTTTCCCATATGAGTTGTGACTGTGGCTGACAAGATGTCTTTTCACTTTCAAGTTCTATGTTTCTGTAATTTGAGATTCTGTGAAGCCGTGAGTCTTAGCCTTGCCAGTCATAGCAGTTGCCACAGATATTACTTATTATCGAGATGACTAATAGGACTTTGTTCTAAGGAGATTGTGAGTGTCTTGGCTATGTAATTCCAAAATGAAGTTTGTGTACATTATCCTACTGATGAAATCAAGTTCGTCAAGTAAGTCTTGTCAGTGTGGAAAAATAAAAACCAAATCAGTGAAATAAAGGGAAAATTAGTTGTTTTTTTATAATTTGTCAATAAATCAACCATTTCTGTGATGTAAGAAAGAGGAAAAACTTACAATGGTCTTTGCCTCTGTGTCGACCATGTCTCAATCAAAGAGAGATACTTGCAATGTGTAGCAATTGTTTTATAATGACAGTTTGAAATAGGCAGCTATAGGTCCAAATGCACTTAATTTTAATAGTATAAAAATATAATAATGAAAAATACATTTATGAGGAAACTATTAATAATATGATTATAGACATAGAATTTTAGGTTGGAAGTTCCATCAAATTCAACCTTTACCCACCCCACCAATTTTATAAGTAAAAAATCTGAAGTTCTTAGTTGCAGTGATTTGTTCAAGGTCACACAGGTAGAAAGAAACACATTACAATTTGAATTCAATGTGAATAAATCATTAATGGGAGATTCTCTGTTTCTGATGGTATAATATCAAGGTAAAGAGTCTATGATTACTGATATATTCTATATACTAAATAGCTTGGTTAAGGCATGATTTTCATCAGTTCCTATTAATACTTTATAAATGATCATTAATTCATTTCAAATGCCTTTAATTAAGAGTCATAGTCAAGTGTAGCCTGTAATGTGTGATTATTAGCAATTTGAAGAGTAAAAACCCAAGTCTACCTTAAATACTTACATACCTGTAGCCAACTTTTCTCAGTTTTGATTAGAATGATTCTAATTATTATGCTAGTAAGGGTAGGTGTATGACATTATGACTATAACCCCCAGGCCAGAACCCAGAACCCATGTTCTCTGGGTTTACATGAACAGATTGCCATCTAAGAGACTTTATATATCAGTCTTTTGTTCATGCCCTCAACAAGAATTTCCCTGGGATCTCAGAATTTGGCTTATTCTACCCAATTTAAATCAAGTAGAATTAATTAAGAATCCTCTATATGCTAGATCCTATATTAAGAGTTCAGAATTTTAAAACAGGAAAAAAATCCTCACTTTCAAGAGGATCAGTAGTGTAGGTTTTTATAGGTATTGCTTAAAAAGGAGAGGCTCTCAGTTTTGGTATAAATATTCAAATTTATAATGCATATCATATACAGAACAAGAGAGCATTTATTCTACCCTACAGAGGAATTGTAGAAAAGAAAACATAAAAGACTTAGAGGAATACACAGTCAAGAATAATTCTTTTTCCCTCTCTGATGAATACTATCTTAACAAAAAAAGATCTATGTAGTCCAACAGATTCATGGCTTCATCCTCTAAGACTTCCACAAAAGGGAGAACATTTAAGGACAATTGAGAGATGAGTCCTCATCTTTCAGTGAGTCCCTCTCTCCCATAACATTCCATTCAGTCCTCCAGAATAATAATGTAATCCTAAGGTTTTGGGCTTGCTCAAAAGGAAATTTTGCCCTGACACTAGAGAACCAATCCCTTTTCACAATGGATCACCTTCGTGGTCAGCATTACTCACAATAGTAGTGAAGGTCACAATTTAGAACAGAGGTGTTTCACCTCCCAGTTCATTCTATTCTCATCTTAAAGATATGAGACCACATGTCTAATTTTTTTCAAGGCAAATAATTCCACCTTTTTTTTTTTCCTTCAGGAGACTCAGCTCAAGACCTATTCTTCTTTACCACAGCTTGCATCTTTCACTGTCTCTCAAAGTGTTTCCCTACAATGCTTGGCTTTTCTCCCTCTTTTCCATTGGTTGCTACCTCTGAATCTGAAGGTTTTCCCAAGGAACTGTCAGGTAAGTACTACAAGTACTATTATTACCTCTTTTACATATGAGGTAATTAAGTCTCAGAGATGTTATGCAATCCATAGAGTAGAAAGACTTCAAGGAGAAAACTGAATACACTAAGTAACTACGTGATTATGAAAAGAAATCTGAGTGAAAATAACACATTCAAAGTGATTAACCCCTGTGTAATACTAATCTAAAGTATACACTTTGAGATCTATAAAATAGGCCTCAAGAGTTTAGGGTGTAGGTATGTTACAGTGGGAAGACGAATTGACTCTGGAATCAAGGATGTGAGGTAGAATATACTACCTTTGATGCTTAATACCTATATGACATTGGACAAATAATTTAGCCTTTCTTGGACTCAGTTTCATCATCAGTAAAAAAAAAATGAGGTGATTGGCTTAGATGTTCTCTGAAGTCCCTTCATTCCCTAGATCTTTCACCCTATTATTCAAAAATCCATACAATATTCACAAAACGTAAAGGGCCATTATCCTAATGTAGTATGGATCACAAACTAAGCACAACTCCCTTCATCTTGGTAAACTGAGTACAACTCCTTCCATCTTGTGGTATGCATAGGACCTCCTTGCAATGGTCCCCACATCAAGCATTTCTCCACAAGAACAATATAACATATATTCAGGGAGACTTAAAAGGTTCCCTGATTTCAGGAAGCAGATTGGTCATTCAGATCAAATCATCTTATCTAATCAGTCACCTCTTACAACAACCCCTCCCAATCTCCTTTTACCTAAAGCCTTCCCCCTCCTTGGTGGTTTAAGCTCTGTGTAAATTCACTTTGGAGAATCTTTGCCCATGCAGGTAAAGCTCCTTTGCTCACAAATTCAATAAACCCCAAGACAAGTTTAATGCTCTGGGGTCTTATTCCTGCATCACCCAAAGCAGCTATAGGAATGTCATCCAAGACAAGACTGGGATGCCTTGAGTGGCCTTGCATATGTGGAAGGATACATAACCCTGGATTGATGGAGAAAATGCTAAGGTGACACTGTATCTGTGGAGAGAATAGAGTTGGATCCAGGGATTCTTAGAAGAGATAGATGGAGAGAGGCTATTCTAAGGAAGAAAGACTTTAGAAGCTACAGACATGGGGGCATGTGGAGCCTCAACATACTCCTAATTTTCAGTTTGCCTCCCTAGAGAGAATGAAAAAAGAATTTCTCCTTGGATGAGATTGTGCCCTCTCTCCCTGCTTAGCTAAAATCTTATCTCACCCAATCAAAAGAGCTCATTCATTCTGGCATATTTTTTGGTATATCCTAATTTGAATATTAGCTCCACTTTTTCTCTTTCTTTTTTTTTTTTTTTGCTTAGCTAAATGAATTTAGTTGCTATTCACTACTTGTGATGGTATGTTGTATAACCAGTTTTTGGTAAGAAGGAGCCAGAAGTGTGCTGAAGCCAGCTTAGTCTGGCTCCCAGGCTGGCTTCTAAGAGATAATTGTAAAATTTTTCATGTAAGCATTTATAACTCAGAATTTAGCAGGTGCTAAAATATCAGGCCTTGATTTATTGTTTTGTAGATTCTTTAGATTTAAGGGAGTGATGGAGAAATGTTAATGCAGATTAATCATTGTATGTTGTGCAGATATCTCTTTATTTATTTTTGTTTTGTTTTGTTTTCAGAGAGCTAGTTGTTGAGTATTTACAAGCTTAACTCTGGAAGAAGCTAATACAGTGATTGTAAGCTAAGGGGTACTCTCCTCATTAAGAATGACAAAGGAAGCAACTTTCTTTTTGAACTTATACTCCCAGACCAGTAATATTTGAGAGGAAAGATACAGATAGATAGATAGATAGATACATACATACATACATACATATACATTTACATTTACATTTACATATACATATACATATACATATACATATACATATGCACATATATTCATATATGTTTGTCTATCTATCTCTATATCTATTTATATCAGATATAACCCTTCTTGGAGGCTGGAGAAAAACAAATCTCAGTCTCAGTAGTGCTCTTTGGATTTCCCTTCTAATACATACCCCCAATTGTTGGAACATTAATGACCCTTTACTCTCCCCTTATATGCAGGGCTGAGACAGACCTCAGATCATATTCATTGGTGTCACCATCAATTAATGTAGATGTCTACATCTACATCAATTAATGTCTATACATCTACACAACCCATGTGTAAATACATATCTTACATGAAAATACACATTTTAAAGAAAAATGAATACTTTTTATATCAGAAGGTGCAAGACAATGGGAAAGTCATGAAAAATATGCAGAAATATTTTAAAATAAGCAAGAAGCATTTCACTGAACAATAGGATGATAATTGATGCTTGTTATTGGAATTACTGAATGTAACTGAAAGTGACATCTCTAGGTAGATCCTACCAAATGAGTAAAATCTAAGAATGAAACCAAAAAGCCCCCCCAAGAGCAACAATAAATTTAACCAATAATATGTAGACAAAGAAACATTGAACAAATGAATGAATCATGCCGATTTGTTTATGGAAATCAAAAGATTATGTTGGCAATTCATGTCTGAGTCATTGCCACCAGAACTTGCAGAAGGGTAGTGATGATGGATCCTGGACTTAGAGCTCAAAATATATGAAGCAAAGAAATAATGGGGACATCGCAACACATTTGTGCATATTTAGCAATCACAGAATACTTAGAAAGGTATGAGGTAATTACTAAAATTATATTTAATAATCTCTTCATCTTTCTTGGAATGATATACGACAAACCCCAACACTGAAAATACTTCAACATATCCTAGAAAATTCAACAAATATACTGCGTGATATATTGAATACTATGTTTTTAAAATACAGAGATTTTGATGTGGAGTTCCAAATCAGTTGGGAAGAAGATGAGATAGAAATTATCTTGTTGTCCTGTCTCTTACTGGAGTTGTGCCAAGGATATTTTCAGTAAGCCTGTGGAGCAAAGCATATGTTTTAATATATGTTGGCACCATAATTAGATTGCTGGACCTATAGGCAAAAAAACCCCACAAAATCAAAATCCCAACTCAGATACTTACTAAGGGCATGACCGTGAGCAAGTTGTTTAGCTTCTTCATGCCTTAGTTTTCTTATCTGTAAAATGGGGAAAATAATAGCATATGTCTCCCAGAGTTGTGGGGGATTAAATAAGCTAACATTTTTAAAGCATTTTGCAAACCTCCAAACACTATATGAGTGCTATCTATCATGAGCTATTATTATCATTCACTTATAAGAAGATATTGTTTTATCCATTTCTGCAAAAGTCTGTAGGTCATTGAATAAAAAGGAATAATAGCAGGGTAGAATAAAAAGTCATAGGACTGTTCTTGTCTAAACTCCACAAAAATATGGGAATGAGATAACAATGATAATATCAATAATAATGTTATTGATTATTCCAGTATCTCTCTGAACTTCATAAAGATAAGGAAAAACAAACAACATTGATAGCAATAATTTGGATAAGAACAATCCATTTACCTATACTACAGTTTATAGGTAAAGAAATGTCTGCCTTTTTTTTAACCTCTGAGCTATTACTATCTATAATCATTCTGACAGGAACAGATTTTTAGTGGAAATTGTTGATAATTCAAATATTTTTATCACCTCCAGATTGAATGAACCCAAAGTCCAAGAATAATAATGCTTAAGCATATGTTTTCAACCCTAACTTATCAATCCAAAAACTTGTCATTGCACCTATACCTATTTTCAAATTTAGGTACTGCTCTTGGGTAGAAACCGAATTACTATTATATGCATAAATATTTGTGATGAATATCATGCAATTTCTGCATAGCCTTGCTAAGAAAAGCAATCTCAACATTGAGGGTTTTTTTTTTCTTTTCTTTTCTTTTCTTCTCTTTTCTTTTCTTTTCTTTTCTTTTCTTTTCTTTTCTTTTCTTTTCTTTTCTTTTCTTTTCTTTTTTTTTCTTTTTTCTGGGATTTAAAGCTGGTTTGACTGAATAGCAACCTAGCCGTTTTGCCTCAGGCCATTTACCTCATCTACTTACTTGGTGCAGTCAACTCTTGGGAAGGTGTTCGACTTCAAAGTATGTCAAGACTACTCTTACCAGCATGATTTTTTTTAAAGTAATGTAATAGAGATGTTCTACCTCTGCAATAATAGTGACCCATTATAATTTTCCAACACCTGAGAGTACAAAAGGTATATGTGCTTGTAGAATTTTAAAGTGGATGGTGTATAATCTTCCCTTATGCTTAAAGTGAAAAGAAATTAGACTTACTGCATTATAAGGGTGTTGGAGTGAAAGCATAGTCTTGCTGCCTGGATTGGATGGATACTTTTATTTCCCATCAAAGTCTCCCAGTAACTAATACTATGCTGCATACTTCATTGAACAACAAACTCCCTAATTAATGACATAAGCAGTTGTATAAAGTATGAAAAGGAAAACTCATTCCCAGTCTCAGAACCTGCTAAGGGAAGGCCAGAATTGGAAGATTCAGTAATGTCCGGTCTAATCTTAACAAGAGTGGATACCAATTATTGTTTAGATTCACGGGGTAATGTAAACAAGCAAACAAACAAACAAAAAGAATTTTATTAATTTTATTAGATATATATCATTTGAAGGGGAGAGACTGTTTTCCTTTGTTTTGTTTTTAATGCTTAGTAAATGCATAGAGTGCATAGAGTGCCAGGCATAGAGTCAGGAAGATTAATTTTCCTTAGTTCAAAACTGACTGCAGACAAATTTATGGGCATAAAATTGGGCAAAATAATTCCTAATTACTGTTTTAATTTCCTCTTCATTGAAGGTGAATTCACACTTTTCATTTTGGATACTGGCAATTTGGTTTTCTTCTTTCTTTTTGTTCAATCAAATTAACCAAAGTTTTATAAATTTTATTGATTTTTTCATAAAACCAGCTCTTAGTTTTACATATTAGTTCAATAGTTTTCTTGATTTCACATTTATTAAACTCTCCTTTGGTTTTCAGTATTTCTAATTTTGTATTTAATTGGGGATATTCATTTTTTTCTTTTTCTAGCTTTTACAGATGCATGCCCAATTCATTGATATCCTTTTTATTTGTTTTATTCATGGAAGCATTTAGAGATATAAAACTTCCCCTGAGAACTGCTTTTGCTGAATCCCATAAGTTTTGGTATGTTGTCTCATTATTGTTATTCTCTTGAATTAAATTATTATTATTTTCTATGATTTGTTCTTTGGCCCACTCATTCTTTAGGATTAGATTATTTAGTTTCCAAATAATTTTTAGTTTATCTTTCCATGGTCCTTTATTACAACTGGTTTTTATTACATTATGATCTGAAAAAGATGCATTAACTATTTCTGCACTGGACTGTGAGGTTCTTATGCCCTAGTACATGGTCAGTTTTTTACTATGTTCCATGTGCCACTGAGAAAAAGTATATTCCTTTTTATCCCCATTGAGTTTTCTCCAGAGGTCTATCATATATGTCTTTTCTAAAATTCTGTTCACCTCCTAAATTCTTTCTGGTTTATTTCGAGGTTAGAGTTATCTTGTTCAGAGAAGGGAAGGTTGAGGTTCCCCACTGTTGTAGTTTTGCTGTCGATTTCCTCCTGTAACTCCCTTAACTTCTCCTCTTAGAATTTGCATGCTATATCACTTGGTGCATGTATGTTACGTAATGATATTTTTTCATTGTCTATGGCCCCTTTTGGCAGGATATAGTTTCCTTCTTTATCTCTTTTAATTAGATCTATCTTTGCTTTTGCTTTCTTTGAGATTAGAATTGCTACCCCTGTTTTTTTTTTTTAGTTTAGCTGAAACACAATATATTCTATTCCAGACTGTTCCCTTTACCCTGTGTATATCCCCCTGTTTCAAATGTGTTTCTTGTAAACAACATATTATAGTATTATATTTTTTAATCCATTCTGCTGTCTGCCTCTGTTTTATGGGAAAGTTCATACCATTTACATTCACAGTTATGATTACTATCTGTGTCTTTTTCTCCATCCTCTCCCTCCCCCCATTTACACTTTTATTTCTCCCTTCTCCCTTCCACTCCTCAAAAGAACTTTGCTTTTGACCCCTGCCTTCCTCAATTTCCCCTCCCTCTTCATTCCCCTACTTTACCTTACCCTTTTCCCTTTGCTACTTCTCCCTTCCCTTCCCTTCCTTTCTGACCACTTCCCCTTTTCTTTCCCATTCCTACTGCCTATTGGACAAGTTTGATTTCTATGCTTATCAGAGTATGTTATTCTCTTCTTGAACCAAATCCAATGGGAGTAAAGCTCATATACTACTCTTCTCCCTACCTTCTTTCCCTCTACTATGTTTTTGTGCCTCTTCATGAGATGCAATTTATGCTTTTCTACTACCTCTTTACCTCTTCTCCCAGATCCATCCATTTACATCCCTAAATTATTTTTTTTATCTTTATATCAGTTATTTTATGCTGACACCCTCAGTCTATGTATATCTTTTTCAATTGTCATAAATGCTGTTCTATTCTCAAGACTGACATATACATAACACATATAAAACAATATACTCCTATATAAGTGTGTAGACACTTTGCCCTTATTGATTAACAAGGTTCTCCCCCTCCCCTATTTGCCTTTTTGTGTCTCTCTTGAGTTTTGTGTTTGAAGATCAAATTCTTCACTGAGCTTTGGCCTTTTCATCAGGAAGGTCTAGAACTCCCTTACTTCACTGAATATCCATCTCTTTGCCTGAAAAATTATGCTCAGTTTAACTGGGAAGTTGATACTTGTTTGCAGTCCAAGCTCCTTTGCCTATCATATTCCTATTCCTCCTGTCTTTTAATGTAGATGCTGCAAGGTACTGCGTGATCCTGACTGTAGTTCCACGATATTAGAATTGTTTCTTTCTGTATGCTTGCAATATTTTCTCCTTGACCTGATAATTCTGGATATTCCTTGGAGTTTTCAATTTGGGATTTCTTTCAGGGAGTGATTGGTGGATTCTTTCAATGACTATTTTACCCTCTGGTTTTAGGATTTTGTGACAATTTTTCTTTGTGATTTCTTGGAAGATACTGTCCAGGCTCTTTTTTTTTCATCATGGCTTTGTGGTAGACCAAAAATTCTTAGATTATCTCTCCTGGATCTATTTTCCAGTTCAGTTGCTTTTTCAAGGAGATATTTTATGTTTTCTTCTATTTTTTTCATTCTTTAGATTTTGTTTGACAGATTCTTGATGACTGATAGAGTCATTAGCTTCTACTTCTCAATTCTATTTTTTAATGAATTGTTATCTTCATTCTGTTTCTGAGCCTCCTTTTCCATTTGGTTAATTTTACTTTTCAGGGCATCATTCTCTCTAATTAGTTTCTGAATCTCCTTAGCCATTTTGCCAATTTTACTTTTTAAAGATTTGTTCTCATCACTGATTTTTTTTTCCATTTTTTCTTTTACCTCTCTAACTTGGTTTTTTTAAAGTCCTCCTTGAGTTCTTCCAGGAATGCTTTTTGGGCTGGAGACCAGTTCACATTCCCTTTTGAAGTTTCAGATGTGGGTACTGTGTCAATGCTGTCTTCTTCTGAATTGGTATTTTGATCTTCCCTGTCTCCATAAAAAGAATCAGTAGTCCTCAGTTTTCTGGAGTGTTCCTTCATATTGGTTAACTTTTTCCTGATTTTAAAATGGATTTCTGCTTCTTGGGTTCAGGGGGGCTCTGCCCCAGGCTTCATGTTCTGGGAATTATGGGCCTAGTTAGTGGCTTTGTTTGTGGCCTCTGGTTTCATGAGGTGTTCATGAGGGGAAGGAGTGGTCTGGCTGCTGGAAGTCTCCTCTTCCCCTATTGCTGTGCTAGAGTGTGGGCAGTCTCAGCAGTTGTCTGTGCTTGTGTCTGCCACTTCCCCTGGCTGGGAGAAGGCACCTCTGGGTTCCTGGTATTGACCCTTTCTGGCTCCACCTCCCTGGGTCGCAGGAACTCCCACTGTTTGGCTGCTGAAGCCCCACTTCTGACCCCTGTATTTCTGGGTTTCTTCCAGGGGAGTATTATCTGGGTGAGGAAGAGAGGGATGAGAGCCATTTTACCTGGTCATCTTGACTCCTTGAAGTTCAAACCTTTAGACTGTGGGCTGCAAGCCTCAAGAGTAGCTATTCTCATGGCTACAGGTGCTATGCTGCTGCTTCCCGTAGCTCTGACAGACTTCCAGCCTGGAATACCAGCTGAGTTCTGCAGCTGCTTCAGCTTTGGTGTGGTCTAGTGCACTTCCACAAGCCAGGTGCTCCCCCAGCCTACAGATCCATCCTGTCAACCCTGTGTACTCTCTTGGCTTGGAAATTTGCCACACTCAGTCTACTAATGGCTTCTAACTCTCTCCCATATGCTCAGATTCACTTTTTTAGAGGTATCTGACAGAATTTCTGAGAGAGCTCCACTAAGATGCTGTTTTCATGTGGCCCTCTTGGCTCTCATCCTTTACTCACATCTCTTAAGCAAAATTTTATGTTAGAGAAATTTGTTTAGCTGTTTAATAGACTGTAAGTTTTGTCAAGGCAACATTACACACTCTTATGTAATCTTTTTTATCTTGCATAGTACTGGCAGCTATGCGACAAACAGTTATTAAGATCTTAATATGTGCCAGATTGTATGTGTATTAGTCAAAGTGAAGGTGCTTATATATTTAGAACAGCAAGGACTTAATGGCTATGGAGTAGAGGGCAGAGAATTAAGATCCTCTAGAAAGACGTATGGATTAGGAGTTAGAGAACATTGGTTCAAATGCTGGCCTAGATGCTGTTAGCTGTGCAATATTGGGTAAATCCCTTAATTCCTCTGGGCCTTAATTTCTTTAACTATAAAAGGAAATTATTGATTAAATAGCCTCCAAAGTCCTAACGTTGTGAGCCTATGATACTCAGAGGCCCTTTGGTCCAAAAATTTCATTTTGCAAATGAGAAAATTGAGACCCAGAAGTGTCTTCAGATACCTTCCCTAAGTCCAGATTCACCATGTATGAGCCTTGAATTTCAGGGTGATAAGTGTAAATTTCATGAAATATGCAGCAAGAAGTCCCTAGATGTTTGTTGTTGTTGTTTTTGAGTAGGGTAGTGACATTATACAAATAAGGTTGGAGAAGGAGCTTGACTGCTGAATATAAAAGGGACTGCCAAAATGATAGAAGCTAATGGTTTCAGATTAAGTCTAAAATCCTGAGTGTATCACCAATATTCTGAAATATGTCATTCAACATATTGAATTCAGAGAGACAGTATAATGAATAGAGCACTAGGCTTTGAAGTCAGGTGATCTGAGTTCAAGTTTCTTCTCTGCCTTGTTGCTCTATTAAGATTCATTTTCCACGTTGGTAAAATGATGATAGAGAGCAGCTAGATGGTGCAGTGGATAGAGTGCCAGGTCTGAAGTCAAGAGGATACATCTCCCTTGAGTTCAAACCTTGCCTCAGACACTTTCTAGCAGTATGAACCTGGAAAAGTCACTTAACCCTGTTTGCCTCAGTTTTTTCATCTGTAAAATGAGCAGGAGAAGGAAATGGCAAACCACTCTAGTATTTTTGCCAAGAAAAACCCAAATGAGATCACAATGTCAGACATGATTGAAACAACTAAACAACAAAAAATGTGGATGATAATAAGAAAATTGTCTACCTCATACAGTTTTAAACTGAAGCACTGCAAAGAAATCTAGCTGTCATAGAAAATGTGAATTTTTATTTTTACATACTAAGGGAAACAAAGATGAAAAATAACTCAGTTCCTGCTTTCACAGAGCTTACAGTGTAGAATCAGGTGCATCAATTATACAAGTAAAAGATGGAGGTGTGATAGGGTGAAAAAAGATGTGGTTCTGAAGTTAGAGGTCTCAGCTTCAAGTCTTGTATCTGATGTTTACCCATTGTGTGACCTTGGGAAAGGCATTCAACTTCAATGGGCCTTATTTTCTTCTTCTATAAGTAAAAAGCATGGATTAGATGTGCTTTGAAGTCTCTTCTCAAGTAATAGTTCTATGATGCTATGATTTAGAATGAGACAAGTGGGAAGGAGAGGATAAATAATGGCCTAAGACATGGGGGAGAGAGGGAAGATTCTTTAGGTGAAAAGTCAGGAATGGCTACTTGGAGGAATTGGCTCCTGTGCTGGATCTTATAGGCAGAATAGAATGTTGACAAATACAGCCAGGGTTGTGCTGGGAGGAGCTAAAAACAAACAAACAAACAAAAAACCCACCTCTGATTCATTGTTTTGTTAATTGCCTAGATTTACAAAATTAAGAAAATGTTAATAGTGCATGTTAAATTAAAAATCAGGGTGCTGGTTGTTAAATATTTATTAGCAAATGTTGAGAGATAGCCAGCAGGGTGCAGGAACTAGTTCTGTTTAAAAAGAATCTGTGCTTGTAAAGAGTGGTCTTGAAAGCTATGAAAGAGATTGTTGCTGTATTTCAGCAGCCTTCCCTCCCACCTTGAGGGTCTAGTATTTGCTGGTTAAACTCTGAAAATTAATAGCTGTACATGACAAATGGATCATTTAAAGTGCTAAGCATCGGTGATAAGCTAACCATGTGAGGATTAGGACAAGCTAGTGGGGGAAGAGGGCTCTCCTGTCACAGCCCAGTGATCCTATAGATAGGGTGATCATAGGGTTTTAGCAATGACAGGCTCACCACGTGCTTTCTAGAGCTGGCTGCCTTGGAGAGAAAGGAAAACTGAGCCAAGTAGAGTTTCAAAGCTTTTACTACCTACTTAAAAATTGAAAGGTGGACCACAAAGATTGCCCAAGAATGTTTCCTCCTTTTCACGAAAAGAAATATTGGTTTAAGCAGAATACTTTAAGCAGCAAGCAAGGCACTCTTTCACTTGGAATTAATGTTCTTAAGAGATGGAAGATTCCCTTACTTTTCACTTGTTATTCTTTTGGATAACTACATAATATGATTGTAAGAGCTTTGAACTGAAAGTCAAAAGTACTGGCTAGTTGTTTGACCTTGAGAAAGTCACTTTAACTTGTTTTCCAATGTGTGGGAAAAGTAAGCTAATGCTCCAATTGATGAGAATAAAAAATGCATCTTCCCTTTGATTTCTAAGCTAAATCTCAAGAGTTTTGAAGTTCTCATTCTAATGCTATAGTTCAAAATCATCAATTGGGATATTTCCCCTCATTATTATCAGCTGATAATAATTAATCAGCCAGACTTTAGTCTTTAGGAAAGGGTATTTATTAAGGTGACTGAATAAAACAACTTTTATAGATATATACCCCTACCAAAGTTAGTGACACACTTTCCCACAAGTATATACAAAATTTTGGAAGGAAATAGCCTCAAATTTAGCGAGAGCATGTACCGAAGGGTATCTAAGAGCTCCTGGAAATATTGTTACTAGAATCTTCAAGATTTTCCACTTAAGTGTAGATCACCTTTTGTTTTCGCTTTTCTTCTCGGCTTTTCATAAAGCCTTGAATCTGTGTTCAATCTACCCTTGGCTCCAGATACGGATGTTGCTGTCAGCTGTTCCAGAAACATAGTTAGGATGCTAATAGGAAGATGAGAAGTCAGAAATCCTAAAAAATCTCTGAATTTCAAAATGTCCTCCCTCAACCGAGCTGTGTGGTTGGTTGTGGGGGGACAAGGGAGGAAGAAGAGAAGAGAAAGTAAAGGAAATAGGGGTTTATATACTAGCTGCTATTTGTCAGGTGTTGTGCTAAATGCTTTTACAGTTATTAGCTCATTTGATCCTTACAAAACCCCTGTGAGGTAGATGGTATTATTATCCCCATTTTATAGTTGGGTAAACTGAAGCAGAAGTCAAGTGACTTGCCCAGGGTTTGAACTCAGATCTTTCTGACTCCAGGCCTAGTGCTCTATCTATTGCATTACTAGTGTTTTGGACAGAAGCAAGGCTGAGGCTAAGGTTCTTTTTGAATGGGTATGCAATGTGTCACTGGAACTATTCTCTCCTGGCTTACATCTGGCTCAAATTCCCAATACCACCTCACTCAATGCTCTCATATAGGCTTCAGAGCATTAGACCAAGTCCATCAGCCAATCTGAAAAGACTTCCTGAATGTCTAAGTAGGTATTCAGGTCAAGTTCATGCCTTGTAAATGAATAAGTTATGTGCTTACTGAAAAATATATCAGGACTATAGTGGTGTCCAGTGATTCTGGACCCTCCCTCATAGTACAATCAATCATTTAAGGCTCAAAGGGACTGAAGAATTCATTTAGCAATATCCCTTTATTTTTATAAATAAGAAAACTGAGGTCCAGAGAGGTTAATCAACTTTTCTAAAATCACTCAGGTACTAAGTAGTAGAGTCAATATGACCAAAATTTTATCACTCTAAATCCTTCGTGTCGTTTTACTCTGTTGCCTTTGCCGGACGATCCCCATTCTATTGGCTTTAGATGGGACTAATGTAATCCATTCCTTGTCTTATGAAATCAAGGTAGAGAAACAGAATTCCCAATTAAAATAATAGTTTAAAAGACGAAAGTCCATTAGGAAAATAAGAACTAAAGACTGTTTCTACAGTGTCAATATACAAGGACACTTAAATCAGAGTCAATCTACATTTGAGTCACACAAACAATCTGACTCTTTGTCGGCTTGACCACATGTTTTGGTAACATGATGACACAGTGTAACAAAAATGCAGCTAGCAGCCACTGTAGGGGTATAAGACTCAACAAGAACATGAACAAGAGCTGCCATCACAGCTTCTTTGATCTGCTTTTTTAAGGACAGCAATTTTAAGGGGTTAACAATCTCACTTTAATCAAACATACATATATCATTCACTTATTTCATGGGAAAAAGCCAGCACCCTGAACTTCAGAGTAAATACAAATAGAAATTACAAACAGAAAAATATCAACAGATCAAATAACACAATTCGACAGACAGGCTTTGTCTAATCAAGACATCTCATACACAGTTACCAAAAAGAAATGTACCAACACCTGGGTTTTCTTCAAAGCCAGGGGCTCCAGTGGCTACCCAGAGTCTCCACACCAACACTCTTCCAGTGAGTGAGACCCCCAAACAAAATGCTAACCTCTAAGTTTATATACCCTTCTTAGGGCCAAAGGCTTCACACCTAGTCAACAAAAGGGTATGGGCCTGGGGATTTGGACCTCATAAGACTTAATCAAAGGCCCCTGATTACTTTGGCATTCTAAAAGAGACAACAGTAAAAAAAAATAGTCCCACCTTAATTACCAATACACACAGCTGGAAATGGGGTCTAGAAGACAAAGGAAGCATCTTTAGGATCTACAATACCCTTAAGCTATTGTCAAGTCTAGCCAGGTTTTATCCAAGTATCATTCACAGCAGTATAAAGTTTATTTGAATTTTAAGGGTGTTAGCCTATGATCTACTTCAGGTGCCCAATGCCTGATTCAGATTCATTCACCAGTTCTTCATTCTGAACTATAATACAAGTGGAAAATTCTCCACTCCATCTACTTCAAGGGCTCTCCCACATTTCTATTTTACTTTGCCTCTAAAGCACTCTCTAGACTTTCTGGCCTAGTACTCCCCACCCCTGCCCTAGTCTCATTTTCTATGGAACTGACAAGATTGTTGCTCTTAAGATTCTCAAAGGCATCCTCCCTTTACCAGCTAAAAAAGTGTTCTCAGAAGTGTTAATCCTTCTTTCCATGCCCCACCCCCTTCTTCCATGAATACTACTGCTAATGTTAATTCTTGTACCTCGTTAGGGGATATCTTCCCCAATGCCTGGGAATCATGGGGAATTTGGTCCTGACTGGTCTTTCCAGCTCTCTGACAAAAGGATTATTATTATTTGTTAAACCTAGAGGCAATTTTTTAAAGGAAGAAGGGAAAGTTTGATTTCAGCCCTTTGTTCAACATGCAGGTCTTTTATCCATGATATTAAAGAGACATCTTTTTAATGAAGCTGCTTGTAATGCTTTGGAGGATGCACAGAGGGAATGTCTGAAATTAATTAATAGCAATAAAAGTCTTTATTTTTTTCAAACTAAATTAATTCCAGCAGTGTGCAGACCATTTTCATAAAGACAAGATAATAAGAGGAGAACCTTATTATTACTCCCTTTCACATATGTCACATTCCAGTCCACCTGGTCTACTAAATATTTTCCAAACTTGACATGCCACTTCTAATCTTTGTGCCTGTGCGTAGGCTGCTGCTCATGCTTGGAATTGTTTCCTTCCTTGCCTCTACATCTTCAGTTCTCTAGCTTTCTTCAAGGATCAATTCAAGTGTCATTTGCCTATCAGTCAGCAGCAGTAGATATTTACTAAGCTCCTAGTATACACCAGGCACTGTGTTAAGCTCAGGGGATACAAAGGAGGACAAAAAAATCCTTCTCAAGGACTTCACAGTCTAATGGGGGAGACAGTATGCCAAAAAAAAAAAAAAAACTATGTACAGACAAACTGCACATAGGATAAATTGGAAATAATCAAGAGGGAAGACACTAGAATTAAGGGGGATCAGAAATTTCTTCCTGTAGAACATGGGATTTCAGTTTCAAAATCAGGGAAGCAAGAGATATGAGAAGAGACAGCATTCCAGATTTTAGGCATAACTAATAAAAATGCTCCAGAAGTCAGGAGATAATAGTGTCTTGTTCCAGAAACAGCAAAGGGATTAGTGTGAGGGAGGGGTTATGAAATTTAAAAAAAAAATATTGGAAAAGGGAAAGAAAATAAATGAAGTGTTTTGAATGGCAAAGAGTTTTACAATTGATCCTGAAGGCTACAAGGATCCACTGGAGTTGTTTGTTTTTTTTGTTTCTTTTTTAAGTGTGGGGAGGTGGGAAGGGGTGACATGATCAGACCTGCTTTCGGGAAAGATCACCACTCAAAAGTAATTACTTACACCAGACTGAGAGGAGGGTGTACTAGAGTGGAGAAAGACTCGTGGCAGGGAGATGAACCAGAAATCTCTTGAAATAGTCCAGGTGTAAAGCGATGAAAGCCTGTACCAGGGTGGTGACTGTATCAGAGGAGAAAAGGGAGCATATGTGAGATGTACAAAATTGAACGGCCTTGGCAAAAGATTGGATATGGAAGTGGGAGAGGAAGGAAATTGAGTTGAGAATGATAGCAAGGTTGGGAGTTCATCTGGCTGAGAGAATTGTGGTGCCCTCAACAAACAGAGGGAATTTTGGAAGAGGGGAGGACTTTTCTAAGCCTTAAGCTTGCCTCTTTCTCTAATTATTTGGCAATCATTTATCTGTGTACATGTTTTATCTATGAAGTATAATATGAACTCCTTGATGACATATTTTAGCTTTCTTTTTTGTTTTCCCATAACTAGTACAGTATGTGGAACATAGTACTTTGTTAGTGAAGATTTATTGAACAGAGTCTTGTTAAAGTCAATAAATTCTTTGGTGCCTCAGTTTGTCCATCTATAAATAAACCATAATTGCTCTCAGGGCTAGTGAATAAATGGGTAATATTATTTAATGTCAATTGTATGCAGCTTTTATGAAAAGAAAAAAAAAGTAAAGAAAAAAGCCAAGGCCAACCAAGATAGAATTCTCATAAAGACCAGTAACTTTGACTTTGTTTACTCAGAGTTCCAAAAATATCTAGTGTAAGATTATCAAGTATAAGAATGGTCAGATATTACAGCTTCCTGAGGGAACTAGGAATTGAGAAAAGAAGACTATTTTTTTCTGTTTTATTTTAAATACATGATTAGAATTCCTGATACAGTAAATAAAATGAATTCCTAATGAAGCTAATTATTTGAGACAGCTGGTGAATCCTGAACTGAAAAAGACATTAAGAAAACTGTTGGGCAGCTACCAAACTTTTCCACCCACAAATGCCAAAGACTACAGAGCAGGTTAGTGGAAAAACTGCTGGATAGGGGTGAGAGCGGTCTGGCCCCAGCCCCAGGGGTGGTGGCAGCAGCAACAACAGGAAGCTCCTGTGGCTGCTTCCAGAGTTCCTGGCTCACAGGGTGGGAGGAATCAAGCAGGTGATGTGAGTGGGAGTGCAAGGAGCACTTTGCTGGCACAGAGGCAGGATCTCTTGCTGTGCCCTACTTGGATCTGGGTCTCAGTCCTACTTGTTGGTTCTTGGGGGAGGAGGAGCTTGCATGGACAGTGGAATAGAAGTAGCTATGCAAACAGCAGCTCAGCCCCTAAAGCCTGGGGCAAAGTAGTCTCTTTCAACAAGCAGTCATACCCTGACAAAAAGCTCAAAGGTCAAGTAGTTGGCTGGGAACATGAACAGGGAGCAAAAAACGAAGGAGACTCAGACTCAGTCTGAGACTCTCACTATAGAATCCTTTATTTGGTTACAAAGAAGATCAAAAGATACACCCAGAAGAAGTCTACAAACTCAAAGAGCCTACATCAAAAGCCTCCAAGAAAAATATGAATTGGTCTGAGGCCATGGAAGAGCTCAAAAAGGATTTGGAAAAGAAAGTAAGAGAAGTTGAAGAAAAATCTGGAAGAGAAATGAGAGTGCTGTGAGAAAACCATGAAAAAAGTCAATGACTTGCTAAAGGAGATCCCCCAAAAATACTGAAGAAAATAACATTTTAAAAAATAGACTACCCCAAATGTAAAACCAGCTCCAAAAAGCCAATGAGAAGAAGAATGACTTGTGGAAGAGGAGGTACAAAAGATCACGGAATAAAATACTACCTTAAAAATTAGATTGGAGCAAGTGGAAGCTAGTGACTTTAGGAGAAATGAAGATATTATAAAACAGAACCAAAAGAATGAAAAAATAGAAGACAATGTGAAATGCCTCATTGGAAAAACCACTGACCTGGAAAATAGATCCTGGAGAGATAATTTAAAAATTTTTGGACTACCTGAAAAGCCATGATCAAAAAAAAGAGTCTAGATATCATCTTTCAAGTAATTATCAAGGAGAACTGCCCTGATATTCTAGAGCCACAGGGCAAAATAGAAATTGAAAGATTCCACAGATTGCCTCCTCAAATAGATCCCCAAAAGAAATCTCCTAGGAATATTGTCGCCAAATTTCAGAGCTCCCAGATCAAGGAGAAAATACTGCAAGAAGCCAGAAAGAAACAATTTGAGTATTGTGGAAACACAATCAGGATAACAGAAGATCTAGCAGCTTCTACATTAAGAGATCGAAGGGCTTGGAATACGATATTCTGGAGGTAACTGGAGCTAGGATTAAAATCAAGAATCACCTACCCAGCAAAACTGAGTGTCATGCTCCAAGACAAAATATGGATTTTTAATAAAATAGAGGACTTTCAACGTTTCTCAGTGAAAAGACCAGAGCTGAATAGAAAATTTGACTTTCAAACACAAGAATCAAGAGAAGCATGAAAAGGTAAACAAGAAAGAGAAATCATAAGGGACTTACTAAAGTTGAACTGTTTTGTTTACATTCCTACATGAAAAGATGATGTGTATGATTCATGAGACCTCAGTATTAGGGTAGCTGAAGGGAATATGCATTCGTATATATATATGTGTGTTTATGTATATGTATGTATATGTGAGTGTGTATGTATGTATATATGTATGTGTATATATATATATATGTGTGTGTATATATATATATATAGAGAGAGAGAGAGAGAGAAAGAGAGAGAGAGAGAGAGAGAGAGAGAGAGAGAGAGAGAGAGAGACAGAGAGAGAGAGAGAGAGAGAGAGAGAGAGAGAGAGAGAGAGAGAGAGAGAGAGTGGGCACTGGGTGAGTTGAAGATGAAGGGAAGATATCTAAAAGAAATAAAATCAAATTAAGGGATGAGAGAGGAATATATTGAGAGAGGGAGATAGGGAGAGATAGAATGGGGTGGATTATCTCCCATAAAGGTGGCAAGAGGAAGTGGTTCTGTGGGAGGAGGGGAGAGGGCAGGTGAGGGGGGAATGAGTGAATCTTGCTCTCATCAGCTTTGGCCTGAGGAGGGAATGCCATACATACTCAATTGGGTATCTTACCCCACAGGAAAGAAGAGAGAAGAAGATAAAAAATGGGGGGGATGATGGAGAAGAGGGCAGATGGGGTTGGAAGTAATCAAAAACAAACACTTTGGAAAGGGGACAGGGTCAAGGGAGAAAATTCAATAAAGGGGGATAGTTTAGGAAGGAGCAAAATATAGTTAGTCTTTAACAACATGAGTATTGTGGAAGCGTTATACGTAATGATACACATTGCTTGACTTCTTAGGGAGGGTGGGTGGGAAGGGAAGAGGGGAGAGAATTTGGAACTCAAAGTTTTAAAAACAGATGTTCAAAAACAAAAAAAAAAATTTGCATGCAACTAGAAAATAAGATACACAGGCAATGGGGCATAGAAATGTATCTTGCCCTACAAGAAAGGAAGGGAAAAGGGGGTGGGAGGGGAGTGGGGTGACAGAAGGGAGGGCTGACTGGGGAAAAGGGCAACCAGAATGTATGCCGTATTGGAGTGGTGCGGGGAGGGTAGAAATGGGGAGAAAATTTGTAACTCAAATTCTTGTGGAAATCAATGCTGAAAACTAATATATTAAATAAAATATGAAAAGAAGAAAAATATTGGAAATTTCTTTTTTTTAATTATGATAGCTAGAATTTGTGTAGCTTTTTAAAGTTTGCAAAGCACTTATCAAATATCACCTCGTTTTATCTTCATAGCAACCCTGGGAGTTAGTTGCTGTTGTAATCCCCATTTTAGGGATGAGAAAATTGAGGCAGGCAGAGTTCTGGAGGCTGGGTTAGGCTCAGAACTTCCTGATTCCAAATCCAACTCTTTTCCCACTATTTCATTTGGAAATATGAGACTCATAAAATTCACTGTCCAGTCTCTTGCCCTGCAGTGATCAGGTTATGTCCTTCCTATACAGATTCCAACATTTGGATCATTAGTATAGAAATAACCACCAAGCTGAATAGAATGAAATGGTCAGAGGCTTAAATCACATTTTCACACACTTCACACAGGAGATTCTATTTGTCTCCCAGGCCAGAGGTCATATTAATTTCTTTATACCAAATATCTCCTTAATTATTACATTCCTATAGCTGGTGAGAAAGCAGCACATATAGAGGAACAGGAAAATCAATTAATCAATAACCATTTATTAAGTGCTACTCTGTGCCAGGCACTGTGTTAAAGGGCAAAGTATTGAATTTCTAAGAACAGAGAAACTCATTAATAATAAGGGTGGCTTCTTTTGACCTAGTGTTCTGCAATCTTTTCTTCAAATTCAAACATGGGCTTTTAGATGGCACATGTAAACCGGACAGTCTAGATCAGCCTGGAGAAGATAAGGGTTATTGGCAAATTGGATAGATGCTTTTTTAGGAGATGCCAGGTGGTAGTGAATAGAGTGCTAGGCCTGGAGTCAGGAAGATTCATCATCCTGAGTTCAAATCTGTCCTCAGGCACTTACTAGGTGTGTTACCCTGAACAAGTTGCTTAACCCTGTTTGCCTCAGTTTCCTAAATGAAAAAGGGAGCTGGAGAAAGAAATGGCAAACCATTCCAGTATCTTTCCCAAGAAAACCCTAAAAGGGGTCAGAAGGAGTTGGACAAAAATGAAAATGGCTGAACAACAATAAAAGTGAAAAGGGTTTTAAATTTGTTGTTGGGGTCTCAAAAGGCAGAAAAAAGAGCAAAAAGTAAAACAGCCCAGGGAGCTTAATGATCTTTACATAAGAGAAAGTGATATAAAGGTTAAAACTACCCCAACGTAGAATGGACTGCCAAAAAGGATCATTAGTTCTCTGTTACTGAAGGTCTTCAAGTAAAAGCTAGGTGAGCCACTTATAAGGTTTAAGGTAGGAAAGGTTCTTTTCCAAGTACAGTTTGGACAAGATCATTTCTGACATGCCTTCCCACTTTGCTTTTGTGATCCTGTGAATATTTCAATACCTATTTGCAAACATGAAATGAGAATCATGTGGCAGGCATTTTTTATATATTTAGCTCACTTTATTCATGTAAATCTATTCATCATGCATCTGTGCATGTACATGCAGAAAAATGGCAGGTACAAGGACAGAGGCTGTTATTCTTCAACTGTTATGTAGTTCAATGTATTTGTCAGAAGATATATGAGCCTGGTTTTCTAACTAATAACAAATGGCAAGATTTACAGTAGCGAAAAGCAATACCAAATTAAGGTTGGCATGTGTCAGTGATTCATTATAATTTAAGATATCAACTGCATTATCTATACTGTAGCTTGCCACATCACTTTTTTTGCCTCTGCTTTCCCTAAACAACGAATAATATTTTAGATAGGGGGTTCTTCACCTATTTTTACATTATAAACCCCTTTGGCAATCTAGTGAAGCTTATAGACCTTTTTGGGGAATATTTTTAATGCATAGGTTTGCAAAAGGAACCAATTATATAGAAATGAAGATGTCATTTTTTCCCATCCAAGTTCATGGACACCTGAAATCTATCTATAGACCTCATGCAGATCTGTGGATCCCTGATTATTTAAATGGTCAGAGTTCTTACAAAATTATGGAGAACTTAGATCATATAGGATACCTGGGTGTTGTTCTCATCTCTCTGACCCAATATTTGGGAAATATGTGTGGTTGGGTATGTGAGAGAAAAAGGAGAGGATGCCTTGATATTCCTTATTTTAACACAAAGATTCTAGTTCAGAAAATAAGAATCATAGAATGCTATTGCTGGAAAGGCTCTTAGAGATAGATTACTAAGTCTTACACTCTTCTTTTTTTTAATTTGTGAAAATTTAGGTCCTTAGAAGTTGAGTGATTTGCTCCAGGTCATCTAGGAGTTTGGGAGCACAGATAGGACTAAAGTACAAGCCTGCTGACTGTCAGATTGATTTTCTTTCAACTACACAACACCTGAGATGGAGATGGAGGAATAATGCTTGTCTTAAGAAGTGAAAATTGAGAAACATCTGTATTTTCTAATGCTACTTTTACGATCTCTTCTCCCTTCTTTTTGATATGATTAGGAGAAATAAAATCTGTAATTGTATATGGGTTATTAGTGCCTTCTAACAATGATATGTGTGACAATTAAACTTCTATGCTCCATCCCACAGTTCATCCCCCAGCCTCTTCAGAACTTGGGGAAAAGGAGAATAAAGGACCATGTATGTAACTGGATTAAGTAGATTAAGGAAATAGCTTTATTTTCCTCTCCCTTCCTTTTTTACTAGCAGGGCAAGAGTCTTGATACAAAATTGACTTGCCCCTAAAATAAGGACAAGAATCCACAATTTGAAGCTTTTACAATGAATGGGGCTCTGGGATATATGCAGAGTATCTTGGACAGCATCCCTCAATGTGGAAAAGCCAAATAATTTGTTTCCATGTACCAGTTAGAGAATGTCTGCCTATGCCGCCTAGTCTCTCAAAGTCACTTCCATTCTATTTCACCACAAGTGTCCTGGAAGCAGGGGTCTTAACCTCTTTAATTTGAGGGAAAAAATCCTAGCCATTCTATGCATGTACCAGACTCCTTTTATGTAAGACTTCTTTTATTTCTCTCCCTGCTACATTTCTGACTCTTGACTTTCTCTGCTGTGTCATAGAAACCTTTTCCCCATGGAAGCTGACTCAACACTTCAGCCTACCATATTGCCAGTATCCTATGACCTTTCTGCAACCTTTTCTTCTGTTACCTAGTTCTCTCCAGAACCTTCATTTTAAAATGGAAACTTATGCTTCCCTGACTTTTAACTCTTTGGATTTTACCATGTGCCTGTGTCATTGTATTATCATCTTCCCTCTTCCTTTCCAGTTTTCTTTTTTTCTTTCTTTTGCATTGTCTTCTGGTATTAGAATGTGAGCTCCTAAAAGGCAGAGATTGTCTTTCTTTTTGCTTGTATTTTAGGACTAGAAATTAGCACAGTGTTGGAACACATTAAATGCTTTATAAATGCTTGCTGACTTCACTTAACTGGTACTAGGAAAGAGTTTGGAGTACAGAAGAGATGATGTTGTATCCAATCTAAGGTGGGTTTAATGCAGATATGAACAAATGAGAAAGTTGTCTTTTTCTATATGTAGTTCAAGTGACTAGTCAAAGATGGGGGAAGCAAAACACACCATGGTGTTTTTAAGGAGAAAGCATCCTCAGTGTGAATCTTAACTGTCAGATCTGACATGGAGCTTATAATGAAAAAGATGCAATGTTCTCTGAAATCCTAGGAGTTGGATAAAGAACAAGTATAAAGATATACTAAACAAGGTGAAATTAAAGGTCATGAAGTCATAAGTCAAAGATCAAGGAGAAGATATCTGAAGGCATATCAGTTTGTGAGAAATGAAGTTCAAGCAAATGTAGCATCCTGGCCCACCTTCCAACTCACAGAGAGAGCCTCTTCCCTCCCTCCCATCCATTACAACCAGACCTTATGAGTTCCCACAAAAGTTTACCTTTAATAATCACACAGTGGAATTAATCAGTTTGAAGAAAAGATATTTAGTCAAATGTCTTTGTAAGAAAAAAATAACAATAAATCATTTCATGCATATCACTCTCCAGAAATAGATACCTCATACCTCATTAGTGAGAAGTAGACACGCATTGGGAGCAAAAGTAGGAATAGATTTGGTCAAAGAATATCTATAGTAGAGGTATATGTGTGTGTGTGTGTGTGTGTGTGTGTGTGTGTGTTTCTATATGTAGGAGCACTCATAAAGGGAAATATGTAGATAATGTTCATGTGTAAACAGGTACACATGTACAGTACATGTGTTGCTGGTATGTACATGTTGAAGAAAATTCATAGAAAGCAATTGTGGTGATGGTACATCCACAGAGGCATACGGATATAGGGAAAATGAGCCAAGTCACCATAGTGCACACCTAGAAGGGACACATATTTATTTTAGTGATGCCTACTTCTTTTTGGTACCTTCCGGACATGTAGTTTCTGTTGGATATTATCCTTCTGGATATGTACTATATGCCAGATATTTCTCTGCTGGACACTACTCTGTTAGATGCTCTTACACTTTATATACTTCCCCAGTGGTTGCTGTCAGTTTCCACTGGACTATGGCTGTAGAGGTTTTTTCTATCTCTTTCCAGATTCAAGTTTCAGATGAAGTCCTTAGTTATAGTGATAACTTCTTCATAAGAACACTTGTCTTTTCTCTATTCTTTTAATTCAAAATCAGAGGCATCTTGTAATATTTTTTTAAAAAGCAGCCACTCTAATCATTGACCAAAAAAATCTTTCCTAGAAGGAAAACAATTCAAATAACCTCTCAACATCTTCCCCTAAAAAGATTCTGATTTTTTTGTTTATTTTTATGTATTTATTATTTATTAATGCATTTATTCAGCATTTATTTTGTATCAGACTCTGCACAAGACATTTCCAGCAGGAAATTCTCGCAGTAATCAAGCTCTTTAGAACAAAGAGATATTCCTTCGTAAATTACTAATGCTCTCAGATTCAGATATATCTTGTTAACTTCAAATATTTTGGTCATTGGACTTGGAATTTGATGACCGTGTGAGGTAAATAAAAATAAAATGTGAAGACTTCACAGGGAAGATATGTACGTATATATATATATATGTGTGTGTGTGTGTGTGTGTGTGTGTGTGTGTGTATAATGTACATATATGTACTATATATGTATGTATATATATATACATACGTGTATATATGTGTGTGTGTATATGTATATGTATATACACATATATATATATATACTAAGAAATGTTTAAAAAAAGAAATGTTAAAAAATTAAGAAATAGGGAAGTGGAAAAATTCTGAGGCTGTGAGAGTCTGATGACTCAGCCTCTGGGAAAGTTTACCCTGAAACTTTTTGTTCTTTCTTCTGGTTCTGGTTTAAAAATTTGCTCAGTAAGAACAGGATCATAATGACCTGTTTTTCTCTGCTGTAAAGAATGGAGAGGGTCTCCCCCTCCCCTTATCCTATTCTGCTTCTTTAGATTTATAGATGTCACCTCAGTTGTAATCATTAACTAAGGGAATGGGAATTGGAGTTTCTCTGCCTCAATTTCCCGGTTCTTTGCCTAGCTTTCATGCTCAGATTGTAAGCCCACCTCGTAGCCAATGGGGAGAAGGGTCAGAGGTGGGCGGGAATTCTCTTGTATTAGGGATAATTATGGGTGCTTTGCCCCTTGTAAAGCACCTCCCTTGCTGGATTTGTTCTAGCAGGGGATGCCCAATTCTGGAGAATTAAATAAAATTTATTTCTGTTCTCACCATGAGATGGCTCCTTATTATAAATTTAATTGGCGACAGTCTTTCATCCCACACAATGACCGACCTAATGTTAGTTTATGCTGAGCATTCTGTACATCTACAAATGTCAGTCTCTAACAGTTGGACTATACCTGGTCAACATTTATATAAAAGTTACTCATTCAATAACTAGTAAAATACTCTGAAGTTCTAGGGTCTCTTAGCTTCTCAAATTCAAACCCCTCTTGAATCCCCCTTTACGTAGAAGAGTAAGAAAAAGGCACAGAAATAAAGCTAAACCTGGGGTATGAAATCATAACCTCTCCTAACTTTCTAGCCCGTTTCCTGGACTTTCATATGAAAATAGTTAGCCAAAAGCTAAAGTGAATTTAGAAACTCATTTTTTCACTAGTAGCTGGTAAAAAAAAAGTGAACCATAGGAACTAAGGGAACAAGGGAAAGGTTGAAAGGCAAAGAGCTATCTAGCACCATCAACAAAGAAAAATCTTTGACACAAAGTCAACCTGCTTTCTTAACTTTACCTATAGAATCCTGTTTGTTTGTTGTTGTTTTTCCCTAACTCATCCCAACAACAACAACAACAAAAAAAAGATCTAGAAACAGATGGCTGAGAGTAACATTGATATCAGAATCAAAACCATTTTCTGACAGAAGAATGTCCTCGAAATACCTGTAAAAAATGACTTTAAACAAATTCTATAGCAGCAGAAGCCACAAAATGATAGAATGAAGCAGACTTCCAACCCAAGATTATCTAGAAGGCCAATAGGAAGGGTCTATCACAACATGCTCAGAGTGGAGAGCCACCCAGCCACCCAAGCCAGCACAGAAAGGACTGGAGGAGGCCTCAGGGCACTAATTCATTGACAGCTAAGGTGGTTACCAGACTTCTCAACCTGACAAACACTAAAGACAGCTTCAAAGCTCTCTCACCTGGGTGATAGAGGAGCACGGTCAGGCCACAGCCCCAGTTCCAGAGTGGCAGCAGCCACTGTCACAGCAGCAGCTGTTTCTGGAACTCTCAGCCTACAGATGGTGGGAGAATGGAGGTGCTGATCTGAGCCACAGTCCTGGGTGGTGGTCCTGTTCTGTTCTGTGCCTGTAATGATTCTGGCCTTTGTTTGAATGGGGCAGATAAAGTGGGATCTTTTTGTCTTGTAGTATTTCTCAGCATTAAGACAATCACTGAGTCATTGAATTGCATATGATGTGATACAAGGGTGGGGAACTTTCACACACCCAGCCAAGGTGAGGTTAGAGTCCTTAGGAGGAGTACTGGCATGGCAGAGTTGTTGGCAGCAATGGAGAGGAAACCCTCCTTGCAGTTCCAGGGCAGAAAAGAGTGCTTGTGGTTGCTCATTGACTAGAGCACAGGCCAGGTGAAGGGCAAACACCTCTCTTTTGATCATACCACTTTGGAGGAACTGAGAATTTACAGGTCTCTAGAGATATCTCTGAAAGCAGCTGCACAAAACCCCAAAAACTTGGGGTAGTATTACCTCCACTTAACAAAAAGTTCAAAAGTCAAATAATTGGCTGGGGAAATGAGCAAACAGGGGAAAAAGAATAAGAATATAAAAGGTTACTTTCTTGGTGAAAAGATGTTTTCTTATACACTTAGTGATGAGGAAGGTCAAGGCATACAGCCAAAGGAAGACAACAAGATTAAGGCTCCTACATCTGAAGACTCCAAGATAAAGAGGAAATGGTCTCAGGCCATGGAAGAAATCAAAAAGGATTTTGAAAATCAAGTAAGAGAAGTGGAGAAAAATTGGGAAGAGAAAAGAGAGTGATGCAAGAAAATCATGAAAAACAAGTCAATAGCTTCCTAAGGGAGACCCCCCCCCCCAAATGCTGAAGAAATCAATATTTTTAAAAATAGACTAACCAAAATGGCAAGAGAGGTCCAAAAAGCCAACAAGAAGAAGAATGCCTTGAAAAGCAGAATTGGCCCAATGGAAAAGGAAGTCTACAAGCTCACTGAAGAAAATAATTCCTTAAAAATTAGAATGTAACAAATGAAAGCTAATGACTTTATGAGAAATCAAGAAATGATAAAACAGAACCAAAGGGATGAAAAAAATAGAAAACTGTGAAACATCTCACTGGAAAAACAACTGGCCTGGATAATAGAGCCAGAAGAGATAACTTAAAAATTGTTGGACTACCTGAAAGCCATGAGCAAAAAAAGAACCCAGTCATTAATTTTCAAGAAGTTATCAAGGAGGGACAGCTAGGTGGCACACTGAGCAGAGCACTGGCCCTGGAGTCAGGAGGACCTGTGTTTAAATCTGGCCTGCAAACACTTGACACACTTACTATCTGTGTGACCTTGGGCAAGTCACTTAACCCCAATTGCCTTGTCTTACCACCTCAAAAAAAGGAGAAATTATCAAGGAAAACTGCCCTGATATTCTAGAATCAGAAGGTAAAATAGAAATGAAAAGAATCTAGTAATTACCTCCTGAAAGAGATAGCAGAAGGAAAACTCCTAGGAATATTATAGTCAAATTCTAGTGTTCCCAAATATAGGAGAAAATATTACAAGCAGCCAGAAAGAAACAATTCAAGTACTGTGGAAACACAAGGCAATCAGAATAACACAAGTTTTAGTAGCTTCTACCCTAAGGGGTAAGAGGGCTTGGAATATGATATTCCAGAGGTCAAATGAGATAGGATTAAAACCAGCAAAATTGAGTATAATATTTCAGGGGTAAAAATAGAATTTCAGTTAAATAGAGGATTTCCAAGCATTCTTCTTGAAAAGACCAGAGCTGAACAGAAAATTTGACTTTCAAACACAAGAATCAAAAGAAACTCGAAAAGGCAAACAGGAAAGAGAAGCCATAAGGGACTTATTAAAGTTGAACTCTTTATATTCCTATATGGAAAGATAATATTTGTAACTTGAGACATTTCTCAGTATTAGGGTACTTGAAGGGATATGTATGTATGTGTATGTGTATGCATATGTGTGTGTGTGTGTGTGTGTGAATGCACCCATACGTATATGTGTGTATGTATGTATATGTGTGTGTGTGTGCATGTGTGTGTGTGTGTGTGTGTGTGTGTGTGTGTGTGTGTTTATAATAGTAATTAAGGTGGGACTTTTTGCTGTTCTTCTGTTAAGTGCCTTTAATGATTCTGGCCTTTGTTTGAATGGGGCAGACAAAGTGGGATCTTTTTGTTTTGGAGTATTTCTCAGCATTAAGACAATCACAGAGTCATTGAATTGTATATGATGTGATACTAATGATGGGGAACTTTCACACACCCAGCCAGGGTGAGGTTAGAGTCCTCAGGGCTCTGAAGAGGATATAATTGAGGAGAGCTTGGTGTTTGACTTTTGGGGCACACTCATGGAAGGAGGGTTGAGACTCTGGACAAGCTGCAAACTGCCCCCAATCTTTGCAACCCAGATGTTGGTTCTTCTCTGGTAACCATGTATTGTGATTTGAATCAGACAGAGTCTGTCCATTGATGTTTGTAATTTCTGTTTGTATTTGCCTTGAAGTTCGAGGGACTGATCCTTTCCCCCTGAACTGTGAATGATATTTGTATGTTTGATAAAACTGAGATTATTAACCCCTTAAAGTTGCTTTCCTTAGAAAAGCATATCAAAGAACCTGTGTTGGCAGCTTTCTGTGTGCTGGTTGTTGGTGGGTCTTACACCCCTACAGCAGCTGCTAACAGATTGTTGCTACAGTGTGTATAGACAGAGGGCACAGGGTGAGCTGAATATGAAGGGATAATACCTAAAAAATAAAATTAAGTGTTGAGAGGAATATACTGGGAAAAGGAGAAAGGGAGGGGTAGAATGTAGTGAATCATCTCACATAAAAGAGGCAAGAAAGAGCTTTAACCCTGGAGGAGAAGGTGGGGGAGGGGTATTGAGAGGAAAGCATGAGCCTTACTCTCATTGGATTTGGCTTAAGGAGGCAATAATAAACACACTCAATTGGGTATGGAAATCTATCTCACCCTCGAAGAAAGCAGAAGGGAAGGTGATTAGAGAGGAGAGATAATAGAAGGGATGGCAGATTGGGGGAAGGGGCCAACAGAAGCAAACACTTTTGTAGAGGGATAGGTCAAAGGAGAGAATAGAATAAATGGAGGGTGGGACAGGATAGAGGGTAATATAGCAAGTCTGTCACAACATGAATGTTATGGAAGTGTTCTGCATGATTACACATGTATAACCTAGTAATTGCTTGCTTTCTCAATGAGGGTGACTGGGGAAGAAGGAAGGGAGAGAATGTGGAACTCAAGCCTTTAAAAATGAATGATAAAATTGTTTTTACATGCAACTGGGAAATAAGATATACAGGCAATGGGGTATAAAAATCTATTTTGCCCTATATGAAAATAAAAGGGAAGGGGAAAAAGAAGGGGATGGGGAGTAACAGAAGGGAGGCCAGATAGGGAGGAAGAAGAGGTAATTAAAATGCGCACTGTCTTGGACTGGGGGGAGGGGAGAGATGGGGAGAGAATCTGGAATTCAGTATCTTGTGGAAGTGAATGTTGCAAACTGAAAATAAACAAATTTATATTAAAAAAACCCTGAAAAGGTCAGTCACTCTCTGAAAGGCATGGCTGAGTGAAGAGGTAGATCCTAGTCCTCCAGTCCTATGCTCCTTAACTTGGTTAAGTAGGATCCCTCTCAGCTCTGGACCCCACCTAACTGGCAAACCTAATTTCTATTTTTAGTATAAACAGATTCAACTCTAGGTCAGCCTTTGACTGAGAGAGAAGACTCCTGCCATTGATACCCTCCATTAGGGTTTAGAGCAACCTAGCTCATGAAGGAGAAAGCTAGAGAGGTCTGGGTGAAAATGGCTTCCCCTGCCCAGATGTCTTGAGGCTGCTGAACTTTATGATCAAGTCAAATTCTCATCAAGGAAAGCCAAAGACTTTTAGCTCACCTTCTAATTATGTGTTCACCAATTAGCGTTGAGTTTCACTTGTCAGGGGAGTTTCCTTTCAGAAGGGATTTAAGGTGTTTCCCAATCTCTCTGTGGTGTCTTTGGTTATGGAGAGAAACCACTAACCATCAATTTGTTGATTATGTGCTAGCTTAATTAATAAATTGGTTATTAATTACCAGGAAACTCTATCTCTCAAGAGTTTTCATTAATGACAGCATACTTCTTTTAGTTTCAATGAAATTATTTTTTGGTTTATTTTACAAAGTTGTGACCCCAAAAAGTTGCACATGAAGCAAATGTTTGGCACTTAGTTCATATCAAAACATCAGGAAAGCTCACTGTTTAAGGAAGCAGATGCTACATAATGTTTTGGATTGCTGAATTCATTTGAATCAGATTGAATTAAAACAAATGATCACTTATTAATAAAAATGATCATTCCCTTATTTATCAAACTCATATGACATTTAATGAAGTCAATTCAACTCTCTGGCCCCCAGTTTCTTCATATTAAAAAATGAGTGTTTTGGAGTAGATGGTGCTCCAATTTTCCTATGGTATTCTATTTGTAAACTAGAAATTTTTTTTATATGTTTGGTTTTGTTTAAATAGGGACCCTATCCCATGGCTCTTCTTTTAGAGCTCCACACAAAAATGATCTAATAAAAGCTCAGTAGAAATAGAAAAGCTAGATGATGGGCCAATTTAAATTTTTATAAGCATCCGTAAAACTTGACATATTTTGGGGCTGTGGTAAACATGGAGAAACAAGTATGTTACTATTAGGATAATAGAGCAGAACTAGAATTAAAAGATAGAATATGGTGGAAAAGTCCCTTTGAAAGATCCCTTTGATCATTTGATGAATATTAAGAAGGGTATCTATGTTGCTACAGTTTATTGCTAGATTTTTATGTAACTTTCCATTATAAGCTCAATAGTCATTTAGAAATAGAATTAAGTTTTCTTCAATTTCACCAATACTTCAGTACCTCAGCCTGAAATCTATGCTTCTTTCTTCCCAATATTTCCAGGGATTCCCAGATTGCAAGGCAAGCTTGATATGCTTTGTAAAAAAAAGAACCTGACAATTTATTTCACTGATGAAAAATCATTTCTATTTAAGCTTTTCTGTTAATTTTCCCATGTGGTGATATTTTTAGTTTCCAAGTCAGGCTTGCCACTGCATAAGAAAAGAAAGCAATTTACAACTCTGCAAAGAAATACAGCCTCTTCCACTTCATTTGTGTTTCATCTTGATTATCAACACATTTGTCATCTTCTTGTAATTTATTCATTATTTTTACCAGAGGAATATGAAGGGAAAAAAAGAAGATAAGTGCACTTGTCAAAATGTGAAACAGATGCTCTAACAATGATTGGAGACAATTAATGTTCTCAGTAAGAAGCAACAGGCTGAGTTTGTGTTTAGCTTAAGAATTTTATAGCAAATAGACTTGTGAAAAATGCAAATAGAGAATGAAGGTTTCATTTTCTAAGTATGAAAAAAAATATCTCCTGTGTTGCTGTGCTTTTTATTTTTTTTATTTATTTTTGTGATGAGAAGCTGGCTTTCTTTCTTTTTTTTTTCTTCAGGATAACCATTCAGACAACGAGAGGGAAACACAAGATGAACAATATGAACTGTGACTGCAGCATAGGCTAGCTTTTGCTTCTGAGCAATCATTTCTGAAAGCTGTTGAGATTGGGATGGGACCATATATGGAGCTGATATTTTGAGCTTGTTGAAGAAATTTTTTTATTGTTTTTTAACCTCCTGCTCCCTCTCTTCCCACACCTTTAGATAAACTGTGTACCAGTCATTACTCAATCCCTCCAGATATACCAGGAAATATTCTACTTACATAGCCTTAATTTTTTTCTTTATTTCCCCTTTACATACACAGCTTATACTGACTTTACATACTTAAAAATAAAAGCAGTCAGTTTGCTACCATTTATTAAATGCATGCTATGTGCTGGGTGTGTTGCTAATTGCTAGGAATACAAAGAAAGACAAGGAGACAAACAAAAAAAAATACAACTCTTAAAGAGCATATAGCCCAATGGGGGAGATAGTATGCCATAAACTCTTTAAAAACGAGATTAACATAGTGTAAATTGAAGGTCATCTCAAACACATCTTTGAACATCCCGTTATCAATATCTGTCCATCTTGGGTTCAAATTTTTAATTTTCCAAAATACATAGGTAAGGCTCGGAAAAACAGCAATCCAAAGTACTGAAAGATTAGCTAGATACAATTGTTGAACCAATGTCAATGACCTTTGAAAGACAATGGAGAATGAAATAAATGCAAATGTCTAAATACACCTCCCCCCAAAAGAGTGGAATATTTAAAATGGGTAAGCTAGCTAGGCCATTGGACTTATCTTTAATTCACAGCAAAATTCTAGGTTGTATTATTAAGAGGTGTGTAATGAACATCCCCAAAGGAAATGATCATCTAAAAAAGAAAGAAACAAAGAAAGAAAGAAGCAGTGTGTCTGTATCAAAAATAAGTCATGACAGGATAATTTGTTTAACAGAGTTACTATAGTAGTAGATCAGGTTTGGAACTGGGGGGAGCCTCAGTGGTTGTCTAGTCTCATGGCTTTGTTTGAAAATAAAATGAGTCCTAGAGAGGATTAATTACTTTACCATTAGTTGTAAGTATCAGAACCCAAGTTCTCTTGCTCTAGAACTAAAATTTTCTCCATTATGTCACAAAACAAGAGAAAGTAGATTATACTATTCTTAAGAACAAGACGAAAAATTCTGGGCTAGATAACAGTATAGATAATTGCATTCAGGACAAGTTGAATGTCTAGTTGCAAAAATTAGTCACTAATAATTTTAGGTCTCATGGAAAGATGGATTGTTCTAGGGATTTGTGCAGGTTTAGAATGGGTAATGGAGGGGTGGAGTCAAGATGGCGGCTGGAAAGCAGGGACTAGCATGACCTCCCGGCTGAGTACCTCCAAAAACCTATAAAAATGGCTCTGAACCAATTCTAGAACTGCAGAACCCACAAAACAGCAGGGGGAAGCAGGGCTCCAGCCCAGGACAGCCTGGATGGTCTCTGGGTGAGGTCTATCCCACACGGAGCTGGGAGCCATGGGGAGCCGAGCCCAGCCGAGCCCAGCATGAGCTGTGCGGACCAACCAGACCAGAAGCTGGCACCCTGAATCAGTGAGCTGCGGCAGTTACCAGACTTCTCAACACACAAATACCGAAGACAACAGAGAAGGTTAGTGGGAAAAGCTGCGGGAGTGGAAGGAGTTCTTGGTTTGGCTACCAGCCCTGGGGGCAGCAGAGGTGGGGCAGCTACAGCTGTCCTCGCCTCCAGCCCCAGGCCCACCTGGTGGGAGGAATTAAGTGGTGGATCAGAGCAGGAGTGCACAGCCTGCTGAAGATCTAAGCCCAGTCCGGGTTGGGAGTTCTTGGGGAAAGAGCAGTGCTGGTGTGGCAGAGCTGGCACCTCCACCCCAAACGTGGAACATAGAACTCTTTAGTCTACAAGCAGTCATACCACACTGAAAAACTCAAGGGTCAAGTTAGTTGGTTGGGAATATGGCCAGGCAGTGAAAACACACCCAGATTCAGTCTCAGACTTTGCATTCTTTCTTTGGTGACAAAGAAGACCAAAACATACAGCCTAAAAAAATCAACAAAGTGCAAGAGCCTACAACAGAAACCTCCAAGAAAAACATGAACTGGTCCCAGGCCATGGAAGAGCTCAAAAAGGATTTGGAAAAGCAAGTTAGAGAAGTAGAGGAAAAATTAGGAAGAGAAATGAGAAGGATGCAAGAAAACTATGAAAAACAAGTCAATGACTTGCTAAAGGAGACCCAAAAAATACTGAAAAATACACTGAAGAAAACAACACCTTAAAAAATAGATTAACTCAAATGTCAAAAGAGCTCCAAAAAGCCAATGAGGAGAAGAATGCCTTGAAAGGCAGAATTAGCCAAATGGAAAAGGAGGTGCAAAAGACCACTGAAGAAAATACTACCTTAAAAATTAGATTGGAGCAAGTGGAAGCTAGTGACTTGATGAGAAATCAAGATATTATAAAATAGAACCAAAGGAATGAAAAGATGGTAGACAATGTGAAATATCTCATTGGAAAAACCACTGACCTGGAAAATAGATCCAGGAGATATATTTTAAAAATTATTGGACTACCTGAAAGCCATGACCAAAAAAAGAGCCTAGATACCATCTTTCAAGAAATTATCAAGGAGAACTGCCCTGATATTCTAGAGTCACAGGGCAAAATAGAAATTGAAAGAATCCATCGATCGCCTCCTCAAATAGATCCCAAAAAGAAATCTCCTAGGAATATTGTCGCCAAATTCCAGAGCTCACAGATCAAGGAGAAAATATTGCAAGCAGCCAGAAAGAAACAATTTGAGTATTGTGGAAACCCAATCAGAATAATCCAATTTCTAGCAGCTTCTACATTAAGAGATCGAAGGGCTTGGAATGCAATATTCCGGAGGTCAATGGAGCTGGGATTAAAACCTAGAATCACTTACCCAGCAAAACTGAGTATCATGTTCCAAGGCAAAATACGGATTTTCAATAAAATAGAGGACTTTCAAGCTTTCTCAGTGAAAAGACCAGAACTGAATAGAAAATTTGACTTTCAAATATAAGAATCAAGAGAAGCATGAAAAGGTAAACAAGAAAGAGAAATCATAAGGGACTTACTAAAGTTGAACTGTTTTGTTTACAGGATGTGTATCCAAACTTGTACATTATCGCAGCCTCCAGTTCAAACCCTTTTAATCCAATCCAATTCAGTTCAAATATTTACTAAGTACATGCACAACACCATGACAGCACGACTTCCCTTGATAACAGACAGAGATCTGGATCTCTCTCCTGTTCCCTTCAGAAAAATGATGTCAGGTTCTACACTTCGTTGAGGTTCTGGGGGTAAAAAAGCCTAAGTTTGGATTCTTCAGGATTTTAATGTCTCATCACCAATAAGCATCTTGGAAGAGGCTGTTGATAATGGAGGTTAGAGTTGTGTTTTAAGAGAAAAGACAGACTTTGTGTTGTGTTTAACAATGTTGATGCCACACAAGGCTGAGGCCCAGGAGACGGCTGTTGGGAATGGTATGAGCTTAGGTCTTTCCATGACTATTATCCCATCTCTGCCACCCCTGTCCCTGTTATCCTGATACAACCATGTCCCAGAACACTCATTATTTTCTGAATCTCTGCTCATTCCTCTGTGACTTGTGAAATTTGTTGTCTTGTGTATAGTGTTCATTGTGTGAACTATGAGGAGGTGGTACATCTATTTTAGACACAGATATTCACAAAATAAAGAAAATTTCAAAACATATTAAATAAATAAACCTTGATAACATAGGATAGAATGGAAAGTAGATTAGTTTTATTTTGCTTGCCTACAGGGGACAGAACTAGAATCAATGGATGTGAGTTATAGAGAAGAATATTTCCACTCAATATAATGGGAATTGTTTTTTCTGACAATTAGAGCTATGCAAGAATAGAATTGGCTATTTTAAGGTGTAGTGAGTTCCTCAGTGAATTATCCAGCAGAGACTGGATGACTAGTTGTTGGGGCTGTTGTAGTGGGGATCCATACTACAAATAGAACTTGGATTAACTGACTGATATCCACTCCAATTCTATGATTCTATGATTCCAAAATTATTTAGGTTTTTGAACAGTTTTTTTAAAATTTTATTTTACCAGAACACGAATACGAAGTAGAGAAAAGAAACAAAAACATCATAAACTTAAATATTGAAACTTAAATATAAAGTAAAAAAGAAAAAAAAAGCATGTCATGTGCATAGCAGAACATAGGAGAGGATTCAAAATACATAACAATAAATTTTCATTTCAAGAAAGCCTGTACGATAAATAATACACCTTGGGTTGAGAATTGTCCATCTTTGCTTCCTTGTGTTTTCTTTTATTCTCTGATGTGCACTTATTAACTTTAGGGCTGCAATATAATTTAGATATGTTTCTTGATATACATATATATATATATATATATATATATACATATATATATATACACACACACACACACATACAGATATATACATATACGTATATACATGTGTATATAGCCATATACTTTCCCAAACATACTCTACTCCTGCTCTTTGTTTTTTTATATTTGTGCATATATTTTATTTCTTATCCCTCCTGCCTACTCTACTTTACTTCTACCTGCTACATCACCTTCCTATTACTTGCCTACCCCCTCCAAGGATCCTTCCCCAATTCTCCCATTCCCATTGATATAAACACCCTTTACCTATTCCCTCATTCTCCCCTCTAAAAATCTCTCCCTTGTCCTAATCCCTCCCTTGTCCTCTCCCCCCTCACTGTGCCCTTACCATTTTATTTCTTCTAAATTTAGAAGACTTTTATACTCTTCTAAATGTGTATATATATATATATATATATATATATATATATATATATATTTCCCTCTTAAACCCATTCCTGATGAAAGTAGGTTACCAGAACTACCAGCCCTCCTGCCCCATCTAAATCCTCTGTATCCTTTCTTCTTCTTGCACCTCTTTTGTATAAAATAGTAACTGTTTTTAGTTGTTGCTAAATGGTTTTACTTTTTAAATTCATATCATAGTCTGGTTTATCCCCCTCTTTCTTAGGAGATTGACAATTATTAATAAGAATGTTAAACATACATTTTACATTAAGGTAAAGCAGTCTGTTCTTATGAATCCCTTATTGTCAGTCTTTAGTGTGTACCTTATGTTTCTCTTGGTTCTTGTATGTCAAATCTTCTATTAAGTTGAGAATTTTTTAAACAAAGTCTTGAAAGTCTGAGGGTTTGTTAAATGTCCATTTTTTTCATTCGAGATAATACTGAGATTTGAAGGGTATGATATTTTCGGCCAGAGCCCGAGGTCTTTTGCTCTTTGATATATTGTGCTCTAAGACCTGTGGTCATTTAATGTCTCTGCTGCTAGGTCTCGTGTAAATTTAATTGTGGCACAATTATATTTAAATTGTTTTAATCTTGTTGCTTTTAATATTTTATCCTTGAGCTGGGGGTTCCAGAATTTGACTATGATATCCCTATGAGTTTTACTCATAAGATCTCTTTTAAATGGTGTGTACTGGATTTTTTTCTATTTCTACTTCCCTGCCTTGTTCTAAAGCTTCAGGACAATTTTTTAAAAATTATTTCTTGTACTATTTTATAAAGACTCTTTTTTGATCATGACTTTCATTTACTCCAATTATTTTTATATTTTCTCTTCTTTATCTATTCTCCAAATCTATTGTTTTTCTATGTTTCACTTTTTCTTCTATTTTTCATTATTAAGGTTTTGTTTAATTATTTCTTGATCTCTTACAATTTCATTGGTTTCACTTTGCCTGATTACAATTTTTAATGTGTCCTTTTCCTCCTTGAGATTCTGCATCTCCTTTTCTAATTGGTTGACTTTCCTTTCATAACCTTCTTGTTTTTCTTGGATTATTGTTTTTTAGATTTTAGTTTTTCCTCCATCTCTGTCACTTGATTTTTAAAGTCTTTTTTAAGATCTTCTATAAATTCTTTTTGGGCATGTGACCATTTTACATTATTCTTTGGAGGTTTCTTTACTTCAATATATTCCTCTAAAGATGAACCCTGGTCATCTATATTCCCATAATAGGTTTCTATGGTTGGATTCATTCTCCTTTGCCTGTGCATTTTTTTTTAGTAATAACTTAATTTTTGTAATCACCTCTAGTCCTGGGGTATGGGAACTGGTTCCTCTTTAGTTCTCTCCTCTAGCCTGAAACCAAAGCCAAAACTCCAACCTTCTGTAAGTGACTACAGTCAGAGACTTTCTACCCCACTGCTTCTGCACACACCGGGGGTGTTGTGCTGCTTCCTTCTCTCCCCCACCACTCCTTGCAACACTGCTGAGTCTGGCATTCCTTGTCAGCAGGGGTTCCCATAGTCTTCCTGGGCTCAAACACACAACTCCCCTCTCTGTCCCCAGGTGAATAGTTCCAGTGACTGGAGCCAAGACAGCCTCTCAGACCAACTAACCCCAGGGCTTCCTGCTAGTTGTTTAAGCTGCTTCCCAGCTTGTTGTTAAAACAGAATCTAGCCTGGAGGTGTTTACTCCTCACAGGGACCAAACTGAGCCCTGGAGTTTTTCTTCAGATCTTCTCAAATTATAGGAGAAAAACCCCGGTCATGCCCCTATTTTTCTTTGTCTCCACCCCACTTTGTTCTCCCTAAGGTGGTATTTTAGCTGTTTTGGGGGGGGGGGGGAAACCTTGAGAGCTTGGGATTTTCTGACTTACTCTGCCATCTTTCCAGAAACCTCTCAATTATTTAGTTTTTAAATAGCTGTAATACAAATTGGCAAATTTGTGAACTTCTAAGATTTCATCAGTGTATGGCAATGGATATCAAAAACTTCTCATACATTCTCATCATATACTACTCTTCTCCATGGTTTCCCATAAACCCTCCAGAAAGGACTTAGCCATCTACATTCTTTGTTCTTACATATTTTCTATGTGTAGTTCTGCATCAAAGTCAGAAGGAAAGTGTATCCACAATCTGGCTAGCAGCTTCTGTGGGGGTGTAAGATCCACCCACAGCCAGCACCCAGAAAGCTGCCAACAGCACAGGTTCTTTTGATCTGCTTAACAAAGGAAAGCAAGGTGAAGGGGTTTGACAAGCTTACTTTAATTCAGCATACAAATATCATTCACTTAGTTCAGAGGAAAAAGGCAGCACCCTGAAGTTCAGAACAAAAAAAAAAGATTACAAACATCAACAGACAGACCCAATACAGTTCATAGTTAGCAACACCTAGGTTCAGCCTGGGAGCTCAGAACAAGGGCTGGGCCAGAGTCACCCACCACCACTGCTGCGGCAAAGAGCTCCAAAGAACAGACAGCCAACCCCTGGTTTTTATATTTTTTTCAGCATCAGGAGTGAGTCACACATGCGACTCAACCATGTGACCTAGAATCGTCAAAAAGAGGCAGACTTAATCCCACGTGGTCTAAAAGCCTCTGCTCTCCCAGACATGTAAACTAGGCCCTCCCTGGAGTTAGCCCCACCTTGGGCCCCACCTTAGTCGCCAATCCACACCCACTAAGGTTTTACACCTAATAGGGGTTTGGGCCTGGGGCTTAGCACCTAGTAAGGCTCAATGAATTACTCAAAGGGAACAAAAGCCAAACTATTCAAGGGCACTTGTTGAACTAAGTGCTAAGGAGTCCATTTCTGCTTACCAACAGAGAAGGGTCCTTGCAGGCACAGATCATCTCATTTTTATCTTTTTATCTCTAGTATTTTGCATCTAATACCTAGCACCTAAAACAATGGCTCCTAAATATCAGAGGTTTTTATTGCTTGTTAAATTGAATTATATGGAGGAAAGATCTTCCTTGTTGCAATTTCTCCACACTGGTTGTTCTGCTGGCCATCATTACAAAGCTGATTCCAATTTATTTGTGGACTAACAGAACAAACTCGGCCCCCTCTCCACTACTTGTCATACTTTAAGGTTATATTATGAAGGCAGAATTTATGATTTCAAAGAAAATAATATATGTATATATATATATATATATATATATATATATATATATATATATATATACAGAGAGAGAGAGAGAGAGAGAGAGAGAGAGAGAGAGAGAGAGAGAGAGATGTCTGAATGTTTCAGAATCACATGATATAAGGAATTCTCCAAGTAGAAGGCAGAAGAATTAAAATATTTTTCAAGCTCCAAAGTAGCAGACCCATGAACCAGTGTCCCCAATTCGATATCCTGGCCAAAAGCTTCCAGGCCCAATAAGTCAGCCTCACAAGAGTAACCAGAAGGTTACAGAAAAACATGATGACATTAAACCAATTCATATTTGTGCTTCCGCCCTCCAATAAGACCATTACGCAATGGTCTCATGCCCTTGCTCAGAACTCTCTGGTCCACAAGCGGGTCAGCCCTGCTACCAGCAGCACCTGCTTCTTCAGCTCTTTTGGCTTCAGGTTCAGCTTCAGCTGTGGTTGTAGCTGTCACTGTCGCTGCTGCTGCTGCTGCTTTTGATGCAGCTGGCTCCAAGAGGTCTCAGTCTCCAAGCTGTGTTCTCTCCTCTTATACAATTTCAGACATCATCAAGTGTCTCTGAGACACCAGAACTTAAGCTCCTGTGATTGGCTCTGGAGTTAGCACCTCCCCTTAGTACCCTGGGAGCTTCACACCCACACAGGCTTAGCACCTAATAGGGGTTTGGGCCTAGGGCTTAGCACCTAGTAAGACTCAATGAAATACACTGAATTACTCAAAGGAAACAAAAGCTAAACTCTTCAAGGGCACTTGGTTGAACTGAGTGCTAAGAGTCCATTTGCTTACCAACACAAAGGTATAGAAACTTCAGTATTTGTGCTAATAATAAATCTAAAAATCTTACCAAAAATTCTTCAAATATAATGATATTTTTTGGGGGGCAGAGTCAAGATGGTTTCTGGAAAATAGGGATTTGCTTAAGCTCTCCCCCAAATCCCTCCAAACACCTGTAAAAATGGCTCTGAACAAATTCTAGAACTACTGAACCCAAAAAATAACAGAGGGAAGCAGTTCTCCAGCCCAGGATGGCCTGGATGGTGGCTGGGAAGGATCTGTTGCACCATACTGGGAGCAGAGTGCAGCCTAGCATGGGCCAAGCCAGGACAGATCAGGGCAGAGGAGATCATGTGAGCAGGACTTAGGCCCAGGAATAGCTGAGCTGTAGTACTTACCAGTCTTCTCAACCAACAAATTCCAAAGACCACAGAGCAGGTCAGTGGGAAAACTCCTGGATAAGGGTGAGAGAAGTGGGTGGTCCAACCCTAGCCCCGGGGGTGGTGGAGGGGCCATGGCATCAGCAGCAGCAGTCTCCTACAGCTGCTTCCAGAGATCTAGCTGCAGCTGCTTCCAGAGTCCCTGGCCCACCTGGTGGGAGGGATCAAGCAGTGGATCAGAGCAGGAGTGCAGGGAGCACTTTGCTTGTGCAGAGGCAAGGTTCTCTTGCTTTGCTCTGCTTAGATCTGGGTCATGGTGCTGGTTGGCAGTGCTTGTAGGAGTAGGAGCACTGATGTGGCAGAGCTTGTGGTGGCTTAGAAGTAACTCTGAAAACATCACTGCAAGGTTCCAGAAGATTGGGACAAAGCATTCTCCACTCTGAAGGCAGTCATAACCTGACCAAAAGCTCAAGGGTGAAGTAGATGGCTGGAAACTTGTGCAGCAGGCAGTGTAAAAGGACTCATACTCAGACTCAGACAATAGAATCTTTTTTTGGTGACAAAGAAGACCAAAACATACAGCCAGAAAAAGTCAACAAAGTCAAAAAAGCCGACATCAAAAGCCTTCAAGAGATTCCTTTAGGGGGAGGAGCCAAGATGGCCACATGAAGGCAGCGTCTTACCGGAGCTCTCTCACAAGGCCTGTCAGATTCCTGTAAAAAAGTGAATTTGAGCAGATTTGAGAGAGTCAGAAACTGCGAGCAGTCTGCGTGGGGCAAATTTCCGAGCCGGGAGAGTCTGAAAGGCCGGAGGCACGAACATGTAGGCTTGGAGTGTGCTCGATGTGGAGCTGCTCCAGACCGAGGTGGAAGCGGCTGGCCGGGAAATCCATGTGGGAGATGGGCAGGGAGAAAGCTGAGCCCCCGAAACTGGCAGAGATCCCCAGGACTCCCAACACAGGACTGCAGTATGTGGAAGCGACGAGAGGCAGCGCAACGCCACCCATGACACACCGTCTCCAGAACTTTGCAGCCCAAACGTATTAAACACGGCTTCTTGAACTTCCGGGAGTTCTTAATGTCCAGGTAAACATCTCTAATCCCTCCCCTCCCCACCCAGAGAATCCCTCAGGGGAAAAAAAAAAGAATGCTGGAACTGAGCAGAAAGTAGTGGGGCTGCAGTGGTTAAATAGCAGAAGTTCATTAGTCCCAGAGGGGCAGAGTCGGCAGGGTTCAACACCAGGAGCCCAGACGTAACCTTGCTCCCCCAGGGGAAGTGCCAGACATCAGCTCAAACAACAAACAGTTGAGACCATTGCTGAAAAGCAAGTGCTGGGGAGCACCCACAGGGAGGGAGATGCCAGCGAGCCAGACCCCTCCCCCACACCTCAGGAAACTGAAGGTTATAATTCTAGACTCACAACCCCCAGAAGAAGAAAGATGGGACAGAAAGCCCTGAGGCCCACAGATAGAAATTCATTGTAAAGCCAGCAAAAGGCAAACCAACATGAAGAAGAACACAAAAAAACCGAGGACAATAGATTCTTTTTATGATCAAAATATCAACATAGAAGAGGATAGCAATGACATGGTAGATACATCAGATACCTCAAAAGCTAATATGAACTGGTCTCCAGCCCAAAAAGCACTGCTGGAAGAGCTAAAGGAGGATTTTAAAAATCAAATTAGGGAGCTAAAAGAAAATATGGAAAAAATGGAAAAAAAAATTCACTGATGAAATCAAGTCCCTAAAGAATAAGATTGGCGAAAAGGATACAGAGATTCAGAATCTAGAGACAGAAAAGGACACCTTGAGAGGCAAAATCAACCAATTGGAAAAGGAGACTCAAAAGCAAAATGTAAACACTAACTCATTCAAAATTAGCCTTGAGCAAGTGGAAGCTAATGAATCTATGAGGCACCAAGAAGTAATACAACAAAACGTAAAGAATGAAAAAATAGAAAAAATGTGAAATATCTGATTAGCAAAACAACTGACCTGGAAAATAGATCCAGGAGAGACAATCTGAGAGTTATTGGTCTACCAGAAATCCACAATGAAAAAAAGAGCCTTGACAGTATCTTCGAAGAAATTATCAAAGACAACTGCCCAGAGGTCCTAGAACCAGAGGGCAAAATAGTCATTGAAAGAATTCACCGATCACCCCCTCAAAGAGATCCCAAACTGAAAACACCAAGAAATATTATAGCCAAATTTCAGAGCTATAAACTCAAGGAGAAAATACGGCAAGCAGCCAAAAAGAAGCAATTCAAATATCCTGGAACTACAGTCAGGATCACGCAGGATCTCTCAGCTTCCACATTAAAAGACAGGAGAAATTGGAATATGATATTCCAAAGGGCAAAGGAGCTGGGACTACAACCAAGGATCAACTACCCAGCAAAACTAAGCATAATTTTCCAGGCAAGGCAATGGACATTCAATGAAATAAGGGAATTCCAGACCTTCCTGATGAAAAGGCCAGAACTCAATGGAAAATTTGGTCTCCAAATACGAAACTCAAGAGAGACATAAAAAGGTAAACGGGGGAAAAACCCCACAAACCTTATTAACTAATAAGGGCAGGTTGTTTACATCTTTATGTGGGATTATATCATCTTATGTATGTTTTTTTTGTATATATATATATATACAAGTCATTCTTGTGAATGGTACAGCTATTATGATAAATGAAAGGGATATACATAGGTTGTGAATGCCTGTATAAATTAACTGATGTAAAGATATAAAATATAAATAAGAGATATAAAGGGAAGGCTATGAGGGAAGTGGTAAGGAGGTAGTAGAAAAGGGTAAATTACACCAAATGAAGTGGCACAAAAACATATTATAGTAGAGGGAAAGAAGGGAGGGAGAAGAGCAGTATTTGAGCTTTACTGTCATCTGATCTAGTTCAAGAAGGGAATAACATACTCTGATAAGTTTAAAAATCTAACTTGTCCTACGGGAAGTGGGAGGGTAAGGGGGGAAAAAGGGAGGGGGGTGGTCCAAAGGGAGAGGAGAAGTAGCAAGTGGGTAACGGTAAGATAAGGGAGGGGAATAAAGAGGGAGGGTTAACTGAGGAAAGTGGTGGTCAAAAGCAAAACTTTGTTGAGGAGGAGAAGGGGAAAGGGAGAAATAAAAGCATAAACAGGGGGAATTAGGATGGAGAAAAAGACACAGATAGAAATCATAACCCTGAACGTGCAGGGGATGAACATTCTCACAAAACAGAAGCAGATAGAATCCATCTCAGGCCATGGAAGAGGTTAAAAACAATTTTGAAAAGGAAGTTAGTACAAGAAAAACTGGTAAGAGAAATGAGAGTGATGTGAGAAAACTATGAAAAACAAGTCAATAGCTTGCTAAAGGAGACCCAAAAATACCAAAGAAAATAACACTTTAAAATAGAATAACTCGAATGGCAAAAGAGCTCCAAAAAGCCAATGAGGAGAAGAATGCTTTAAAAAGCAAAATTAGCCAAATGGAAAAGGAGGTCTAAAATAATAATACCTTAAAATTTGGAATAGAGCAAATGGAAGCTAGTGACTTTATGAGAAATCAAGAAATTATAAAACAGAACAAAAAGAATGAAAAAATGGAAGACAATGCAAAATATCTCATTGGAAAAACCACTGACCTGGAAAATAGATCCAGGAGAGACAATTTAAAAACTATTGGACTACCTGAAAGCCATGATCAAAAAGGAGCCTAGACATCATCTTTCAAGAAATCATGAAGGAAAAATGCCCTGATATTCTAGAACCAGAGGGTAAAATAGAAATTGAAAGAATCCACCAATCACCTCTTGAAAAAGATCCCCAAAAGAAAACTCCTAGGAATATTGTAGCCAAATTCCAGACTTTCCAGGTCAAGGAGAAAGTATTGCAAGCAGAGAGAAAGAAACAATTTGAGTATTGTGGAAACACAATCAGAATAACACAAGGTCTAGCAGCTTCTTTATTAAGGGATCTAAGGGCTTGGAATATGATATTCTGAAGGTCAAAGGAGCAGGGATTAAAACCAAGAATCACGTACCCAGTGAAACTCAGCATAATCCTCCAGGGGAAAATATGGATTTTCAATAAAATAGAGGATTTTCAAGCTTTCTCAATGAAAAGACTAGAACTAAAAAGAAAATTTGACTTTAAAATATAAGAATCAAGAGAACCATGAAAAGGTAAACAGGAAAGAGAAATCATAATGGACTTACTCAACTTGAACTATTTTGTTTACATTCCTACATGGAAAGATGATGCTTGTAACTCAAGAAACCTTTCACAGTATTAGGGTAGTTGAAGGGAATATACATACATATATATAGACAGAGGACACAGGGTGAGTTGAATATGAAGGGATGATATCTAAAAAAAATAAAATAAAGGGTTGAGAAAGGAATATGTTTGGAGAAGGAGAAAGGGAGAGATAGAATTGGGTAAATTATCTCATGTAAAAGTGGCAAGAAAAAGCAGTTCTATTGGAAGGGAATTGTGGGCAGGTGACAGGGAATGAGTGAATCTTGCTCTCATCAGATTTGACCTGAGGAGGGAATAACACACACACGCAATTGTGTATCTTACCCTACAGGAAAGTAGGGGAGAAGAGGATAAGAGAGGGGTGATGATAGTAGGGAGGGCAGATCAGGAGAGGAGGTAATCAAAAGCAAACACTTTTGAAAATGGACAGGGTCAAGGGAGAACATTGAATAAAGGGGGGATAGGAATAGGATGGAGGGAAATACAGTTAATCTTTCACAACAAGACTGTCATGGAAGTGTTTTGCATAATGATACAAATGTGGCCTATGTTGAATTGCTTGCCTAGTCAAGGTGGGAGGGTGGGGAGGGAAGAAGGGAGAGAATTTAGAACTCAAAGTTCTAAAAACAAATGCTCAAAAAAAGTTGTTTTTACATACAACTGGGAAATAAGATATACAAGCAATGTGGTATAGAAATCTATCTTGCCCTTCAAGAAAGTAAAGTGGCAATGGGGAGACAGAAGGGAGGGCAGACTGGGGAAAGGACAATGAGAATGTATGCCATCTTGTGGGGGGAGGGAAGAATTGGGGAGAAAATTTGTAACTCAAAATCTTGAGGAAATCAATGTTGAAAACTAAAAATATTAAATAATAAAAGAGATGTGAAAAAATAATATTTTTCTAAATCCCACTTCATCCACATGCTACATTTCCCAAATTGTTCCAACTTCTCCACATAAGGCACTGTTTCGAATACATTTATCACCCTGGCTGCCCTTTTCTGGATCCTCTTGAACTTATTAATGTCCTTCCTGGAATAAGAGGTTGAGAACTAATTGAACTTGTGTAATTTTGTCATACCTCCTGAGACTTGGAAAGTCAATATTTCTTAATATAGGCCAAGTTTGCACTAGCTTTTCTGATTGCCATGCCATGTTCTTAATTGAAACTGAACTTGTAGTCCACTAAAACTATGGATCTCTCTCGGGTGATCTAGTGATTCCTCCTCTATCTTACATCAATGAAGTAGATTTTTCTTAAACCTAGATCAAAGGCTTGACATTGATCCTCACTAAATTCCATTTGATTCAGCTAAAAATTCTAGACCTTTGAGAATTTTTTAATCTATACTTTGCCACCTAGTAGTATATTTAGCTAGCTACTCCTCCCTACTTTGTATTTTCTGCAAATGTGAAAAGTATGCTATCTGTATCTTTATCCAAACCATTGATTAAAAATATGTTAGAATAGGGCCATGCAGAAATTGGAGAAGGGGGCGCACTAATGCAATCCTCATCCTTAGATGATAGCCATCCATTAACTCTATGAGTCATGTCACTGTTTGGGTAGTTTTGTTCCCCTAGATAGATCACCTCTCAGAAATCACTAATCACTGTGCAATCAATTTTTTTTTCAATTTTTTTTGTTGATACTGCATCCATCGAAAGATTTATTACATCTAAAGCCTGCATTGTCTTCACTTGCAAGTAAATCAACAAACATTTGTTAAACATTTCCTCTGTGCCAGATTCTGTACAAAGAACTGGGGCTTACAAATAGAAACAAAAAGAAAGATAGTCCCTGTCCTCAAGGAGATTATATTTGAATGAATATATTACAAAAAAAAATTAGGTCTTCTACCTTATGTATGGTATGGTGTTTATCTTTATGGAGGTTAGTACTTAAGGTTTGAGTCTGAGTTTCAGATTACCTCTCCAAAAAAATAGATAACTACCTAAGGTATTCACTTACCACTGCTTTGTCGTGTCCATCAGCACAATAGATATTTCATAAATGGCTTTTAAATTTTTGAATTGAAAGAAAGATATCTTTTCATATTTTTAAATTTTATTTTCACAGTTACATGCAAAAAAACCAATTTTAACATTTTAAGTTCCGAATTCTCTCCCTTCTTTTGTAGCCTTTACCCTCAATGAGAAGGCAAGCAATTTGATATAAATTATATACATGGGAGGTTATGTAAAATATATTTCCTTATTAGCCATGTTGAAAGAGAAAACAAAAAAAAATCGAAAAACAATAAAGAATTTTTTAAATATGTTTGATCTGCATTCACACTCCATCATTTCTTTCTCTAGAGGTAGATAGCACTTTTCTTAAGTCCCTTGAGGTTGTCTTGAATCATTCTATTGATCAAAATAGAAAAGTCATTCACAGTTGATCATTATATAATATTCCTCTTAGTGTATACAATGTTCTCCTGGTTTTGTCCACTTCACTCAGCATCAGTTCATATAACTCATCCCAGCCTTTCAAAAACCATTATTTCTTATAGCATATGCATTCCATCACAATCACATACCACAACTTTTTCAGCCATTTCCCAGTTGATGGGTATCCTCCCACCCCATCCTCTACCACCAATTTCCAATTCCTTGCTACAGAAAAATAGTATATGCAAGTCCTTTTTTTTCTTTTTACTTGATCTCTTTGGTATACATAACTACCAGTGGTATTGCTGAATCAAAGGATATGCACAGTTTTATAGTCTTTTGGGCATGGTTCCAAATTGTTCTCCAAAATTGTTGGATCAGTTCACAACTCCACCATCCAACAGCATCTTATTTTTTCCATTTCCTTTTGGGAATTTGTCATTTCCCTTTTCTGTCATATTAGCTAAGCTGTTAGGTATAAGGTAGTAACTCAGAGTTATTTTAATGTGCATTTCTCTAATCAATAGTGATTCAAAGCATTTTTATATGATTAGAGATGACTTTGATTTCTTCTTTTGAAAACTGCCTCTTCATATGCTTTAACCATTTATAAGTTGGAGTATGATTGGCATTTTTTTTATAAATTTCACTCAGTTCTCTATATATCTGAGAAATGAGGCCCTCATCAGAGAAACTTGCTGTAATTTTCCCCTCAGTTCCTGGTTTCCCTCTAAACTTGGCTTCATAGGTTTCATTGGTGCAAAACTTTTCTTTTAATTTTGTGTGATCAAAATTATCCATTTTAGTTTCTGTGAGCCTCTCTATATCTTCTTTGTTTATATATTCTTCCCTTATCCTTAGATTGGAAAGAAAATGTTTTATGCTCCTCTAATTTCCTGATGAAATCACCCTTTATATCTAAATCATGTGGTACACTATGTGAGATGGTGTTCTATGCCTAGTTTCTGATAAATTGATTTTCCGGTTTTCCCAATAACTTTTATCTAATACCAAGTTATTGTCCCAAAAGTTTGGATCTGCATATTTATCAAACACTAGATTACTATGATCTTTTCCTACTATGTATTATGCACCTTATCTATTCTACTGATCCACTGATCTATTTCTTAGTCAGTATCAGATTATTTCTATGATTACCACTTTGTAATACAGTTTGAAATCCAATACTGTTAAGCTACTTTTCTTAAGTTTTTTTAATGATTCCTTTGATATTCTTAGCCTTTTGTTCTACCAGATGAATTTTGTTATTGTTTTTCCTAGCTCTATAAAGTAATTTGTTGATAATTTGATTGATATGACACTTAAAATGTGTTAATTTTGATACAATTATAATTTTTATTATATTGGATCAGCTTATCCATGAGCAATTAATATTTCAATTGTTTAGATATGATTTTAATTGCTTGAAAAATATTTGTTTGCACTCATACAATTCCTGGGTTTGTTTTGGCAGGTGGACTACCAAGTAATATGTACTGTCTACAGTTATTTTATATGAAATTTCTCCTTTGATTTACTGCTTCTGGACTTTGTTGGTAATACGTAGAAATGTCGGTGATTTATGTGAATTTATTTTATATCCTGAAACTTGGCTGAAGTTGTTCATAATATCAACTAGTTTTTTAGTGGATTCTCTAAGTATACTGTCATATCATCAGCAAAGAGTGATAGTTTTGTTTCCCCATTGTTTATTCTAATTCTTTCAATTTCTTTAAAAGATAGCTTTTTAGAAAAAGATAGCCTCAATCACCACAATGTGAATAATTCCCCTGACTGTCATTTCACCCTTCTAAAGCAGAGCTCCTTTATAATAAAGTGAAAATTCTGTGCCAGAAACAGGTCCAGGGGAGGATGGAATAATTCTACCTAGTATAACCATCTGTCTGGGAAGTTTATTCTTCTGTCTTTCATGAAGCTCACTTTCCCTTTGTCTGGTTCTTCCTAAGCTTCTTGTAGTTTATCTTCCCTTGCAGAATTTCCCATCATCACAGCCCTACTGTAGCCTGAAAATAGACCAATTAGAAACTGTATCTGGGTCTCCAGAAAGTGCCCATCATGAACTTGATTGGAATAAACATATTTTTGATTCAAAGTTATTTGGATTCTATTCAAATGCAGAGTTGTCACCTTTTATAGAATGTGCTTTTCAATAGGTTATTTTTGCTCCTTTGGCAAGTGAATATAATGCTTTTCAAAGGTGCCAACTTAATACACACAAAGCTTTACATTCCTTACTTATGACATAGAATTGTAGAGAATAAGTGACACACACAATAATTCTATGCAAACCATCCAAGCTAAGTCTACATGATGGCCCCACACTTAGAAAATGATGGATGAAGGTTGTTTTTTTGTCTTGTGTATAATCATGGTCTGTAGTGGCTAAATTTCATGTTTCAGGGTCATAAGTATATATGGAAATATATATATATATATATATATATATATATATATATATATATATATATATATATATATATATATATATATATATCTCCAGTGACATAGTAAATAGAGTGCTGACTTTGGAGAGTCAAGAATTCTTAAGTTCATATATTGCCTATAACACTAGCTTCATGATGCTGGGCAAGTCACATAACCCATATGTGCTTCAGGCAACTCCCTAGGACTTGTTAAATCATGGGTGGGTTGAGATCTATACTGGTTGAAGAAATTCCTACATTTAGTTTTCCACAGTGAAAATAAAATATTTATAGGATTAAAGGCCATTTAGATTAACTCCCTCATTTTACAGATGAGGAAACTGAGACCCAGGTAGTTGCAGTGGCTTTTCTAAGGTCTCACAGGGAATAAACATCAGGCAGGGTTTGATATGTAAATCCCTTTTCAGCACTGTAAATAATACATCAGACCTCATGTTTTGACACATTTAAATGAACAGGGTTGGCTTCAAAATATAAGTGGGTGAATTTATCATATCTGTTTCCCTTTCATGTCTGAATATTCCTCTACTTCTTTGACACCCAGACTCAAAGCCAATTGCCATCCTATTGTCTACTCTCTTATCTGAAACCTCTGGATTCCTTCCTTCTATTCAAAATTCCTTTTCTTGTTTCTCATTTCCCCAGGGTCTTACTTCAGTGGTTGTTGAACTAATCTGATGTTAGTTGTTAAGGGTTTAAGAGGTGCAAGGAATGGACCTATGATTTCAGTGATAAAACTACCAGTTAAGGAAACTCCTTCTATCAGAATCAAATAATTTGAGTTAAATAGGATCTCATCAGCCAGGTCAATCAGTCCCCTCCCAGAAAAGGAATATCCACTCTGCTGAGGGTAATATGGTGGTTGTATGTAGGCCAATAGCTTTTCTCCATCTTAATCCTAAAGAGTTGGTAAAATAGAGATGTCAAACTCTGAGTACTGGACTACATGCTTTTCTAGTACTCACAAAGCAGAGTAAAATGTAATTGGAAAATGTTTAACAAAATAAAGAAAAATACAATAGAATAAAAGAAGAATTTAAACTATGGTTTTCTAAGTAAATATACAACTGTAGGGATCAATTTCTACTTGAGTTAGACATCACTAGCCTAGAACACCAAGTGATTAACACTAGAAGAATTCTAGAATGTAAGAATACCTTGAAGGACCAAACACCATTCATTGACAGAGTACATTATTATATTATACATATATCATATATAATAGGTTAACAATACTTGCGTCTATAATTTCATAAGCTAATTATGAGGAAAATATTTTGTAAACTCTAAAGTGATATGCAAATTCGCACAATAATAATTATCATTACTTAGATTTTCTTTGGAAGCTATTTAAGCCTAAGATAAGGTGTATTTGAAAGAAGGTTATAATTTATTTCTGTTTTTAGTATTCAATTAAATTCAACCAGCATTTATTAAATACTTACTATATGCCAGATATTTTTACTAAGGATACAAAGACAAAAAGAAATAGTCCCTGGCTTCAAGTACATACATTTCCTGTGGCAAATAGACATATACATAGATAAATATAAATATGCATATGTATATGTATTTATGTGTAAATATGTTTGCAAAGTAAACATCCTAATTTTGGAGTCAGTATGGCAGCAATAAAGAACTGCTGGAGATTTTAGAGGGATAATATGATTAGATTTATTTTATTTTTTAATGCATTATTTATTTTTTTTTAAATTTTGAGTTCTGAATTCTCTCCTTCCCTACAACTCCTCCCCCACCCGTTCTGGAGGCAAGAAATGTGATATCAGTTATTGATGTAAAACCATTCAAAACATAGTTTTGTTTAACCATGTTGCAAAAAAAGTGAAAAAATATGCTTTAATCTACACTCAGATTCTATCACTTCCTTCTCTGGTGATGGATAGCATTTTTCAACATTGGAATTATCTTAGGATATTGTATTGCTGAGAATAGCTATGTTATTCACAGGTGATCATTATTCAATATCACTGTTACTATGTAGAATGTTCTCCTGGTTCTGCTCATTTCACTTTGCTTCAATTCATGTAAGTCTTTCCAATGGTTTTCTTAATGCATCCTACTCTTCATTTCTTTTTTACTCTTTTTGAAAAATTTAAGATTTTATTTTCCCCAATTCTATTTAAAAAATAATTTTAACATTCTTTTTTCCCTAATTTTTGGTTCTAAATTCTCTCTTCCTCTCCACTCCGCATGAGAAGGCAAGCAATTTGACATAGATTATACATGTGTAGTCATGTAAAACATGTTTTCCATGTACATCACCCTGTGAAGGAAAACAGACCAAAAAAACCAAGAAAAGTAAAGAAAGTAAAGAAAAATTAACTTCATTTTACATTCATGCTACACCAGATCTTTCTCTGGAGATGGATAGCACCTTTTATCATAAGTCATTCAGAATTATCTTGGATCATTGTATCGCTGAGAATCTAATCATCATTTCTTATAGCTCAGCAGTATTCCATCACATTCACACACCACAACTTGTTCAGTCATTCCCCAATTGATGGGCCCTCCTCTGTTTCTACAACTCTGCAACTACAAAAAGAGTTGCTATGAATATTTTTTTATATATGGGTCCTTTTTTCTTTTTTAATCTCTTTGGGATATAGACCTAGTAATCTTATTGCTGAGTCAAAAAGTCTGCCTGTGTTTTTAGCCCTCTGGACACAAATATAAACCATTTAACCATATTAAGTCCCTTCAGACTTTTCTTTCATATTTATATTTTTATAACTTGAGTCTTCTCTTCAGTTTTTCATTTGAATTTCAAATTTTCTATTCACCTCTCATCTTTTCATCAGGAATGCTTGAAATTCCTCTATTTTATTAAACATCCATTTTTCTTCTTGAAAGATTTTACTCAGTTTTGTTAGGTTATTCTTGGTAGTAATCCTTTCTCCTTTGCCTTCTAGAATATCATATAGACCAACAATTTTAATATTTAACTATTTTATCATTTCACTATGGTATTATTTTACTATCTTATTATTTTATATTTTGCCTACCTTGAAGTCCTATGGCAATGGATAGTGATGAAGCAGCAGGTGCAGATACACTAGGAGCTATACACAACTCAACATACTGGTGGCCCAGAGAATCCAGTCTTCTCTCTGGATTCAAGCATCAGTATGATTTGGCAGCCCTCTGGGTATCTGAGCAGCTTTTTTAAAAGACTGCTCACCTCCCGGCCTAAGGAAGGGGCTAGAAAAGTTGTTCCAAAAATTGGCCTGCTTACAACAGCAGGCGAGGATTCAATCCTGTGGTCAAAACACTAAAAAATGTACACAAATTTTCTCAAAGATTATTCCATTCACATTGATACAAGGAATGTTTGCACACTCGTCAATGACACTAAATTCAGTACACTTGAAAGACAAACTTCTCTTACTGAGAAAAAACTCAACAGGTACCATATCCAAATAGCAGCCCTGAGTAAAACAAGGCTGTCAAATCAAGGCTAATTACTGAAGCCAGAACTGAATATACAGGTTTCTGTTATGATAAGGAGTTCCATGAAGCTGGCATAGGTTTAACAACTGGATCTAATGTGTCCAGCAAGCTTGTATGCCTCCCCAAAAAACAGAATGATAGGTTCATGACAGTGTGACTACCACTTGCAGGAAAGTGCCATGCGATCATTGTCGGTGAGTATGCTCTCACCATTATGAATTCCGAAGAGGTAAATATATATATATGTATATATATATATATATATATATATATATATATAGATAGATAGATAGATAGATATAGATATAGATATGTATATATATGTGTGTGTGTATATATATGTGTGTGTATGTATGTATATATATGTATATGTATATATATATGTATGAAGACCTGAAGATCCTCATCATCAATGTGCCAAAAAAGGACAAGTTTGTAATTGTTTGTAATTTGGGGAACTTTAATGCCAGAGAAAAAATAGACTATCAGACATGGTGTGGCGTCCTGGAGGGGGACAGAGCCAGAAACAATAACAGCAATAGTCATTTGCTTCTGAAGACTTGTGCATTTTCTCATCATCAACACTGTCTTCTGTTTATCAAATGCCACAAAACATCATGGAGACACCCTCACAGCAAACACTGACATTTAGTAGACTATGTTATTGTATGAAAAGAGGCAGGATTTGAGAGTGACAAAAGTGTTGTGTGGTACAGAGTGCTGTACTGATTGTAAATCTGTCCTCTCCAAGCTAAACATTGGCATCAACCAAATTGGCAACCCCAAGGCAAGACAAATGTCAGGAGACTAAATGGCAACCTATCAGACCACTTCTCTTTGTGTGAATAGTTTATTGATGACCTGGAGAAAAAGCTGAGTCAGCATACAGTTAGCAACAGTGGAGTAGAAAAGGAGTGGACAGCTGTCAGAGACTTGACATACCACATTACATTTGCTTATCTAGGTAAGAACATTTGCAAGCATTGGGATTGATTTGGTGAAAATGATGGGAACAGGGGTGAGTTGAACACTGGCTCTGGAGTCAGGACTTGAATTCAAATCTGGCCTCAGACACTTGATACACTTACTAGGTGTGTGACCTTGGGCAAGTCACTTATCCCCAATTGCCCTACCTCCCCCCTTAAAAAACACAAACAAACCAAAAAATGAAAATGATGGGCATATTCAGAAGCTGCTAAATGAAAAATGAGAACACCACAAGATTCACCAGTGGGACAGTTTGTCTGTTTCTAAAAAGGCAGTGCTTAATTCCATTAAAAGTAAATGCAAGCAAAAGCTCTCTAGAACTATAGGATTTGGGGCTCAGTAAGAAGGCAGATGAGATTCAGTTTCATGTAGAGAACAATAATCCAAAATTCTTCTATGACACTCTGAAAACTACTTGTGGACCTCTGCTCCATCTCAGCTACTCAGTGCTGATGGAACCACACTGATTAGTGATAAGGGAATGGTCCTGGAGAGATGGCATGAACACTTCTATAGTGTTCTCTACAGACAATCATCAATCAATGCTGAAGTCATTGACTGTATACCTCAGGCAGAAGTCAATCTCTCTCTAGCCAAACTTCCAACTGAAGAAGAGGTTTAAATTTCATTAGGTTCCTCCTGTGTGACAAAGCACCTTACTCTTATTCCATCCCAGCAGAGATCTACAAGGCAGGGAGTCCACTGCTCATACAAAAGCTGACTTAAATCTTCTAGGTAATATGGCAAGAGGAAGTTATTCCCCAGGAGCTAATGGTTGCCTCTAATGACATCTATATAAAGGAAAAAGAAACAGATTGTTGCATGACTGTCTCAATTGGGAGAGGGTCCTTTCTCTTCTCATGCTCACAAGATTCTTGCCAGAGTCCTCCTTAATTGGCTGATCCTTCACTTGGAAAAGTGTTATCAGGAAGGACCAAGAAACAGTCAGTATGGTATTTGCTGCCCAACAACTACAGGAGAAATTCCAGGAGTAGAACAGAAGTCTGTACACAATGTTCATCAGCCTGACTAAGGACTTTCATACTGTCAGTCATGAAGATTTGTGGAAGATCAGGGCAAAATTTAGTCACCTAGAGCTCAACAGTGTTGTACCCCAATTCCATGTTGGCATGGTTGCATGGGTTCTTTATAAAGGATAATTCTCTCTTGCTTTTTCCACCAGTGGAGTGAAGCAGGGCTATGTGTTTGCTTCCATGCTTTTTTGCCTGATGTTTTCTGCAGTGTTGTTAGACAAATTCAATGGAGACCAAAATGGCATCAAGGTGAGCTACCTCACTGATGGTAATCTATAAGGCTACAAGCCAAGAATAAAGTGGAAGGACAATTGCCACATGACTTTTTGTTTGCAGAAGGTTGTACAGTCAATGCAGCCTCTGAGGCAGAGTTGCAAAAGAATATAGTTTGATTCTCTGCTGTTCGTGCTAATTTTGGCCTGATGATTAAAACCAAGAAAACGGAGGTTCTTCATCAGTCAGCACCATAGCATCCATATATGGAACCATTAATTATAGCAAATGAAGAAATTTTGAATGCTGTAGAGAAGTTCACCTTGGCAGCATACTTTCTAGGGCTGTCCAAATAGATGATGAGGTTGATGCACAGATTGCCAGAGCTAACTCAGCATTTGGGAGAGAAGCATCAGGGTGTATACCAATATGAAACTCTACAGAGCCACTGCTCTGACTTCATCATTTTACGCCAGTGAAACCTGAGCAATCTATCAGCCCCATGCCAAAAAATTGAACCATTTCCATTTTGAATTGTTTTAGAAAGATTCTTAAGATTACCTGGCAAGATAAGGTATTGGCCAATAAGGTCCTCTCTCTAGCTCAAATGCCAAGCATTCAAACTCTACTTCAGAGGGTGCGACAATTGGCTGGCCACATAGCCCAAATGTTAAATGTATATTTAGATGAAAAGACTGTTTTTCACATGGAGGTAAGAAGAAGCAGCACAAGGACACTCTCAAGGTCTCCCTGAAAAGCTGTAGTATTGAATGTGAGACAATAGATATTGGTACAGGACCACGCAGCATGCCTTGCATGCATCGAAGAAGGCACTGTGTTCTACGAGAAAGCAAAATTGCAGTAGCACAAAGGAAACCTGAGATGCACAAATCTAAATGCTTCTCCATCCCAAATATTCAAATGGACTCTTTGTTCCCTACCTGTGGTAGAGCCTCTTGAACTCATATTGGACTGATTAGCCACAGCTGAACACCCTCTACCTTGACCCCAACCTCGTGATGTCATTGGTTTTCTTTAAATACGAAGAAGAAACAACAACAAACCATGCTGTCACATTACAGTTAAGTGGTTTACTTAGAAAATCCTAGAATCAGCAAAGAAACTAATTGAGCTAATTAATAGTTTTTATAAATTACAAAGATGCAAAATAAACAGAAAAATAATAAACATTTTATTTAGCAATAACAAAAACACAGTATCGATCAATAAACATTTATTAAGCACCTGCTCTCTATGCCAGTAATCACTGAGGAAACACTGACAGGCAGAAGACAGTCCCTGCTCTCAAGGAGGTTATAGGATCTAATGGTAGAGATAACATGCAGACAAATATATACAGAGCAAACTGTATACAGGATGAATAGGATATAATTAATTGAGAGAAAGCACTAAAATTAAGAGTATCTAGGGAACATTTCAGTGGGGATTTACAGGAAGGTAGAGAGGTCAATTGTCAGAGTGGAAAAGGGAGAACATTCCAGGCATGGGAGACAGCCAGGGAGAGTACCAAGATCTGAAAGATGGACTGTTTTATTTATGGAACAGTTAAGAAGCCAGTGTCATTGGATCAAAGAGTAAGTGTTGAGGAGTAAGGGATAAGAAGACTGGAAAGAAAGAAGGGGATTAAGTTATGATTGATAAACAGTGCATTTTGTACTTACTTCTGGAGAATACAGGAGGCCACTGGAATTTGTTGAGTGCATATGGAAGTAGAGGGTTGATATGATTAGACTTGCATTTTCAGAAAATCACTTTAGTGACTGAATTAAAAATGGATTGTAGTAGTGAGAAATTTGAAGCAGGCAGACCCACCAGCAGGCTATTGTAGGCTTCCTGTATAAGCTAGGATTTTAATTCAGACCTAAAAGAATCCAAAAATGTCAGGAGAGAGAGCTAGTCTTATATCCAGGAAGACATGAACTGAAATTCTGCCTCTGAAATACAATGGACGTTTGACACTTGGCAAGACACTTTAACGAACAACTCTCTAAGAACATAAATTGCAGAGAAGGGGTCCACCCACAGAGGTAAAACATTTCTTCACTTGGTAATATCCAAAGCAACTAAATCACAGTTGCAATCCCTGTGTCCTAATAACAATAACAACTACAGTAAAATAAAATAAATCTCTTTCAAAATAACTATAAAATTCATAAAAATATTTGAGCACTAATTAATCAAGACACAAACACATGAGTATAATTAAAAAACCCCTTTTGTAGCAATCAAATGACATTGGACTAGTTGGAAGGATGTTTGTTGTTCAAGGTTGGACCATGCTTGTTTAATAAAAATTACAATATTATAAAAATTAATTTGCAGATTTAGTTGTATGGCAATATGAGTATCAAGGAATTAATTAATAATAGGTAATAAAATCTTTCTGAAGGAACAAAAAGTCTAGAATATCAGTGAAAAGAAAGAAAAAAGTAAGAATTGAAGGGGAATGGAGACAGACCTAAAACTATATTAAAATTCAGTAATCTTCAAAAAGGAGGCATGTTGCCATAGTTAATAGAGAACCAGCCTAGGGATAATGCCTGGGTTAAAATCACTGACACATACTGGCTATGTGATCCTAGATAAATTACTTTGTCTCTCAGTGTGCTCTGACATGTTATGACTATAAATTTCTTAACAGTTGCTTATTTGCATTAATAAAAGGAATTTCCTCACTGGAATTGCTTATACCAATGAAATCACAGACCTTCACCACCGCCTTCACTTAAAAAAATCATCTAAACTCTTTGCTACTGGTCGAAAAATGGAAAAGTAGATCAGTGGAATGCAACAAACAAACAAGATTTGGAAACACTAGAACTCAGTACCGCAATGTTTTAAGAATATTAACCTACTTGTCAAAATAGTTCCTACTCAACAAGACTTTTTGGCAAAACTGAAAAGTGTGCCTTAAATTCCAACATAATGTGACATAAATAGAAGGGGGGAGGGAAGGAATGGAATAAATATTTATATAGTACCTATCCTGTGCCAGGGAGTCACTGTACTAAGTACTTTAAATTATTAATTATTTGATCTTCGCAAAAACACTGGGAGGTAGGTGCTGTTGTTATACCTGTTTTACAGATGAAGAAACTGAGTCAGAGATAAAGTGACTTCCCAGGGTCAGCCAGCTACTAAGTGTCACTGATCTTATTTGCATTCACGTCTTCCTAAATCCAGGCCTAGCAATCTAACCACTGCACTTCTCCAATAATCAAATTGCAGATGATCCAAAAAAGTATCAAGAGATTCATGGTGGGTATATGTTGGCTGTATTATACTGCCCATGTAAAATTACTGGTTTAAATGCCAGGTGTGGTATTATATATATATATATATATATATATACATATATATATATATATATATATATATATACATATATATATATATATATATACATATATACATATATACATACATACATATATTATTAAGGACATATAACACTAGAAAAAGATATATTACAATCGTGTAGTTATGGTGAAGAATTTCAATTGATGGTTCAAATGTTGTGTGGGTATCCATTAATTTGAAAAAATCCAGAGCCCCAGAGCTATATCTTCTATGGATATATACAATGTATAAATAAATACATATACTATAGTATGGCAGGGATTGAAAATGGTCAAAAAAATCCATCTATAAACAAAAGTATATGAGAGACATTACCAAGGATAGATCAACATTTTTCCATTTGGATTATGCATTAGACATCTTCTATAACTGTGGTAAACCCTTTTGGTGAGAGCACACACACAAAAAGGAAAGTATACCATTGCATAGTGGACAAAAAACCAGCTTCAAAGTCAATAGCTCTGGGTTCAAGTATTGCCTCTGACATGTACTTGCTATGTACCTCATTTATCCTGGTAGTGCCCCAGACAACAATCTAAGACTACAAGTTGCAGAGAAAGTACCTGTCTTCATATTCAATGGAGTTTTCCTTATTTGGGAGTTGCCTATGCCAGTGAAAGCATTAGTTAAGTGTCTATTCCAATCCCTTGAAACTTGTCTTCAGAGGTACTGTTGAGCAACAGCAATTCTGTTTTTGCATCTATCAATCAAATAATTTGTTATAGGGAATGTGTTTCTTGGATCATAGTAGTAGAGCCTGTGTGGGTGGGTGATATGTTTCCACAGAGACTGCCAATATTAATACACTTTCCATTGGCTTTGGTTCTAGGACAGCTGAGAATAACTGGAGGTGATAAAAGACACAGTGTGCAGTGACCAAATGTGCCAAGAAAAAGGAGAGAGGGCTAAGTGCAATTGAGATTTATGGAAAACAAACAAACAAAACACAGAAACAAAAACTATAAATGTCCTCTGCAGCGCAAAAGGCTAGAATGAAAATATGGGGGGTTTTCCCTCCTCTCACTTGATTTTGGTAGCTGCCTTGAGAAGGAGGGCATTACTAGTTCCATCTGATGAGAAACTGCATCAGTTCTTCCCTTCTGTGAAGAACAACGTACCTAGGAATTAGGGAACTTGGGAGCCAGTGATTCTACTTTATAGTTCTTTCATGTTGCATTGACCCAGATGTAGAGGCCCAGTGTCCAGCCTTATACTTACACATTGCCAGAACAACTGTATTAATAACAAAGATAACTAGTATTGATATAGCACTTTAAGGTGTGTAAAAAGCTTTAAATATATCATCTCATTTGATTGTTGCCATAACCCTGTGAGGAAAGTGACATTATCTCTATTTAGAGATTAGTAAACTGAGGCAGAGAGACTAAGTGATTCAACCAAGGTCACAGAGCTACTAAATTTCTGAGGTAATATTTGAATTCAGGACTTCCTAAGTCCAAAACCAATAGGCTAACCAATAGGCTACTTAGCTACTTAGGGGATGCGGCTTTGTTTGGTCAACTCCTTCCATAACAATGGTTGTAAGTGATTTTTACCACCACCACACACAACTCAGATTTTGGTGATGGGAGATAAAAGATACATATTAATCAGATTAATCACCTGATTTCTTTCTCTACCAAAGGTGAGAGATGGAAGAGAGAATAAATGGACACTTACTGCAAAAGTGAGGATAGAGTTGGGAACCTCAAATTTACAAACTAGATTTACAAATCAAACTAGAATGTTTGTTTACTTATGATCTGGAGGCTAAGGAGAGTGGTGAACAACATATAGGATCTAAGATGAAATAAGAGATTTTTTTTCAGTGAGATAGTTATATGAAAAAATGAGAATAGATCCTTATAAAGGCTGCGCAATAGCCCCGACCTGGAATCCCCCATGTATCACCTTTCAGTGGCATTTTTGCTCTACTAAATCAAATGTTGATTTGTTTCCTTTTTACATAGTCAATAAACAATGGGATTTTTAATTATTTCCCATTCAATTGTATGATTTTAAAGATGTACAATGCAATAGGATGTCATTGGTGGCTCAAAGAAGCTGTAGCATGAGCAGTGGCCACACTCCAGTAAAACCATCTGAAGAGATGGGCTAAACCAGTTTGAAGATTACCAACAGGCTTCAAATGCATTGGTAAGTTAAGGAGATGTCTACTACAAGCATGTGAAGACCTAGTAGAATGGGTAAATGAGAACATTTTTTTTTCCTCCAACAGCCATGAAAGTGGTTGAAGCAGGTGGAGAGCTTAGAGTTGGTCAGATATCAAAGATGCCAAGATCATCCACTGCATCCTGGCCCATCAGCAGTTGTCTTGACTTTTGTCTTGCCACTGGACTTTGATGACTCTGGAAGAAGGAGTGAGGCTGATGACTTTGAGTTACTTTGCCTAACTTAAATTTAACTCACATACAAGTCAAGACATGACCCCATGATACCATCGGTCCTCTTCAAAAATGAAGGACAAACAATAATTTGTTAAATCCTGCTTGTTCCTTTCTTATATTTTTCATCAAGGATATCCTTGGTAGGTCTGCACATCATTCTCATTAGGGTTTTGTAGATGCTCATACTTCTTGACCTCTCTGAAGCATTTGATTCCTTTGGACATCATTGTCCGGATACTCTCTTCTCTCTGGGTTCTATGACACTATTCTTTTCTTTCTTTTACTTGTGGCTGTTTGGTCACTTCTAAATATCCTTTGTTGGATCATCATGCATGTGACACTCCCTCATCACTTTCTGCTTAGACCATTGCTTAGGCATTGCAATGAACTTATCTCCAGTCTCTACCCTCTACAAACTATCCCCCAAATAAATGCCAAATTGGAATTTCTGAAATAAATCTAGAGGGGGTAGAGCCAAGATGACAAAGTATAGCTGGCAACCCAGCTGAAGTCTCCTAATATTGCCTTCTAAACAACTTTAAAATAAAGCCTCAAATCAAGTTCTGGAAGAGCAGAGCTAAAAAAAAATGATGGAGGTGAGACATTTTTTGCCAGCCTAAGACAACTTATGAGGTTGTCAGGAGAGGTCTGTGACACCAAGGTTGGGACATCCAGGAATGCAGTACATGTGACCTCATCAGTAGTAGCCCTTGGAAGTGGCTGTGAGAATAAAAATAGCAGTGTTAGGAGTTCTTAGCCCAGAGAGAGTAAGGGAGTGGGTCAATTGGTCAGAAAGAAACAACATGGAACCTTTTGTTGGCAGTGGGTGCAGGACTCTAGTGCATTGCCCATACATAGTTCTGGGTCTCAGTTCCAAGATGAAGAGGAGTACTAGTGCTTGGGGCTGCAGGGGAGCAGGTGTATTGGTCACAGTTCTAATACACAGAAGATTGTTTATGGTATCTCGTAAGGAATCAGGGGCTCTGGCCTTCGTTCCAAGGCAGAAAGGAGCACTAACCTTTGTAGATGCAAAAGAACATGGGATTTGCTCACAGTTGATGGGCCAAGAGGAGCACTAGAACTTGAACCTTTAGGGGAAAAAGGTCTCTTCCTGGGTAAAGACCAGAGCACAGGTCAGGAAAGTACTTGACCAACCCTTTCCTTGGATCATAACACCTTGGCATCAGTGAAAATTTTCAGATTCCCAGAAATAGCTCTGAAAATAGCAGCATGAAAAAGCTGGGTCCTTAGGAAAGTGTCCCAAGATGATAGAGCTCAATTTTAACACAAACTTGAAAGTCAAGAAACAGACTGGGAAAATAAGCAAAAAACCTGCAAACAAACAAAAAGAAGCTAATTACAATAACCTAAGATATTAACAAGAAAGACGAAGACACAAACTAAGAAGATAATGATGGCAAAACAGCTATAAGCACAGCCTCAAAAATAAATGTGAATTGGACACAAGCCCAGCAAGAATTCCTGGAGGAGGTCAAAAAGGATTTTAAAAATCTAATAAGAGAAGGGGGAAAAATGGAGAAAGAAATGAGAGTGATCCAAGAAAATTATGGAAAGCAAATCAACAGCTTGGTAAAAGAGGCACAAAAATGCTGAAGAAAATAATACCTTAAAAACCAGAATTGGCCAAATGGTGAAAGAGACACAAATATTCACTGAAAAGAAGAACTCCTTAAAAAGCAAAATTGGCTAAATTTAAAAAGAGGTGCAAAAGCTCACTGAAGAAAATAATTCCTTAAAAATTGGAATTGGCAAGTAGAAACTAATGATTCCATGAGACACCAAAAACCAGTCAAAGTTCAAAAATGAAAAATACAATATCCTAGCTGGAAAAAAATACCAAAAACATAACAACAACAACAAAATTCACTTGGAAAATAAGTTGAGGAGAGATAATTTTAAAAGCTTTGACACCTGAAAGCCATGATCAAAAAAAGTATGTAGACACCAAATTTTAAGAAATTATAAAGGAAATCTGCCCTGATACCCTGGCATTATAGGGTAAAATAGAAATTTAAAGAATCCAACAATCACCTCCTGAAAGATATCCCAAAATGAAAACTCCCAGGAATATTATAGCCATGACTCATGTGTGAATTGGATTTAAATGAGGCAAAGTTTCATTAGCCTTATTCTTTCTTCCAGAGTCATCTAAGTCCAGTGGCAAGACAAAAGTCAAGATGACTGGTGATGGCCAGGAATGTGGTAGATGATGTTACTGTGTTTGATGTCTGACCAGTCTCTAAGTTTTTCACATGGCCTGCTTCCACTGCATTCATGGCCTATTAGAATCAATTACTTTCATCCATCCATTCCACTGGAGGAAGTCTTCACAAACTTGGAGCAGATATCTTCCTAATTCATCGGTGGGTTTAAGGCCTGTCAGTTAGCTTCAACATAGCTAGCCACTCTGCTGGGCTGATTATACTTGGAGATGACTGCTCCATATGCTACAGCTTCTTGGAGACATGGGTGAATTGGGTGACAGGTGGACATGAAGGTTGATGAGCAGCCCTGAAAAGTTTGGCAAGCCCTCACACCAGAGGTGCTAATCCTCCTTGAATGCCCTATAAACCCTACAGCATGGTATATTGGCAAGATCATATAGATTTAGAATCCAAGAAACTTGGATGGCAATGCCACTAAGCACATATGTGGCATTTGACAAATTGACTTAACTCCTTGCCTCAGACAATAACAGAATTTAAGGGTTTTAATAACATGAGTATCTATCTAGTCAAACTCATACATAAAAGCAATCCAACCATAACATACCTGACAAATAATAGTGTAGTATGGTTGATGACTGTCAAAGAAATAGAAGCAACTATCTTTTGTAAGGGGAAAAAGTACATTAACTTAAGGTTAAAAACTTTATTTTGGTTTAAGCTTACATTTTATGACTCTGTGGTTACTAGATAAACTGTTTCTGTCATAAGACAAGAATTGAATGAGGATACATCATTAGTAGTTGTTTACCAAATCTGAGTGATTCATGAATCATTGGCAAACTAAACAACTCAATTCCTCATTTTATTACGAAAAAATATAGCTTACATAATAACCTGAGTCACAAAATGGATGCTTAAAACAAAATGGAGTTCTTCTACTGAGTAAATGTACTTTTTCCCACTATTCCCTTTAAGGTAGCCTCTTCCACATTTGGAACACTTGTGAAGTTTTCAGGACATCAGTCTAAATTTTATCTCTTTTCAAAAAGTGCTCTAAATCACTATTGATGAGAGAAATGCAAATTAAAACAACTCTGAGATACTACCTCCCACCTGCCAGATTGCCTAATATGACAGGAAAGGAAAATGACAAATATTGAAAGGGATATGGGAAAGTCAAAACATTAATGTACTATTGGTGAGGTTGTATACTGATTCAAACGTTCTGGAAAACAATTTGGAAGTATGCCCAAAGGGATATAAAACTTTTGAACAAGTAACAACACTAGTAGGTCTGTATGCCAAAGAGAAAAAAATGAAAAGGACCTATGTGTGGAAAAATATTTATGGCAGCTCTTTTAGTGGTAGCAAAGACTTGGAAAATGAGAGGATGTCCATCGATTGGGGAATAGCTGAACAAGTATGTTGTATATGTTTGTGATGGAATACTATTGTGCTTTAATAAATGATGAGCGGGATGCTCTTAGAAAGAACATGCAAAGACATATATGAATTAATGCAAAGTGAAAGAATCAGAACCAGGAGAACATTCTACACAGTAACAGCAATGTTGTATGACGATTTACTATGGATAATTTAGGTATTCTCAGCAATACAATGATGCGAGACAACTCCATAGGACTTATGATGGAAAATGCTACCCATATTCAGAAAAAGAACTGGTAGAGCCTGAATGCAGATCAAAGATAATTTTCCTTTACTTTCTTTGTTTTTCTTGGCTTTGTAAAAACGTATTTTCTTTCACAGAATGACACATGCAAATGTGTTTTCCATGACCACACATGTCTAACTTATGTCAAATTGCTTGCATTCTCAATGAGGGGTAGGGAAGGGAGGGTGACAATTTGGAACTCAAAATTAAAAAAAAACAAGAATGTTAAAATTTTTGTATATATAATTGGGAAAATATTAAATAAGATAAATTTAGCTCTTTTTAACTTTTATTTCACTCTTGGTTTGGACTTCAAAGGGAAGAGGCACAAGCAATAGGTGGCAATGATACACCTGACACAGTTAAGAAAAGTTAATTTACTGAGACTGAAACACTTCTCACCAATTAGAATTGTTCGAAAGTGCCTTAGAGGCGGCGGGCTCAGTGTAAATAGAGTGCTGGGCTTAGACTCAGAAATATCTGCGTTCAAATCTGGCCTTAGACATTTAGTAGCTGTGTGACCCTGGGCAAGTCACTTAACCTCTGTTTGCCTTTAACCACTGGAGAAGGAAACAGCAAACCATTCCAGTATCTTTGCCAAGAATACCCCTTGCAGGGTCACATGAGTGAACAAGTGAACGACAACAAATGTGCCTCATTTTCCTCCATTTCTAAAATGAAGATTGGACTAAACAATTTTTCAAGTTACTTTCTGAAGTAAGATTCTGCAGCTTAACATTTTCCTTTCCAAAGAGCTATGCTGCTCTTTATCTCTCTGACATAGAGGTATCCAAATGATTAGTTGAGAAAGTTTCTTTTTCTCTAACCATCTTCAATTTGACAAAATGAACAGAAATTTTCCTATTTCTGCTTATAAATGCATTGAATTCAAGATTTTTATTTTTAAAAAAATAAAGAATAGTTAAAATAGATCCTTACCTCAAGTATTCCAGGCCATACCTAATCTGGTGCCAGTGACCTTTTCAATCTTATCTAACACTATGGCCCCTCACTCTCTTATACACTTCTGCCATTCTGTACTGCTTGCTTTTGCCTTTTTCTTGATGTTATTGCTTGCCCATAACATGGCTATGCCCTTGACTCCAATGTTTGCTTCTTGGAATTTTACTAATTTGTAAGATTCCATTTAAATACAAATTTATCAAAGAAGTCTTTTCTAGTCACAAGTCTATTCCTTCCCTAGGTCTTCATTGCACCTTATTAATGCTTCTCTTAATAAAGACAAATGCTGGAAGGGATTCACATGTACAATCATGTACTATTGGTAAAGCTGTGAACTGGTCCAACTTTTGGAGAACAATTTGGAACTGTGTCCAAAGGACCAGATACTTTCACATACCCTTTGACCCAGGAAAATCACTACTAGCTCTCTACCCCAAAGAGAAAAAAGAAATATAAAAGGACCCATGTGTACAAAAATATTTATAGCAGCTCTTTTTCTAATGTCAAAGAATTGGAAACTGAGGAGATGCCCATCAGTTGGGGAATGGCTGGAGAAGTTGTGGTATATGAATGTGATGCAATGCTATCGTATTTTAAGAAATGAGAAAGTTTATGAGTTCAGAAAAAAAATTGGAAAAAGTTTAAATGAACTTATGCAAAATGAAGTGAGCAAAACTAGAAGAATATTGCATATAGTAACAATAATATTGCAATGACCATTGTGAAAAACTTAGCTACTATCTTTAATGCATTAATCCATCCATGACAGTTTTAAAAGACACATTATGAAAAATTCTGTCTACTTCCAGAGAGAAAACTGATGAATTCTGAGTGTGATTGAAAGATATTTTCTTTTACTTTTTCTTGCTTTTCTTTTTCTAACAACATGACTAATATAAAGATTATTTTTCTTGAAGTCAATTTTGTATTATATGAACATGTTTTGTGACCTATACCTGAGTATGAAGTCTTTAAGGGTAGGGACAGGTACTTTTTAACTTTTCTGTATTCTTTATTTTCTAAGACAATATCTTGCACATAATAACTGCTTAATATTTATAGAATAGGTGAGAAATACTTTAAAGATTCTTTTAAATTATTGGGACTAGCTAGTTCAAATTCATTGAGTATGTTTTATCAAAGACCAGGTTCATAAGTTCTAAAATACTGCAGCTACATAGTTATTTGTGTGTGAGTGAGTGTGTGTGAGTATGTGTGTGTGTGTGTGTGTGTGTGTGTGTGTGTGTGTGTCTAGTGAGGGCAATATAACAGATATTAATTGTCAAGTACATAATTATTTGAAAATTATAAATTCTGAGTTAAAGCAGAATTGAGATCTAAGATGTGTGATATTATGTAAGATAGGCAAAATAGTGTCTTTCTGGAAAGACTAAGAAAAAAAGAGACTTAGAAATGGGCTTTCCATTGCTATACATGAAAGAATTATTATGTGTTGATAATCATAATCATAAGAGCTAACATTTATAAATTGCTGTAAAGCTTGCAAAACACTTTATAAATATGATTTCATTTGATCCTTGCAACCACCCTGGGAGGTAGGTTCTGTTATTATCATTACTTTAGAGATGAGAAAACTGAGGCAGATAGTGACTTACCGAAGGTCACATAGCTAGTGTCTGAGGCTGAATTTTAACTCAGGTCTTGCTAAGTCCAGGTCCAGCACTCTATCTACTACCACGAATTTCCATTAGAGTGGTAGCTTTTTGAGTGCAGGTACTCTCTTTGTATCCTTAGTGCTTGGCACAGTATCTGGAAGATAGTAGGTGCTTAATAAATGCTTATTCTGATAGATATTTGTTGAATTAAATTAATTACTAATACTTCCAAGCCTTACCTAACAATGTCTCCTTCCTTTTATCTCAAAGCACTTAATCAAATCACAGAATCTTTTGAAATAATCTTGTGTTATTATACAACCTTTAACATAGGTCTTTCCATAGAGATAGTATAACCTAATATACTACAGGTTCAAATTCTGCCTCTAAAATTTAATAGTTATACAATGAGTAAGTTGCTTAATCTGCACATGCCTCAGGCAACTCTCTAGGATCTATCTATTAAATAAATTAAATAATAGTAAGATGCAACTTGAATTGGTAAAAAGAGTGTGGGCAGAGATCTCTGCAACAACAAAATCTGTACATTTTAGGTGTGCCTGCTATGTCTCCTGATTAATGTAAGTTCTTTAAACAAAGAAACCTTATTGTCTATTTTTTTAAATCCTCCCTAGGTCCCAAGCATAGTTAGTCAATAAGTATTTACCAGGTGTTTACTATGAACTAGACACTGTCCTAAATGCTAGGGATTCAAATAAAGCCAAAGGACAGTCTCTGTCCCTGAGGAACTTACAATCTAAAGGAGGGATATAACACATAAACAATGTATTAATATGCAAGCAGAAATAGTGCTACTGTATGTACTTAGGAGATGCTCAATAGTTAGTGGATGAATAAATACATACATGTAATTATGTTAACATTTCCTATAAAATAGTTACTACTGTCTCTTTTTTCAAATGATTATCACTATATGTTTTAAGCATCAAGATTGGGATAGTTAGTACTGCAATACCAAATTCACTACTCAATTGCTGCATGACATTTACTTTCTTTTAATTAGTGTATTTAAAATATTTGACTCTTTTTTTCACAATGGTGGTGCTAGTCTTTGGCACCTATCATTCCCCCAGGTCTATTGGAGGAAGGTATGAGATAATATTTGTAGAATGCTTTTGGGCACCTGGGGAAATGTTTTATTGCAACTATTTTTCTTCTTCCTCTACCTTGAATTCCTTGCCCAGAAGCAACAAGTAATAGAAAAAATTCTGTCAAAGAATTTATTCATGTGTTGTATGTAGGGAGAATGTGTTTGGGTTTTATGTACCTATGTGTTGGATGTGTTCCATGTTTTTTTGTGTTGTGCATGCATGTTTTATGTGTTGCCCTGTGCAAGTGTGTTACATGCGTATGCATGTTTGCATAGGTGTGTTATGCTGTATTTTGTGAGTGTTACATTAAGTGCATGTGTGTGCTTTATATGAGTGTGTTATGTGTTGTGTGTGCATATGTGCGTATGTTGTTTGGGTGCATATTATGTTTGTAGGGCAATTTGAGGAGAGAGGGTTGGGGGTGAATTCTCTAGAATTTTTCAGACAGTCTGGAACAAAGCCAGTGCATGTGACTTTGACTCATCTCCATTCAAACTGAGAGTCTGGCCCATCTTTCTCCTTTTTTTCCCCTCCCCATCTTCTAACTAAAAACACTGATTACATAGTGATTACTTTGGGATCTACTAAGTATAATTATAGAGCAATCTCTAGGAGCCTGTAATTAAGTCTCCATTTATCAGCATCCCCTTGAATTCCCATGTAATTAAAGAGTCCTTGCATCGTATTTGTGTCCTGTCACATTGATTGTTCCTGGCATCTCACCGAAAGCCAACATAGTCACAGTTTGGGCTTTCTTGAGATTGATTGAAATCCTCTGGTTTGAATAGTTGCTACTAACTCCTGAACTGGTTTATTCTTTTCTTCTCTTAGCTGATTCCACCAAATATATTCAATCATTTGGTTATTTTAGCAGTGAAAACAAGCAACCTCCTCTGCACAAGAATCTCCATTGGTTTCTCTACTGCCTCTAGGATGAGATCCAATCTCCCGTATTTGGGATTTAAAGCCTTTCACAATCTGGCTCCAGTGTACCTTTTAGGCTTCATTTACATTACCCTGTTTCATGCACTCTACAATCCAGCAAAATTACCCTTCTTGCCATTCCCCATTTATACCTTTCCTTGTCACTCATACCTCTTAGAATTCTTATCTTCCTTTGAGGCTCAGCTTCCTACATGTAGCCAACCTGATCTCACCAATTTTTAGTACCCTATTCTACCAAAATCCCTTTTTATTTATTTTGTGTAATTGTATTTAATGATACGTTTATGTGTTTTTATCTCCCATTTGATAGAATTTCAGATCCTTGAAGGCAGAAATTGTATGTTTGTTTTTGGTTAGCATATCCTCAGATCCAGGCACATTTCTTAAAATAAATTCTTGTAGCATGAATGAATGAATGAATGAAGCAAAAGATGATATATTTATACAATCAAAGATTTAGAGCAGGAAGAGTTCTTATCAGGTAACTAGCTCAACCCTTCATCTTATGGTTGGGAAATTGAAGACTAGAGAATCCAAGGTCACACAGGTAGGAAAAAAAAATATAGAACTTGAAACCATATCCTCTGATTCTCTATCCAGCATTCTAGTGAGCCAACACACAGTTGGCAACAGCTTTCAGAGACTTGGTGTATAGCACTGCATTTGTTTATCTGGGTCAGAATTCTCACAAACACCAAGACTGGTTTGATAAAAATGAAGGGGAAATTCAGAAGCTGTTAAATGAAAAACAGGAACTCCATGAGGTTTACCAGCAGAATAGCCCATCCATCTCTAAGAAAGCAGCATTTAATTCCATCAAAAGTAAAATGCAAGCAAAGCTTAGAGAGATACAAGAGTCTTGGCTCAGTAGGAAGGCAGATAAAATTCAGTTTTATGCTGATAGTAATAATCTAAAGCACTTTTATGATGCCCTGAAGGCTATTTATGGGCCAAAGAACTATGGTGCATCTCAACTACTCAGTGCTGATGGAGCCACATAGATTAGTGATAAGCACATGATCCTAGAGGGATGGGCTGAACACTCCCATAGCGTTCTCAACAGACCATCATCAATCAATGCTGAGACCACTGATCCTTTACCTCAGGTTGAAGTCAATCTTCCCTAGCTGAAGCTGTAGCTGAAGAAGATGTTTTGAATGCCGTTAGGCTCCTTTCTGTGTCAAAGCACCTGGTGCTGATTCTACTCCAGCTGAGATTAACAATGGGGGAGGGGTCCATTGACCATACAACAGCTGATTGAAATTTTCCAGGTTATATGGCAAGAGGAGGTTATCCCCCAGGAGTTCAAGGATGCCTCCACTGTCCATCTCTATAAAGGTAAAGGAAATAGATTGTCCTGTGACAATCACAGGGAGAGATCAGTCTGTTAGTCATTGCTGGCACGATTCTTGCCAGAGTCCTCCTCAATGGGCTGAAACTTCACCTAGAAGATGGTCATCTACTGAGAGCCAGTGTGGCTTCAGAAAAGTCCAAGGAATAGCTCATATGGTGTTTGCTGCCTGAGAACTCCAGGAGAAATGCCAGGAGCAGAACACAGGTCTGGATACAGTGTTTGTAGATCTGATCAAGGCCTTTGATACTGTTAGTCATGAGGGCTTGGGGCAAATTATGTCAAAATTTGGTTGCGCAGAGAAGTTCATCAGCATTGTACATCAATTTCATGATGACCTGCTTGCCCACGTTCTAGATAATGGACAATGCTCTTGTACCTTCCCAGTCACCAATGGAGTGAAACAAGGCTGTATGCTTGCTCTCATGATTTTTAGAATGATGTTTTCAGCCATGTCATCAAATGCTTTCTCTTTTTAAAACATTTATTTATTTAATTTATTTAATATTTTTAGTTTTCAGCATTGATTTTCACAAGAGTTTGAATTACAAATTTTCTCCCCATTTCTACCCTCCTCCCCCCACTCCAAGATGGCATATACCCTGGTTGCCCCATTCCCCAGTCAGCCCTCCCTTCTGTCACGCCACTCCCCACCTCCCTTCTTGTAGGGAAAGATAAATTTCTATGCCACATTGCCTATGTATCTTATTTCCTATTTGTGTGCAAAAACTTTTTTTTGAACATCTGTTTATAAAACTTTGAGTTCAAAATTCTCTCCCCTCTTCCCTCCCCACCCACCCTCACTAAGAAGGCAAGCAATTCAACAGAGACCACATGCATATCATTATGTAAAACCCTTCCATAATACTCATGTTGTGAAAGACTAACTATATTTTGCTCCTGCCTATCCCATCCCCCTTTATTCAATTTTCTCCCTTGACCCTGTCCAGTTTTGAAAGTGTTTGCTTTTGATTACCTTCTCCCCCTATCTTCCCTCCCTTCTATCATCACCCCTTTTTATCTCCTTCCTCCTTCTTTCCTGTGTGGTAAGATACCCAATTGAGTATGCATGTTATTTGCTCCTCAAGTCAAGTCTGATGAGAGCAAGATTCATTCATTCCCCCTCACCTTCCCCCTCTTCCCTTCCCACAAAACTGCTTTTTCTTGCCACTTTTATGCGAGATAATTAACCCTATTCTATCTCTCCCTTTCTCCCTTTCTCAATATATTACTTTCTCATCCCTAATATAATTTTATTTTTTTAGATATCATCCCTTCATATTCAACTCACACTGTGCCCTCAGTCTATATATATATATATGTGTGTGTGTGTGTGTGTGTGTGTGTGTGTGTGTATTCCCTTCTGAGGTCTCATGAATTACACATGTCATCTTTCCATGTAGGAATGTAAACATAGCAGTTCAACTTTAGTAAGTCACTTGTGATTTCTCTTTCTTGTTTACCTTTTCGTGATTCTCTTGATTCTTGTGTTTGAATGTCAAATTTACTGTTCAGCTCTGGTCTTTTCACTGAGAAAACTTGAAAGTCCTCTATTTTATTAAAAATCTGTATTTTGCCTTGGAGCATGATACTCAGTTTTGCTGGGTAGGTGATTCTTAGTTTTAATCCTAGCTCCATTGACCTACAAAATATCATATTCCAAGCCCTTCGATCCCTTATTGTAGAAGCTGCTAGATCTTGTGTTATCCTGATTGTGTTTCAACAATACTCAAATTGTTTCTATCTGGCTCCTTGCTGTATTTTCTTCTTGACCTGGGAGCTCTAGAATTTGGCGACAGTATTCCTAGAAGTTTTCTTTTTAGGATCTTTTTCAGGAGGCATTGGTGGATTGTTTAAATTTCTATTTTACCCTCTAGTTCTAGAATATCAGGGAAGTTCTCCTTGATAATTTCTTGAAAGGTGATGTCTAGGCTCTTGTTTTGATCATGGCTTTCAGTTAATCCAATAATTTCTAAATTTTCTCTCCTGGATCTAGTTTTGAGGTCAGTGGTTTTTCCAATGACATATTGCACATTGTCTTCCATTTTTTCATTCCTTTGGTTCTGTTTTATAAAATCTTGATTTATCATAATGTCACTAGCTTCCACTTGCTCTAATCCAATTTTTAAGGTAGTAGTTTCTTCAGTGGTCTCTTGGACCTCCTTCTATATTTGGCTAATTCTGCCTTTTGAGGCATTCTTCTCCTCATTGGCTTTTTGGAGCATTTTTGCCATTTGAGTTAGTGTATTTTTTAAGGTGTTATTTTCTTCAGTATTTTTTGGGTCTCCTTTAGCAAGTCATTGACTTGTTTTTCATGGTTTTATCACATCACTCTCATTTCTCTTCCCAATTTTTCCTCTTCTTCTCTAACTTGCTTTTCCAAATCCTTTTTGAATTCTTCCATGGCCTGAGAGCAGTTCACATTTTTCTTGGAGGCTTTTGATGTAGGCTCTTTGACTTTGTTGACTTCTTTTGGCTGTATATTTTGGTCTTCTTTGTCACCAAAGAAAGATTCCAAAGTCTGAGTCTGAATCTGAGTCCATTTTCACTGCCTGGTCATGTTCCCAGACAACTTACTTGACCCTTGAGTTTTTAGTCGGGGTATGACTACTTGAAAAGTACAGAGTACTTTGTCCCAAACTTGAGGGGCTGCACTGTTGTTTTCAGAGCTATTTCTACACAGCAAGCTCTGCCAAATGAGTGCTACTTCCCCAAGAACCACCGATTGGGACCAGACCCAGATCTAAGCTGGCTCTGCACTCCTGCTGAAATCCACCACTTAATTGCTCCCACCACGTGGGCCTGGACCCAGAAGGAACTACATCTGTGGTTCTGTCCTCAGAGCTGCACCACCTCTGCTGCCCCCAGGGCAGTGACCGAACTAGGAATTCCTTTCACTCTGTCCCAGTAGCTTTTCCCACTAACCTTCTCTGTTGTCTTTGGTCTTTGTGTGTTGAGAAGTCTGGTAATCGCCACAGTTCACTGATTCAGGGCAGTAGGGCCTGTTCCATCCGGCTCCCAGTCTGTTTGGTCCAGGTGTGACTCATGCTGCTCAGCTCTGCTGCCAGTTCTGTGTGATAGACCTCACCCAACAACCATCCAGTCTGTCCTGGGCTGGAGCCCTGCTTCCGTCTGGTGTTTTGTGGGTTCTGCAGTTCTAGAATTTGTTCAGAGCCATTTTTATAGGTATTTGGAGGGACCTGGGGCAGAGCTCATGCAAGTCCCTGCTTTCCAGCCACCATCTTGGCTCTGCCCGGCATTAAATGCTTTCAGTGAGGATGAACATGGTATCAAGGTCAGCTACCACACTGATGGTAAATTCTTCAACTTGAAAAGGCTACAAGTGAAGACCACAGTGGAGCGAGTGTTGGTGAATGATTTTCTGTCTGAAGATGATAGTTCACTCAATGTAGCTTCTGAAGCTGAGATGCAACAAAGCATGTATCAGTTCTCTGCTGCTTGGGCTAATTTTGGCCTAACAATTAACAGCAAGAAAACACAGGTGCTCCATCAGCCATCACCACACCATCCATACATGGACCCATCAGTTACAGAAAATGGAGAAATTTTAAATTCTGTGGATAAGTTTACTTACCTTTGTAGTGTACTTTCCAGGGATGTACACATTGATAATGAGGTTGATGCTCATATAGCCGGAGCTAGTTCAGTGTTTGGGAGGCTCTGAAGGAAAGTATGGGAGAGAAGAGGTACTAGACTGCTTACTAAACTGAAGGTCTACAAAGCTGTGGTGCTGACCTCATTGTTGTATGATTGTGAAACCTGGACAGTCTACCAAAGCCATGCCAGGAAACTGAATCATTTCCATTTGAATTGTCTTAGGAAGATTCTGAAGATAACCTAGCAGTATAAGGTACCAGAAACTGAGGTCCTTACTCCAGCTAAACTGCCAAGAATTCAAACTCTGGCAATGGGGCATAGAAATTTATCTTGCCATACAAGAAAGGAAGGGAAAAGGGGATGGGAGGGGAGTGGGGTGACAGAAGGGAGGGCTGACTGGGGAACAAGGCAACCAGGATATGTGTCATCTTGGATTTGGGGGGGGAGGGTAAGAATGGGGAGAAAATTTGTTGTTCAAACTCTTGTGAAGGTCAATGCTGAAAGCTAAATATGTTAAATAAATAAATTTAATAGGAAAAAAGAATCACTTACTCAACAAAAGAGAATATGATCTTTTGGGGTGGAGGTGGGGCTGGTGGGAAGGACAGAAAAGATTTTTAAACATTTCTGATTAAAAGACAATAACTGAATTCAAAAGTTGACTTTCAAATAAAAAACTCCAGAAAAGCATAAAAAAATTAAAAAAGAAAAATAAGTCACAAGGGAATGAGTAAGATTAAATGATTTCCATTCCCATATTGGAACATGTAGTGGCCAGAAAAGTGGGATTTTTCATTGTTTTTGTTCTTTTCTTTTTTTTTTTTTGGAATACTTCTCAGCACCAAGGCAACCAAGTGCCTTTGATTGATCCTTGCCTTTGAATGAATCAAGAGTCTTTGATGACTTGCTTAAGTCACAAGAAAGCCTAAGTCACATGAATCTGAGTCACATGGTTGTGACACCCTCTGACCCTGAAGAAGTGTATATATGCTCTGAGGTTAGCATTTTGCTTTGGGCCTCACTCATTGGAAGAGCCTTCATGTGATTTGGCCAGAGGAGACTCCACGTGGCTGTTAAGGAGGCTTTGAAAACCCTGATGTTGATGCTTCTGTCTCTGGTAATTATGTATATATTCCTATGGTCAGACACTTAGAAGACTGTCTGCTGATTTGTGTTATTTTCTCTGATTGTGTACACTCTGAAGTTCAGGGTGCTGACTTTTCCCCTTGAACTAAGTGAATAAGATATGTATGTTTAATGAAAGTAAGATTGTTAACCCCTTAAAGTTGCTTTCCTTTAGAAAAGCATGTCAAATAAACTGTGTTATTAGCCCTAAAAAAAAAAATTCAAACTTTGTTTCAAAGGGCACAACTCTGATGGGTTGGCCATATTGTTTGAATGCAAAAGGTATGCTTGCCAAAAAAAAAAAACATTTTGTGGAGAACTCACACATTGCAAGTGTTCACATGGTGGTCAGAAGAAGCACTATAAAGACACTATTAAGGTCTCTCTCAAGAACTCTTTTTTGTTGTTGTTGTTGTTGTTGTTGTTGTTTTTTATGAGATAAGATTTTTTTCTTTATTTAACATAATAGTTTTCAACATTGATTTTCACAAGAGATTGAATTACAAATTTTTTCCCCATTTTTACCCTCCCCCCCACTCCAAGATGACATATATTCTGGTTGCCCTGTTCCCCAGTCAGCCCTCCCTTCTGTCACCGCATTCCCCTCCCATCCCCTTTTCCCTTCCTTTCTTTTAGGGCAAGATAAATTTCTACGCCCCATTGCCTGTGTATCTTATTTTCTAGTTGCATGCAAAAACTTTTTTTTTTGTTTTTGAACATCTGTTTTTAAAACTTTGAGTTCCAAATTCTCTCCCCTCTTCCCTTCCCACCCACCCTCCCTATGATGTCAAGCAATTCAACATAGGCCACATGTGTATCATTATGTATAACCCTTCCACAATACTCATGTTGTGAAAGACTAACTATATTTTGCTCCTTCTCAACCCATCCCCCTTTATTGAATTTTCTCCCTTGACCCTGTCCCCTTTCCAAAGTGTCTGTTTTTGATTACCTCCACCCCCATCTGCGCTCCCCTCGATCATCCCCCCCCTTTTTTATATCTTCTTCCCTCTTCTTTCCTGTGGGGCAAGATACCCAACTGAGTATGTATGGTATTGCCTCCTCAGGCCAAATTTGATGAGAGCAAGATTCACTCATTCCCCCCTCACCTGCCCTCTCCTCTCCTCCCACAGAACTGCTTCCTCTTGCCACCTTTATGTGAGATAATCCACCCCATTCTATCTCTCCCTATATCCCTCTCTCAATATATTCCTCTCTCAACCCTTAATTTGATTTTATTTCTTTTAGATATTTTCTCTTCATCTTTAACTCACCCTGTGTCCGCTCTCTCTCTCTCTCTTTATATGTATACGCACACATACATATATACATACATTCACACTCACTTATATATATATGTATATGTATATATATATATATATACATATATATATATATATACATAAACATATATATGCATATTCCTTTCAGCTACTATGATATTGAGGTCTCATGAATCATACACATCATCTTTCTATGTAGGAATGTAAACAAAACAGTTCAACTTTAGTAAGTCCCTTATGATTTCTCTTTGTTGTCTACCTTTTCATGCTTCTCTTGATTCTTGTGTTTGAAAGTCAAATTTTCTATTCAGCTCTGGTCTTTTCACTGAGAAAGCTTGAAAGTCCTCTGTTTTATTGGAAATCCATATTTTGCCTTGGAGCATGATACTCAGTTTTGCTGGGTAGGTGATTCTAGGTTTTAATCCTAGCTCCATTGACCTCCGGAATATTGTATTCCAAGCCCTTCGATCTCTTAATGTAGGAGCTGCCAGATCTTGGGTTATTCTGATTGGGTTTCCTCAGTACCCAAATTGTTTCTTTCTGGCTGTTTGCAGTATTTCCTCCTTGATCTGGAAGCTCTGGAATTTGGCAACAATATTCTTAAGAGATTTCTTTTTGGGGTCTATTTGTGGAGGCGATCGGTGGATTCTTTCAATTTCGATTTTGCCCTGTGGCTCTAGAATATCAGGGCAGTTCTCCTTGATAATTTCTTAAAAGATGATATCTAGGCTCTTTTTCTGATCATGTCTTTCAGGTAGTCCAATAATTTTTAAATTATCTCTCCTGGATCTATTTTCCAGGTCAGTGGTTTTTCCAATGAGATATTTCACATTGTCTTGCATTTTTTCATTCCTTTGGTTCTGTTTTATAATACCTTCATTTCTCATCAAGTCACTAGCTTCCCCTTGCTCCAATCTTATTTTTAAGGTAGCATTTTCTTCGGTGGTCTTTTGGACCTCCTTTTCCATTTGACTAATTTTGCCTTTCAAGGCATTCTTCTCCTCATTGGCTTTTCTTTTGCTATTTGAGCTAATCTATTTTTTAAGGTGTTGTTTTCTTCAGTGTATTTTTCAGTATTTTGGGGGGTCTCCTTTAGCAAGTCATTGACTTGTTTTTCATGGTTTTCTCGCATCCTTCTCATTTCTCTTCCCAATTTTCCCTCTAATTCTCTCACTTGCTTTTCCAAATCCTTTTTGAGCTCTTCCAGGGCCTGGGACCACTTCATGTTTTTCTTGGAGGCTTTTGGTGTAGGTTCTTGTACTTTGTTGACTTCTTTAGGCTTTAGGTCTTCTTTGTCACCAAAGAAAGAATTGAAAGTCTGAGACTGAGTCTGGGTGTGTTTTCACTGCCTGGCCATATTCCCAACCAGCTAACCTGACCCTTGAGTTTTTCAGCGGGGTATGACTGCTTGTAGACTAAAGAGTTCTATGTTCCATGTTTGGGGGGGATGCGCCTGCTCTGCCACACCAGCACTCTTCCTTCCTCAAGAACCCCCAACCTGGACTGTGCTTAGATCTTCAACAGGCTGTGCATTCCTGCTCTGATCTGCCACTTAATTTCTCCCACCAGGTGGGCCTGGGGCCAGAAGCAACAGCAGCTGTAGCTGCCCCACTTCTGCTTCCCTGGGGGCGGTGGCTGAACTGTGAACTCCTTCCACTCCTACAGCTTTTCCCACTAACCTTCTCTGCTGTCTTTGGTGTTTGTGGGTTGAGAAGTCTGTTAACTCCTGCAGCTCACTTATTCACAGCACTAGGGCCCACTCCGCCCAGCTCCTGGTCTGGTTGGTCTGAGCAGCTCATGCTGGGCTCTGCTCTGCTCCGCTCCCAGCTTCCAGCTCCCAGCTCCCAGCTCCCAGCTCGGTGTGGGATAGACCTCACCCAGAGACCATCCAGGCTGTCCTGGGCTAGAGCCCTGCTTCCCTCTGCTGTTTTGTGGGTTCTGCAGTTCTAGAATTTGTTCAGAGTCATTTTTTTCTAGGTTTTTGGAGGGACTCAGCAGGGAGCTCACTGCTTTCCAGCTGCCATCTTGGCTCCACCCCCAGAAGTCCAAGAATTTTTGAATTTATTCGTGATATGGGAGACATTGGCAAAGGACCACTTAGCATGGTGTGCCCACATCAAAGAAGTTGCTGTGCTCTGTGAGCAAAGCAGAGTTGAAACAACTCAAAGGTAACACAGGATGCATAAGACTGGCATATCCACCACAAATGTTCACATGGGCTATTTGTGCCTAGCTTGTGGTAGAGCATTCCGACCTTGTATTGGCCTGATCAGCCACAGTGGGACACATTGAATCTTCACTGAAACATAGTGATGTTATTTTGGTCCACTTCTAGAATGAAGGACAACAACCAACCAACCAACTAACCAATCCAACATTCTTCAATGGACAGGAGTTCAACATAAATGAAAATTGCTACATGTCTTTGGGTCCTAAGTATGCATCTTACATTATAATTTGAAGGAGTGTGAAGGCAATATCTATGAGAATAGTGGGAAATAATAACAAAACCATTGTAGTTATAACTTGACAGTTTGGGTTTATTGCAATCATTGGCAGAGGCCATCTTATATAATTTATTCTGTTCTTATCTCTGTGGATGCATTGTAAATCAGCTAACAGTTATGGTTATAACAATACCTAAATGGCATCATCCCCCTCACACAAAAATAACCATAATATGTCATCATACTGTGCCAGGTATTATATACAATATGCAAAGGTCACAATGTTTCCATCTGAGGAATCTGAATTCTCCTCTTGCCAACTCTCAAACTGAGTTAACTGATGTGTTTTACTTTACATTTTAAAAACATGTTTTAATTTAACATATATCAGTACACATGAAAATTTCCATGTGCAAAAAATAGAAAAAGGTTTATCTGTGAAATTGTGAATTACTCTCATGTATTTAACATGACAGTACTAATGGCATTTCTTTTTATTCCATTGTGTATCTAGCATAGGGATATGGGCATGAGGTATACTTATTAAATGTTTATTGAATGAATGAATTAACCCCACTTACATATGCATGTGCAGTTTCTTTCCTTTGGAAACTGACAAACCAGGAGAAACAAGTAACATATAGACAGCATAATTAAAATATCAAATGAATATATCATAATGGGAGTAGCAAAATGCTTCATTATGTACAGATTATTTTAGGTGTAAAGAACACATTAGGTGGGCAGTATTTAAATAAGGAAATAACTGCAACTCATTTTGTTGTATAACTAGAGAAAGCATGAAAAAACATTATAGAATGTGCGAGTAGGGACAGGATTTTCATAGATAAGGTAGGTGAAAATTGTGTATACATCTGCACAGGCAACGGCTAGCATGCAAGTTACTGTGTACATAGATTGTTATTTTCCATGTTTATACACCATTATAAAAATGCAAATTGGCAGTGACACCTTTGCTAGCATCAAAAGATGAGGTATAATTTGTTATTTAAATCCCTGCCTTGCTGAAAGCCCAGTGGATCATCATTTGTTCAGGATTGTCAGGGGCTTCAGCCTTCTATACAGGTTTGGAATCATTGATGGAGTAAGCCTGAATTCTTCAAACACTGATGTTATTCTGTGATTCGGTGCTAAAATAGTGGGTTAAAGGGAATTTTCTCCCTTGAAAAAGCCCCAGGGCAATACAGAGCTTGCTTGTAAAAATAAATCCAAGGAATAAGGTACTCATCTGGTATAGAGAAAAATAAAGTGTTGCTACAGGGAATAGAGGTGGGTGGAGCTGGGGAGGAGTTTATTTCAAACTGAAATTGATGTGGCCTGACAGCAAATGACATTGAAATGTTGGGCTTTGCATGAGATCCCTTCTTTCCTGAAGGAAATGACAGGCACAATGGTTAATATAAAATCCTGAAAAAAAAATCTTTATTTTTATTTAAAAGTTTGGATTCGAGGATCAGAAAGAGATTGATGGTTTCTTTCTCTGTGTGTTATTGATTAATGAATTGTGCTAAATAGCATGACATGCCCTTTAAATAGAATTTACAAGAAATATATTGTAAAGGCCCTGAATTATTAATGGTTTGAAATCTAGCATTTGTGTGTATTTGTTTGTTTGTTTGGTTTTTTTAATACTCTTCACTTTTCGCTCTTCTTATTTGTACTTTTCAGAACAAAGGATAAAGCAAGGACTTAGGCCTTCTTCCTTGGGCTTTGTGCATGTGATTATACATATTATTGCTGAAGTTAGTCTCATTATTCACATCACCTCTAAACTGACATTTTTCCTGATCATATGCCAAAAGAAGAAAGAGCAAAGAAATAGTTTTAAGACTCTCCCAGGATAAGTTCCATGTCTTTCAGATGAATAATAGCCAGGTGGAAAGAGAGCGTTGTAGAACAATTTCCCTCATTTATGAAAGTTATTTATGATAGCAAATAAAAAGAATTTTAAGTGGAACTCTTAAAAGGTTTAGTTTCCTCCCCTCTGGTTAAAGTTCCCGATGTTAATGGCCTTAGCATGTACATGTATTTCCCCAATTATTACTATCTTTTTATCCATGAATATAAATCTAAAATCTAGTCAGTGAAGTGCTTGTCATTCAAAAGTTAGGCAATTCTCCTGCAGGACTGATTGTGTGTGTGTGTGTGTGTGTGTGTGTGTGTGTGTGTGAGTGTGTGTGTGTGAAAAGGGAGAGGGGGAAAGAAAAAGTTGAAAAAGAAGAGAAGATGAGAAGGAGCAAAAACAGCAGAGGTAGTGTGGACAAGTAAATTGAATGCAAAACTTGGCATTAAGAAAACTTGAATTCAGGTGGTCCTCAGACACACAGGAGTTATGTAAACAAATGCAAATCACACATAGATTTTCCCCTAAAATACTATAATATTGGCATCATAGTTAAATTTAATATTAGTTAAATTTGTATTGGTGAACTCTTTGGGAGAAGAAACTCCCTTATCAAAGAAGATTGGTACCTACTCTGAAGCTATTCTTAGAGATTAATTCATAAGCAGCAGCAGTAGTAGCAGCAGTATTTACATAGAATTTTAAGTCTGCAAACTACTTTACATATATTCACTCAGAACATGTTAATCCTTAGAATATGTTAGGCTTTCTCCAATAAGAGGAAAGATGAAAAATAGCTAATTGCTGGAATTTATATAATGCTTTAAGATTTACAAAGTACTTTATAAAATTATCTCATTTTAACCTCACATCAGTTCTGGGAGGTAGATGCCATTATTATCCCGAATTAACCAATGAAGAATCTGAGGCAGGTAGAGGTAAAGTGACTTGCCAATGGTCACATAGCTAATAAATGTCTCAGACCTGATGTGACTTCAGGTCCAATATTCTATCTATCACCTATGAAGTTATAACCTTGAGAACTTAGGTTACCTAGAAGAAATAAATACATATTCATAAAACATGTTAAATTTTGTAATATGCTACAGGAGAAATGTTTTCTCACTTGGATGGCTCTAAAAAATATTCAGAAAATCAATACAGCTAGTATAAATAAGAAAACAATGACCAGGGGAGGGTGTCTTTGCACCAAACATCTCTGGTAAGAGTCTGGAAGCCAAGATATATAGTTATCACAGATATACAGAAAAAAGAATTATGCTTTAAAGTGATAAAGGATATGGGCAAAGAAATCTTAATGAGTTAGCAAGCACTTATAAAATATCTATTATGTACCAAGCACCATAAGAAGCACTGGGGGGAAAACATAAAGATTAAAAGAATAGAGTACCTGCTCTCAAGTAGCTTACTTCTTTACTTCTAACTACAGAGACAACAAGACAATGAAAGAGGGAGGATGGGGAGGGAGGGAGGGGGAAAGAGAGAGAGAGAGAGAGAGAGAGAGAGAGAGAGAGAGAGAGAGAGAAAGAGATGTAAGATGAAGCATGGGGAGAGATGAAACAATAGGAGGTTGTGTTCAGAGTTTTTAAAAAATAATTTTCAAATAAAGTAAAATTCCTATTCATAGTATAGGCAAATTTAAGAAGTAGGTCATAGGATTTAAGGATCTTCAAATGTGTTTATATACACACATTTGTTCACACATATAGATCACCTCTAAATTCCTTAATGAGTATATATATATAAATATAAAAATTGACATATATACATACATATATCTATATCTATTTATCTATATCTATATCTGTGACTATATCTATACATATAATCTTAGCCTCTTTCCCCCATATACTTATGGATACAGACATACATAAATGCATACATGTGTAATATATTTATGTATGTCATCTACATCATGATGATAATTAAAGCCAAGAAAGAATATGAAAAAAGGAAAAATCCTAGGCTAGTGAAATGATAAACATCCACAATGTTGATGAACCAGGAAAAGAGCCTGAGCAGGAGCAGTGTTAGACATAGAAGGAAAACCAGGAGAGGTTACCTCTTAACTGACATTTTTCTTGACCACATAACAAGAGAAGAAAGAGGAAAGAAATAGTGTCACTGAAATCTAGAAAGGTGACAGAATCCTAGAGGAGAGTGTGATTAACATTTTCCAATGTGTCAGCAGGATCATGAAGGATGAAGAGAAAAGACAATCAGATTTTGCCATTAAGGAATCATTGGCAACCTTTCAAAAAGCAGCTTCAATTAAACAATAAGATCAGAAGCCAGTTTGCAAAGAGTTGAGGAAATGAGTGAAAGGGAAAGAAAAGATAGCAAAAAAATAAAGGCTTCCCCATTCCAAGTCCACAGAAGGTGTTTTTATTTCTTTTTCCACAATGGTAATCTTGGCCATATTTGAAGGTAGTAGGGTAGTAACCTGGAGCTGAGGAGACATTAAAGATTAGAAAGAAAGGGGAGATAACTGAGGAGACAATCTGCTAGAAAAGGAAAGATAGGTGTTGCAACAATTTGACTAGCAGCTGCTGTGGGGGTGAAAGACCAACACAAGCCCAACAACAAGAACGCTGCCAGCACAGATTCTTTTGATCTGCTTTACTAAGGAAAGCAACGTTAAGGGGTTAACAATCTTGTTTCAATTCAACATACAGATATCACTCATTTAGTTCAGGGGAAAAAGCCAGCACCCTGAACTTTAGAGCAAATACAAACAAATCACAAAAATACATTTATAAACAGACCAAATACAATTCATAGTTACCAAGAAACCATCAACATCTGAGTTCAGCCGAGAGGCTCTTAGAGTGGCTGCCCAGAGTCCTGCACCTCCAGGAGTGAGAGCCTCAAGCAAACAGCTCTGTTCTCTCTTTTTATACACTCTTTAGCCATCATCAAACATTACTTGAGAGACCAGAACTCAGACTCCTACTCTGAACTACTCCTACCTACTCCTACCAGAACTCAGGCTCTGGTCTTAGCAACTCCCCTTAGGACCATGAGGGCATGCCCACATAGGCTTAGCACCTAGTAGATAGGGGTTTGGGCCTGGGGCTTTGTACCTAGTAAGGCTCAATCAAAGACATGTAATTAATCACTCTAAAACAGTAAGGATATCCCACCTTCGTTACCAATGATAGGATAGGACGTGTTAAAGGGAATACATTTCTCCTTGACAAAAAAGGTCCACCTCCTTGTCAGAGACTAGGAGAAAGGAAGATATCATAGAGAATGATTTCAAGAAGTTTTGAATTAGAGATAAGGAAGGCTCAAATTGGAGTTCTTCGAGATTTTTTCAGTATTATAGGAGGTGAGGTTATGAGCTGAGAAAGTGAGTATAGAATGAATCTTGAGAAAGCAAAAAAAAATCAAATCTCTTCTGTGAGGAGTTTAAAAGGGGGGGGCATTAGTTATAAATCAATTTAAGGGTCACCTTGATTCAATGAGCACCCATTACAAATCAGATATCAAAATTATGGTTTATCCAGTCAACACAGTTTTGTCTTCCCCCAGCTCCATTGAATCTATGTTCAGAATTTTTAAAATAATTTTAAAATAAAATGCCTATATATGGTGTACTTGGATTAAAGGAGTAAGTCACAAACCTTAAGGAAATTGAGAAATTTGAAGGTTAGCTAGCTTGAGGGAGCAACAACTTGGAAACATAAGTTATCTAGTATAAAGGAAGAAGTTAGGAGGAGAGGGAGACATTAAGCCACATCATGAACTCCTTTATAACAGAAGGGGGATGATCTGCAGAATGGTACCCAACAGCCTCTATGATTTTAATAGATTAGAAAAGTTGAAATGAATTATTTTCAAAGAAGGAGCAGTTGGTGAGTGGTAGTAGCAAAGGGATATTTTGTGGGTATCTAAGAATGTGTGAAGATCCAGCCAGGTCTGGAAAGCATAGCAAAGGACAATCATCCTGAGAAAGATACGTCTCACTGAAAGCAGGTACATGGAAATAAGAAATTCAGAGAACCAGAATGAAGGTGAATTTGTGGGGACTCCACAGGGCATAATGAAACTTGTGAGTGTTGGCAAAATTGAGGAGGGGCATGGTTGGAGTGACAATGAGGAGAAACAGGGAGGAGAAAACAGAGGTAGCAGGTAGAGAGAGAGTTTGTTACTAAATGGCCAATGATTGAGTAATACAGAAATAGGGAGAGAAATAAGTAGTGAAAATTGCTAGGTGTGGTTGTAGTAGTAGGTGATAGATAAACATTGCAAATCACTAACCATCACATGAAAAATTATTACATACCAATCATTACAAGACAAATAAAAAGCAAAACAACTCTGAGATTTCACCTTACATTCATCAACTTAGCAAAGTATTGAAAGAAAAGAATAAGACAGTTACTGTTAAGGAACACAATTAGAATACCTTAGTTTGCTTTTTAAAATTTTTATTTATTTTGAATTTATGAAATAAAAGAAGCATTCACATAACATATTAGAATAAAAAATTTGATGGCACATGAAACTGCAAATTTATTATGTACACCTTGATATTTCTTTTAAATATATAATAAAGTTATCATGTAAATTTATTTTTTCTTCCCTCTTCAACTGCCCTAGAGATGGCTACAATTAAAGACAAATATGTATGTGTATATACAAATCTACTAATTGATAACACCTTCCTATTAATTTTGTGCATATACCCTTCTCGGCACTTTATCTTACTCACTGAGCATTCATTCATTCATTCCTTCATTCATTTTTGAGTGCCTACTATACACAAAACCTGTGAAAGCCAACTATCTCACAGGCAAAATTATCTCAAAATACCTAAGTAGATTGAGATATTATAAAGACCTAAGGAAATCATAAATTACTTAAGGGGAAAAAAGCACTCAAGAACTGCAGGTTGTCAAGATGTTCAGCAAAGACTGGACAACAGATGGAGAGCTGACATGGCAGACAGCCAACCTTTCAGTCTATGCCCAGTTCATTTCCATCCTTGCTTATTGCAACCTTCTGTTTCCCAGACATGTTGTCCTCTCTGTGCATCAAATCAATTCAAAATCTTTTTTGTGCCCAGGTCACTGCTCTCTTTTGCCAATGAGACTATTCCCATGTCTCCTTTTCCCTAAATTATGTTTAGCATTTGCCCTCTAATGGTCTTGATATCTCCTTTTCATTTATCTACCTCTGTTTGAAAATTGATTCTCTGTTATAATTTCCATTACTTGCAAAATATTTAGAGCAAATTTTTCTGTGGTAACCAAAAAATTAGAAACTTAGGATATGTCATATGTCATCCTACTGGGGAGTGGCTAAACAAATTGTGTTACATGAACATTGTTAAATATAAAAAATGAGGAAATCAGTAATTTCAAAGGAAACTGGGAAGACTGTTATAAATTTATGCAGAGTGGAGTTGAGAACCACTCATACAATGACAATAATATTGTAAAGAAAAACAACTTTGAAAACCTTAGAACTCTCATCCACACAAGGATAAACACATTCAAAGGAATGAGTATAAGACACAATACTCACCTCCTGATAAAGAGATGATGAACATGAAATGCAGAAAGAGAGGTACATTTTCAACCAAGGCTAATGTAATACTCCACTTTGCCTATGTAGATACGTATTGAAGGATTTCTTTTTTTCAATTTTTATTCATTTGTTCATTTGCTCAATAGAAGGAAGACATAGTGGAAAGTACAAATTACTAATATAAATACTTGCTACTTGAAAAACAAAAATAATAAACTCCTTTTCAAAAGAATTCTATTTAGAAACTTGTGGATAGAAAAAGAAGTGAGTACTCTAGCTCCGCAGTTGTGAATAATGACCTTTGTCATATCAATCCTCTTAGCTAAAGTTCATATATGCAGATAGCACCAAATTTGTTACAACTTTTCATGTGAAGACAAGAATAGTATTAAATATATTTCAGAACTATGAGGTAAGTTACCACAGGCATTAACCAGATACTCCATTTGGGCAGCTGAATTTAGTTCATTGATAACTTAATCAACAATATCATTGTTCAGAAGACTATACTACCAAGCTTAACTTTAAAAGATTCTCCTCATAAGCAAGAGTCTGAAAAACTGAAATGGATAGCAAGTGAGTGACATTGTGGATATATATTAGATCAAATGAGATAATATTTGTAGATTGATTAGCACAGTCTTGGCAAATAGTAAGTGTGTAATAAATGTATGTTCTTTTCTACTTAGTTATTTAGGTGTAAAATAGGGAAAGGGAAGGAAAAAAAAAGATTGCACATCATAGGGGACTAATCTTACTAACATATATTTGTAAAAAATCCTATGTAGCACTTTGTATACATTATATTTTTCAATCTCACAACCACCTAGTGAAGTAGGTATGATTATTCCTCTTTTATACGTAAGGAAATGGAGGCCCAGAGAGTTTAAGTGATTATCCAAAAGTCACTATATAGTGAAGTACTCAACAGACAGTGAGGAGCTGAGTGGAGTTTGAACCCAGTTTTTCTGATTCTCAACCCAGTATTTTTTTTTCCCACTTGTATTTGCAAGTTTTTGTAATCTCAGGCTTTCTCTTAGTGATAGACAAGTCTGGGCAGGGTTGGTCATGCCTCCAGAATAGTACATCTTGTTCATGTGAGTCAGAGCTTATCCTTTTATCTCTGTTTTGGACTCTGGAATCACTTCCTAATGAATATGTGTGTTTTTGAATGGGGGAGGGATGAACAAAATGTGATCATATGTCTCCAGATAGAAGATCAAAGAGATATGGGGCAGGAGGCCACCCAGCATTATGGCCTCAGCAATCTATCATTGCTTCAGGCTCACAGGAGATGGCCCTTTAATAGAAGCTGGCTAATTTCTTCAGAAATATCTCATTAGGCCCTCCCTTCCTGAGCTGCTTCTCTATTAAAATGTGATAAATGAATTCTGCCATTGCCAATTCCAGCCTGTCTTTCTTTCCCTTAATGAAATGAAGATGCGTCATGCTGGCAAGTGCTCAGGACAAAGATAATTATTCATGGAACACTGGAAGTATTTCAGTCACTGAGGCTGCACAGGCACTGATGATACTAGAAATATGATCTTTCTAAACTTACAAAGTTTTTGTATTGAAATTTAGCTTTGTATTCCTAAGGGGGAAAAATCCCTCACAATATAATTTTAAGGCTTTTTTCCAACTTTTTTTTTTCTTTTCAACTTCCTGTACTTCTCCAAAAGTGATTTGAACACTCATAGTTTCCATGGTCTAATAAAAAAATGTAATTTTGATGATAATATTTACAATTAATTATAACATAAGCATTTCATTGAATCCTTATATTAATCAGTATTTCTTGATGAGGCAGGTATTTTAAGTCTTATTATCACTCTATTACAGATGGGAAAACTGAGACCCAGAGATGTTAAATATCTAGAAAGTTCATAAGAAATGGAATCACTTAAAATTCAAGTAATATGACTCCAAGTCCAGTGGTCTTTCTAGTATAAATCAATTTCAATAAAATCAATATTTTTAAAGGTCTAATGCATTTAAATGTCTCTCTCTTATGTCTGTCACAAAAAGTTTTTTTTTAAATTTAATTTGTAATTTTCAATATATTCAAAGTACTCAGAAGTGCAAACTAGTTGAAAATGGCATTATAGGAGGTGAGAAGAATATTGAATCCACAATCAGAGGACCTGGGTTCAGATCTTCACTTTGACTTTTATTACCTGCATGACCTTGGACAAGTTATCTAACCTCTGTAGACCTCAATTTCCCCCTCTGTAAAATGAGAGATTAACTAAGATGATCTTTAAGGTCCCTTCCAATTATGCTTTGTTTTTACTGGTGTTATATTTTCTTGCTTTTTAGTTGTTGTTGTCGTTTTAATTTCTGATATCATTTAAACTGGCTCATATCTCACATAACCAGCTGAGAGAAGTGTTGAAAAATGTGAAACAGGTTGAAGTTTGTTTTCAGTATCTCTGTGCTCTGAGTGAGGCCCTTTCATTTTTTTCAGCTTCCCATCCCCCCCATTACATTACATAACTCAAAAAATATAAAATTAATAATGACTTTCTAGGGGCAGCTAGGTCATGCAGTGAATGTAGCACTGGCCCTGGAGTAAGGAGGACCTGAGTTCAAATTCGGCCTTAGACACTTGACATATGTGTACTATCTGTGTGACCTTGGGCAAGTCACTTAACTCCAATTGCCTGGCCCTCCCCCCTCAAAAAATATAATAAAAACTTTTTACATGCAGACTTCCAATATCTGTGATTTTGTTAGAATGCAAACTTCTTCAGCTGTAAATGGCCTTCATGGCTTCCTGTAGGTAAAATCTGGGTGAACACTTTGAGGAAATGTTGTAAGGAGATTAACAAATGAAGCTTGAGGTGAGTTAGATTAACTAGAATCATAAACCTTCAGAATTGGAAGGAGCCTTAGAGTTTGCCATCTAGTCCAACCTGTAATTGAGAAAATATCCCCTTTCAACATACAAAAGATAGGTTATTCCACTTTGGGGCACTTATTCCACTTTATAATGCTAAAAGACTATGTGATTGGTGTGTGTGTGTGTGTGTGTGTGTGTGTGTGTGTGTGTGTGTGTTTTGGTAATAGTTTTTCTGTCCCACTGCATCAGCCCCCCGCTCCCC